>NC_064821.1:193871017-194501517 GCF_024166365.1 Elephas maximus indicus
CCTCTACCACTCCTCTGAGCCTCCTCACCAGCATTCAAGAGCCCAAGCTAGGAGCAGACACCCAACCTGTTCAACCTGTCTGACGTCATCATCTCTCCACCCACCTGGGCCCCAGGTCTCCAGCCGCCCCGGTCTTCCTGTTCTCAACTTCCGTCCTCTCAGCTTCCTTACAGCACCCCCACCTGCCAGACCTGAGTCTCCCTACCCCCTGCACAGCCTTGAGTCTGTCTGTCCTTCTGACTGCAGAAGTCTCCTTCACCCCAATGAGAGGAGGGGAAGGTCCAAGTCTCTTGAGAGCCGAGGACTGAGGACATTGAGCCAACACACAGACTCGTCACCTCTGCCCCCAAAGACACTCGCACCCTCCATGCGGAGCCAAGATGGGGAACAGAAAGGAGGAGGATTATAACTTTGTCTTCAAGGGTGAGTTGGGGTTCATGGGGAGAGACGAAGGCTTAGAGGGACTCAGAAAGAGACTGACAGAACCAAAGAGGACCTTCTCCTAGTTTTTCTTTTACGGGGACCCCCCAAACCCTGCCCCAGGGCTCAGCATTCCTTCCGGATAAGAAAGAAAGCTATGGGGGAGGCCTGGTTACAAAGGCAAAAGTCTCTAGGCTCAACTGTTATAAATAATGATGTTGGTCATTCCTTAACAGTGCTGAGTTAGGCCCCTCTTCAGGGTTCCTAATAGAAGCCCAAATTCCTGGGAATAGTCTGCCACTGCAACACAAGAGATGGAGGTCAGACTTCAGAAAGGACTTCCCTCCTGAGAAGAGAGAGAAACAGACAGATGTAAGAAAAAGAAAGTCATCTTTCTGGGTATTATAGGGTTGGGTGAAGATACAGGGAGATATAGTGATTTGGGACCAGGGTCTGCTAGAATCTGGAGGATTCCTAGGGCTGTGACCTTGTTTGCCTATTCATTGGCAAACCCCTCGAACCTGGATACCAGACACAGAGTTCAACTTGGCTGCCCCTGGAAGGGTGCATGTATCTTTCTGTGTCTTTGTTTTGCTGCCTTTGGTCCCTTTATTGCCCCTCCTCTCTTACACGCACCTCCATACCTCCTTCAGGGCAGGGTGGACAGGCAAGGCTCTGATTCCCTGTCCAGCCACCCCACCCCACTGCTTCTCCCAGCCTCAGCCCCACCCTCACTCAAGCTGGGCCTCTCAGCCGACTTGGGGTTAGGGAACCTGTACTTCCAGCCGCTTTCCCAGGAAGAGGAGACTGGGTAAAGTTACCAGTAGTCTCAGTAAGCTACTGTTTATATTGAGCCCTTTCTCTGGAAACCCTGTGGAGTACAGGTCTACTCTGACACACACAGGGCCGCCACAAATCAGAGTTAACAGCAATGGGTTTGGTTTTCCGTTTACTATGTTCCAGCTACTTTCTCACAATTAAAAAAAAATTTACAGCAACCCCATGTGTTTCAGAGTAGAACTGCACTCGGTAAGGTTTACAATGCTGTGACCGTTTAGACACTGATCACCAGGAAGATAGCCAGGCCTTTCTTTCAAGACACCTCTAGATAGGTTCTAACTGCCATCCTTTTGGTTAGTAGTCGAATGCTTAACCATTTCGTCACCCAGAGACTTACGACCTGTTGCTGTCAAGTCAATTCTGACTCCTAGCAGCCCTAGAGGACAGGGCTGTAAATTTTTACAAAAGGAGACTGCCACACGTTTCTCCTGCCGAACGGCTGGTGGGTTCGAACTGCCAACCTTTCGGTTAGCAGTTGAATGCTTTACACTATAGCAACCCCAAAAAGTTATCTTTCATCTTGAGAGGCAGTATAGTAGAGTGGTCAGGAGCCCAACTAACAGTTCAGATCTCAGCTCTGCCACCTGCAGTGATTGCAAGTTGGGATCTTCAGTAGCAGACACAGAAGAACTTCGTGGCGCAAGATTGACATGCATGAAATGAAGGGGGAGGAAACAGGATTGGGCAGAGGGAAAAGTCAAACTGCGAAGCAGGACTAACAAAGCCTTGGCTGTGGGTGGGGAGCTCTGGAGAAAGTCTTGCTCATCAGAGTGGCCCAGCCTGTTATAGCCTCACCTTGCTCAGTCACTGGATGTGGGTTGCCCAGGAAGGGCATGTCCTCTGTGAGGGGGCTCTCCGCACCGGAGACGGATGCTGAAGGAGCCAACAGTTGGAGGCTGGCAGCTGCCGACACTCCCTGCAGCTGGGCAGCAAGTCCTGCCTTGAAGGAGGGTCTGGGGAGCACCACCACACTGGCTGTGTTATCTTGGGCAAGTTATTTAACCTCTCAAGGGCCTCGGTTTCCTTGTCTGTAAAATGGGGATAATAATAATGGTGTTTTCCTCATGGATTTGTTGTGAGGATGAAATATGTAAAGCTTTTAGGACAGCACCTGGCACATAGTAAGCACTAAATAAATGTTAGTCTATTTATTGAGGAAACTGAGGCTTAGAGACAGAGTAAGTAGCTTAGAAAAGGTCACAAAGTCAGTACTCAAACTCTATCTGACTCCAAAACCTTGCCCTGAGCGCCTTTGGAGCCCAAGGACAGGGCTGTGAGCCCACTCTCTGGGCAGGATCAGATGGGAATGAGGTTCCCAGTAGGGGAGTGGCAGGCAGGCAGGCAGGCACGCGCACACACACACACAAATACCTGCCCATCCTCTTATCCATGCATACCCATACTGCTCTCAGCTCTCTCCTGCCCTACATAAATAAGGAATTTTTTTAAGTTGGAAGGGACCTTTATAGGTCTATAAACAAGGACACTGAGACGCAGCAAAGGTATGCCACTTGTTCAAGGTTACACAACTAGTCAGAGCTGAGCTGGGACCAGAGCCCAATGTGCGTGGCTCCCAGTCCTTGGGTGCCAGCCTGCCTCCACAGAAGGGTGGCCTCCTCTGATCCTGGGTGCTCAGCTTGGTGCCAGTGCATTTTGTGGGTCCTATTTACATCAGCCTCCGACACCCTATTTTGGCTCACCCACAGCAGGTAAGGCCTGGCCCTGGACACTACCCACAAACCCAAAGGCTCTTACAGCCCTTGTGGCCCTTGTCCCTGAAAACCCAAAGGCAAAAACACTGACTTACCAACAATGATCACAACAGTAACAATTTTGTACCCTTCCTGTATCCTGGGCAACATCCCATTTACTTATTACAACAACCGTAGGTAGATTCTACTGTTATTCCCATTCTTCATATTAAAAAAACAGGCTCAGAGAGGTTAAATAACTTGCTAAAGGACACACAGCTGATACAAAGCAGAGCCAGGACTGCAAATCTCACGGTCCAAATCTCAGCTCCAAGCTCTTTACCATACAGGACTGCAGGGACAACTGGATCCCAACTTCTTACACACACCTGGGCACACATACCTCCCCCTCACCCCCAGACATGTCACCTGCCAAACTTCCTCCTCACCCACATCTCTATTCACACCTTTGCACCTTGTGCAAACATGCACACCAAACCTTCCACTTCCCCCATATCGTACTCCCTACTCCAGAACATGTGCACCCCCCAGACCCTCTACCATACCTGCCCACATTCACACACCCGGGTAACCTCCCTGTACAACCCCTGAACACCAACACCCACAAACAGCCCACAGATTAACACACCACGGCCAGATGCACAGGCTGACTCTGCAGCCGCAGCGTGACAGACCAGGCCTATCATCCTTGTTGTTGTCATTAGTTGCCATCCATTCAGTTCTGACTCATGGTGACTTTATGTACGACAGAACGAAACAGTTGCCTGGTCCTGAGCCATCTTCATGACCGTTGGTATGTTTGAGTCCGTTGCTGTGGCTTTGTGTCAATTCATCTCATTTCATTGGCCTTCTGCTTTACCAAACATGATGTCCCCTTAACTTATTCCAAACTCTGGCCCTTTTGCCCAGGACAGATGCATCATGCACAACGGCAGACCTGACCCCAGCCCCTGCCAGGAGTCCCGGCTCCCTCTTCGGTTTTCCGAGTCCAGCTACCCTGTCCCGATGGATAGACAGTCCAAGCTCAGGTGAGCTTGGGGCTGCTCTGCCCCATGCTCAGCCCGTCTCTCTCCACCCCTTCAGTTGTGCTGATTGGCGAGTCAGGTGTGGGGAAGACCAATCTGCTATCCCGGTTCACCCGCAATGAGTTCAACCACGACAGCCGTACCACCATCGGGGTTGAGTTTTCCACCCGCACTGTGATGCTGGGCACCGCTGCTGTCAAGGCTCAGATCTGGGACACCGCTGGCCTGGAGCGGTACCGAGCCATCACCTCAGCGTGAGCCTGGGCCTGGGGGTCTGCGGGGGTGTGGGGGTCCTGGGGAAATCAGGGAACACCTCTGGAGGAAGGTGGAGGAGAAGGTGGTGGCAAGGGAACTCTGCGGTGCCTCCCTGGGTGGGATCCCGAGACTTCAGGTAAGTCTCCTCCCTCAAAGACTTCACAGCCCACGGTTCAGGAGACACACGTAAACAGCAAGCAGCCCGAGACAGAACACAGTGCTACTAACTACTAGAACTAAAAACAAGAATTGTTGCCGACACTTACAATGTGCCCAAGAAGATACAAGGCACTTTAAGTTTGGCATTTTATGGAATCCTCAAAGTACCATCAGGAGTTAAGGGGCTATGCTTAATCCCTGTTTAAACACAAGAAACTGGAGGCTCGAGCAGGTGAAATCAGGGTACAGCTGGGATGGGAGCAGGCTCTGTGGGTTGAAAGCTTCCCCTCACCTCTCCACAGTGCTTTGCACTTGGCAGCTTTCACCATCTAACCACAAACACTGAGGGCTGGACTGGTCACCTCCATGTGACAAAGCAACAGGACTCAAAGGACACCCTGGAAGTGAGGCCTCTTGACACCACTTCCAGATTGTCTTCCTAAAGCTTTAGGCCAAATTGCATGAAGGGTGGTCTGAGTGTGTATAGTGAGGGATAGCACTGGCCAGGGGCCAGGAAGCAAAGGGGGTCCAATTACACACAAGGTACATACACACTCTTGCACTGGTCACCTGACCACTTAGGAGCCTCAGCTGCCTCATCAATAAAATGGGAATAGTTAGATAGCACCCGTCTGAAGGAGCCCCATCCAGTTCTAAGAGTGAGGTTGGATGCCTGAGATGGATGCTGCATGGGGTAGGCATTTAGCTAGTCCTAGAAGGAAGGGTGCAGCCCTGGTGGCGCAGTAGTTGTGTTTAGCGGCTAACCAAAATGTTGGCAGTTCGAATCCACCAGCCGCTCCTTGGAAATCCTGTGGGGCAGGTCTACTCTGTCCTACAGGGTCACTGTGAGTCGGAATCGACTCAACAGCAACGGTTGTTTTTTTTAGAAGGAAGGGCAAGAATTACTTGGCCACAGGAGAGAAGAGGGCATTGTGGGTCAAGGAGCCATTGCAATGAAGATCTCAGAGGAGGGCCATCCAGACGCAGACGTGCCCAGAGCTCATCTATGCATTTGGGTGAATAGTAGGGGCTGAAAGCAAAACAAAGGAACTGAGCAGAGCAGAGGGGCTATGAAGGAAGATGGGAGCCAGAGGAGGTTTTAGAGTGGGGAGATGAGGCTTCAGAGGCTCCAAGGCCAGTGTCCCTGGAGGACTCCAAGCATCAGGCACAGGAGCTTTGGGCTACCCTGCTGAGATTTGGGTCCCTGGACCCCAGTTTGCATATTTCCTGGTCTCTGGTACTCAGATCTCTGGCTTTTTGACTTGATGGCTCTTCTCTGAAACTTGGCCCCACGGCCCTGACCTTGCCTCTCTGCCCACCTCCACCCCTTGCCCAGGTATTATCGTGGTGCCGTGGGGGCCCTACTGGTGTTTGACCTCACCAAGCACCAGACCTATGCCGTGGTGGAGCGCTGGCTAAAGGAGCTTTATGACCATGCAGAGGCCACCATCGTCGTCATGCTCGTGGGTAACAAGAGTGACCTCAGCCAGGCCCGGGAGGTGCCCACTGATGAGGCCCGCATGTTTGCCGGTGAGAGCCTACCAGGACCCAGATTCCTCCAACTTCCCCCACAGGCTCCCAGCTCCAGCTTCTCCAGCCCTTGTCACACCCCCAGACCCCCAGCCTGGACTTCCTCCATCAGGTCCCCCTATCTCCATCTCCTCTTCCTCAGGGTTTTCTCCCAGCACTTCCCCTCCATGTCCTGTGTCCCCATTATGTCCCACCATTGCCCTGAGATTGTCTTCATGGGCAATTATTCATAGTGGATTTTAAGACAGTGCTACCCTGCAACGCTCAGAGACCCTAAGTGTAGGCGGGGGCTCTCTTGGCCAGCTCCAGTCACGCTTTCCCCAGGAGTTTTCTGGGGTTTTCAGGCAGCATGGTATGGTGGTTAAGGACAGACTCTGGAGTCCCACAGCCCAGCCTCACATATCGTCTTGGTCAGTAACTAGGTGTGGACACAGGGCAAGTTCCTTATGCACTCCCTCTGTATTTCCGGGCTTCAGTTTCCTCTCCTATAAAGGAGCTGTAGTAATCCTATCTATCTCATAGGTTGTTTTAAGGATTAAATGAGCTACTACATGCCAAGGATTAAGCACAGTGCCTGGTACTTGGTAAACATTAAGTAAATGTTATCATTGCTGCTGCCTTTGTACCCCTCAATTAATGCTGTGTTTCCCTTCCTGCCAGAAAACAACGGGTTGCTATTCCTGGAAACCTCAGCCCTGGACTCCACCAATGTTGAGCTGGCCTTTGAGACTGTTCTCAAAGGTTAGAACCCCTGCCTCCATTTGGCATTCCCATCCCGCCCCATCGCCCCAGCCTTCACTCCAGCTGGTTCCTCAGCCCTTCTCTGGGCCCCTAGCCTCCTCAGAGCCTCCCGGCACCATTGCCTCCCCCCTCAGGTCCTCTCACCCAGGTAAGTAGAAGGGACCCAGGTGCCCGAACTCCACTTTCTTCCAGCAAAACCTCTTTCAGATGTGGCCACTTCCAATGCTTATAAAGGGGTGTGAGGGGCAGGAGGGATCTCACTCAGTGTGGGCTCTCAGTTTTTTCTTCGCCTGATCACTGTCCTCTACCCACTCAGAGATCTTCGCCAAGGTATCCAAGCAGAGGCAGAACAGCATCCGGACCAATGCCATCACCCTGGGCGGTGCCCAGGCTGGACAGGAGCTGGGCCCTGGGGAGAAGAGGGCCTGTTGTATCAGCCTCTGACCTTGGGCAGCACAAACCCCGCCCCACTGGCATCCTGGTCACCACCCCCCCATGCCCCAGGCCCTTTCCCTGCCCTTTGGTTCCTGATGTCAGTGTCCAGTTCTCTGTCGACAGCCCCCTAGAGCCCTGAGGACTTCGTGCCCCGCTACACATATCTCTATTATCTATCCACATCCTCACAGACTAGGCCTCAAATAAAGCTGTGTTTTGTATCGATGCCCGGCCATCCTGCTGCCTCCGTCTGTTTCTCCCTCTTCTCCAGTTGGTGCCTCCCCTTCAGCTTTGGCCCTCCTCTGAGTCCCTGTTTCCCTTCCCCTCCCCCAACCTCTGTCCTCGCCACCACACCCGCTGCACCCCAGGGCCAGCTGCTTTGGGGAGCCCTGTGGTCTGGGACAGTGCCAAGAGGGTGGGAGTTGCCCGCCCTTCCCTCTGCCAACCCCCAGGGCAGGTGGGGGAGGGAGGGCAGCGTGGAGGGGAGGGGGTATCTGGAAGGCAAGACAAAGGAAACGGCATCAGCGGGAACCATCTGGTGCCCAGGGCCCTGGTGCCAAGAACTGAGGTCACTCCAATGCCAGGGGTAAGGGGAGGAGGCAGGGGAAGATGTTAGGGAGAAGGGGCGTCAGGGTCTCCTACAGGGTCTGTTTTGTCTGTGCGTGCTGACAGAGGGGTGGAGTTAAACCTGGAAGGCGGAATGTCCCAAGTTCTCCATCATTTCCTTTCTGTCTCCAAAGAAGAGGGACTGTGCAGGGATGGATTGAAGGGGTCTGGTGGGGGTGAGTGGAGAGGGTCTCTATCTCTCTTTGCTCTCTGGCTGGCCCCTTCTCCACTGAGCCCAAGAGATGGGTGCTTAAGTAGGCTGTCACCCTGGCCTACAGGTCAGGGTGGAAGGTCTGACTGCCCCTCAAGGTGTAGAAGGCAGTAAATGGGGAGAAGAGAGGTGACCTAGTGCTTGGAGGTTCAAGTAGGGCGGTGTGGACAGGGGAGCCCGAGGGCGGGTGACAGCTTCAGAGACCTCCACTTCCCATAAGGTGTGCTGGGACACTAGAGTCACAGTAGAGAAAACCCCAAGCGACCACTCCCACAGTGGCTCCGCTCATTCATTCCAAGATGTCTCCGACCCATATGCTAGAGAAAAAAGACAGAGCCTTTAAGTAATAATACTTTTAATAAAATTAAGTTCTTAATAGCACATTTAATACATTAACCCTCCCCCTTCTTGGTTTCTCTGCATTCTGTGCAACATCACTGTGACTTGATTATTCATGGGTCGGTTTTATTTCCCGCCTTTTGAACTCTTTCTCCTCAGCAGATTTGTGTCTTCACTAGATGCCTCAAATTAAGTCTGACCACAATCCTACTCTACTTTCTACAGTGGAGAGGCCATCCCCCCTGCCCCAGGGTTGTCTCCCCCCACCCACCCGACCCACCCGCAGCGGGCAAGGACAATCCCCTCCCCACCCTTGATGCTACCATCCCAAACTAGGAGGGTTTCTAGGACAGAGCAGGGGGCAATCTGTCCCCAGGTGGGGCGAGAAGAGTAAATTGGGGAGAGGAATCTGTGTTTGGGGTCTAGGGCCAGGGAGGGGCACGACAGGGTCATTGGTGTAACGGAGCTGGCTCCACCCCTCCTGCCAAATGGAGAGCCAAGGGGCCTCCCTGCCCCTCATCTGGATAGGAGGGAAGGGCCCCACTTGATTGCAAGCTGGGGTTAGAAGGCAAGTGCTTAAAAAAAATGATTTCTCACATGCAAAAGTCAGGCTCCCCAATTGTCTGTGAAGGGGGGTGACGTGCCCCAGGCCAAGGCATGGTGGATGGCCCCTACCTGGACACTTATAGATGGAGGTGGACTGGGGCAGAGAGGGTCAGGGTTGGGGTCACCCAAGGTCACTGCTGCCCTGCCCCTGCCTCTCTATCTGGGGAACAATTACCCCAGACCATCAAGGACATGTCTCCCCTTTACTTCCTAGGATGGGAAGTCCTTCTTAGGGTCTAACTTCTATAAGACAATAAAGCACTTTGCAAACCTGTGAAGCACAGTACAACTTTAAAGGAGAACATTTATTGAAAATGCTACTCCCACTGATGCCTTGGAGGGCAAAAGCAAAGTGGAATGTCGGGTGGGAACAAGGACGGAAGACAAATATTCTCAGCCCTCCTGAAGTTCTGAGAAGGCAAAGTAATATGTATGCCTGTCTGGGGAATGACCTACCAGGCTCTCAAATCAATCTGCAATGAAGTAGATTGAGGTTAGACATTAAGAAGGACTTCCTCAGGCCTGAGAGAAGCTGGTTTAGGACGTTTCAGATGTCTCCATCCTCCCTAAAAGCCCCAGGTGATGATCTATCACTTTGGAGTGAGCAAGCATTGCCCAGCAAAGGCAGAGGGATGGACAGGATGGCCAGGTCCTCAGGTTCCCTGTCTGCTGCCTTCAGCCCAGCCCCCCATCTGCTTGAGATGATCAATGTCCACCTTTTCAAAGACCCTCAGAACGGAGCCCCTCTTCTACTTGTCCTACAATTGAAAACCCCAAGTATTCTCAGAACCAACCCCAGCTGATTGGAAGCTGCCAGCCTTCACTTGCAACCTGCTCCCACCCTGATATCTGAAGATGGGGACAGCTCAGGGTAGACTCAGCCACTTCCCTCCTCTATTTTCTTTATGACTTTTATACATTCTACTGGACCCGGGGGCCCTCAATGCTACTAAACTTTAAGCTATCTGAATATTGTCTACTAAGTGACTAGTAATTCTTTCTCTCTTTCTCTAGGATTATATGAAATAAATTTGAATTATTATTATTATTAATAATTATTATTTTGTAGTATTTTCTTTTAAACCCCTCGGTTTCTTTCTTCTTCTCTCTTTCTCTCTTGTTTTTGGTTAAAAAAAAAAAAATCTATTTCTCTTAAATCTCATACCTCTCTGAGGGTTCCCATGGGCCTGCTGGGCCTCAGTTCTCAGCTTCCCCTCCTCACTCACCCCTGGGGACTGGGCAGGGGAAGGGGGGGACACCCCAGGATTCTCAGTCCTCTGCTTCTTCCTTCCTTGTTAATCCCTTTCTTTGTTTGGCTCTGCCGGCTCCCCCGAGGGGGAGGGGAGAAAGGGAGGGGGAGCCCACGAAGTGAAATCCAATCTATTCACAGGGCCCCAAAAGGGACCCGGTTCCCCCAGCCCCTCTCCACCATCCATCCCAGGATGCTCCCTCCAGAAAAGCAAACGACTCTCCTCCCCAAAAAAAAGTGGGGGAAAAAAGGAACGTAAACCCGAACATATATTAAAAACACTTTTAAGATTTAACTCTGAATACAAATGTATTTTTTTCTTCTTCTTCTCTCCCTACATATATTCTAAACCTTCTAAAGTTTTTTTTATGTTTTTTAAGGATCACTTTATCATAAAATAAAATATCCTTTCCATATAATATAATAAATTACCTAATAAAAAGTCTTTTTTTGTTTTTTTCATATTAGCCCAGGTTCTTTGCTACATTTATATGGTAATAAACGCCTTTATTAAAATAGAATATTAAATTATAAAGAACTGCTTTTTTTTTTTTTTTTTTTGCTATTTTTGTTTTCTCTCCTCTGTGTTGGTCGCCTTTCTCGCTCCCTCTCTCTCTCCTCTATTTTCTCTCTCGCTGTGTGTGTTTTGCGTTTGTTTCTAGGTTTGGCTCAATTAGTAAGGGTGGGATGGAATTTTCTGAGCCCCCTAGTGTAACAGTCTTCTGCCTTTGAGGGTAAGGAGTGGAGAGGGGGAGGGGATCGACAGACAGACATCTCTTCTTCCCACCCCCCTCCCCACCCACCCCCAGCGACCGGGGGGTGCCCATTTGGTTTGGTTTCTATTGTACAGACATTTCAGGATGGCTCACATTTTTCTGTGGGAAGGAGGGAAGTTGTCACAGGCTCGTTTTCTTGGCCGTGACCTCCTTCCTCTCCCTTCCCTGGCTGGTGGTCTGGAGGGGAAGGCTGAGGAGAGGTGAGATAATTCACAACAGGGGGGAGGAGAAGAGTAAAACCTCTCTGCACCCCCATCCCTGCACCCCTTCTCCATCCAGGAAGAATGGGACTCCAGAGCTAAGTGCTCGGAGATCACACAGAACAGTCCCACCCCATTATATACAAGGATCTCCTGGGGCCCTCTGGGACTCCCGTCCCTGTCATCTCCTGGCCCGGCCAGCGGAACCAGGAGAGCGAGAGGCCAGTGGCAGCCCCAACTGAGCAGTGGGGAAGCAGGAAAGGGGGTGCAAGGCCTGTAACAATACATGATTCTCAAGACAGGTCCTGTAGCACCCCAATTCTGCTTCACCCCAGACTGACCCCGTTCTGAAGACCTGGCCTCTCTCCTCAGCCATAGTGGGTGGGATGGAGACTTCATGACTAGCAGGCTAATGAGGATTCAGGTCAGGTCCAGAGAGGGGTGCAGGGAATGGGGCACTGCAGGGGAGGAGGAGCCGACTGAGGGAGCTAGCTGCCCTTCCCTCCACCAACCTCTCCTCCTGCCTCTGGCCCTTTCCTGCTCCTTGAAACAGCAGACACACTCCCCTGCCCCCGCCCCATACTCACAGCCAGAAAATCCAGCCCAAGAACTGCTCCCTATATGTAATGCCCATATATGACGAAGGTGGAAGTTTGACCCTTTATGTACCCTGGTATTAGTCCCCACCCCAAATTTTCACTGACGATGGAGATACACTCCATCAAAAATTTAAGATGTTTCTTTGGAAGAGGAAGGAGAGGGCTTTCTGATGCCTGAAGGAGTTTGGTGGGATCATCAACGTGTTCCTCCCCTGACTTTTCCCAGAGACGGTGTCCCCAAAGCTTGGCTGGAAGGGGCAGGACGGCAAGGAGGGAAAGGGAACAAAGAGCTGAAATAGACAACTACCAAGGGGAAGCAAAGAGAAGAACTGGGGCAAAAGAAAAGGGCAAAGGAGAAAGGACAGCCTGAAGGGAGAAAAGTGGGGAGAAGAGAGTGAAAAGAAAAGTTGAAGGGGGCAAAGGGGAGCCCACGCCTCCAGATTCTTCCAGCCCAGCTTTGTGGGGTCAGATGAATTCTGAGCCCTTCATCGATTGCCATGCCTCCCCCCACAAAAGACTTATGCAGCCTTCCAGTAGGGCCCCAACCTCCTTATGCTTTGGGAAACTCCTGAACAGATTCCCAAACAGGATATGGGGTGGGGGTTTAAAGGGTCATGTTAAGAGGTCAGAGGTCAGGACCAGAGGGCTTGGGATTGGAAAAAGCACCTCTAGGTACAAACGATAATTCTCCCTCTCCTTTTTCCCCATCTCCTCCACCGAGGAAGGGGTAGAGTGACACATAGATGGGGAGGTGGGCAGAAGGGATCAGGATTAGGAGATTCAGCCTTGGCTACCACCTCTGGCAAAACAAGTTTCTCTTAGCTGCTCCCAGATTTAAGGGTGTGTTGAGGTATTAGAGTTGTAACTCTAGTAAAATTTCTGGTCTTGCCCCCTCCTACCCAGGGCAGGGTGACCAGAGGCTCTGGCGGTGGCCCACCCTCCGGCCGCCCTCCGGCCACCACAGCCTTCCCTTATCCCTCCCCAGCTAGCGAGTATCTCTAAGCACCTTGCCCTTTAAATCACTGATTTCCAAAAGGCCCCAGTGGAAAACAGCTCCAGGGCAGCCCCTGGGGAGTGGGTCAAGAGGTATGGGGCAGGGGGCTTAGGAGAATATTCGAATGGCTTGCGTGGCTGTGATGTGGCAGACTGGACACTCTGGGTCCGTCCTCTCGCAGATGCGTACTGCACACTCCATGCAGAACAGGTTGTGTCCGCAGGGCACTAGAGCGGCAGTCACCTCGCTCTCAAAACACACCATGCAATCGCGCCCGCCGCCGGGGCTCCGCAGGCCGCCACCCCCAAGTTTGGAGAAGCCCTGGAGCGGCTCTCCTGGCGGACGCCTCGGGAGTCCAGCCAGCTCCGCGGAGGTAGCAGGAGAACGATGAGCGCCGGGGGGCCCAGCGCGGGCCTTGGCTGAAGAGGAAGAGGAGGAGGAGGCGGAGGAGAAGAGCACCGAGGTGGGCGTGGCGTTCTCCTGGCCCGCCCAGAGCGGGGGGCTGGTCTCCGCCACACCGTAGTATACATCCTGCTTGCCCATGCCATAGCCCGGAAACAGGTACCCGCCGTAGCCAAAGTCCCCGCCTTGCTCGCCCAGGCGCGGGGCCTCAAAGCCAGAGTCCACTCCGCACTCGCCGATGCAGCCCAGGCTGTTCTGCCGAAAGGTGGAGAGGGGCTTGCAGCCGGGCGGGTGCACTCGCCAGGCCTCCGAGTAGCGGCTATCAAGAGCTGCATCGGGGCTCCCCGCCAGGAAGTCGTTCTCATTGTTGTACTCGAGGATCTTGCCCGTGCGCACCGCGATGTGGGTCTCGATCTCCTCCCGCGCACGCTCCACGTTGCCTGGGGCCCCGGTGATCTCGAACACTGGGTCGCGGTCACGGCTCGGCGTGATAATGTACGTGTTGGTCTGCTGCTGGATGCGCTTGATGGTTGCCCCCTTGGGGCCCACCACTAGCCCCACCACCCGGTAGGGCACCCGCACACGGATGGTCACCTGGCCTGGCAGAGCAGGCGCCACGCCAAAGGCGGCGCCCGACTTGTTGCGTGAGGCACGGATCATGGAGAAGTGCTCGGCTGCAGAGATGATTTCCCGCCGGGCTGTGGCCACGTCCTCCCGCCGCCCAGTCACCATGAACACCGGCTCCTCACCCCGCACTGGCGTCTTGATGTAGGTGTTGGTTTTGGCCCTCAGAGCCTTAATCTTGCAGCCTGGGGAAGGGTGGGGAAGGGGAGAAAGCAACCCACAGGGCAAGGTTTGTGCTGGGACCTATAAGCTCCCTGATCCTTACCCAGATACCACAGCTCTCCAGGGATCCCTCAGTCTACCCTTGGAAACACAGGTCCCCCCCACCCCGCATCCACCCTGACTGGAATAATCCACTCACCGGATTTCAGATCTACCAAACGTTTCTTTTGATCACAGATTTCAAAATGTACCAACTTTCCCCGGCGTTCCACTCAGGTCCCTCCATATTCATTCACTCCTTGAAACCTCAAAATACTCACTGACCTCCCAGACAAGTTGCTAACCTCAAATCTACTAGCTCTTTCTTAACACCTCACTTGGCTGGTCCCTCAAGTCTTCTACTGATTCCTGGCTAGGACATACTTCCAAATTACTTAATCACCCCCATCTGTCACTGACCCCATCTTTCTACAGAACCCCCAATAACCCCACAAATCTTAACCTCCATTTATTAAAAGCATCCCCCAATCTACTCGGGGACCACTGACCCCCATCTTCTCTATGACCCCCCCATGCCTTCTACCTGTTAGTTTCTCAGTCCCAAATTCATAGTGAGCAACTAGTGGAATGTGGGAGACCAGGATGGGTCTGAGAATCACAGTTTCAAGAGGGAGAGGAGGAGTATGAAGATAAAAATAATCAGTGTGAAGGAGCAGCACCCCACCCAAAAGACACTCCTGTCCCCTGGGGGCAGAAGAGTAGAGATGGGATGGGGGCTGAATATAGGGTGAGGGAAAGAGTATTCTAGACTCATTCTCCTGCTCTGAGGTAGGAGTAGGTTAAAGCTGGGAGGTTGAGGCGAGAGGCAGGAAGAGAGAGAAGAAAGGCCCAGACAAAGAGACAAAGACGGAGAAGGGGAGAGAGAAAAGTGAGGGAGGCTGGGAAGCTCATGCCACCTCTAAAGGCCACAGACTTTGATGGCTGACTGGACAAACCACTCTCCATTCCCATGTTCCCCCTCCATCCCCATAGCTTCACAGAGGAGCCTCAGAGACTCACACCTTTTCACATAGCACACGTGCCACGTGTATGTGAGTTTGCACACATGTCCCTGAGAATTGTGGTGGGCTATGTGCCTTTATCTAAACTATACTTGTGGGGCGAGCCTGATGTACACTTTCACACACAGCCCCTGTGTTTCAACCTTTTATATATCCCTCTCTTCCATCCCCATCCTCTCCAGCACGTTCCATACACACCCACAACTTTTGCCCCCATTCACATACAGATGTGCTGACACCCCTTTCCAAGCACACAACTTACTATCCTTTCTCACTTCCCCATCACACTGCCTATCTCCTCAAAACCAAGGCAAGTGGTCCTAGCTTTCTGACCCTGCCAACCCTCCAAACACAGGCCTGAGGTGAGCTCATTTTTTCCTTCTACCCTAGACTGCCTCTCCTTTGACACTACAGATTACGGGTGGGGGGTAGAGGGTGAGTTGGGGGCAGCTCTCTTCAACTTCAAGAGACCTGAGGAAGGAAAATTTGCACCCCCCCACCCTTGTCTTCAGACTTCTTGTCAGTTGAGAAGTCCTGCCTGTTGTCAAGCCCACATCCTTGATGCCATCAATAAATGATTGTTTTATTTGTGAGGTATGCGAAGTTGAACAACAGGAAGGTCCCCTGTTCTGCCTCCTCCACTCACATGGTCTGATGGGCACCTTGGGGTCTGGACTCTTAAGTTTTGGCTCCATAAACTTAAGTGAGAGCAAAGCATCTTTGGGGTTGAGGTTGGGGTGAGCAGGACCGGCCAGGGCAAGGAGAAAATTTAGGGGCTTGGAGGTGCAGAACTGGAGGTGGATCTCATCCTGGACTCTGCAACCCTGAAGAAGCATCTCTTGAAGGGAAGATCCAATGGGCTTCACCTTCCTAGAGGTCAAATAGAAGAGGACTAACACTGCAGTAGAAGGAGGGAGGTTAGACAAGAGAGAGGACTTCCATACACTTAAAAAATGGAGAGGATTAACAGAATAGGAGAAATCTCCCTACTCTTATGAGGGACAGGCCCATGGGATGCAGAGGCAGAAGAGGAAAAAATGATCTCATTAAATTCCAGAGCCTCTCAAGACCACCCCCACACCCAAGAAAAGATATCACTGTCTCCACCCAGTTCCAGGGCTCTGGACCCCCAGTTTCTGACAACAAGAAGAAATCAACTTTCTAAACCAGAAATCTCAAGAGAGGGAGTGCCTCAGGGGGATGGGGAGTGTGCAGAGGAGTGGCATCTTCCCCACGTCCCTTCTCGGGTCTCCTGGTGAAATTTCCCTAACCCCAGCACGCCCGCCCGGTGGGTGAGGTGGGATGTGGAGTAGGGGCTGCCTGGCCCGCCTCCCCTCTTCCCCCATCAGCCACCGGCCTCCTCCCTCACTCCCAGCCGGAATGCAGCTCCTCTATTGTTCCCCACTGTGGGACAGCTCCTCCCCCACCCCACACCTCCCCAGCCCAGCCCCTTTGCAATTTCCAGATCCTGCCCCCCCACCCCTTTTGGGAAACTGGGAGAGGGACCGGTCCCCAACATCCCGTCTGCTCGATCTGGACCCTCACCAACATATACCCCCCCAAAGCTGCCCAGGGATGCTGGAGCTGAGGAGGGTGTGGTATCAGACAGACTACACTGGATTAATTCTAAACATACACCCCCACAGACACCCGCCCTGCCACCAAATCTCCAGGTGATGGTTTCTCACCCCCCAGCACACCCCCTTCCTGCGCTGTCCCACTCTCACTACTAGAGACCCCTCAACAGGCCTCTGGCCCCTGGCCGTAGCCAGCCCAGAACAAAAGCCACAGAGAGGGAGGAGAGGTCCAGGCCAGGACATCACACTTCCTTGGAGGCACCCCTTCCAAAACCTCACAGACCGTCTAACTTTGGTGTGTGGCTGACCATAAGACCCCCTCCTCCCAGCAGCCCCCCTCACCACCTCACCCCCAGGCTGGGACCCTCCCCTGGGCCACACCCCCTTCCATTCCTACACTCAGCCCAACAAAGAGACAGATACTCAGTTGGGCTTCCCGGGCCAGGTCTCCCCCAAAGTCTGGAACTCCAGGAGTGTGGGGATCCCAGGGGTGCCCCCGCCCCAAGCCACTAACAGACGCTGGAGCAGAGACTTCCGAGTGACTCTTTGCACATTCCGCCAGTCCCCCCCCAGGAATGGACACCCCCTCCGGACAGCCTCCCTCGATTGGGAGACTGAGCCCCCTCCCCTTTCCCTCTCCCAGTGCGAGGATATTTCTTTGTCTAAGAGCAGAGCCCTGGGGGGAGCAAGGATCCGGAGAGTGGTCCCGACTGTGGGCAACAGGGAACTTTGTGGCACTTGGAAATCAGGGGAGGGGCGGGTCCCCCTTTGTGGGGAAGGGACAGAGCCGGAGGCGGCGGGAAGGGAGAAAGGAAATGAACTTTCTGTGTTGGGGACGGGGTGCCCCCCACCTCACGTCCCTCTCCACGGTCCCGGTGCCCGCTTACCTTGCCTGCCCACGATCTCGGCCACGTGCTCGGAGGTGGGCACGGGCACACACTCGGTGGTGTTGCTGCTGCCCTTCAGGCGCAGCTCGGCCTCTTTGTAGAGAGCGCAGAGCTTGGCGTCGCTCGCCCCTTTGGAGGCGGTGGGGGGCTGGGGCGGCTGCGCCGCGGGGGCCGCCGTCGGGGCGGCCGGGGGCGCCGCGGGCGTCGGTGGCGGGGCCGGCTGCGGGGGGGCGGCCGGCTGCGCGGGGGCGCCGCCCCCCCCACCTCCCCCGTCCTCGCCCGCCGTGGGGGCGGGGGGCTCCCCCAAACCCAGGAGGCAGAGTTGATCGAGAGCCAGCTGAAGGGCGCGCTCGTCTTCCAGCAGCCCTCGGTCCTTAGCGCTTCCCCCGAAACATCCTAGTTCCCCAAAGCCCCCATTTCTTTCCATTATTCCAGATACCACTAGACTAGGCATGGCGAAACAAAAGCTGGGGGAGAGAGAGAGAGGGAGAGAGAGAGAGGTGGTGGAAGGGAAAAGAGGAGAGAGGAGGGGAGGGGAGAGGAGAGGAGGGGGGTGTGTGGGGAGGGGGGAACAAAGAACTGGGGTGGGGGGAAGAAAGCGAGATAGAAAGATAGATCCTCCCCCTAAGCCCCCCTCCCCAAACACCCTGTAACCCGACTCCCCACGCCCCAGCCCCCGGGGTGGGGGTGGGGGGAAAGAGAGGCAAAACCAAGAAAGCAGATCTCCTCTCCTCTCCGGGGGTGACGGGGGGCGGGGGGCTGCGGGATCTCTGCCCCCACCCCTCCCGCCTCGGACCCAGAGTCTCTAGGCCCCGCCGTCCAGACGCCCCCTTTAGGCTCCCGCACCGAGCCCCAGTCCAGGAGCGGCGCTCAGTGGCCCCCAGTTGAGCCCAGCCCCTTCCAGCGCTCAAACTCTTTTGTTTTAAATGAACTGGATGGAGCAGCATGGAACTGACGGGAGGGGGGCGCGCCGGGGGCGCCCGGGGCATGCTGGGAGTTGTAGTTTCTCGCCCATGGGGCCGCGGGGACGAATTCCTTGACCCGAGGAGGATAAGGATGTGCCCTTCCGTCTCTACCCGCGGAGCCGAGGCAAAGCTGGGGGGTGGGATGGGAATCGAGGTCCCTGATTCTTTCTAGTGGTGAGCAAGGGAGGGAGGCAGGGTGCAGAAACTCAACGGGTTTGAAAAAGGCTAATGCAGTGCGTCCCCTCCCAAGACGGGCTCCCTCCCCATCCCAACCGGTCCGGGGTCCCTCTTTCTTATGGTAATGAGAGGGGGCGAGAGGGCGGGGAGCGGTCCGGCTTGTTCACTGCGGCTTTCTCTCTCTCTCTCCGTCTCTCGCATCTTACCCCTCCCTGCCGCGCTCTCTCTCCGCTTCCCCTCTTCCCCCCTCCCGCTCTCCCAGAGTCGATCCCAGCTCTGGGCCGCCCGTAGAGGTTCTCGGCAGAGCAGACAAAGCCTGCAGCCTCGATGGGAAGAGAATCCTGCTCTGCGCGCTGTGGGGGCCTAGATGGGGTGCTGGGCTGGAGGCTGGGACTCCCTGGCAAAGCACGGGGGTCCCCCCCTTCCACAAGCGGCAAGCTACCACCCCCCCGCTCCCCTTCCCCCCCCCCCCCAGTCTCGGATATCTCAGAGGCAACAACTGGGAGGTGAGTTAGTTCTTGTCCCTTTGGTCAGTGGAGAGGGCAGGGAGGGTTGTGGAGTGATGGGGTGAAGAGAAGGGGATAGAGGGAGAGGGGGAAAGTGAGGGGCAGAGAGTGGGCAAAGTCTTAAAGGCATGCTGTGACTACACTTTGGGGTGGGAGCCTTGAGCTTTGGGTGCGACAGAAGGAGGGAGGAGAGAATAGGGGTAGATTGGGGACCCAGACGTCCTTCAGGCTTGGGCCATGAGTACAATGTGAGGTGATCTGCCCTTTAGCCCCACCACCATTCCATTCGCTTCAGCCACCTCTCCCCCATTGCAAATCCATTTGACTGGAAATTTGGTGACAGTGGAAATAAGTTTTTAAGGCCTGAATCAGACGGTTGGATGCTTTTAGAGAGGGTTTGGGAGCAGTCCCAGCGTAATGCAGTCTTTTCTTTTCCCCTTACCTCCTATCTTCAACATTTCTTTTGCCACCCTCTTTATGTCTGGGTCTTTCCCAAGAGGAGAAGGGCTAACACTGCAGCTTGAGGGCCTGAGGTCAGACTTTAAGAAGGACTTCCCAAAAGAGTGGATGAGCTACAGAAGCGAGATGTCCTTTTCTGGATGCAGCACTTTGGAAACCAAAAAATCTGAACTGGTTTTTGAGGTGAAGTCCTGCTCGAAGGGAGGAAAATGGATGAGATGACCTCACAAACCTGGTACTGTAAAGTCATGAGGGCTGAGCTGCACAGCTAGGTTCCCTAAATTGATTCTTGGAAAGAGTGAATTTGCACACCAATGGGAGGGAGGATCTCAGGAGAGGCTGGGAGATGGCACACTGCAGGGCTTTGACTCCTTTGCTAAGCAGAAGATCCAAAAAGAAGAACCTTGACAGAGGAACACCAGAAGGCCCCAGGGTTGGGGAGGGGATTGGCGATTTAACATAAGATTCACAACAAGCCTGTATTATGGGGTTGGGCAGGCGCCACTGCCACAGGACAAGAGTGGGAGAGGAAGAATCAGAGGGACAGGATCCTAGGGAGTGGGCTGTTCCTGAGCCTTGTCCCTTCTCTGTCTGCCCCAGGAGCCTGGATTGGGAGAATGGTCCTGGGAACCAAGGGACTCTTGTTGGGGGAAAGTTCCTATTCTGTGGACCAGGTGACTTTTTTTACATTAATAGAAATAGCAAACAGTTGCATGGGACTTACTGTGTGCCAGGCATTTTTGTGGGACCACCAGCTGGTTTGAGCCTTCTTGCCCCTCTGAAATGAGATTCCCTCCAGACACCCACCCCTGAACGTGCCCTGCCTCCACTTTCCTCCCTGCTAAGCTAATTAAAGCAGGAGGTTAATGACCAAAGAAGCCTTGGGGATTTGGCCTGGGGGAAAACAAAGGGCAGAAACAAGTGTGTGTGAGTAGGGAGGGGGACAGCTGCTGAATGGGGATGGGGGAGGCCGAAGGGGGGGTAGAAAAGGCGAGAGTCCCTGCTGGACCCACATTACTGATCCAACTACAAGGACAAACCAGCCCCCGGGTATGTCAAGGCACCACGTGTCCATCCTTGAGGTCCCACTGCAACTCCATACACATATGCTTCCCTGACAGAAGAGAAGCAAAGGTGACCCTGGCACCCTGGAGGAAGGGTGTGTGTGTCGAGTGCACTTAGATGTGCACACGTGGCAGTGTGTGGCCATGTGTGTGTGCCTGCCCACGGTGGGGACCTCCAAACAGGGCTTTGAGCCTGTTCTTCCTGGTTAATCATGGCTGAGGAAGTGACACTGGAACAGACCCAAATTTTTAAAATTTGGGTGAACCAGAACCATAACTGGAATGGGAGAAATTACCGGTTGAAACCCTGCTAAAAACTTAACCTCCCTCTTAGGAAATAAGGGCAGCATACACATTGCATAGCAACCAAATCCCTTGCCTGTCGGATTTTGTGCAGAGTTAGAAACAGCAGCGCCCCACTCAAAGATGATGGCTGACCTCTCCGCTTTGAATGTGGGTGGCTCTCCTCAGTTCTGGCTCCCAAAAGGGCTCACTACACCTCCTCCGAGTCTCCCGTTCCAAGGCTTCAACCTGTAATTTTTCCTGATCCGGATATGATTCTGGATCACCCAAATTTTTAAAAAATTTGGATCTCTTCCAGTTTCACTTTGTTGGCCATGACTGAATCAATTGGTTCGAAGCCCTGCTTTCAGAGTGCCCGGGCAGCGGAGGAGCTTGAGCCTGGGGTTAGGAGTGGGCCTCTTGGGAAGGAGTCTTGATGAGTTCTTTAGCCATTCCCTGAGGCTGGTGGTCTCCTTTGTTCAGGGGGCGCTCTCTCTCCCAACCCACCATTGACACTCATGCTGGCCAAGCTGGGTTCCTATCCATGAGTACTCCTTCCCCCCTTCCCCTGCCCAACCATTCTAGAATTATTCAGATGAGTACAGAAGGTCTTACTTAAACAATTTTGCTTGGAAATAGATGACTACGCCCTCCCCCCACCTCACCCCCACTCCCTGCCTTATGACCAGAAAAGTTGTAGGTGCCATATCACGCCCTTCAGGACCTTGGAGGGCAGGGCGCTTTCACTAGGCTTTGTTATTGTCCCCCACCATAGCCCCCCAGTGCCCAGCAGGCAGCCCACCCAGAGCAGAGGCTCAGTAATCTTGTGTTAAATATAACCACATTTTCGAAGCTTCGAGGTGTAAGAAGAAGGAGCAGGCCTCTGTAGCTTGTTAGTTCTGCCACCATGGGCAGTCATTTAATGCTAAGCCTCAATTTCCTCATCTCTAAGATCATAGTCAGCCAAGTCCCTAACACAGCATCTGGCTCAGTTTTAGTTTTCTGGCCCTGGTTCTCCCCTTGCAGTTGACTTTAGCCAGGTTGTAGTCTTCGTTAATTAATTTTAATTCATTCCTTCATTCACTTAGCCAAACAATTGCTATTGAGCTCCTAGGATGTGCCAGGCACTGAAGAAGATCCTGAGCCACCATGAGTCACTTGAAGTCAGTTCTAGGTCTAGACTTGCCAAAATAAGATCACCCCAAACAGCAGATAATTCCAAAAATAATTCCTGTTGAGCGCTGGAATGCAGGCAGACTGTGTCTCTGTCTCTCTTTTACACACACACACACACACACACACGCAGGCCGGTGCAGTGTGTGTGTGCAAGGGTGTCTGTGGCTGCAGACAGGAAAGTGACCTGTTGAGAGTGGACGTGGCCCAGGTTTCCTGTGGAGGCTGGAGGACAGGAGTAGGGTGGACGAGCCAGATTGTGTGCTTGTGTGGGTGTGGCATGGTGTCCCTTCTCTCCTTTGAGCAAACCTGAGCACCTGTTATACTGTTTAGACCTGTCATGGGGATGGGGCGCACACCTAACACTTGTCCCTTATCCCCCTGCATTCTCGGAGCCCCTGGGGAAGGGGAGACACAGGAGGCCCCACCAAGGCTGCTCTGCCAAGCAGGCTGGCTCTTAAGGAGGTTATCTCATCCACCTCCTTATTCTTTCAGGGTCCCTCTTCCATCTGTCCTAGTCAGCTGAGCCTCTTCTCCTATATTTTATGGGGTTCTCATTTCCTTGATACTCCTCCTTTGTGCGAAGTCCACCTTGCTATCTAACCACCACCCTTCCTGCTGAGGGTGCAGCCACTTTCCTCTCTGTTCCTGGAACATGCTCAACTCATTAAATTATTATATTGAAACAATGAGAATGTATTGGGTGAAATTCTGCAGGCTACCCAAAAAAAATATCAGACTGGATCCCTGCCCTCCTGAGACACAGACACTAGCCTACATGACCCAGAGAACATGGCCAAACAGGGTTAAAAGTGAGGACAAAAACGGTCTTTGGTATTGTGAGGACTACAGAGATTGGAGGGCACGGTAGGTCACCGGCCCTGATCTCCAAGGGCCTTGAAGGGCCAGCCTGAGGTTTGGACCTGGATAGACAAACACCTCTGCTCCTGTCCTGGGGCTCCCCAGCACTCCCCCTCCCAGGTCCCCTGCAGTGTCTGATTTCCCCAGGGAGAGCAGCTCAGAGGGGCTAGGGCAGAGCCTGGGCCCCCCAGGACAGCTGGCTGACAGGGCCCCTCTGGGACTCAGGGCTGGACCCAGGCGTCCGGGAGGCGGTTGATACCGGAGCTGTGACAGTTGGTCCCCAGATTCCTCATCCAGTGGCGCCAGCTCTAGTTTCGGGCTAGGGTGAGGGAGGCAGAGGGGCGCCTGGTGCCAGTCAGGGCTGGGCGCTCTCTTGGGCAGGAAGGAGGAGGCGGTAAACATGCCCTTGGTAGGTTGTTGAGGGAATTTTTTCTAGTGCACTCTCTGTGCCAAGCACTGTGCTCGGTGCTATCAGGGGATACTGAGGCATAAGACACAGTCTGGCACTGCTTTCAAGGAGCTCTCAAATGAATTGATGAATATAAAAGACATATTCACTATATGGACTGTCAGAGCTGGCAAAGAAGTTGAATGAATGAGTGAATGAATGAATCAATGAGTATCTTCATCAATACTCTGATGGCCTTATTTTACAGAGAAGGAGACTGAGGCCCAGAGAACACAGGTCCTGTGACTCCCTTGTGCCTTCTGTGCCATCATGCCTCCTTTTTCAGGAAAGGGAAGAGTAAGTAGGATGGGAAGGGACTTGCCACTTCCTGAGTGCCTGTTTGGTGTAAGGCTCTCTCCTTGGTCTTTACGGATTTGATCTCATTTAATCCTCTTCTCAACTTCGTGAGGCTGGAATTGCTGTCTCTGCTTAACATGAGGGTTCTGAGGCTCAGAGAGGTTAAATAACTTGTCCAGGTTACACAGCCAGTAAATGAAGACTCATCTGTCTGACTTCAGAGCCTAGGACCCCAGAGTTAGACAAACACCCAGTGAATGACTGGAGGCCAAGGAGAGAGTGATTCCTGAAGCTGGAGCAGTTTGGGGAGGCTCCTGGAAGAATGGATCTGGAGAAGTCCCTGAAGGATGAGTGAGTTTCATTCAAAGGGAGAGGATTGGAGAGGTGTCTAGAGGTGGGTGCCAGAGGTATCCAGGGAGGCTTGCTGGTTAGGCAGGTGGCCAGCTTGCTAGATCCTGGGGAGCAGGGGCTTAATGGTCTTTGATCCTTGGCCACCAGGTGGCACTGCAGGCTAACTACTGGGAGTGGCCGGGTCCGGGCTTTGACCCTAGAGCCCAGGTACTTTTCAGCTAGGACTCCTTGGCCAGTAGGCACCATCCCAAGCTTCCACCTCACTCTTGGAGTCTGGTGGGACATCTGACATGTGAGGGACAACAAGGCTACCAGACTCAGCATGAGAACCCAAGTGGCTGAGACCTGGGTATTCCCATGGGTCTGATCAGCTCCCTAGGTTGTCCTGACTGAGCCCCTTCCACCACTTAAGACTGGCTTCCTGCCCTGCCACGTGCCTGCGTCCCTGGGAGACACCGTTCAGGGGAAGGCTAAGGAAATAGGTATTTCAGTCCATCTGACCTGGGTCTGAGTCCCAAACTCCCTGCTTACTGGCCACATGACCTGAGCCAAGTTTGCCTATTCTGTCTGTCTGGGAGGAATAATAGCAATACCTACCTAATAAGGATTTAACGTTATTTATTCAAAAAATAGATATTGAACAGACCTGCTCTGTTCTAGGCACTGGGGATACACTGGGGAACAAGACAATGTCCCAACTCTCACAGAGCTGATAATCTGTGGTGGCGGGGAGGCCAACAGTAAACAAGGAGATAATGTGACTTCAGCTGGTGATAATTGCTCTGAAGAAAAATAAAGCAGGATATGTAGGTAGAAAGCTTTGAGGTGGCTAATTTAGAAGGAGTGGTCATATTGTGAGAATTTAGTTGGACATACATAAAGCACTTAGCCTGATGCCTGGCAATGTGTTAGCTCTTGTTACTATGATTTTGTTCCCTTTGCTTCTGCCTCATACCATCATCCCCAGTTCTCCTTCCTCTGTTCCACGTTCTCCATATCTTCTCCCAGCAGCCTTGCAGGTAAAACAGCAGTCCTGGTGCAGGGACTGGGAGGACTGAGTTTTATCCTGGCTCTGCCCCCAACAGCCCAAAGCCACTCCTCCCCAGCTTCTGGTAAATGACATCACCATCCACCTGGTTGCACAAGCCAGAAATCCATGATTTCTCCCTTTATCCTATCTCCCTCCCATCCACTCCATCAACAAGTCCTCTCAGCTACACCTCATAATATTTCCCAAATCCATCAACTTCCACCTCCACTGCTACCACCTTGATCCAAACCAGCATCAAGTAGCCTCTAGCTGGTCTCTTTGCCCCATTCATGATCTGCCCTCTAGCCTCCTCTAACCCATTCTTCACACTGTGGCTAGAGAGATACATTAAAAAAAAAACAAACCTGATCATTAAACTCTCCTGCTTAGAACTCTGCAATCGCTCCATCTTGCCGTTAGATTAAAGACCAAACTCCTTAGTGTGGTTTATAACATTCCTAATGGTCTGGCCCCTGCCCACCTGACCAGCCTGGTCTCTTACATCTGCCCTGCACCTCACCACCCCCCACCACTACCAGTTCTCTACTCCAGCCAGATGGGCCTTCTTTTGGGTCTATGAGCCCACATCCCATGTTCTCCTCATCACCCAGCGTTTGCCCATGCTGTTCACATTTGCTCTCCCTCACCCTGCCCCGGTTAATGCTTCCTCACCTTGCAAGACTCAACTTAGATGTAACTTTCCCTGGGAAATCTCCCCTGGTCATTGTTGGATGACCCTCACCATTCGTTACACTGAATTGTAACTGCCTGTTTATATTTCCGTTTCTCCCGGACACTGGGAGCTCCTCAAGGGACGGGATCTAGTCCACTCCTATATTCCCAGCACTCGGCACAGTGCCTGCCACACAGTAGGTGCTCAATAAATGTTTACTGTTTGGAAGCTGAGCATGCTCATCTAGATTTCCTTCTTTAAAAACGCCCCCCCCACCTCAAGTATTCAACTTCTCCATCTGCTTTTCTATACCTTCTACCCTTGATACCCAGCTCCATCCCTCCCTGCCCCGCCCTGCCTCCACGCTATGCCCTCACAGCCCTCACTCATCTGATCTCCAAGGGTTGCTGTCTGTTTGGTGCCTGTCACGGGGTTCCTCCCCGCTCTGGCACCTAGTCTGGGGCCCAAACACAGCAGGAACGCAATAATAATGCTGATTCACCGTCATGACTTTTTGACAGACGGCTCAGAAGGCATTGTTGCTAAGCAGGTACACCCTTCTGCTCAGTCGCTGCCGGTAATGTGAGCCTTGAACATAGTAGTCCCTTGAGAGTACAAAGAAGTGTACATGGGTCACATGCTTCTGCCAGGCCTCTACCCTCAGGCCTTTGCACATGCTGTCCCCTCTCTCCGGAAACCCACTCTCTCCCACTCATCCTCCAGACCTAAGCTTAGGAGTTCCAGCCTTCTGGAGGCCTTCCTGGCCGTGCAGACGGTCTCCTCCCAAGTCTGCTTTGGTACCCAGTACTTACCCCTGTGTTAGTACTTAACCCAACAGTACTGTCAAAGCCTATCTACATGTTCTGCACGCTACACCAGACTAAAAGGTCCCCCAGGCCAAGAGACACGTCTAACATAGAGGAAGTACTCAGAAGTTTATTGAATGAGTGAGTGAAAAAACTAAAGGAAGAAAATTGCTGTGTGATTCTGAGTCTTTGGGTCTCAGTTTCCTCTTCTGTAAAGTGGGAGCAAGAGAATACGGAACAGTGGTATGCTGGTAAATGTTTAATAAGCAGAGAGAAAAGAGCCCTGTTGTGTTTGCCAATTTCCATGGTATAAATTCTCTCACCACAGCTGATTTCAGCCTACCAACATAACATCACTGAATGTGCAAAGTTGGGAAGAGAGATGTGACAATGGGCTCTGACCAGCTAGCGCAAGCCAACTCCAGCTCACCACGGCAGGCCGTGGGCATGGAGGAGCTTGGGTCAAATGGCCTCCAAGGCACTTTCTAGCTCCAGTGGCCTTGCACTAGGCTCCCTCCCAACTTTCCCAGGAGCCTTGGGGTCAGAGCTCTGGCTCTGGACTTCAGCCCGCCTGGACTTCATTACCTCTCCAGGACCTCCAATAATTTCTTGTATCAAGATCTGGAGAGTTATATCCAGGCTTCTTAGTGCCTCTTTATTGCCAGTAACGGAGAGGCGCCTCCATACCCTCCCAGATGGGTACCTGGCAGCCTTTGCAGGCTATTCAAGGCCTGTTGGTTGGCCCAAGCCCTGGAGTTCAGAGCTGTATAGAGGGACATCCATTCTGGTCTCCCTGTCTTTCTGTGCCCAGGTTCTCACACTGACCAGGACTCCCTGAGGGCAGGAACTATGTCAAGTCTCAGTTTTTATCATGGCTGACCTCTGACCCTGCCGGTCATTTCCTCCCCGGCTTTTCTTTCACCTCTCTAGCTGCTCCTTTTCAGTCTCCTTTGCCATCTCTCCTCCTCTGCCCACATGGACAGTGGTCTCCATGCCTGCAGTTTCCTCCACCTGGAACACATTTTCTTCTCCTTTTCTGCGTGGTTATTGAAGCAGGAAGCCTGTAGCGTGGAGGTTAACAATGTCTTCCAAGCGGGGGCTAGAGGCAGGGGGCTTGGTGGTAGAATCCTCACCTTCCGTGAGGGAGACCCGGGTCTATTCCCTGCCAATGCACCTCACGTGCCGCCACCACCCATCTGTCAGTGGTGGCTTGCGCGTTGCTATGATGCTGAACAGGTTTCAGCGGGGCTTCCAGACTGAGATGGACTAGGATGAAAGGCGTGGCAATCTAATTCTGAAAAGGAGCCAGTGAAAACATTATGAATCACAACCGATCACGGGGAATGCGCAGAGCTGGGCCCCGTTTTGTTCCGTTGTGTTCTGAAGTTCAGGCAGTGTGGTAGGAGTTGCTGCCTCCTACCTGTGAGTCCTATGCAAATTACTTAACATCTCTGAACCTGTTTTCCCCATGTATAAAAAGAAGATAATAGAGCAGTTACCTCATGGGGTTGTTGTGCAATTAGCGGAAGATGTGTATAAAGTACTGACAGCGTCTAGTACACAGAATGTGCTTAATAAATGTTGGTTGTTATTGTTCAGGACTCAACTTAGTCACCCCTTCCTCAGGAAAGCTTTCTCCAAAACTGCAGACTAGAGTGGGTGCCTAGCTGTCTGCTTCCCGGCACGCTGAGCTTCCCCTTTCGAGGTCCTCATCACACTTGAATTATTCGTTCCATGAGGACAAGAGCCATTTTTGGCACACAGTAGGTACTGGGTAAATATCTGTGAATGAATGAGTGAGTGAGTGAGTGAATGATGTGGGTAACTGTGTGTGTCTCCTGAGAGGATACACAGCGAGGGCCTCCTGCCACTCTGAGGACTAGTCTGGACAAGCCCACCAGGGGTCCCTCCTGAGCCAGCAGGTGGCGCCATTGCCTGTTGGTCCCTGCCCATGGCCACCTCCCTTGCCTGGCTATGCCCGGCATGCAGGGGTCTCAGTTGGGCTGGAGAGAAGGCATCCTGAGGCCTGCGCAGGGGCTCCAGGCCCCAAGCAGCTATGCTGCCTCTCTCACACCTCTCCTGAAGGGTGATCTTTTAGGGCTAGCCCAACCGGACTTGGCAGGGAAGTGGATGGGGACCTTGGGGAGAGGAGCTGAAGACACAGACCCTGGAAGTGGGAATGAGGCCAATGTTCTCTGGGGGATGGGGACACAAAACAAGAGGCAGTTAAGTCAATCAGTGAAATCAAAAGCTGAGATCTAGGAACCAGCCCCTGTGCGGGGGAAGACGTGGTAAAATCAGTAAGAGAGAGAGGAAAGTGAGGCCCGGTTTCCATGACAATGATAGTGTTTGTGGCAAGCCAGGGACTTCTGGGTCCCCAGGGCCTTCAAACAGTGATTCACCACAGGAAAGGAAAGGCTACGGAGGGCCTGGGTGTGTGTGTGTGGGGCCTGGATACCCTGAGGCTCTTCTCAGGGCTCAGCACGCACTCAGCTCCCCGCCCCCCATCCCTAGCCCTGCTCCCTGGTCCTGTGTTGGAGGAACTGAGGGGCAGAACAATACCCCACAGGACTACTGTTTCCTTGTTTTATAGAGGAAACTGAGGTACCTGACCCGCGGTGACATGGCCAAGACATGAGTAGTAGAGCCAGGGTTGGAACCCAGTCTATCCTGACTCTAACCAATGGTTAGATTACAGGGGCATATTAACCAGTAAGCAAGGTATGCATCAGCTGATTTATGCTTACTTACTAGTGTATAATGTACAATTTCACATGGGTTTCACGTGGTGAAAACAGATGACATTGTGCACTACAAATTAGTAAGTAAACACAAGTAATCCTGTCTGTACCTTACTTATTGGGGAATCCATCTCTGCTAACCGTGCTTGGAGGGGACTTACCAGAAAAGGAAGAACGGGGGCATGGGCGGTACAGTGTGGCAGAGACCCAGGAGAAGTGAAGAAGGGGCTCTTCCGTCTCCCCCAGACTCCCTGCATGCCGGACCCTGTTGAGCCCAACAATGAGAGGGAGGGAGGGTCAAACTACGTGGCCTGATACGGAGCAGAAGCTGTTGTTCATTACCCCGCCTGTCACTTGCCTCCCAGCCCAAAAGAGAAGTCCCAGTTCTAGTCCACCCAATAGCCCCCCAATATCTTTCTCTCTGCCCTAGTCCTGGGGGGAATGTGTGTGTGTGTGTGTGTGTGTAGGGGAATGATGATCAGGGTGTCTGACCCTCCCCCCACCCCTCCCAACTTCCCCTGGGAGTTCCCGGACTTCCCCAGTCCCCATCAAGACAGTTTCACTCTTTTTCAGCTGTTTCGGTTTGTTCATTCTTGTTTCAGTAGCAGAGGGGTATTCTTGCCCCACCCCCAGGCCTGGATGGCATGAAAATGGGAAGTCCAGTCCCTTGCCATCTCTCCCCCTGCAGCAGAAGGGCCTCCGAAATCTACCAGTCCAGTCCTCTCATTTTGCAGGTGAAGATACAGAGACCTATAGAAGGGAAGCAATTTCTCCAAGGTCACGGAGTGAGTTAGTGGAAGACAGAGAACTCTCCAGATTCCAAGTTCTGTGATTCCGAAAGGATCTTCTTGAATTTGGCACTGGGTTCTTGGAACAGTCAGGCAGACGAATAGAGGCAGAGAACACAGACTAAATGGAATAACCTGTGTGGCTAGCATAGTGCAGCGCGTGGAAAAAATGTGTACTATGCATGCCCCACTCACACACCCACCATGTTACATCAGGAATAATGGAGGGCAACTCGTAGAAAGGACTTATCTCATATGTATGTCAGGGAGAGAGCAGGTTGGAGAGAGAGCACACGATAGGATCTGGGGTTATAGTGGGCTGTGTGACCTGAGGTAAATCACTTACCTTCTCTGAGCCCTGGGTGATAATGCAGATGCCCTATCTCCAGGGTTGCAGAGAGGAGGAATGAGGTGGTGGGCAAGTACTTGTGAGCTGTGGGGTGACATGAATGTTATGGATTGTCAGGGAAGGCAAGTCCTATCTAGGGACTGGGAGACAGAGCTGCCTTGTGGTGGAGAGGCCTAGAAGAGCAAGGAAGGAATATGAACTTTTGCCCTGCTCAATACAGGTGGCAATTTGCTTCCCTGGGAGGCAGGAGGGAGGTGGGCAGCAGGTTCCTGCAGACCCTGGGGGTGCCCAGAGGCTGTGGGAGAAGCTGAGCACTAATCAGCTCTTGCTCCCTAATTGGACTTAATTGCCTCCTTGTGATTGGCAATTAGCAGGCTGCATCAGTTAGCACAGGGAGGGTGACAGCTCAACTGGGTCTCCTCAGGGCTCCCCTTCCAGAGGGAGGGAGGCAGGTGAAGGGTGGCCCCATGGGGAAGTCACCCCATTGTCCAGCCCCTTATCACCTAGCCCCGCCCACCCCTTTGCAGAGGGGCCTGGTCCAAGTCTTCCCCTGGAATGTGACTTCCCTGACCTCACTGTACTCACCCCCACCAGCTTTCTGATTTTTCTACTCCCAGAAGAGACCTGGCCTCCAGGCCTGGCTCCCCCATTACCTCCTTTGCAACTTGGGGGATGAAGCTGTGGGGTCAAGTTTGAGTGTGGGCTTTGAAGCCAGGTCTCAGGTTTGAATCCCAGCACCACCATTTACAATTCCCATGCCAAACCTTATTTTCTTTGTAAAATGACACCTTGAGGTGGTTTTCACTTTGGGGATGGGGGACACTAAAAAATGTCTGGGTCCCACCCCAGACCAGTTATTGAATCAAAATATCTGAGGCTATGCATGCAGTTTTTAAACCACCCCTAAGCGATTCTGACGTCCAGCGAGGGTTGAGACTACCAGATGGATGGTCTCAAAGGGCCCCCTGGGCCCTCACCAGGGCGCTCTTCTGAGGAGCCTTTCGGTGGGTTTGAACCACCAATCTTTCAGTTAATAGCTAAGCGCTTAACTGTGCCACCCAATAGCACAATTTTTTAAAAAGTTAAAAAGAAACAAATTGGGTGTTGAAGTTGGCATGCAGTAGGGGAAAAAGTAGAGGGAGAAGTTGAACACTTTGAGAGGGTTGGGCCATGAGGGAGGGAGCATGAATTCCAGGGCGGGCTGGAAGCAGGTCCCTCCCCACTTACATGGCCCAAGTCCTCCTCTGTAAAACGAGAATAATGGCTTTGCCATGCCCACCTCTCAGGGCTGCCCTGCAATAATGTTTTACTAGTGATAGGACCTGTTATCGATACAAACAGTTACATTGTTCCTTCCCACAATAAACATTTATTGAACGCACAATATATGCCCTATCTACTTTACATGTAATGACTGTGGGGATATAAGCTCCTGTCTAGCCTGGAGATCCCTCCTGAACCATACAACAGGTCAGTTCCTTGGCAGGCAACGTCTTTGTTAGCTCCTGCTGGGTATCAAACGGGAAACCCTGGTGGTGTAGCGGTTAAGAGCTACAGCTGCTAACTGAAAGGTCTGCAGTTCGAATCCACCAGGCATTCGACTCAATAGCAGTGGGTTTGGTTTGGTTTGGGGTATAAAATGAACCAATGAATGGAAAAAGCCTAAAACAGGCCCTGACACATAGTGAGTGCTCAATGAACAGTAGGTATTGCTACTATTAATCTGTTGCCATTGAGTTGATTCTGACTTATAGCGACCCTATAGGACAGAGTAGAACTGCCCCATAGGGTTTCCAAGGAGCACCTGGTGGATTCGAACTGCTGACTTTTTGGTTAGCAGCTGTAGCTCTTAACCACTACACTACCGGGCTACTATTCTCCCTGTGACTACTTCCCAGGCTGGGTGTGTGTGGAGAGAAGCCCAGTTGCAGTGCACACATGGGACCCCCAAGGAGCTCGGATAAAGAAGGCAGTGAAAACAGGGCAGGGAGGAAGAAGAGGAGGCAGAACTGGGTGTTGCAACATGATGGGTGTAACTAATGTCACTGAATTATATATGTGAAAAATGTTGAAATGGCAAATGTTTTGTTATATATGTGTATATATATACTTAAAAAAGAAAAAAACTAAACCAGGTGCCATCGAATTGATTCCGGCCTATGGCAACCCCATGAGTTTCAGAGTAGAACCATGCTCCATAGGGTTTTCAGTGGCTGTGATCTTCAGAAGCAGATCATTAGGGCTTTCTTCTGAGGAGGCTTGGGGTGGATTTGAACCACCAATCTGTCAGTTAGTAGCTGAGCACTTAATTGTTTGTGCCACCCAATACCACATTTTTTTTTTTAAGTTAAAAATGAATTGGGTGTTGAAGTTGGCGTGTGGGGCAAAAGTAGAGAGAGAAGTTGAATGCTTTGAGGGGGTTGGTTCATGAGGTGGGGAGGATGAGTTCCAGGCACTATGTCACATGCTGGGAATACAGGAGGGGGCCGGACCCACCTTCCACCCTCAAGGAGTTTCCAGTCAAATGGGGAAGACACAGACAGTGTCACTATAGACTGACAAGGGGTCCTGGAGGCTCAGTGGGGACATCTAATCCAGACTTAGTGGCACTTTGAGCTGAGCCTGGAGGATGAGTAGGAGCTGATGAGAGGGTAAAGCACGTGCCAAGCCCAGAAAAGTAGTTAGAAGAAAGACGAGAGGTTGGGTTGCTGGAATTTGGAGGGCGAGGCCTCTGGAGGGCCAGGAAGTGATGCTGCAGAGCCCGGGTCACGGAGGGCTTTAGAAGCCAGGTCAAGGAATTTGGACATTATCCTGAATACAGTGGGGATCCACTGTTAGTTTGAAGCCCTGTGGAAACATAATGAGGTTTTCATTTTGGCAAGATTGCTGTGGTTTAGGGAGGAGAAAGGATCAGAGCCGAGGCCAGGGTAGAGGCATGAGATTGGTTAGGAAGCTCCTGCAATCATCCAGGCCAGGCTGACAGTGATCAGAAGCAGGGAGTTGGAGGCAGTGAATAGAATGGAGAGAAACTCTGGAGGTAGGACCCAGAAGACTTGGGGACTCAACTAGTTGGCCAAGAGTGATGGGGTGGGGGTGAGGCTGAGGAGAAGAGAGGGCTGAGGGGTGCTGTTGGGAGACATGAAGAACTCCATTTGGGACATCCAAGGAGGGATGGCAAGTATGAAGCTTGGGATCACTCCTGGCCTGGGAATGCTTGGGGTCCTCTCCCAAGAATTCTCAAGAGTGGAAAGGCCATTGGCTCTTGGCCCAGTGCCCAGCCCTCCCTTTCCCAGGCCTCCTTGGACAGGCTGGGAATTCCTGGCCCAGGGACACCCTGTTGGGGTAGGCCTGCCTGGCTGCTCGTCAGGCCCAAGGTGGGGATGTGCTGCTGCTGGTGAGCCTGCTCCAGGACACATGTTGGGGGGATGAGCAGTAGAGGTGTGAGAGTTCAGGGGAGCTCTGCCCCCATTCCCAACTTCCAGGGTCTCTGACCTCAGCTTGGGCCCTGGGAAATGGGTTGTTGGAAAAGAGGAGGCCAGAAGGTGAGCTGTCTGGGCCTGGAGTACATGAGGCAGCAGGGTACAGCAGACATACTGCGTGTCACAGCAGGGGTTCAGTCCTGGCTGTCACCTACTGGCTGGGAGATGGTAAGCACCACAGGGTTTGTCCTTGTCCTAACACTGGGCCTTCATGATGGGTTGGTTTTGGTGGTGGTGGCGTGAATGAATCCTTCTGCTTCCTCCCTTAAGGTGAGGATCTAACTGTTTTGAATTTGAATTCCACCACCCCAAGGTGTTCCACAGTGGACAAAGCACCGCACCCTCACCTACCATGGCCCTAGCACGCATCTCCGTTCTCAGACCCTCCCCTGCGGTACCTTTTTGCCTCCTTCAGCAGCTCTTTGCCCTCCCTCCTTAAGCTTTGGTGTCTGTGAGAATGTGATTTGAATTAACTCTTGGGAGAAAAATCACAGAAAGCAGGAAAGGGGGGCCAAAGGGAGGGGGCAGTGAGTCACGCTTCCATGTGTGCTTTTCAGACTTTCCAAATGGAGTTTGGAAAACAACACCCTTTTGGTTGCCAGCTTGGAACAGGCTCTCCTGAGACCCCACATTCTGTTTCCATAGGTTTTACCTTAACTGCTGTGCCCTGACCCACCCTTGGGTTCTGCTTTGCCTCCAGGGAGCTCCCTGACCCCAACCCTGTGGGCTTGCTCACACTCTTGCAGGCGCAATAAGAAGCCCTCCCTGCAGTGTAGCTTCAGCCCCTCCTCTGGTCTCATTTCACAGTGATAGCCCTTCATCTACCCCGGCTTCAGGGTGGAGGCTGCAGCTGAGTCAGGGACTTTGTTCCTGTAGCCACTCCTGGCTAACCAGCCCTCCAACCCTTGAGATTCAGTGGCACCTGGGAGCCCTAGGCTCCCATGAACCGCCTTCCTGTCACAGCACCTTCCTCTTTGTGCCCTGCCTGCTAGCCCTGTCCTCCTGTCTCTGCCCCTCAGCTTCCAAAGGGCCTGTGTCTAAGGGTGAGGACTTTGAGACCCCCCCCGCCAAAGGGAGAAGCCCTGCAAAGCAGAGGCCTCACTCAGAGAAGGTGGGCAAGGGAGAGAACCTACTGTTTGTCCCTATGGTGTGCTGGGCTCTGAGCCCGCCTGAGCACATCTCCTGTCAAAGACTCCTCCTGCAGCCCCCAGAAGGGGTGTCAGGATCCCCATTTTGCATATGAAAACCGAGGCTCTGCCAGGGAAATGGCTATGAAATCATAATGGTGCAGGAGGGGGCAGGGAGGGCAGCCCGTGCCCCTGGCCAACCCCTTCTTGCAGGCCCTGGCCCCTTTCACCCTCCCTCAGGGGTCCTGCACTAGCTGCCCCTCTCCCCTGCCCCATCTCTGGGGGATGCCCCCTCCCAGCCTCTGACTAACCCTTCCCAGTGGCAGCGGCATGTCCTGCCCCTGCTGTGCCCATGCCAGCGACTGCCCAGGTCACATGGGCCACATCTGGCTCCATCTGAGCATACCCCACCCTCCCCTCCCCTACCCCTACCTCTCCCCTGCCCAGGAGCTAGAGCAGGGGTCCTACAATGGAGCCACTCCTTGCCCTCCTCCCACGCAGCCTCCCTCCCCCTGCCTCCTCATCCTGTCTCCCAGCCTGGGTTCCCTGAACATCTTGGCTCCATCCTTCAGCACCCCCTCCCTCACCATATCCTGACTCCTTGGACCCCCTTCCCAGCCCCTACTGGGCAGCAGATGGGGAAGAGGACATTTTGCCAGCTCTGAGCCCCTAGAGCTGTTCCAGGGTAGGGGGAAGCCTAGCATCCCAGGAATTAGACTCCCCCTAGCCCAGCCCTCCAACCTACTGTCAGTTTAGGATTGGGAGGGGTTGGGATGACCCCCAAGATTTGTGGGCACGAAGGGGTGTAGCTGAGCCTGCAGGGAGGAACTGTAAATCTCCAGCCTCTCTGAGCTGTCTAAGAGCAGGGGACGGGGGGAGGAGCCTGGAAGGCCCTCCAGCTACTGGCCTCCCTCCTCCTTCCTCCCTGCTTAGCAACCGTCACCCAGTAAATATTTGCCCCACCAGGATCTGGGGCTGGAGCCCAGGCATCAGCCAGGGCAGCTGCCCCCTCCTCAATTCCTGGGGCTCGCCTGTGCCTACTCCCCACTTTGAATCCCCCTGGCCTCAACTCCAGCTGTGATTACCCTCCTACCCTGAATCTCAAAGTTCAGTTCTTCCTGCCTCATGGTAGACTTCCTTCGCCACCTCCACCTGTTCCCACTAGGACCTCTCCTTTTGTCCCCAGCTCATGAGGGCTCAACTCTCTCTGGTCCATCCTCTACCCCTGGATCCACTAAGGTATCTGAGTGACGCCCCACCCCTAAGCCAGACAGGTCATCTGTCTCTCCCCACCACAACCTGCTCAGACCCCAGGCTGCTATGATTCCTGGTACATCACCGGTACTTACTGAGGCCCAGGACCCTACCCACAGCCCCAGGAGAAGGGGAAGAGGGGATGTGGGATATTTTGCTGGACACCTTGTCCTCCCTCCCCAGGCCAGGAAGTTCCTTGTCAGGAAGCCAGCACCATTTTCACCTCCTCTGGGGGTACAATTGAGGGGACCGTGGCCAAGAGGAAACAGATGCCCCTTGGCCTCATCCTGGGCAGCCTGAGAAGGCCAGGGCCTGAGAAGCACGCCATCCTCAGCCTCTGCATCCTGCTCCTCCCAGCAAGGCCTCCTGCCACCCCAACCCCCCGCCGGGTGGTTTCCCCCATTACCTATCACTGTGATGATGACCCTCAGGGGTCAAGGGCCAAAGCAAGGTGAACTCTTGGGGTGCCCTGTAAACTTTGGGCTTAGTGGGCAAAGTGGGCCAATGCATGCTCCTCTAGGGTGGGTCTGTGGGCTCGTTTAGGGGCAGGGAATCTGGAGGATCGGACTAATGTAGGTCTAGAAATGAGGGGGTTGGGCTGCATGATGCCTGCCAGAAGTCTTCTCCCAGCTCTGAAGTTCTAGCTTTTAGGCAGTGAATGACAAGGTATTAGCCCAAGCCCAGCCCCTCCCCCCTCCCACAGAGCATCCCTCCAGAGCTCCTGATCTTGACAGAGACCCTACCCATCCACCTGACCCACTTGGGCAGCCCTGGGATAACCAAGGGCATATACAACGGTGGCCATCAGTCGGAATCGACTCAACGGCAACTGGTTTTACTCATAACCACTGCTCGAGAAAGCACCGTTTGTCCACCACACTCATCAGAAATCTGCAGCTTCACCACCCTCCTTGCTGTATCCACTTTCCTACTTGATCCCCTGGCCTGAATGTCAGGGGAGAGCCTTCAAAGGGGACCCCGAGGAGCTTGGTGGTTGCAGGGGCTGGGACAAGAGCAGATTCACCATAAAGCTAATGAAGGTGAAGCTTCAAGTCCCCTTCGTTGCACAGGCCTTTCCAAAGCCCTGGGAGGAGTCTGCTGTTGTTTCCACATGGTCATATGTCTGTGTAAAATTCGTGAGATTTTTTTTTTTTCTTTTAAAGAGGGCCTCCCCTCAAAACTGTATAAGCTTCAGGTAGGGTGACCAACTGTCCGGTTTGCTCTGGACTGTCCCAGTTTTAGTACTGAAAAGTTCTTTGCCCTGGGAAGCCCCTCAAGGCCTGGGCAAACCCGCCACTCTAGCTTAAGGTCTCCACAAACCTGGATAGGGGTGAGGGAGAAAGGGGGCCCTTCTCAGCCTCACTTTCTGGAAGTGTATTGGGGGCGAGGGGGCTCTTCTCTCCAGCTCCAGCCCTGGATTTGTGGCGCTTCTGTTTGTTTCCTTGGCAACAGGGAAAGGAAACCCCCATTTAGGAAGCTGGGGAGGCCCCAGCAACCACACACACAGACACATACAGACACACACGCAGCCGCCCACACGCAGGCGCCTGCGTCAGCACCAGCCGTCAGCGCTGCCCGCCTCCCGGAGAGGCGGCCAGCCCCGCCTGAGCCCGATTCAGACCAGACCGGCCCTAAATGATCCTCCACCTGACCCCGCCCACGCCGCCGGTGCCCCGCCCCTTCCCAGCCCTGCCTAACCCTGGAGGTGAGGGGTCAAAGCTGGAGGAGGGTGGAGAGGAGACAGGAAGGAGAAAATGCCACTGCTCAATTTCGTCCTGCCCGCTGCCTGATTTCTTTTTGGCTGGTTCATAGTCTGATGTGTATCATGACAGTCAACCGAAGTTCAGGGAGCCTGGGACACAGGGGAGTGGCTATCTTGGCCCAGGTGGGTGAGGTGGGTGGTTTGGAATGTCGGGAACTGACTTCATGGGCAGATTCTAAGATTTTGCTGTTGGATTGGGCTCCTTGGGATCTGGGCTGAAGAGAGCTTGGGAGATAGTTAACTTGGAGGCAAAAACCTGAGGTTTGGGTCCTGGCTCTGTCACTTGTCAGCTGTGTGGCCTTGAGCAAATCAGTTAATATGTCCAGCCTCAATCTCCTCATCTGTAAAATGAGGATAATGGTGCACCTCAAAGAGATTTGAGAGAATTACGGTGATCTCAATTATGAAAGGGTAGCCAACAGTGAGACCTGCCCAGGTGTGAGGTGTCAACAGTGAGACTTGCTGGGGTGTGAGGTGTGAGGAGTTGGTTCCATACCCATTATCCAGCTGCTCATTCCAGCAGAGCTGGAGCAAAGAAGGAAAACAGCCCCACTCTGGTTCCGCACCTGGCCTGTCCGCATCAGAGGGACATCAGTGCTGGTCCTTTGGGGTGCCTTCATACCTCAAAATCTGTCTGGGGTGCCATCTCATCTCCTGGGGTAGTGTGGGATGGGGTTGGAGCACTATTTTAGGGGGCCTGGCCCTGCCTGGTCATGTGACTTGGGGAAATTTTTCCCCTTCAGGCCTCAGAAGCCTACCTATAGAGAGAAGGGGTTATTCCTCAGAGCCCTGGGAGACTCCTGGAGGGGGATCACCAGACAGAGGTCCCCCAACCTCCCTCCTAGGGAGGCTGTACCTGTCATTTAGAATATTGGGTTTTTTTTTTTTTTTTAAATCATGAGGGCTTTTTTGAGTGAGGTTCTGTGGCCTAAAAGAATGGCTGTAAATCACTTGCTCCTTCTAAGGACTAGTTTTAGTTATCTAGTGCTAATGTAATAGAAATACCACCAGTGGATGGCTTGAACACAGAAATTTATTTCCTCACAGTTAGGAGGCTAGAAGTCCGAATTCAGGGTGCTGGCTCTAGGGGAACTCTTTCTCTCTCTGTCGGCTCTGGAGGAGGGTCCTTGTCTCTGTGAGCTTCTGCTCCTGGGAGATCTTCATGTGGCCTGGCATCTCTTTTCCCCCATCTCTGCTCTCTGGTTTAATCTCTTTTATATCTCAAAAGAGATTGACTCAAAATACACTAATCCTGCCTCATTAACAAAGACAACCTATTCTCAAATGGGATTATAACCACAAGCATAGAGGTTAGGATTTACAATACATACTTTTGGGGACTTGGGTTGGGTTAATTCAATCCATAACAGGCTTCCTCCCACCCCCAATCAGCTATGACCCTACTAGGACATGGAACCAGTTCATTCTAGCTGGAAACCCTGCTAAGAATTTGCATTTGTATCAAGCTCCTAGGCGATGCTAATGCTGCTGGCTAGGGACCAATTCTCAAAACCACTAGTAGAGCCCAGTCCAAACCAAACCCACTGCCATGGAGTCAATTCCAACTCATAGCGACCCCATAGGGTTTCCAAGACAGTAAATCTCTACAGAAGCAGACTGCCACATCTTTCTCCCAAGGATCCCTCGGTGGTTTTGAACCGCCACCCTTTTGGTTAGCAGTCAATCACTTTAACCACTGTGCCACCAATGCTCCTAGTAGAGCCGCGGTTCTCAAAATTTATTATACATAAGAATCACCTGGGGATCTTGTTAAACTGTAGATTCTGATGCAGTATATCTAGGGTGGGAATAGAAATTCTCAGCAGTGGTTCCAGTCCACACGGGACAAAGGCCACAGTCTCCTCAGCTGTGCTGTTGTTGTTGGACTCATAGGCCGACTCACAGCCCTGTGTGCAACAGAATGAAACACTTCTGGGTCCTGTGCCATCCTAACACTCAGCCGTGTTACCTCAGGCCAATCACTCAACCTCTTTGAGTTTTGGGTTCTTGGCATATAAAATGCAGATGATAATACCTACCTCATAAAGTTGAGGTGAAAATTAAATGGGATCACCTCCACACAGTCCTTAGCCTGGTGCCTAGCACAAGGTAGTGGCTTCTTTAGAACAGGCAAGTTCTTCCATGCTCAAGGTTATAACTATCACCTGTGCCTGAGTGACTCGGCTGTTCAATAGCTGTTTAGTGCCAGACCCTGTGTTCAAAGGATGAATAAGTTAAGAACCCTCCCTCAAGAAACGCTAAAGGAATTGCTAAGCCATGGCCTTGGGTCTCTAAATCACCCCCACTCTCCAGAACCTCCTCCAAAGAGTCACCCCTTCCCACCCCCATGGAGGAGTAGAACTGCCTCCCCAATGGCTTAGGATCCCGTCTGAATGCTCCTCTCTCCCACTCCCACCTGTCCAGTATTACAGCCTGACAATTCCAGTTCTGCTACTATCCATATGACCTTAGGCCAGTGGTTCTCAACCAGGGGCCATTTTATCTCCCCTCCCTAGGGACATTTGTCAATGTCTGAAGACATTTTTGATTGTCATAACTGGGGGCGGAGTCACTTAGTGGCATTTAATGGGTAGAGAGGCCAGGGATGCTGCTAAACACCCTGCAATGCACCGAACAGCTCAGCTCAACAAAGAATTATTTGGTCCTTTTTTTTTTTTAAATGTCAGTGGTGCCAAGGTTGGGAAATCCTGCCTTAAATGATTTCAGTTTTCTCATCTGTAAAATGGGGATAATAGTAGTATCCATTTGCTAGAGTTATTATGTAAATTCAGAAGATTATGCAAACACCCAGTGCCTACCAACAGTCCATAAATATTCCCTAGAATAATTGTTATTAGGATTCCTCTGAAACCTTCCTGGTTTCATCCCCCTGTTGAGACTCAGCCCAGTTTAGCTTGTCTTGCCAATACCAATGCCTCTGACTCTTTCCTTACTGGTCTTGATGCCTCCCTTCTCCTTTTGACCCCAAGCCCTACCACGCAGCTAGAATTTTCTGGCTCAGAGCCCATCCCAGTACCAGAGCTCTTCTCAGCTCCCTGCCTCCACCTCCCACTTCTCTTCCCGTAGTCTCCGACCTCACCTCCCTGCTCTTGCCAACTTCAGCAACTCTACACAGACTTCCTCCCAGCACCAGTCCACACCGCGCATCTCTCATGCTGCCAGCCAAAGTGGCCTAAGATAGTGAAGCACACCCTAGATTTGGACCAGGCTATCCGGTTTCTAGTCCAAGCTCTGAGCTCTGGCTATTACTTACTGTCTAGTCTTGGGAAAGCAAGCCTCACCTTTAAAACAGGGAAGTAACCTCCAGCCCATGAAGGGGTTTTGTGGACCAAGTTAGAGAATGTATTTGAAAATGTACAACTATAAACGGCATAAAAGTATGATTCGCTGTTTGAGAGCATTGCCCTGCTTTATATTTTTATTTCCATAGCACTTAACCACCTTCTAACAAACTGTAAATTTGTATCTTTTGTTTATGGGCTCCACTAGAATATCAGCTCCATGAGGCAGGGATATTGGTCTGTTTTATTCACTGCTGTTTCCCCAGTGTCTAGAACAGTGCCTGGCATGTAGTAAGTGTTCAATAAGTGTTTGTTAAATGACTGAATTCACTGTGTATACAGCACCTCTGTAGAGTCCCTAGATCTCTCTTTTCCAAGAAGCCTTCCTTTAAATGCATTTTACCTTATTTAATCATTACAACACTCCCATTTTACAGATGAGGAAACTGAGGCTGAAAGAAGTGAGTCTTGCTTAGAATCACTCTTCCTGAAAAGTAGCAGGGCCAGATGCATTTGTTCATCCAAGAATCACTGAGCATCTGTTGTGTGCCGGGCACTGGCCAGATGTTGGGGTCACAGATGACCAAGACTTGGGCCTTTCTGTCCCTCAAAGAGCTCATCTTTGAAGGGGGGGATGTAGAGGGAGGCCCAGAATGCTATAGGAGCACAAAAGAAAGGCCTCCACCAAGATCATTGGCCTCTAAGACAGGTGCCCCTTCCCTCCCCAAGCCATCCCCTGGTCTTCACCCACCATATCCTGAGATCACTCATTAACTCTCCAGGCCCCAGCCTCCTGGGGTTCATTTAGAATTTATTATCCAATTCAGTGCCCTATGCTACTCTTTGTGCTTGTTGGTTTTGCCTCTCCCTGTCTTTTTTTTTTTTTTTTTCAGTCTACCCTACCCGTGGGCAGCTTCCTCGAGGGCCAGTGTAGCATCGCTGTACCCTGTCCACCCTCTGCACACTGAGGAGCTCTGTCCTCATGTGTCTAGTAGACTTTCTGGCCATGTTACACATGAGCAACCAAGGCCCAGAGAATTCAGTAGCTGGTCTGGCATCACGCAGCAAGAGAGAGGTAGGTTTGGAACCTGGTTGCCACCCAGGAACAATTCCCCTCCACCCTCACCCCAGCAGACCCAGCCCTGTGGGACCTGATCTCTTCTGCTCTCCTGGGAAAGCAAACAGATAGCATTTGGGGGGCCAGGGTTAGGATGAAATGTTCAGGAACAAAGGCCCACTTTGAAGTTCAAATTAGGAATTGATGCCATTGTGGTGGGAGGGAAGGCCTTTTGGAAAGAGCCCAGAGTGAAATTTGGGGTGAAAGCCCTGTTCCTTTCTCCTGCCCCTTCTCCCCAAAGATGAGGTGGTCCAGGATAGGAAGAGTTAAGTGTGGTTTTGCCTTCCCAGCCAAGAGGGGAAGCCAGGCCACTGGGTGGGGCGGAGGGGGGGCTCGGTGCCAGGGAGGGGCTGAGGCAGCGGGAACAGCACGAGCCGTCCCCTCACGTTTCTCTGGCTCAGCCACCCTGCCTCTGCTCTTGGTTTGGGGAACAGGAGAGGGAGAAGCAGAACAAGGCTTTTTGTTTTGTCTGGGAAGCTGAGGGTGGGGTGCTGCACCCTGGGGGAGAGGGCTGCAGGGAGGGGAGTCATGTCCTGAGTCCCAGAGGTGGGTGCTTACCCCACTGGCCAGTCACCCTCACAGAGATGGGGACCTAGGCACCCCCTCCCATCAGTCCCTCCCTGAACAGAGTCCCTGCCTTAATCCCACTACTGCCCCTTGTGCACTTTGAAGCCTGGCTCCAGAACCCAGAACTGAGGAGCTGCCCAGCCCTGCTTCCCCTGTCTATTACAGAAATCCTGCTATCTGGGAGCTGTAGGAGTTAGCAACATAATTTAATTTCCTGGGTTCCTCATCAGAGAATAAACTGTGAGAGGCATCAGGCGGGTCAGGCAGGCAGATGGGTCCTCGAGCCTCAGCACTGACACCTCTTAGAGTGGATTAGGTGGCTGGTGGGGTCAGGGCCAGGATTAGGGGGGGGAGCAGGAGGCTGGTCAGAGGGTCCTTGGTGAGGCCCAAGGCTCCAAGGCCAGGAAGTCTGGGGTCCTGGGTGCTCCTGTCATGTAAGAGTCCTGGTTCCCTCCCCAGAGCCAGCTGCAAATCAAACCTGGCCAAGAGGAGTGTAGTGAGGGAGTGCTGGCCTTTGTAGCCAGTGAGGCTGTGGGTTCTTGGCTATCCCTAACCCCCTCCTTTCTGGCTGGAACTGGGATGAAGACCCAACATTGGCTGCCCACGCCCTGGCCCTGCTCCCCCTTTTAGGCCCCTCTGGGAACCACAAAAATCTGGGACCTGGTGTCCTGGCAACATGATGAGCGCACGCACAGCTCTGGTATCTGTTTTAAATTATCCATTAAAATAAGTACAGTTCTGGAAAAAAATAAGTACAGTCCTGGAGTTGGCTGGGTGGGGTGAGGAGCAGAAAGGGACTGAAAGGGGGAGAAACCTAGGCATCCTATTTTCCAACTGCTTGGGACCAAAGGAAGGGGGCAGGAGATGGGGGGTGCAGATGCCTGGGTCCTATTCTTGGCCTTCTCTGGGAAACTGGGCTTGGGTGTAAGACCCAACACTTGGTTTCGAAGGGAATAAATTCAGACAGAAGATAGGAGAAAACCCAAAAAACCCATTGCTGTCCAGTCGATTCTGATTCATAGCGACCCTATACGACAGAGTAGAACTGCCCCATAGGGTTTCCAAGGCTGTAATCTTTATGAAAGCAGACTGCCACATCTTTCTCCCAGAGCCGCTGGTAGGTTCGAACTACCAACCTTTCCGTTAGCAATGGAGCTCTTGTGCCATCAGAGCTCCTTGAAGATGGGGTAAAGGGACCCCCAATTCCTGATTCTACCCCAAGACTGAGGGGGTAAAGGAACTCAGGACCCAGAACTTCGCTGTCCCCCGGGGGAACCCCGGCATTCTTTCTCCACCCCACCCCTGGCATGCCGAGATGCAGCTTTGAATGGGCTGCCCACGTGCGGAGGGGGAGTAGGGGTGACTCACTGTTACTACGGGGAGGGAAGGGGGGGAGAGGGAAGGGGGAGCCTGTGGTGGAAGCAGGGTGAGTCACCCTGCTAGCCACCAGCCTCCTCCCTCCCCCCACTTTCCTGTAGCCCAGCCTGCCCGCCTGGACCCCTCCCTTTGCTTTACAACTGGTTCCCCCTTCCCCCTGCCCTTTGCCCACCCACTCTCATCCCTTGGCTCTGCCCTCTACCCCAGAAGGCAGAGGGAGTCGGGGAAAGCTTGGAGCTAGGAGGACTGAGTAGGCAGGAACCAAGACGCAGGAGCTTCAGCGAAGTCCTAGGCAGAAGGCAGTGCGCGGGAGAGGGTGGGGCCCGTCTCCGCCCCCGTCCCCCAGGTCCTCTCAGCTCTTCGCCGATCCCACCCGGCCCCTGTGGGTATGTGACGGCCCCTTTAAGAACAGTGGCCACTCCTCCTTTTCCATAGACCTATTAGAGCCTTTGCCCCGGCGTCAGTGACTCAGAGAGTTCGCGGGAGCACTGCATCTGCACTAGCCAACCCGGATCCCGAAGTCCGACAGCGCCCGGCCCAGATCACCACGCCTGCCAGGAGCAAGCCCAGAGCCAACCGGCCGGCGCGCTCCGACCCCGAGCAGTCTCTGTCCTTCAGCCCGAGCCCCGCGCCCTTCTCGGGACCCCTGCCCCTAGGGCAGCGCTGCCATCCTGCCGGCCATGGAGACTCCGTCCCAACGGCGCGCCACCCGCAGTGGGGCGCAGGCCAGCTCCACCCCGCTGTCGCCCACTCGCATTACCCGGCTGCAGGAGAAGGAAGACCTTCAGGAGCTCAATGATCGCCTGGCGGTATACATCGACCGTGTGCGCTCACTGGAGACGGAGAACGCAGGGCTGCGCCTTCGCATCACCGAGTCCGAGGAGGTGGTCAGCCGCGAGGTGTCCGGCATCAAGGCCGCCTATGAGGCCGAGCTTGGAGATGCCCGCAAGACCCTCGACTCGGTGGCCAAGGAGCGCGCCCGCCTGCAGCTGGAGCTGAGCAAAGTGCGAGAGGAGTTTAAGGAGCTCAAAGCGCGGTGAGTGCGCCCAGGTGGCAGCTTGCCGGGCCCGGAGCAGAGAGGGCAGGCGGAGCGGCGCCCTTGCCGGGCTACAGGAAGGGAGCGAGAGTGCTTTGGGAGGCTGATAAGTTTGCCATATAGTCTCCTCCCTCCCCGGAACTGCCCCAGGCGAGGGACTGGCGGTGCCAAGGAGAATAGTTGTCATAGGACAGAGAGGGAAGGGGTCTCTGGGAGAGGGTGGGAAATACAAGGAACAGTGGGAGCATCCGGGCCAAATAGGGGCTCGTGGCAGGCGGCATTCCGTTAGGGTGGGGTTTGCCTGCCATTTGGAGCCTGGGGGAGAAGCTTGGTCAAAGCAGAACTGGCCCTGCTAGGTATGAAAAATCTAGGCACCCAGGGCACACTGGAGTGGGTGAGAGGGCCCTATTAGAACTTTCTTGGCAGCCTTGGCACTATGCCAGATTTGGGCAAGCTGGCTCTGAGCACGTGATGCACACTAAGACAGAACTCCCAGGCTGGCAGATGTCCAGTGGTGCTGGAGAGAGGTCACAAGGCAGGGTGACCCCCTTCTTCCCCTCCAGGGGCGTGGCAGTGGCCTCCTTGGCATGACCCTTTCCTGAATTCTTGCTAAGAGTCAGAAGCTCTTTCTTACTCCCTACATGCCTGAGACCTTTCCTGAGCTCTGACAGGCCCACCAAAGGGCTCCAGGAGTGCAGCTCCCCCGCAGCTCCCACAGCCCTTGGCCTGCTTGGCCCAGGAATGCAAGGGAGGGAGGGAGACCGAGGGCAGAGGCTCCAGGCTCAGGAAGTTGTGTTATGCCCAGGTCTGGTGGCACCCCCCCCACCTTGGTCGTCTTGCCTGGTGTCTGCAGAGGGTCAGGCCTCTATCCCTCCCTCTCCCTCCCTGTCTGAGTGAGCCACTTTCATTTTCCCAGCCAAGCCCGAGCAGTCTTTGCTCTTGGTCTGGCCCATCCTCTCAGCCGCTGACGTTTTTGATCTTTGCCTTATTAAACTGCTGGAATACAGTGACATTTTTGAAATCCAGCCGTTGGAAGCTTCAGGCCACTCCCACCTCACCCAGTCCTGCCCCACCCTACCACACCCTACTCCACTCTACCCTTTGGAAGCCTGGAAGTTTAGGCCCTCTTCTTCCAGCCCCCCAAGAATTTGGTTTCCTTCTCCCTGCTCCCCTTTCCTCTATGAAGACCCAGGCCTAGAGATCCCAGGAGGGCCTGTGGGTTTTGACCTCCCCTCTCCCTCCGCATCATTTTCTCCAAACTCCTGCTCCTTCCAGATCCCCTCTATGTATTCTATGGTTGTTCTACCCCTTCACCACCCCTGACCCTTCACTACACTCTGCTCAGAGGTATAGTGGGTGTGACCAGATCCTATCACCCTTCTAATGAGTGGAAGGAAGTTCCTTGGGGAGACATGGGTTCAACCTGTTGAAAGAGATCACTCCTATCTTTTTTCCCTACTAATATGAACAACTTAGCAGGACAAACTGGAGGCAAACAAGGTGTGTCCCTACCCGCACTGGACTGGTTGGAAGAATTAAGAGAATTAGTGCTCTAAACTAGTCCACTCAACTGCCTAGGCAGCCCCTTGCCTTCCAGATTCTTATGAAGGACATCTTTAGCAGATGTTTTTCTTGAGAAGACATTGATCTGGCCCACAGGATGAGCAGCGTCTATAGTCTCTTGCTAACTCAGCCACACCGGTCTGTCTCTTTTGCCTTCTGGTGCAGCTGTCCAGGCTTGGGACACCAGGCGGGTGTGTGTGCACGTGGGGCAGAGGCGGGGGTGGTGTGTGTACTTGTTATATTTAGCCACCTGCCTCTCTTCTCCCCCACTGATCCTGACTGGGCTTCCGGGAAAGGGGGGCGGGTGGTGCACACCTGGATCCCAGGCTGATGGGAAGTAGGGGTGAAGGGACGAAGGGGGCTTGGACTGGAGTGCCTGTCCCCTTTTATGTCTCCAGTAGGAGGAGCCAGGATTTGGTCCTCCCTTTTGCGCCTGCTGTCCTCAGGGTGGGGTGGAGAAGTGGGTAGAATGAAGAGTTTGGGAGAGGAAGAAAGGTATTGCCTCAATCCCTCCCACTGAAGCTTGGAGAGAAGGTGTTGTCTGGTTTAATGTTTAATTAGAGCTCAGAGTTCAGGGTCAGGCTTGGAGTTGGGATGCAGAGCTGCCTGTAAGACCCTGTAGCAATCCCTGGCCCAGGCTGGGTACCTTGACCACACCCAGGAGTTTGGGGCTTCCTTTTGCTGGGCTAGGTTATAAGCTTCCCGCAGAAGGCCCTCCTTCCCTCCCCCCACCCACCCAACCACACACACACACTCTTTTTACCCTGGAGCCTGAAAGATTTGGATACCCAAGTGCAGGGAGAATGGGAAGGTTGAGAGTGATAGGGAAGGCCCGTCTGGGGGTCCAGGCTGGGAGCTGGGCCCCACCCCAGGTAGGACAGCTGAGTGGATGACTCAGATGCTGCCTCCTCCTTCCTACCCTGGTGGCTTTTCAAGAGACAGGGTGGACATAGCAGATGTCTTAAAGGAGGGGATGGAGATCTGAATGTGTTAGTGTTCTATGCCCCTTCCTACTGCATCTTGGGGTCCTTTTCCTCTGGTGATGTTCTAGAATCAGGGTTCTGGACAGGCAATATGCACAAGTGGTTCTAGAGTTGAGTCCAGAGTTATGGGCTTGGGCTGTAGGGGTTGCTGGGGTTGCCAGGGTCTGTGCCTTCCCATACGGAACTGACCAAGGAAGCCTGAGTCACAAGTAGGGTGATCCCAAGCCCACAAAGCAGAAGTACCTCTTCCCCCCGGACAGGGCTCTGGTGCTTGATGACTTCCTGGATTGTCCACCTTATGCAGCCTCACTGAGAGGTGCAGGCTCTGATAGGACAAGGATAGCAAAGGCCACAGAGGTTTGTCCCATATCACACACAGCAAGTGGATAACAGGCCAGGACTTGAGCCCAGGCCTTCTGACTCCCAGCCAAGTACTCTTACCATTAAACCTCACTTCTCTAGCTTAAGGGATAGGTCAAAGGGCTCTGAGGGTGGGGGCTAGAGGCCCAGCCCCTGGGTTCTGAGCTTCACTCCTGAGGCCTGGAGTTTCTGCTCTGGGACCTGTGATGCCTCGATGCTCTGCTCTCCTGCCAGGGCCTGTTAGCACTTGATCAACAGCCCTTGCCCCAGCCTGTACCTGGAAAGACCTGTGTCCCTGCCAGATCATGCATGGTGAGATCGAGCTCTGGGAGGCTACAGGAGGCTGGGGATTCCTGTCTTGAGATTGTCTTGAGACTCGTCATGAGCATTGTCTACCCAGAACAGAAGGAGATTATACACTTTGGCAGAGACATTAGGAGAATGGGGTAGGGGCCTTTGGGTAGCCCTGGGCCCCAGCCCTCATCTGAGGGTACCTCTTGGTTTTACCTTTCCCATCTCCCTGCCCTGAAGTCCATGTTTTGATCTAAGGGAAAGAAGAAGGTACAACTAAACCTGGGGACCGAGAAGTACTTAAGGAGCCCGGGAGAAACAAAAGAAAGAAAAATTTCTCAGTAGGGTCCTGATTGCCTTCCCATGAACAATGCCCTTGGTTAGTACTTCTCCTGGCCTCCAGGAGCCTGAGATCCTGACTCAAATGAGAAGTATCCATTAACCTCACTCCCAGCCCCTCCCCCAGTGATCCAGTAGCTCAGTGTCAGGCTGAGCCAGGGACAGCTGCAGGGACAACTGGTAAGAGATGCATTCACCTACCAGCTGTACCCGCTGTTCTCTTCCTCTTCAGCCGCTTACCACCTCCAGCAGCTGCAGCAGCCAAGACCAAGCCTGGCTCAGAAGCTAGACCCAAGGGAAGTTCATCCCATTCCCACCCCTTTGGATTCCTAGTACTGAAGGTGACACAGGCTGAGCCTGGACATGTCTAGAGAGAGGGTTTTTGGAGAGGTTGTAGGGTCTCCTATCCCTTAACAAGAGCCAAGGTAATCCACCAACAAATTGCCAGGCAGGGGGGGTAGTAGAAACAGCCCTGACCCTCAGTGTTCTTAGTTCTAGACTTGATTTTGCCACTAAATTGCTGTGTGACCTTGAGCAAATCACCTCCCCTCTCTGGATTTCCCCAGCTATAAAAGAAAAGGGTTAGAGCAGAAGGTCTCCAGAGATTTCTCAGGTTCCAAAGTAGTACAATGACCCACAAAATGAGAAAACCATCTTCTAAAATGCCAAACTATTAATATGCAAATAAAATACAATTAACATGAAAATAATAGCTAATGCTACTCTCAGTAGAAGTATTTTTCCCACAAGCTGTGGAATTAAAAGTACTATCACCCTTCACTATTTCCCAAAGAAGGTTTATTAGAAATGGTTAATTGTTATGACATTAGCCTCTTGGCTTCTGCTTTTGTTGTTATTGCTAGTTGGGAATAACAATTAGTTTCCAATGCCTCCCCTTCAGGACAGAGGGAAGGGCTGTATCATGTAGCAGGAAAACAAGACAGTAGACCCAGGAATGACTCCCATCGGCCTATGTTGGGGGCAAGACTGGAGGCCCTAAGAAAGTTAGGACTGTTACCTTAGAGTTGGCCAGGTTTACGTAGACACCATGTGTCTGGAGCCAGAGGGAGATACCGGTGACCTTGAACTGCCCCTCTTCCATCCTTCCTGTACCCATACTGGCTCTCCCAACCTGAGGCTGAGCTGTGAGGGGTTTTGGCCCTTACCAGTCTCTTAAGGAAGAGGACAGAGCTTGGGAAACATGCAGGAGGCTCCCTCCTGTCCCTTTGTGGGAGAGGGAGCCGGAATCCCGCCTGCCCAAGCCAGGAATAATTCTGGCTGGGCTCCCGGGCACGGCAGGGGAGCTGAGTCACGGTACAGGACAGAATGGATGGGAGACCCTGAGCTTGTCTAGTCAGGAAAGGCAAGCCTGAGGGGTGGCCTTTTCTTGAGAACTACATTCGAGTTGCCGCAAGAGGGATGAGGATCTGTGTCTGATGGGGGGAAAAAATGCAAGGCAAACAGGAATCATGAGTCCTTTTAGGGTCAGCTCAAGGGAGCCAGAGACTCTTCTTTTCAGGGGATCCAGTTTCTGGGCATTTTTGAGAAGGCTGGTTGTGACTGCCAGGGCTCCCCCTTCCTCCCAAAGTTCTGACGCTGCCACCCTCTGCCGGCTGGGAGAGAGGCTTACATGTTCCCAGGCTGGAGCTGGAATGCAGTGGGACCAGGACTCCTAGATTCCCCACCACTACCACCACCTGCCCTCCACCCCCCGCCCCCCTGCCCTGCTTCCTTTCCTGACCTGGGGTGCGGCTCTCACCCCTTCCCAGTACTGTTAGGGTTAATTACTGTGAGCCACCAGATGGAAGGTTAATGAGTCCTAAGAAGGGACTGCTGAGTTAGCTCATGTGGGGATCCCCCTAAAGGTCCCTCCCTTTAGCCCGTGGCCTCCTTCCTTCCCTCAGGACATTCTACCTTCTTAGGCCATCCCCTCCCACCCCTCCACACCCCACCTCCCCACCTCACCCCCACTTCTTTTGGTCTGTCTCCTTGTCCCCCGCATTTTTATGACAACACAGGAATGACTTCTGGAGAGATAGGCCGGGAAGACTGAAAGTGGGTTTTGGCAGGGGACCGCACAGGGGATGGTTGATCAGAAAGCCAGCTGCCTGTTGTCCAGGACCCCAGTGCCCTGGCCTCCAGCCCCAGGCTTCTCCTGCCTCTGTACAATGCCACGTTAATACACCCAGCAGCTGTGACTCAGGCCTGGCCCCCTGCCAGGCCAAGTGCCTCTGCTCCTGGGAGTTGCATTGCATTGAGTCTGGACATGTAAACAGCTCCTATCCTCCATTTCAGCGCCAGTTCCCCCTGCCCCCCCACCCCAGCCCCTCTCTCTGCCTGGAATCAAGACTTTGCTTTGTCTGGGGGGAAGAGGGGACAGCTGGGAGCCTGGTGGCTCTGGAAGGGGATCTGAGGGGCCTTAGACCCCGGGCATGTTTGGCAGGTGTCACACCCAAGACAGGAGGAAGCAGGGCCATGCCTGCCGCGGGGTGTATATGCCTGTTTCGGAGGGTGACTGGGTGCGGTCCATACTGGGGGGCCTGCCATATTCTTTCCAGGTGAGGTGCAAGAGACATTCAGGACTTCATAGGGTGGGATTTAGGAAAGGCTCAGGTCCCTGGACCACCTGAGCCCCTCCGTTCCTCTCTTCAAATTCTCCTTTCCAGAGAGGGCTGTGGCCATGAACTCCAAAGTGGAGAAGTCTGGGGAAGAGAGGGGATTGTGGCTAAGGACCAGATATTCCAACCTTCTCACATCCTGCCCTTACCTGCAAGTGATCGCAGGCCCACAGACAAGTCAAACCAAGCAGTGGTTAATTTGGCGGGGGGGGGGGGAGGGCGGGGGGGCGGCGTCAGGCCTCAGGGTTTTGCATGCAGTTGTGGGGTGTGTGATGGCTGGTGGTAGATGTCAGTGGTAGTTTCACTAGGCTCCGATATCACACTCTGACTGGGGGGTCTCCCAGCAAGCCAGGAAGAGGGCAAGGCATCTCCCAGCTCCCTTACTGGGTCTGTCTGTGTTACTGTCTACAGCCCCTGCATGCATCTTACTGTTTTCGGGTTCTGTCCCTTCCTGCCAGGAGTGTCCTCAGGTTACCCGGTAGGCAGGCTTTTAGTGAATGAGCCCGCCCTTCCCTAGGCCTTGGTTTCTCCATCTGTAAAAGTACAGGAGTTGATCCAGGAGGAGATCCTTCTAGAAGCCTTGAGCATATGAACCTCCTAGTCTCAGGGCATCTGGGGGACATATAGAAAAAGCCCCGAGATGCTCACAACATAAGTGAAGCAATAATAAAACCGGCAGGTAAAACAAACAGTGGCCTTGGCACCAGCTAAATGCAGCTGGGAGTTGGGAGAGGACAGAGGGGATGGGGCCGGAGCAGCAGGGCAGACCCAGGGCAGGTCTCAGCTGAGGTGGGGACTGGGTTGGATTTGGATAGACGAGGGAGGGCGGAAAGGAGGATATATCGCAGTAGGAGGAGTGGCTGGAACAAAACGAGAGGAGAGGCGATACTAACGAATGTGCAGGCAGGCGTGGGGTAGCAGCAGGAGACCCCCATCACCCAACAGGAAGTCAGCCTGAGCAGAGGTCTAGACCACTGTGAGGATTAAAGTCTCCATGAGTGCAGAGACTCCTTGCTATCCACATAGGTCTGCCCAGCCTGGCCACAGGGGGCGCCCTGTCCCGTGAGCCTCAGAGATCTTTGCTTTCCTTTGCTCCCCGCTTCCTGGGGTGGCCACTCAGCATGGGGAACATGGAGGGCTGGTGAGGCAGGGCTGCCAGGGAGGCTGGGGTGGGTCTGAGGGAGCCCCTGCAGGGCTGGACCAGCTCCTCCACTCCCCGTTTATCCATTTGTACCTCCTACTCCTTATTTTTAGCCCCAGCCTAATATCTCTGCCCCTCTATGTCTCTCTATCAGCCCAAGGGAGGAAATGGGGGCCTCTCCCTCTGGGCCTAGCATGTTGCTCCCAGCAACCAGCAACCAGGCCCAAACAGGCCTGTGGCCGGCCCTGGTTTCCATATCTGGCATCAGAGCTGGACTGAGGAGGGTGACTCAGCGGGCGGGTCAGCTCTTGGCCCAGTGCCCACCCAGCCCCTTTGCTGAGCTGGGTGCCTTTCTTCCCCCAAAGCAGCCCCGAGAGTCCTGGCCTGCAGCAAGCCAGGAGCCGGGCATCTCTATCCCACCAGCCTCGGTGTTATAGATCCCCAGCCTTGGGCCACACCCACCAGCTCCCAGCTCCCGTTTCTCTTTTATTCTTTTCCTCTCTGCTATCATTCCCTCCTCCCCCCCACCTCTTCTCTCTTTCTGAGATCAGATTTGCCAGCTGTGAGAAGAGTTAGAAATAGGGTGCCCAGCCCTCCTTCCCTCACAAGGCTGCTGGGATGGAGCCACTCTTGTGCATGGAGAACCTGGCAGATGCGCGGGAAAGAGCTGGCCACTCCCACTGGCATGGCACTGGGCCTGGGGCAGGACGTGGGCAAAGCCAGAGTCTCCCCTGTGAGCACTAGAGGATTTCCCGACCCCTGCCCGGGTATTGTCTGCTGAGGCTGAGTCACCTGAGAAGCCCGTTTCCCACCCTTCCCTGCTCCCTTTGCCTGTTCCACCCTGTCCTCCTGCCAGCTGATGGGGGGAGGCAGCAGTCAGCACGTGCTCAGTTTTGCCACCGGCACGGGCAGCACCATCATCCTGAGGCTGGCTGGCATCTGCTTTGGGTCCCTGCTGGGTCTGAGGACCCTGACTAGGAAGGATCAGTGTTTGGAGCTAGTGGGCAGGCAAGGCTGTGGAGGAGGTAGGAGGGGCGCTGGGCTCTGCCACCCCCAGCCGTCTCTTGGAGAGTGCGTGCGGCTCGCTGGCCACAGGGCTTCCGAGGTTTGAGTCATAAGCCCATGGTGATAGTGGCTTCTTCCCCGCAGATGGGAGCTCCCCGAGCCTGACTAAGAAAACCGCAAAGGCCCTCGCTCTGCTTCCCTCTGCTTTGTGGTCTCCTTCATCTGCACGGTGTGTCTTGGTCCTTTAGTTACATCTCTTTCTAAGTGCTAGTCAAAACCTCAAAACGGGAAAGGAAAATAGTCCCCTTAATTTCTTAAACCTGCAAACAAGTTGCCGTCAAGTCAACTCCAGCCCGTTGTGTGTCAGACGAGAACTGTGCTCCATAGGGTTTTCAATGGTGTCTCTGGGACTCCTTTAATTTCTTAGGAGGCCATATATTATGGCATGTACTGAAGCAGTACAGTGTTGATTTCCAGCTCTGCTACTTACTAGCTGTGGGACCCTGGACATAGTCCTTTATGCCTCAGTTTCCCTATCTATGTAGTAATAGTCCTGTCTCACAGGGTAACCATGAAGATTAAGTGAGCTAACATTGTAATATTTAGGACAGTGTACATTAGACACATAATATGTTCCATTTTACAAGTGTTTCCTGCTGTCACCGCCATCATTATTCTTATTATCCCCATGACCACCAACTTCGGGGGCAGTAGGAAGTTAGACAAAAAGAAAAAGCCCTGTACTTGTCAGACTAGGAGTACTCAAGCGGTGCAAACGGTTAACACATTCGGTTGCTAACCGAAAGGCTGGAGGTTCAAATCTATCCAGAGATGCCTTGAAGTAAGGCCTGGCGACCTAATTACAAAAAATCAGCCACTGAAAATCCTCCAGAGCACAGCTCACCTCTTACTCACATGGTGTCGCCATGAGCCGGAATTGACTCCACGGCAACTATGGGTTTTTTTTTTTTTTTGGTCAGACTAAGCTCCCAGAGGACACGGACCAGGCACCTGTTTTCTCAGCATTTTATGCAGGCACTTCTTCTTTCCTCAATAAGTGTCTTCCTGGCACTCCCACGGAAAGGGTGTTATTACCAAGGAGAACTCCAGGAATTCCTCTTCTGGGTGTCTAAGGAAGCTGGGCGACAGGACTAGGCAAGAGATGCCCTTGAGACGTCTTTTGACCATCCTGTTGCTCTTCCTGCTGCTTCCAGCTCAGGCTGGCTGTCGGGGAAGCTGGATGCCACAGCATCTACCCTCTTCCTCCTCTCAGCTTCTCCATTCTCTCCGGACCTTGGGGCTTAGGAAGGCAGTGAGGTGGAAGAGGAGGAGTCCTAGATCAGCAGCCTTGTCCCTGCCGCCGGCTTGCCGTGTGACACTAGGCCATTCATCTTCCTCTTCTGCACCTCAGTTTTCTCATCTGTAAAGGGAGTGGGGTTGAGCTAAACAGACTCTAAACTCCAGTTCTCTAAATTCTCAGTGCTGAGGGCCTTCCCTGCCTCTCCGTGTGGCCAGAGCAGCCGTTTGCCTTCAGGGCGGAGAGGCCTCTTCTGGGAAGTCCCTGCCAGCCTTGGAGTCAGCCCAAGGAGCTCAGCGTCTATGTCTGCACGGCGCTTCACTTTACCAGCGATTTTCTTCATTTTTCTCTCCTCCCCCTGCAGCTGCCTCAGCTTCGGAAAAGTTCTGAAGTCATGGAAAGTTGGGGCTGTGTCCCAGCCAGGGGCTGGGCCGGATGGCAGCCAAAACCTGAGCTGGGTTTTGACTTTATTTTTAGCTTTTCTGGCTGAGCTGGAGGAGGGGAGACATCCTCCAGTTCTGGAAGGGCCTGTTTTCGCAGGCGGTGGACACTATTGCATTAAACAACTTGTTCTTAGGTGCACCCAGAGGCCTACAAGGAGCAAGCACGCAGCTGGGGGAGCTCCCTCTGGTCTTCGCAGCCTTCCTCTGCCCCTCTGGAAATGGCTCTATCCCCCTCCCAGCCCAGTGGAATCTCCTAAGCTGGGGCGGGGGGGGGCATTGTCTCTGCCTCACCCCTCCCTCGAGTGCTCCCTCAAGTCTAGCCTTGTTCTGTCCCACGTCAGTGTGAGTTGTTGGGTCTTTGGAAGCTTAGGGCTTTGGGGGTGGGAGAAAAATATTGGCAGGGCTGGGTTTCTCTTTTCCAGGATAGGATTTTTTTTTTGTCCCTGCCCATGTTTGGTTTTTCCTTTTTTCCATTTGCTGTGGTAGCTGGCGCTTAAGGACTGATGAGTTGCAGATGGCATTTGTGACTAGGCCACTGGGATCTTTCCCTTCACTCCCTGAATCTCCTGCATTCTTTCACTGTCTATTTGTAAAGGGATTATAACATCTGGAAAGTTCTTGGGTTCCTGAGAGGTTTTTAAGAACACTGGTAACCAGTTGCTGAGCAGTTGACACCCACTCACGGTGATCCTGTGTGTGTGTCAGGGTAGAAGTGTCCTTCATAGGATTTGCAATGGCTGATTTTTGGGAAGTAGATTGCCAGGCCTTTCTTTCAAGGTTCCTTTGAACAGACTCAAACCTCCAACCTTTGGGTTAGCAGCCAAGCCCGTTAACTGTTTGCACCACCCAGGGACTCCTTTTTAAGAAAATAAGACTCCTCTATTTCTCCAGTTTGCTATCCAGCAAAAATAATCAGGGGCCGAGAAAGGGGAGGGAGGTGGCAGTGGCAACCTCTGTTTCATTGGTTCTAGCTAAAGCTTTACCCAGTTTGAGGAGAGGAGGAGGCTCAAGGCTGGAGCCCAGAAGGACCTGGAGGCCTAAGAGCCACATCTGGCTCCAGATGTTGAGGCTTGTGACCAAAGGCATGCTCTCAGAGTTCTGATGAGACCCCTAGTGGGGGAGGCTGGGACCCCTCTGCTGTGCCCAGATCAGAGAACTCAGTCAGGGCCTGAGAAGGGCAAGGATCAGTACTCCACCTGGTCATCCTCATCCCAGCTCTTCCTGAGTTCTAACCAGACTTTCCTTCCCCCTAGTCTCAGGTGTGGAAAAGGGAGAGGAGAGAAGGGCCAACACCCTTGGGGCTCAAACTGGGAAGTGTTAGGGACACGGGGACCCCAGGGCTGGGAGTCTGGCTGTCTGGGTCTCCATGGGGAGGAAGGCTTGGCTGAGTGGAAGGTGGGTGGAGTCCAGGGAAGAGCCATTAAGGCCCTGTGTGGGAAGGAGCAGGAGACAAAGGTGCCCCTGTCTCTTTGGGAGGGGATGGGAGGGGAAAGAGGGAAAAGCATTCATATCATGGGATTGAGCTTTGCCCTTAGCCCTAGGCACGTTCCTGAGCCCTGAGTAATGGGAAGGGTGGAAGAGCAGGAAGGGGGTTTTTGGGGACCTTGGCAGAGGTGGGAGCCTGGCCCCAGAGGCTGCCAGATGCTAGCAGATCTAAAGCCAAGCACGCCCTCTCCTGGTATTTGGGGGAACAGCAGAGCCAGCTCCTATGGCAGCTCCTCTTTCCCCATAGAGAACCTCTCTAAGGACATGGACTCCTCCCAAACCCACTCTTCCTTCTCTTCCTTAGCAACACCAAGAAGGAGGGAGACTTGCTGGCCGCCCAGGCCCGCCTCAAGGACCTGGAAGCTCTGCTCAACTCCAAGGAGGCCGCGCTGAGCACCGCCCTCAGTGAGAAGCGCACACTGGAGGACGAACTGCGTGACCTGCGGGGACAGGTGGCCAAGGTGAGACCACCCTCCGAGGCCTGCCCGTGACCCCACCTGACCCCCCAAACACATGCACACTCACTCTTCCACCCAGCCTGCCCTCAGGAAGTGCCTAGTCTGACATGGCGTCAGAGCCATTCACCCATCCTAGCATCGTTTCGTCCATCTAGACCATCTCGTGTTCTTTGGCTGGCCACAGTATCCAGCATAGTGAATTTCAAATAACCATAGCCATTGTCATTTCCATTTAACTTTGTAATGAACTGTGCCTGGCCCCGAGTCACTCCAGTTTGACCCTCCTATAAACAGCTCCTGACCTCTCTGGAAGAAAGGAGAGGAGTTGTAGACCAGCCACAGAGGCTGTAGTCAGAGCTGATGGTTAATTGCATGTGGGATGCATATTAATAACTGTCTGGCATGTTTATGGTAGCTTTTACTTGCAAAACACTTTGCTATCTATTCTCTCTTCTAATTTTTCATTTTACAAGTTAGGGAATGGAAGCAAAGGAGCTGGATTGTTTCTAATTTCACAGCCTTTTCTGCTCAGAGCAGGGCCAGGTCTAGAACCAGCTGCCCAGCTTGTATCCTGGGCTTTCCCTGCCCAGGCCCCCACTGCAGTGCACCATGGAGAGACCGGGAGATGGCTGCAGGGTGACTACAAAATGAAGGCTGGGCCATTCTCCTCTCGCGCCTCCAGCTCCGTTCCCCCAGCCTCTCCCAGCTGTGCTGGCCAGCCTGTGCTTTCTAAAATGAAAATGTCAGCAAAGTGCTCCCCTTCTTCAGAGGTTCTATCGTGGCCAGTAAGGGCATCTTTTTATGATCCGGCCCCTGTCTGCCTGCCCTGCCACCTCTCCCAGCATTCTCCCTGCCTGCACTTTAGGCTTCAGCAGTACTGATCTTCCTGGGGGTTCCAGAACACGTGTGTGTACCCTCAGACCTCAGTACCTTTGCGCATTCTCTTCTCTGCTCCTCCCTGACCCCAGCCTACCAGGCAAGGCCCACTCACCCATCCTTCAAGTCTTAGCCTCTTGGAGGCCTTCCCAGGCTCCCCCTCCACCAGGCAAACTTTGGTTCTTTCCCTCATGTTCCCTCTATACTTTGCACAGACCTCCTTGATAGCAACTGTTATGTCATGCTAGGAAAGTGGAGGTTCTTTGGGGTGGGCAGGGGCATCTTCATTTTCTTAGCAGAGTACCCACTCAGAGGGGTTATTGTGGGTGAGTGGATGTCATGACCTCAGTGGGCATCCGAGGCCCTCACTCCCCCGGACCTGTGTCCTGTCCTGGGAAGAGCCCTTCTTCCCACCTCTGACCCCTGCCCGCTTCCTCTTAGCTCGAGGCAGCCCTGGGTGAGGCCAAGAAGCAACTTCAGGATGAGATGCTGCGGCGGGTGGATGCTGAGAACAGGCTGCAGACCCTGAAGGAGGAACTGGACTTCCAGAAAAACATCTACAGTGAGGTAGGGACCCAGCTTTACAGGCCACATTGCTGGGGCTGGGTGTGACAGACACGGGTCTTGGGATGTGGGATCAGCTGTGTGCAGAACTCACCAGCCTGAGTCCCTTGTACTAGTGGATGGGGAGTGGAGGGCAGCCAACACCCAGCTCCCAGGTTAAAGTGGGGCTGATGGTGGTCCATGGGGCTCAGGCTGGGCAGGGAGCATAGCCATCCGGGGCTCAGCTTCCAAGGAACTAGTACCGATTCTGGTTTCTGTGTCCTTGCTCCAACCCTTCCAGGAGTTACGTGAGACCAAGCGCCGCCATGAGACCCGGCTGGTGGAGATTGATAATGGGAAGCAGCGTGAGTTTGAGAGCCGGCTGGCGGATGCCCTGCAGGAGCTGCGGGCCCAGCATGAGGACCAGGTGGAACAGTACAAGAAGGAGCTGGAGAAGACCTATTCTGCCAAGGTGCTTGCTCTCCTGGTTCCCTTGCTACCTCCACCCTCAGCAGCCCTGTCCCTGCCCACACTGGGATGCTCTGTGGGGGATCGGGTGGGCAGAGGTGGGGAGCTCAGGGTGGCCCAGGACTTGAGGTTGCAGCAATGATGTGGCCCCAGAGCCCTTCCTCTGTCCCTCCCAGTCACTCCATCCTAACCTGGTGTCCTTCCCTCCAGCTGGATAATGCTAGGCAGTCAGCCGAGAGGAACAGCAACCTGGTGGGGGCTGCCCACGAGGAGCTGCAGCAGTCTCGCATCCGCATTGACAGCCTCTCGGCCCAGCTCAGCCAGCTCCAGAAGCAGGTGATGCCCCCACACCCCACCAGCCAGTATCTGGGCAGAATGTAGGGCGGGAGCCTGGAGGGGCTTGCTGAGGAGGGGAGGGTAGAGGTGAGGCACAAACATGCTCCACAGGCTGAGAGAAGGGGCCTAGGATTTGGAGTCAGACGACCTGTCTGCTGCTCCAGTACTGCCTCTTCTCTCACCTCTAGGAGATACCTCTCAGAGCCTGGTTGTCCCATTTGAAAGTAGAGACCATTCTTATCCTCCCTAACTCACAGATCTGCCATGAGACTCCAATGAGTCAAAGCATAAAGTCCTAATAAATGTGAAACGTCACTGGGTGGTGTAAATGGTTAACATGCTCAGCTGCGAACCGAAAGGTTGGAGGTTCAAGTCCACACAGAAGCACCTTGGAAGAAAGGCCTGGCAATCTACATAGGAAAAAATCAGCCACTGAAAACCCTGCAGAGCACAGTTCTACTCTGATACGTGTGGGGTTGCCAGGAGTCAGAACTGACTCGACGGCAACTAGTTTTTATAAAACATGAGGCGTTAAAAGCATCAATATTATTCCAGCGGGCTGTGCCATTTGTGACAGGAGGAAGTGGGTTTTAGCCTCAGAATGAGCAGTTTCAGTTAGACATTGGGAAGGACTGCTCGGTTGCTAGCCAAGGCCCTATTAGAACCCGTGATGGGCTCTGATGGAAGCCTGGAGATCCTGGGGAGTAGCTGGGTCTCCCCTACCACTTATGCATGCCTTTCCCTCTTCACACTCTTGGGGCCCTTGGAGCTTACCAGACCCCTGCCTCCTTCACCCCAGCTGGCAGCCAAGGAGTCGAAGCTGCGGGACCTGGAGGACTCCCTGGCCCGTGAGCGGGACACCAGCCGGCGGCTGCTGGCGGAGAAGGAGCGGGAGATGGCAGAAATGCGGGCAAGGATGCAGCAGCAGCTGGACGAATACCAGGAGCTGCTGGACATCAAGCTGGCCCTGGACATGGAGATCCATGCCTACCGCAAGCTCCTGGAAGGCGAGGAGGAGAGGTGGGCTGGGGAGCAGTCTCGGAGGTGCTAGGAGTGGCCTTGACTGCTTCTGGCCTTGACTAAGCCCTCTGCTTTGTCCCCGCAACCAGGCTACGCCTGTCCCCCAGCCCCACCTCGCAGCGCAGCCGTGGCCGCGCCTCCTCTCACTCGTCCCAGACGCAGAGTGGGGGCAGCATCACTAAGAAGCGCAAGCTGGAGGCCACCGAGAGCCGCAGCAGCTTCTCGCAGCATGCACGCACCAGCGGGCGCGTGGCCGTGGAGGAGGTGGACGAGGAGGGCAAGTTCGTGCGGCTGCGCAACAAGTCCAATGAGGTAGGCTGCCCCCAGGTCAGGGTCTGAGGGAGTACAGCTGGGTTAGGAAGAATACCTGAAAGGAACAGGGACGAAGGCTGGAGAAAGGAATATCTGCCCCCTCAGAGGGTGGGCCAGGGAGATTCATTCGTTCAGCACTCTAGTTCCAGCCTTGGCTCCATCATTTACTGGCTGGAAGACGGTGAGCAAGTTATTTAACCTCCCAGGGCATCGGTTTCCTCATCTGTAAAATGGGATAAATAATAGTTCCAAACTCTTTGAGTTGTTGGGAAGATGAAAGATAGAGCTTCAAGATAAAGCTCTTTGAGGGGGTGGAGGGCTCTGATGGTAGGCCAAGGAGGGCCTGCCTGGGCACCTGAGTAAGATAAACCCAAGAGCCTGGATGAGTCTCCCCACCTTCCTCTTCCCTCCCCTCCTGGCAGGACCAGTCCATGGGCAACTGGCAGATCAAGCGCCAAAATGGAGATGATCCCTTGCTGACCTACCGCTTCCCACCAAAGTTCACTCTGAAGGCTGGGCAGGTGGTGACGGTGAGTGGCGGGGCTGGGGACAGCCGTGGGTGGGGACATGTCGGCCTGAGGATGGGAGTGGTGGAATGAGCTCCTTTTCTCTAATCTTGCCTCCCCAGATCTGGGCTGCTGGAGCTGGGGCCACCCATAGCCCCCCTACTGATTTGGTGTGGAAGGCACAGAACACCTGGGGCTGCGGGAACAGCCTGCGCACGGCACTCATCAACTCCACTGGGGAAGTGAGTATGCTGCAGGCAGGCGGGCCTCTTGCTGGAGGAGGCTCCCCCTGGTGGCCACATCAGCCACCATCCCCCAATCTAAGGGTGCCAACTCAGGGCCACTTTCCCCTGGCTCTCTGGTACAGTCGCAGGCCCCAACCTCCTACCCAGTGGGCACACCAAAAGATGCCTCCCCCAGGATGAGCGGTGGACGTTAGACAGCGAGGATTGTTAACGGCAGAGCCATCCCCAGAGAGCTCAGTGGTGTCTCTCTCTTTGAGATAGAAACAAGTTTCTTATCTCTGACACCACGGAGGGCAGAGTAAGCAGCAGGGTGGACAAAGCGTAGACCCCAAGAAAGGTCCCCGGGGCTGCACACCCCTCCCTGGCCCTGACCTCGGGCCTGGTCCCATGTCCCTGGCAGGAGGTGGCCATGCGCAAGCTGGTGCGCTCAGTGACTGTGGTTGATGACGATGAGGATGAGGATGGAGATGACCTGCTTCATCACCACCACGTGAGTGGCAGCCGCCGCTGAGGCCGAGCCGCACTGGGGCACCCAGACAGGCCCCCCCATGCCAAAAATCTTTTCATTAAAGAATATTTTGGAACTTCACTTGCTGCCCTGGCCTTTCTTCTCTCTCCTCCCTCTACCTTGAACAGGGAACCCAGGCATCTGGGTGCCCTACTCTGGTAAGGAAGGGAGTGGGAACTTCCTGATGCCATGGAGTATTCCCATGGGAGCAGTGGACAACGGTCTGGATTTGTCTCCTGGGAAGGGGACGGGAGGACAGATGTGGGGCACCCCAGCCCTGCCTCTCTCCCCCCATTTCTGTTGTATGCGTTTCCTCTCTTGTCCCTTCCGCATCTCTGCTGCCTGCATGTCCTCTCATTTCCCCTCTTTTTCCTGCAGGAATGTTCTTTCGTTTCCACCCCCCAGCATGCCTGCTGTCCCATAAGCTTGTTCTTTCTACTTTTCCTCTTAAGCTTAGGATAGCTGGAACAGAGTCAAAGCCACACGCCTGTTCCCTTTCCCCAAGTCTTCCTGAGCTGAGCACACTTCCCTTGATACTTCCCCCATTCACTCCCTTGTGTCCTCCCAGCCCCTGGCCTCTCCAGCCCCGTTGCCCTCTTGTTCCTTGGGCACAGAACCCCCACCTCCCTGCCTGGTGGCTTGGAGCCTGCAGGAGCCCGGAGCCTGGGTGTTGGGCCTGAGCGGTCAGTCCCAGACTCGCCGTCCCGCCTGAGCCTTGTCTCCCTCTTCAGGGCTCCCACTGCAGCGGCACGGGGGACCCCGCTGAGTACAACCTGCGTTCGCGCACCGTGCTGTGCGGGACATGCGGGCAGCCTGCCGACAAGGCGTCGGCCAGCGGCTCGGGAGCCCAGGTGGGCGGATCCATCTCCTCTGGCTCTTCTGCCTCCAGTGTCACAGTCACTCGCAGCTACCGCAGTGTGGGGGGCAGTGGGGGTGGCAGCTTCGGGGACAGCCTGGTCACCCGCTCCTACCTCCTGGGCAACTCCAGTCCCCGAACTCAGGTAAGTTGCCCCCTTTGTCTCCATAACCCGCAGGCAGAAGGTTAGGATAGGGGGTCCTGTAGGGGGGACAGCCTTCTCTCCCGAAGCCCGGGGGAGTGGGAGCCTCCTCCCCTCAGCCCAAGGTCCTAGACAGCCCATTCCTGTGTCCTGCCCCTCCCGTCTGAGCCCCAGACTGGAGGGCGGGGGCAGGGCTGGAGTATGAGGGATAGGAGGAGACAGTACCCACCTTCAGGAATGAGGGAGGGATGGGACCGACCAGGCACTGCCACTCACCCCTCTTCCCTTCTCTCATCTCTCTTAGAGCGCCCAGAACTGCAGCATCATGTAACCTGGGACCTGCCAGGGCAGGGTGGGGCGGAGGCCTCCTGCTTCCTTCTCACCTTACTCCCCCCGCCGACTCTGCACCTCATGAGCGAGGGCTTGAAGCCAAAGAAAAATACCCCTTCGGTTTTTTCTTCTGTGTTTTTTTTTTTTCTTTTTTTCTAAGAGAAGTTATTTTCTACAGTGGTTTTATACTGAAGGAAAAACACAAGTGAAAAAAAAAAAAAGGCATCTAATCCGAATTTCTCTCTCCTTCCTTTTCTCTGCTCCCAGGAAATGCCATATCTGCCTTAAAACCAAAGAGGGCTTCCTCTAGGAGCCAAGGGAGAAGGGTGCTTTGACAGAATCTAGTTTTTGCTTTTCTGCCCTGGCTACTGCCCCCACCCCGGGGACCCTGTGATATGGTGCCTGAGAGGCAGGTGTGGAGCTGTCTCTGCCCAAGCTTCCTCCCAGGTGGCAGGCCCATCGCCAGGCCAGCCTCTGAAGGAGGAGAGCTGAGCCAGGCCCCTTGGGCCCAACCTCCCATTCCACTACACTTGGTGAAAGCTCCTCTGCCTGCCCCACCCCCAGCCCCACCCCTGTCCCCAGCCCCGGGGTGAGTTGATTCTCCCAGGTACCAGCTGTGCTTGCTTTTTCTGTATTTTATTTAGACAAGAGATGGGAATGAGGTGGGAGGTGGAACAAGGGTTACTTTGAATCTGCCTTCGCCCAGCTTTAGAGCCGGGGTGGGCTCTGGTCAGTCACTGAAGGTTGAGGTCAAGTGGGGTGCAGGGAGGAGGGAGAGGAAGGCCTACTGGAAAGGATGAGAGTCTGCTGGGGCCCCACCCCAGAGCAGCAAGCTGAGAAGGGGTGGAGGGAGCGTGGCAGTGGTTTTTGGCAAACACTAAGGAACCCCTCGCCTCCCTATTTCTCATCTGCACCCCTCTTCTCCCCAAATCAATACACTAGTTGTTTCTATCCCTGGCTGCTGTGTTGTCTATCTTTGTTGGTGGGCGTCATGATGTGTTCTGAGGGGCAGACACATAAATGTCCCATGGTCATCACTGCCCAGCCTCGCCCCTGCTCTAGAGGAGGCAAGAAGGGAGAAGCCTCAGAGCACTTCAGGTGCAAATTGGCGCATTCATGGGAAGAGGCTTGGAGGTAGGCATCACCGACCCACCATGTGTGTTTTTCCTATGGAAGCTCCTCAGAGAGGTAGAGCCTGAAGGAGGGCATTTCCTTCCTAACTTCCTTCATCCGAGGCATTTATTAAGCACTTTCTATATGCCAGCCCCTGAGCTAAGTGTGAATATTCAGACGTACACTATGGGTCTAGTCAGTCTGAGGGTGACGACGCCTCAGGGCCTCAAGGCAAGGACAAATGGGAAGGAAGGAGCTGGTCAGAGGGCAGCTGAGAAAACTGAGGACATATTTTGAAACCAAGCAGTTAATGTCCCTTCATGCCACACTCTGTGTTCAGTTTGGGGGATAGGGAAATGAACATGACAACATGGTCAGTGTCCTCAAAGAACTCACCATGAAGCTGGAGTCAGAAATTGTGAACTGATGCTCACAAAGGGGGTGTATCAGGCCGAGTAAGGGCCTCAGAAGGGGAGATGGCTTATAACCTGGGGGAACGAGGAGCCCAGATTGAAGGAAAGAGCCCCATACAGGAAATGAGTCATAGTAACTAACCTTTCCCTGGTCCTTTACAGTTTCCAAAGCATTTCTGCACTACTTAATTTGACCCTCACACCATCTCTGTGCCTTTTGCTCCTGCAAATGAGGGCTCAGAGTTAACTTGCCCAAGGCCACAAAGCTAGTACGTGGCAGAGACCCAAGGGTCCTAGTTGCAGACCTCTGCTCCCTCTGTGACTTCATGCTTCCCTCCAAACAAAAAACATTTGATGATAAAAATTTATGTTCCTTGGAGCCCAGCAGTTGAGACTGCAAAAGTCAGTGAGGGAAAGAGCATTTCAGAGAGTGTGGGAAAATAAGATTGGTAAAAGCAAAATTAATGAGAGGAGAAGGGCCTCGGGTCATACCGGGAACCCTTGATCCGCCCCCACCCCCACCCCCACCCACCACGCACCGTGGGCCGGGGCGGTGGCCTGGGGTAGGGGTGCTAAGAGGAGAGGGTAGGGGCTGTAGGAAGGCGTCCCTGCCTTGGAAGAGCAACTTCAAAGCAGGAAATTCTTCGTCCCCCCAACCCTCAGCAAGAGCACCTAAGGGTCCCAGTGAGCATGGGGTCCTACGTTGCCACCGAGTCCATTCCGACTGATATATCGACCCTATGGGACACAGTAAAACTTCCCCATAGGTTTCTAAGGAGCGGCTGGTGGATTTGGACGGCTGACCTTTGGGTTAGCAGCCGAGCTCTTAAGCACTGCGCCACCAGTGCTCCCATGGTGTTTTAAGCGTCAGCAAAAAGGCTTGTCGCCTCTTAGCGAGGGCGTCCACATGCACTTCCCTATCAGGGCACTTGGGGACGCCAGAGCCCCACCTGTGGCCGGCGAGGCTTCCGCGCACTCTGGGCGTGTGGACTGTTCAGCTCAGCTGAGCCTGGGAGGATGGCGCGGGTTCTGAGCGCAGGAGGCTGTGCGGGCACTGTGGCCTGGGGAACACCACGACCAGCAGGCGAGGTCTCTTGATTTTGAGAACGGCTGAGGCGGATAAGGCAAACACGCAAAAGCTGCTGCGAACTAGCCATGAGGTCGTGCGCAGCTGGGGCCTTCACACACGTTGTAACCTCACGTGGTGCTCACAACGCAGCTTAACGCTCAGCAGGACGCATGTGATCATTTAAAAAAACAACTTTTTCTTTGATAAAAGTATAACACATACTCTGTAGTAAAAACTGAAAACACAGATAAGTACATAGAAGAAGAAAAAAAAAAAACATTCATATTCAGTTCCCCAGAGGCAACCATCCGTGGATTTCCTTCCAGATTTTTTTTTTTTCCCTGAGCATATAGTTAAGATCTCACTGGGTTTCAATTTATACTCTGCTCTTCTCAGTTAACATGCATAAGCACTTTCCAATGTTATTTCAAAGCTTATAAACACTATTTAAAAAAAATAGTATCTATTCTTCTTCTGTCTCTTCGTGTAAGAATACCTGGTCATTACAGAGAGCATAGAAAAGGGGGAAAATTAATCATCTGTACTTCCAACACTCAGCAAGAAGCACTACTGACATTGTGGGAGGCCTTTAGGGGAGAGATATCTCCACCACTTGTCTGTCAGTTTGTTGTACTGTGGTGGCTTGCATATTGGTGTAATCCTGGAAGTTATGCCCCCCCCTATTTCAAATACCAGCAAAGTTCTCCATGGTGGACAGGCTTCAGTGGAGCTTCCACACTCAGACAGACTAGGAAGAAGACCTGGTGATCTACTTCTTAAAAATTGACCAGTAAAAACCATATGAATAGCAGTGGACCATTATCTGCCATAGTGCTGGAAGACGAGTCCCTTAGGTTGGAAGTCACTTAGAATATGGCTGGGAAGAGCTACCTCCTTAAAGTAGAGTTGACCTTGATGACGTTGATGGAGTCAAGCTTTTGGGACCTTCATTTGCTGATGTGGAGTGACTCAAAATGAGAAGAAACAGCCACAAACAACCATTAATAATCGGACGTATGAATCTAGAAAAATTGAAAGTTGTCAAAAATGAAATGGAATGCATAAAGATTATCCTAGGCATTAGTGAGCTGAAATGGACTGGTATTGGCCAATTTTGAATTGAACAATCATATTGTCTACTATGCCAGGAATGACAAATCAAAGACAGAGGGTGTCACATTCATTGCCCAAAAGAACATTTCAAGATTTATCAGGAAGTACAACGCTGCCAGAGATAGGATAATATCCATACACCTGTAATATGACTATTATTCAAATTTATGCACTACCCACTAATGCCAAAGATGAAGAAACTGAAGATTTTTACCAACTTCTGCAATCTGAAATTGATCAAACATGCAATCAAGTTGCTGTGATAATTACTGGTGATTGGAATGTGAAAGCTAGACAAAATGAAGAAGCGTTTGATTTTCTTCAGGTTTAACTTGAACTTATATAGGAGGAATTGATGGTCTGTTGCAGTCAGTCCCGTGGTGCAAAACAGGTGAAACTGTGCACTACGGATTAGGAAGTAAGCACAATGAAACCCTGGGCATACCTTGTTTTAGTCGGTAAGCTCTCCCCGGCCTGAGTACATTGACAGGGAACTGCCAGAAATTCAGGCTGGATTCTGAAGATGTCAGATAGATCTTGGCTGAAAGCAGAGAATACTAGAAAGATGTTTACCTGAGTTTTATTGACTATGCAAAGTCATTCAGCTGTGTGGATCATAACAAATTATGGATAACATTGCGGACAGTGGGAATTCCAGAACACTTCGTTGTGCTCACGAGGAATCTGTACATAGGCCAAGAGGCAGTTGTTTGAACAGAACAAGGGGAAACTGTGTGGTGTAAAATCAAGAAAGCTGTGCATCATGGTGGTATCCTTTCGCCATACTTATTCAAGCTGTATGCGGAGCAAATAACCCAGGAAGCTGGATTATATGAAGAATGTGGCTTATTTTTTAATTGGGAGGATTATCTTTTAAATTATTAGTTCTGAAGGTTAAGAGAGAAAACTTTCCCTCTCAATTTTATCTATCTGTAGATATTAAGGCACATGTTTTACAAATACTTTAGTAAAGAATCCTTATGTAATAAAGCTGAGTAATAATTTCCCGAGTGGATATCAAAAACCAAAACCAAACCCAGTGCCGTCGAGTCGATTCCGACTCATAGCGACCCTATAGGACAGAGTAGAACTGCCTCATAGAGTTTCCTAGGAGCGCCTGGCGGATTCGAGCTGCGTGGATATATAACGATTCATTTAACTAATCCCCTCTGGATATTGAAATGAATTCTGAGTTACATAAGTGTAAATAGTGATGCAGTGAAAATCTTGTCTTTAAATATTTCAGGTAATTTCTTAAACTGGAATCCCCTGATGACTGGTCTTACTTTAAATTCAGGACCACAAAACCCTGGTACTGCCCCCATCCCTTCCTAGTCCAGTCATCCTCATTCTCCAGATGACTGTTCACACCTTCTCTCTCCTCAAACTCCAGCACCTCCTTCCCTCCTCACTCTCAGCTGCTCATCTGCTTCCTATTTTATTCCAAGGAGACTGCTTTTGTCAAGGCTCCCAGTGCCGTGCCCTGCATATTGCTAACCAATGGCCGCTCCTCAGTCCTCAGTCCTCATCTTACCTGACCTTGTTACCCTGTGGCCACTCCCTCCTCCTCTCACCATACTCTGCTGATTCTTCTTTTTCTCTCCAACATCTAGCTGATGGAGTACCCAGGGCTCAGTTCTTTTTTTTTTTTTTAATAGTTTATTTTAATTTTTTAGTGAAAATATACACAGCAAAACTTCCACCAATTCAACAATTTCTACATGTACAATTCGGTGATTTGATTACATTCTTCAAGTTGGGCAACCGTTCTCGCTATCCTTTTTTAAATTATTCCTCCACCGTTAATAAATTTACTGCCCCCTAAGCTTCTCATCAAGGAGCTCTGGTGGTGCAGTGGCTAAATGCTCAGCTGATAACTGAAAAGTCAGCGGTTCACACCCTCCAGGTGGTCCAGAGAGAAAGACGTGGTGATCTGCTTCGGTAAAGATTACAGCCTTGGCAACCTTATGCGGCAGTTCTACTCTGTCCTGTAGGGCTGCTATGAGTTGAAATCAATTCCAAGGCAATGGTCAATGTGTAAGTGTCTCATCTAACCTTTCCAGTTGCTGTGGCAATTTGACAATGTATAGATAATTCTTTAAAGGAGCACAATGCTCAAGGCAGATATTTTTTACTAATTAAGCTAAACTCTTGTTTGGTTTTAAGACTTCAGGGAATAGTGCTGGATTAAGACTTAAAGATTATCTCAGGGCAATTGTTTTGAGAGTTCGTCCATCCTCAATGGCTCCAGGACAGGGCTCAGTTCTCTTCTTCCTCTACACTCACACTGTAAGTAACCTCCTCCAGGCTTATGGCTTTACACACCATCCAGACTTGTTGACTGCCATGTTTATACCTTCAGCCCTTTCCTCTGCCCTGAACACCAGGCCTGAATACCCACTTGAAGTTCTAATAGTCATCTCAAATTAACAAGTCAAAAACTGACCTGTACCCTCCCCCCCAACCTGTTCCACCTACAACATTCCGCATCTCAGTTGATGACAACAGCATCCCTCCTTCCAGTTGCTCAGGCTAAAAACCCTGGAGTCATCCTTAACTCCTCTTTTTCTCTCATCACTCACCCATATCCAATCCATTAGCAAATCCTGTCAGCTCCATCTTCAAAATACACCCAGAATCCAGACCATTCTCACTGCTACTGCCACTCCCTCTGTCATCATCTCTTGCCTGGATTGTGGTCTCTTGCCCTTGCTCTTACAGTTTATTCTCACACAGCAGCAGAATAACCCTTTAACAATGTGGTCACTCCTCTGCTCAAAACTCCCCAGCTGTCTCTGGGCAATATGGCTGAATGCACCAAGAAGGTCAAAATTGTTGGTAAATATAGGACAAGTTAAGGCGCCTCTCTCAGGAAAATGATGAAGAAAGTTGAAATCAGCTAACACACTAAGTGCACTTGCTCCTTCTATGACAAGCCCAAAATGAAGAGACGAGCTGTGGGAATCTGACGCTGTGGTTTCTGCATGAAAACAGTAGCTGAAAGTGGCTGGACCTACAGCACCACCTCTGCAGTCACAGTGAAGTCCACCATCAAGAGACTGAGGGAACACTAAAGCCTTCCCAGCGCACTCATGGTAAAAGCCAAAGTCTTTGTAATGGCATGCAAAATCCAGCATCACTGTCATCTCTCACCACTCCCCCTCTTACTCATTCCACACAAGCTACAGTGACCTCCTAAGTACTCCTAGAATACACCGAGCACACCCCTGCCTCAGGACATTTGCACTAGTGGCATCCTCTGCCTGGAAAGCATCTCATATCAAATATCTGCATGCCTTCAACCTACACGCTGGGAAAAAAATCTTCGGTAACCACGTACCTGATAAGGGTCTGATATCTAAAATATATATAAAACTTCTACATTTCAACATCAAAAAGACCAATAACCCAATTGAAAAATGGACCAAAGACATGAACAGACACTTCACCAGAGAGGATGACCAAGTGGCCAACAAACACGTGAAAAAGATGCTCATCTCCATTGAGATGCAAATCAAAACCACAATGAGACATCACCTAATCTCTACTAGAATGACAATGATTTAAAAAAAGAAAATAACAAATACTGGAGAGGAGTAGTAGTTAAGTGCTACAGCTGCTAATTGAAAGATTGGCAGTTCAAATCCACCAGGCACTCCTTCAAACTCTATGTCGCAGTTCTACCCTGTCCTATAGGGTCGCTATGGGTCAGAATAGACTTGACGCCAACGGGATTGGTTTTGGGTTTTTTGGAGAGGATGTGGGGAGATTGGTCTCTTCTCCATTGCTGGTAGGAATGTAAAATGGTACAACTGCTGTGAAAAACAGTATGACGATTCCTCAAAAGATTAAAAATAGAACTACCATATGACCAAGCAATTCCGCTCCTAGGTATACACTGTAGGGATTTAAAAGTAGCCACATGAACAGACCTATGTTCATTGCAGCACTATTCAGAAGAGCAAAAAGATGCAAACAACTTAAGTGTCTGTCAAGGGATGAATGGATCAATGAAATGTGGTACATACATACAATGGAATGTCTTAGTCATCTAGTGCTGCAATAACACAAATGCCACAAGTGGATGGCTTCAACAAAGAGAAGATTATTCTGTCAGAGTCCAAATAGGCTAGAAGTCTGAATTCAGGGTGCCAGCTCCTCTTTCTGTCGACCCTGCAGGAAGGTCCTTGTGATGCATCAGTCTTCCCTTGGTCTGGGAGCATCTCAGCGCAGGAACCTCAGGTCCAAAGGACGCACTCTGCTCCCAGCGGTGCTTTCTTGGTGGTATGAGGTCCCCAACTGTCTGCTTACTTCCCTTTCCTTTTTATCTCTTGAGAGATAAAAGGTGGTGCAGGCCACACACCAGGGAAACTCCCTTTACCTTGGATCAGGGAGGTGACCTGAGTAAGGGTGGTGTAACAATCGCACCCTAATTCTCTTAACATAAAATTACAATCACAAAATGGAGGACAACCATATACGATACTGGGAATCATGGCCTAACCAAGCTGACACACACATTTTTGTGGGGACGTAAGCCAATCCATGACAGAATACTACTCAGCCATAAATAAAAAGGAGATCCTGATACATGCTGCAACATAGATGAACCTTGAGGACTTTATGCTGAGTGAAATAAGTCAATCACAAAAAGACAAATATTGTATGATCTCATATTTACGAAATGACAAGCACAGGTAAGGATATAGAGACCTATGATTATAAACGGTTACCAGGGTCGGGGGGGGATCTTTCCCTAGGTGGTAGTGACTTTTTGTTTATGGTAATGGGAAAGGTGGCACCGAATGTGGGCGGAAATTGCACAACTTGACTAATGTAAGAGATATCACTAAGCTGTACATAAGTAAAAGAACAGCTTGGTAAGTGTTATGTATAAATTTGAAATGAGAAAACACAAAATGGGCTACGGCTGTTGATACTACTCAGACATAACCAAACACCTCAAGGGACTAGTTGTTTTGGTTTGAAGGATTAGGGTGATGGTCTCATGGGACAATCCAGTCAACTGGCATAATACTGTTTTTTTGTTTGTTTGTTTTGTGTTTTAAGTGAGAGTTTACAAATCAAGTCAGTCTCTCATACAAAAATTTATATACACCTATACCGTGCTATATACTTCTAGCTGCTCTCCCCCTAATGAGACTGTATAGTCCTCTCCACCCTGTATTCTCCGTGTCCATTCAGCCAGCTTCTGTCCCCCTCTGCCTTCTCATCTCCCCTCCAGACAGGAGCCGCCCTCATAGTCTTATGTGTCTACTTGATCCAAGAAGCTGGCTCTTCACCAGTATCATTTTCTATCCCATTGTCCAGTCCAATCCCTGTCTGAAGAGTTGGCTTTGGGAATGGTTCCTGTCTTGGGCTAACAGAAGGCCTGGGGTCCTTCTAGTCTCAGGCCATTAAGTCTGGTCTTTTTACTTGAGAATTTGAGGTCTGCATCCCACTGCTCTCCTGCTCCTTCAGGAGTTCTCTGTTGTGTTCCCTGTCAGGGCAGTCATCGATTGTTGCCAGGCACCATCTAGTTCTTCTGGTTTCAGGCCGTGTAGTCTCTGGTTTATGTGGCCCTTTCTGTCTCTTGGGTGTCTTTGGTGTTTTTCATTACCCTTTGCTCCAGGTGGGTTGAGACCAACTGACGCATCTTAGATGGCCTCTTGCTAGCGTTTAAGACCCCAGACGGCAGTCTCCAAAATGGGATGCAGAATGTTTTCTTAATAGATTTTATTATGTCAGTTGACCTAAATGTCCCCTGAAACCATGGTCCTCAAACCCCCGCCCCTACTACACTGACCTTCAAAATGTTCAGTTTATTCAGGAAACTTCTTTGCTTTTGGTTTAGTCCAGTTGTGCTGACCTCTCCTGTACTGTGTGTTGTCTTTCCCTTCACTTAAAATAGCTCTTGTCTACTATCTAATTAATGAATACCCTTTCCCTCCCTCCCTCCCCACTCTCGCAACCATCAGAGAATATTTTCTTCTCTGTTTAAACTATTTCCTGAATTCTTATAATAGCAGTCTCATACAATATTTGTCCTTTTGCAACTGACTAATTTCACTCAGCATAATGCCTTACAGATTCCTCCACGTTATAAAATGTTTCACGGATTCATCATTGTTCTTTACTGATGCGTGGTATTCCATTGTGTGAATATACCATAACTTCTTTATGCTTTCATCTATTGATGGGCATTCGGTTGCTTCATCTTTTTGTTATTGTAAACAGTGCTGCAGTGAACATGGGTGTGCATATATCTGTTCGTGTAAAGGCTCTTATTTCTTTAGGATATATTCCAAGGAGTGGGATTGCTGGGTAGTATGGTAGCTCTATTTCTAACTTTTTAAGGAAGCGCCAAATCGATTTCCAAAGTGGTTGTACCATTTTACATTCCCACCAGCAGTGTATAAGTGTTCCAATCTCTCCACAGCCTTTCCAACATTTATTATTTTGTGTTTTTTGGATTAATGCCAGCCTTGTTGGAGTGATATGGAATCTCATTATAGTTTTGATTTGCATTTCTCTAATGGCTAATGATCGTGAGCATGTCCTCATGTATCTGTTGGCTACCTGAATGTCTTCTTTAGTGAAGTGCCTGTTCATATCCTTTGCCCATTTTTTTAACTCAACAACTTTTTGTTGTTGAGTTTTTGCAGTATCATGCAGATTTTAGAGATCAGATGTTGATCGGAAATCTCATAGCTAAAAACTTTTCCCCAATCTGTAGGTAATCTTTTACTCTTTTGGTGAAGTCTTTGGATGAGCAGAGGTATTTGATTTTTAGGAGCTCCCAGTTATCTTGCCTGCTTCCACCAAGTAGTCCTAGCTTATTCTTATTGACTCTCCTTTGTAGGTGACTTTTCGTTTATCCCTAGCTGCTCTTAAAATTCTCTCTTTATCTTTGGTTTTGGCAAGTTTGATTATAGTATGCCTTGGTGTCTTTCTTTTGAGATCTACCTTATGTGCAGTTCGATGAGCATCTTGGATAGGTATCTTCTCATCTTTCACAATATCAGGGAAGTTTTCTGCCAACAAATCTTCAACAATTCTCTCTGTATTTTCTGTTATCCCTCCCTGTTCTGGTACTCCAATCACTCGTAGGTTATTTTTCTTGATAGAGTCCCACATGGTTCTTACAGTTTCTTCATTTTTAAAAAATTCTTTTATCTGTTTTTTCTTTGAATATATTGTTACCAAGTGTTTTATCTTCACTCTCACTAATTCTACCTTCCATTTCCTCAATTCTGATCCTCTGACTTTCTACTGGGTTGTCTAAATCTCAGATTTTATTGTTAATCTTCTGAATTTCTGATTTCTGTCTCTCTGTGGATTCTTGTACCCTATAAAATTTTCCGTTATGTTCTTGAATAACCTTTTTAATTTCTTCAACTGCTTTATCTGTGTTTTGCCTGATCTTGTTCCTGATGTCTTGAAGAGTTCTGTATATTAATGTTTTGTGTTCTGCATCTCGTAATTCCAGGAAGGCACCTTCATCCAGAAGATCCCTTGATTCTTTGTTTTGAGAGCTTGTTGAAGCGATCATGGTCTGCTTCTTTATGTGATTTGATATCGACTGTTGTCTCCGAGCCATCTATAAGTTATTGTATTAGTTTATTTTATGTTTGCTTACTGTATCCTAGCTTCTTGCTTTGTTTTGTTTTGATATGCCCAGATAGGCTGCTTGAGTGAGCTAGCTTGATTATTTTCACCTTTGAAGCTCTAACATCCTGTCACCAAATGGTTAGAGCTGTTACCAGGTATGTAAGCCTAGGAGTCCATTCACTTTTCTTGTATGGATTCAGCTCAGGTGTCCAGGTAGTTGGTCACCAAGTGTGTGGTACAGGCTCTGTGCTACAGTCTTAGAGGGGCAGGGGTGATTTATGTAGGTACAGGTAACTGGTTGCAGCAGGGGGTCACGCTCTGAACAAGGCAGGGGGCTGACAACCATCCCCCCAATTGTCTGTGAGGAAAGTGTTTCCCTGTTCCCTAGAGCACACAGGTTGGTGGGTTCTGCAGACAGACCATGGGCACCCAATGTTTTTTGGTTGTAAGGATCAGGAGGTATCAATTATCCTTGGACCCCTCTCACAGGTGGCTAGGTGACTGGGTAGAGCCACCAGTCCTCATGCCCCTGATGTGGGTAGTTGAGGACTCTGTTAAATAGGCAAAGCGGTGTCAAACATCAAACACCCAACTCTCCACTGCATAGCTGAAATAGTTGCAGTTTACCAACAAGGGCCTATTCTCCTGAAATAGGCCCACACAAGTCCATGCGGGGTGGAAAAGTGTTCAAAGTCCACGGACCGTTTATGCCTGGACAGGAGCCGCCTCTGTCCTGAGCTTCCCAGCTTAGTGGAGCTGGCAGATTATCTTTTCCCCCAACTGTGAATTTATTTCTTCTTCAAGACCTGTAGAATGGCTCAGGATGATCAGCAGAGTCTATCTCAGGCCCAGGAACATCGACAGCCACTGAAGCCAGCTTGGGGGCTGGGGGTGCGGTAAAACATACTAAAGTACTTAGCTTTTACTGAAAGCACCATTCTTCTCTGGTTCCAGAGGTGTGAGTAGCCTGTGCGGCCGGCTGTCTCTCCCTGAGGAAACTGTGTCTAGAATGCTATGGCCAGCCCCGCTGCGGTCGCTCCAGGGAATGGTGCCTGAGGTTTCCTGGCCATTCAGGTCCAGCAACTCCTCTCCACTTCTGAACTGTCTCTTCCTCCCCTTGCTGCTCAGTCCATTTTCTAATTTTGCCTTTGATGTTCAGGGCTCCTAGCTTGTCATAAATATAATCATTTCACTTGTTTTTTTGGGTCTTTGTTGTAAGAGGGATCACTGGAAGCATCTGACTACTCTGCCATCTTGGCCCTGCCACACCTTTTACAAGAATTTGAGGTCTGCATACCACTGCTCTCCTGCTCCATCAGGGATTCTCTGTTGTGTTCACTGTCAGGGCAGTCATCAGTTGTAGCCGGGCACCAACTAGTTCTTCTGGTCTCAGGCTGATGTAGTCTCTGGTTTATGTGGCCCTTTCTGTCTCTTGGGCTAATATTTTCCTTGTGTCTTTGGTATTTTCATTCTCCTTTGCTCCAGGTGGGTTGAGACCAATTGATGCATCTTAGATGGCCCCTTGCTACTGTTTAAGACTCCAGAGACCACTCACCAAAGTGGGTGGCATCATACTGTTTTTAAAGGTTCTGTTCTACCTCCCAGTTCAGTGAGTAGTGTGTGGGGTCTAAAAAGCTTGCAAGCAGCCATCCAAAATACAATTGGTCTCTATTTGCCTGAAGCAACAGAGGAAGAAGGAAACCCAAGAAGCAGAGAAGCAACTGGACTACAGGACTAACTGCCCAGCTACCATTACCAAACTTTTCCATAAGGGACACAATAAATGGACCCTGATAGAAAGGGAAAACGTGTGGAACAGAACTTCAAATTCCAAAAGAATCCAGACTTACTGGGCCCGTTGAGGTTGAAAGAGTCCTTGAGACTATTGCCCTGGGATACTCTTTAAACCTCGAATCAAAACTACCCCCTGAAGTCATCTTTCAACAACAACAACAACAAAAAAGCAGCTTAGCTCAAAAAATGAAGAATGTCACTCTTAAGCATTGCGCTCTTTTAAAAAATTATCTACCCCTGACACGCTGTTAACCCAGAACTGAAACCATTCCTGAAGCCCACTCTTCAGACAAAGATTAGATAAGACTATAAAACAAAAATAACACACGTGAGGAATGTGCTTCTTAATTCAATCAGATGTATGAGACCCAATGGGCAGCTCCTGTCCAAAACAGGATGAGAAGGCAGGAAGGGACAGGAACTGGTCGAATGGACACAGGGAACCCAGGGTGGAAAGGCGGAGTGTGCTGGCACATTGTGGGAATTGGAACTGAAAATTAAATTTTTAAAAGAAAAAAAAATTTTATCTCTATGAGACCAAAGGGGCAACGGTAACTCTAAAGCATAGATGAGAAGTTTAGGTGGGCAATGAGTCTAAATTAATGGGCTGAAACAACTACAGCAGAAGTAACAAGACCCTTGACACAATGTGAAGAATGTAACCAATGCATAACATAGGTAGAAACTGTTAAATGAGCGCATGTTTTTCATGTTTTGATGTGTATATTTCCCCCCAAAATTAAATTTTATATATATATATATTTCTCTCACTTTCTTCAGGTCTCTATTCAAATGTCACTGTTCAGTGAAGCCTTTCCCAACTAAATTTTAAAAAATAGCACCATCCTCCCCAGTTCAAGCCCTAGCACTTCCACGCTCCCTCCCTACTTTATTCTTCTCCACGGCACTTAACAACATTGGACAATTTTTACTTGTGTATTTATTTTCTATCCTCCATACCAGGATACACACACCTGAGGGCAGGTTGTTTTTGTTTTAATTTATTTATTTATTTTGGTGAAAATATACACAACAAAACATATACCACTTCAACAATTTTTATGTGCACAGTTCAGTGACCCTGGTTACATTCTTAAAGTTGTGTCACTTTTCCCAACAACCTTTTCCCAAAAATTTACCCTCATTAACACAGACTCTATGCCTCCTCAGTTTCTTATCTACCCTTTTGTCAATCTGGTCACATATAGATAACTCTTTAAAAGGGTATACTGCTTAACATTCTTTTCCGATTAGACTAAACTATTCCTTGGTTCAAAGATGACTTCAGGGGATAGTTTGGTTCAAAGTTTAGAGATTTCCTCAGGATAATAGTTTCCTGGGCCTCAACGGCTCCAGAAAGTCTGGGTTCCATAAGAACTTGAAATTCTGTTCCGCATTTTCCCAGAGGGCAGGTATTTTTGTCTGTTTAATTCGTGCTGGATCCCCAGTTCCTAGTACGGTGCCTGACAATATAGTAGGTACTTTATGTTGTTGTTGTGTGCTATTGAGTTGACTCTGAGCACAAATCTTCTGCACCAGCCAGAGAGTTTGAAATACATTCTGTGGACACTGGGGAGCCAGAGAAGATTCTGAGCAGGGGACTGATGGGAGAGCTGAAGATTTCTGCTGTTGGTCTGTCTGTCTGTCCACTATTGTTAAGTTTCTATTTCTCTCTCTCCTTCTCTGTGTGTGTCTCTCAGCTGTCCCAGGTCCTCCATAGGGCCAGAAGAATCAGCTACATCACTTTCCTTTTTTATATCACAACCCTGACAGCCCATTAGGAAGTGGGGAAGGGAGGGGATGAGCCAAGACTCGAGGTCTCTCAGCCTTCCCAGAGCCTAGGTTCCCCTCATCCTGCCCCCAGAGGGCAGAGGAAACAAGACTTGGAGAGGCAATTGGGAAAGTTAGGGGCCTCCTGCACCCTCACCCCCTCTCTGCCCCCAACCTGGTCTCCTGGGGATTGACTCTGAGACTGGCCTCCCCTCCCCCTCCGGGCCTGGCCTCAGGCCCTCACACTCCTTGGGCCGATTTGATTCTGCGTGCCTAGTACCAGTCAGTGCCAGCTGGCAGCTCTCACGGGGAAATGAGGTGGCATGAATATGGGGGAGGGGAAGGAAATGGGCAGGGGCCCAAGGAGAATAGGGACCAGGATCCCAGGAGGTGGTGGTCAGAAGCTGGGTGGCCAGCATGGGAGCCCCATGGGACGAGGGAAAGGCTAGATAAAGGAGCTTGGGGTTTCCAGAGGAGTAGGGGAGGTGTCAGACTCCCCCACCCTGGTCCTACTGCCCCTGGCAGTCCCAGCCCTCTCCCTACCACCCCACTCTCCCCTACATCCACTCCCGTAAGCTGCCCCTGGCTAATCTGTCTTGGTCCCTTTAAGAGCTGCCTGGGAACTGGGGCACCAGAGGCGGCTGGCAGGGTCCCCACCCCTCCCCTAGCCATGCCCGCCCCTGCTCTGCTCTGCCCCCTGCCCGTTACAGAAACCGCCGGACGACTTGGATGTCCGGGTTAGGGTCTCCACTGCTGGGCTGGGGTAAGGCTTGAAAGAGGTGGAGAAGGGGACCATGATCCCTGGGGTGGGATAGGGGGCAGGATGCCAGGTTCCTGGGGCTGTGAACATGGAGTGTTTGTGTGCCTACTTCAATGGATGATGTACGGGGCCCTGGCTGGGTGGTCCTCTGGTCTGGGACTAAGGGAAGGGCAGCTCCGCATTGGCCTATCGGGGTGGGGGGGGTAGAGGGGGGCACTTGCCCCCGGGCGCAACTCCAAGGGGGCTCCAGATGAGGCGCAGAATGACATTCTGAGGCCCCACAAATACGAAAGGTGCCTGATGGATGCAGCCGGCAGGGGGTGAAGGTGCTTCTGCTGACTCTGTAGCTGCTATCAATGTCTACTCATCTTGAAACGGGCGGGGGAGGGGAAACCTTTGAGACTGCCCCAGGGCACTCCCTACAGTTACCCTCACAAGCCTCTGCAGCTCCAGAGATCTTGAGGGGTGGGTCCTAGGGGGCAGAATATCTGGGCCTCCTCCTCCTATGCCTCATTCCTCCCCAGGACCTTCATCTGCTAAACTTTACCAGTCAGTCCCTGGCCTTCCCCCAATCAAAGACACAGGGCCCTGACACTCCAGCTTCCTACAGGTAGGGAAACTGAGGCTGGGCAAACTGGAGGAAATGGAATTGTGTGTACCGCAGTAGGAGCAATGGATGGTAGGATGTGAGAAGGCTCTCCCTTCTCCTTCTCAATCCCCCAAACCCATGGCTTTTGAGTGGATTGTGATTTATAGAGACCCTGCAGGACAGAGTAGAGCTGCTCCATAGGGTTTCCAAGGCTATAATCTTTATGGAAGCAGACTGCCACATCTTTCCCTCACAGAGAGGCTAGTGGATTCGCCGGTTGGAATGACCAATTTTTCAATTAGCAGCCTAGCACTTTAACCACTGTGCAACCAGGGAACTGCAATCAGGGGCCCCAGGCGTCCAGCTCACCCAGAAGGTCCTCATTGTGGCTACCGCTGCCACCCCAGACAGAGTCATGCTTCCTCTTTAGGACAATTTAGCTCCTTCCGAGAAGTTTTGACTTCCATATCCGGAGGCCAGGAGAGGACCCCTGAAGCTTGGCTGGGTAACCCCGCATGAAGTGGAGCCATGGTTAGACCTGTAGGCTCCTCCTACTTAATTCCCTTGGATTATATCAGAATTGCAGCCCCTTCCAATTCTGCCATAGAAAGGGGGTCCAATTCCCTGAAAAGGGAAGGCAACGGGTCAGAGACTCAAGGATGCCCTGGGGGGTAAGAAATCCTTCTGCAGTCCAATCCTCTTCTTTCCTGTCAGAGAACTAGCTCGGTTTTCTCTAGTTCCTGCCACCTTGGTCCCAAATAATTTCTTCCCTTGCTACCCTGTGCCCTAGTCCTGGGGAAGAAGAGCCTGAACAAACAGGCACCTTCTGAGTGCCCAGGCCCTAGGTGCTGAGGGCCACCGAGAGTCAGGAAGCAGTGGGGGATGTGATAGCAGCTCTGCTCAGGGTCCACTTCTGCTTTCAGCACATGCATGCCCTCCTCGCCCCACCCCAGACAGAAATGCTTACCCTCCGCCCCAACCTAGACCTAAAAGGGAACCAGACTTGGTTTGTGAAACCCTTTGCCCGGGCCAGAGCCAGCACATTCACTTCGTTCTTCCTAAAAATACTATTACGGTAAGTCTGGGGAGAAGGCAAACTGCTCCCAGATAGGCTAGAAAGCCCGTTATTTTACCTACGTGGATCAGAGAGGGTGAGTGTCCTGTCCAAGATCACAAAGCATGCTTCAGGCAGGCAGGCCTGGGACCCAGAGCTCTTAATTCCCAGCACCATGTTTCCTTTTTTACAGTCCTCCTACAAGGTGAGAGAAGCCAGCCTGGAAGAGGCTTTTTCAACTCCTCCTTTTACTGGTGAAGAAGCTGAAACCCAGGGGGGACAGGAGAGCTCTGGCAAATAGGGTTGCATAAAATCAGGACTGGGAGAGACATAAGGCCCAGCTCCCAAAGTCTCTACCAAGAACCCTGCCAGCTTCTGCTCCTTCCCATATGGGGAAGAACCTAGCTCAGTCTTCTTTATCTTTTTTTTTTTAATCAGCATCTAGACCTTCAGAAGTCTGCCTTCCGTTTCTCTTCTTATAGTACGGACTTTCCCCTCCTTCCCCTGACAAGATAGTAGCAAAAGAAGGCTTCTGGAGGAGCAACCTTTTCAGTAAGATGGGAAGAAAAGGCAGAACTGGAACCTTGCAGTGGACTCCCTCCCATGGAAGTCAGGATAATATTAATAGAAGGCTTCTTGGGCTTCTTGACAGAGACCCTATCCCTTGGCTCATTTGCGTAGATATTTGTGTGTTTATTTGCACTCTCACTGGCAAGTTCAGTTTGCATGGGGCCAGGTTGGAATCCAGGTGTGACCCTTGTATACACATAGACTCCTTGGGGAGGGGGGAAACCAGAGAAACTGACCAAAAAGGGGAACTGGCCCGAGCTGACCCCTAGAACTCAGCTGGGGGGGATCTGCAGGGTGGTACCCGCCTGAAGGTGGGAAAGGGAGCAAGCAGAGATGGGGGTGGGGCAAGTGTGCCCCTTTGCCACCTCCCCCCACATCTGGAGCCCTGCCTTCACACATGTGGATGCAGGAGCCGCAGAAGGTGGGGAACAGGGGGACACCAGTAGGAGGAGGAAGAATATCGGGAGATTCTAGTCCCTCCCACTTAGAGATGTGGTCGCCATGGCGACTGAGGACCAGTAAGGTGGGATGGGGGGCGGGGGTGTGGCAGGGACGGAGGCACTGGGAGACCTGAACGCCTGGCATTCCACAGGGAGGGAAACGCGCGGCATCCCCAAGCTCCAGGTAAGGGAGCGGGAGAGCTGACAGCTCTGAGAGGAGGGGGCGGGCCATTGTCTGGAGCTGGCTCCCTACTAAGGAGGGGGCAGACTGAGGGGAGTCAGGCCATTGTGTGTGATACTCAGCACAGCCTTCCAGCCCTAGTCAGACTGGAGGAAGGGACCTGGGTGGCTTTGGGTAAGGGGGGTTAGGGAGAATGGGCTGGGTGGGTAGCAAGAAGCTGGGAGATTGTGGGGGTGGGAAGAGGTGCGGGGATATTGGAGGAGTGGATACTTGGGGACATGCTTAGGTTCTTATGCACAGTAGGCACTCAATAAATAGAAGTTGATTTGACATGCTTATTATGATCATGAAACGAGGCAGGCAAGGGGCAGGGCAGGTGGAGCTAAGGAACCGGAGCCAGGAAGCAGATGTCCACCAGGACTGTGCTCTTTCAAGGGCTGTCCTGAGCCTGGGAGAAGGGGCTGGGGGACTGGACCTTTCAGGTCATTGGCAGAGCAGGAGTGGCTCCGGGAGCCCATCCCTCAGTGAGGAGTCCATGCTCCGCTGGTGGGAAGAGGCTGAGCCTCTGGCAGTAAAGCTCAGAGGTGGCGTGGGGTAGGGGTGAGGAGAAACATCTCCTCTCCCCTCCCACCTCCACCCCTAGGACTAGGTCTCTACTTGGGCTATAAAGCCTGGCAGGAAGGGGCTACTGTTTGATGTGGTCTAGGGACTGTGGGGGAGGAGTCCCCAGAGGAGCTGGATCCCAGCAGGGGGAGGATGAACTCACCATTGTTGTCATGGAGAAGTCCCTATGCTGGGCTCCAGGGCTTGGGAGAAAGGGGCAGGGGAAACCCTAGACTGGGCCAATGAAAGTGGCACAGCCCCTGTGGCCTGATACGTGGGCACCTGACCCCTTCCCCTGCCACCCCCCGACCGGCTGCCTGACTCCAACCCTAGCCAAGTCACTTCCCCTCCCTGGCCTTGGTTTCCTCTTTTGTCCCGTGAAGAAGGGGGTGGGACCCTGCCAGCTCTGAGTTTCTTTGACCTGTGAGCAGGACCTGTTACATAATACTCCGGGCCCAGAAAATGAAAATGCAAGGCCCCTTGTTCAAAAATTACTAAGACTTCCAAGGTGACAACAGCAGAGCATTAAACCAAGTGTGGCACCCTTCAGAGCATGGGGCCCTGTGTGACTGCACAGGTCTCACATCCATGAAGCCACCATGGCTGTGGGCTCCGCCAACTGCAGCAAGAGAGATAGCAGTGAGACTTTGGGTCTGACTCCAGAGGCTCTGGTGTGCGAATGCCCTTCCTCCTCTTCAGGCTCTTCTGTAGAACTTGACCAGGAGGTTCTCGCAGAGGCAGGAGAGTGGTTCCTGATGGCCTTCTTGTGGGGAAGTTTCTGCTCCCCCCATCAGGAATCACCCCCAAAGATATGGTTTTTCAGTTCAGAGGAAATAGAGCCTACCACTACCTCCACACTCACCTTCTCCACTCAGGTGGCTCAGAGCTGAGTTTCCTTGATTGGGGCAGGAAGGAAGCAGGACTGAGGGGGTAGGACTCCAGGCAGACAGCCTGGCTAAGAAGGGGTTATTTTGAATGAGGCACACCTGAATTTGATTTGCCTTCTAGTTGTGTAACCTCCTGGAGCCTCGCTTTCCTTATCTGTATGATGGGATTATGTTGGTGCCTACATTCTAAAATTGTTGAAATGACTAAAGCCTGATAGTGCAAATTATTGATATTGGCTGGAGGGCTTAGGGAAGAGGAGGCCTGGGGCTGGGGGAAAGTAGCATTGGGGACCAGGCTTTGGGTCTACCATTTCCAGAGAGGTGGGGAACAGGGCATTGGGTGGGGAGAGTGGGGCTGGAAATGCCTCTCACCCCCCCATCAGAACTCCTCCCAGTGACCCAGATAAGGCAATTTGATCTGAAAGAGAGGCCCAGGGGCAGGGTGGGTCTTCAGATCCAAGCTAGGGTTTGGGGAAACTCAGCAGGCGGGAATTTCCCTTGATTTTGAGGGCCCAGGAGACTCTCTGGGTGGCCTGGCCCATGGCCTCCCAAGGAGGGAGATTCCCAAGGAGAAGGGATTCTCTCTGCAACCAGCATGCAGGAGAGTCTGGGGCAGGCTTATGCAAGTCTGGACAGAAACAGCCATCAAGAGAGGCTGGTCTCAGACTGGCCAGAGGCATGGAGGGATAATGAAAACAGAGGGAGAGTGAGGGAAGGCTGAGCAGGCTCTGAGAAGGAATTCTGAGAAATAGCCAGGCTCCTGAAGGCTGGTGCTGTAGCAGGAGGAGTGGAGGTTACACTGCAGGATTGGCTTCCTGACCACCGTGAGGAATGTGCGTTTAAGATGGAGGTGGCTTATTTATTGGAGTCCATTAGCCCTGAGACGTCTCTGCTCTTTAACCTGCCATCAGCTGACAGGGGCTGAGTGGGCAGGAAACTACCCACTTTATAGGCTGTGGAGCCCTTGGCGCTGGCTGCCTCATTAACCCTGCATTATAGGGTACTCCCCACAGTTGGCAGGGAGGGGTGAGCAGCCACCACTGGGGGTTGAGTGCTTCTGAAGCATGTTCCAGAAGCCTGAGCTCAAACGGGAAATTTCCTGGGCCTCCCACTGGCCTGATGCTCCTAAGAGTGATGGAGGTTGGACTACAGGAAGGGCCTCCTCAGTAAAGCCATGGATAAGAGCCTGACGCAATTGTTTTATTTTTTAAAGACTATGGCTCAGCCAGATGTGGGAGGTTTGAAGGATAGAGCACTGCAGGGACTTCCCAGTAGGTAGGAGTGGGAGACCCCCACCTTGTGGGTAAGTGAAAGAGGAATATGAAAGACAGGAAATCTTAAACAAGAGGAGAAGCCACCTCTGGGCTGGTTAGACTGGATGCGATGTGATAGAGAACCGGGGAATGACTGAAGTGACCCAGAAGGGCCTTCTAAACTTTCTGGGTGGATGGTGGCAAGGAAGAGGGAAAAAGAAAGAGGTGTGTCTCCTGAGAGGTGGCAGAGCTTCTTTTTCTACTCTCCCAATCCATCTACTTCCGCCCAAGCCAGGAATCTGCCATAACTCGAGAGGTGGAAATTCTGGTTTCCCAGGCCCAGAGTCCAGCGCTGGCTTTGGACTATGGGCACCTGGGGGGCTGCAGTCCCGGCATAGCCGGGCTGAGCCTTCCGTCCTTTGCCTTCTGGGGCTTGGGAACCCTCTCCTTCCTTCTCTTGGATGGCATCTCCACACGAGAATCTGGACACTTGGCTTCCACACTGTGGCTGGCTCAGGGGTATGTGAGATGGGCAGCTTGGGGCTGGCAGCCTTGGAGGGGGGGAGCATTATGCAGAGGCTCAGGGAAACAGACATCAGGAGCACAGAGATAAGCAAGCAGGGGTGCTGCAGAGACTGGAAGCCAGCCAGCTGCCCCCTGCTCAGGGCCACTCCTGGATAATGCAGATAGCCAGCCTGTGGGGATGGACTATCATTGACTCCCTGGAAGAAGACAGCCAGGTAGGCCTGAGTGTCAGAGACCCCCAAGCCCAGCTAGGGCTGGGGAGTGGTCAGAGCAGGCTGACTCCGACCAGGTCTGCCTGCCTAGGTCATCAGAGGGCAGTGCTGAGCTTGAGGCACAGAGTGCCAACAGATCTCAAAGGCTAGTAAGGCTAGTAAGGTCTGAAGAATGTGTACTTTGTTTTTGAATAATATTTTGTTGAGTTTCTGGTGAAAGCTTACACAGCAAGTTAGGTTCCTATTTGACAATTTCTATGCAAATAATTCAGTGACATTACTTATATTTATCACAATGTATCAATATTCTTTTTGTTCTGTCTGCTCCCTTTCCAGTACTCTCGCTTCCCTGGCCCCTTATCGTCTCATCTTTGCTTTTGAGTAATTGTTGACTTTTTGGTCTCATACTGATGGTTTTTAAGTAGGGCACCAATCTTACCAGTAATATTATTTTGTGTGCCACTCTGCTACTTTGTTAAAAGGTGATCCCAGGAGATAGGCTCCGTTCTAGGTTTAAACAGTGTCTCAGGGCTATAGTATCAGGGAGTCCAGTGCTCTCTACTGTTCCAGTTTGTCTGGCTTTTTAAAATTTTTTGAATAAAAATTTGAGTTTTGGTCTGTATTTTTCTCCCATTCTATCTGGAACCAACTATTGTGATCCCAGTCAGAAGGGTCAGTGGTGGTCGCTGGGCACCATCTAGTTCTTCTGGTCTCAGGGTAGATGAGGTTGTGGCTCACAGAGACTGTTTTGCTCCTGGCAAGTAGAGACCTGTAGTTGTGTCTTAGACGGCTGCTGGCAAGCTTTTAATGCCCCAGATGCTACTCAGTTACCCAGAAGGTATGCTTTGAGTGCAAGCATCTGCTTCCCAGAAATTCCTTCCCTGGGGCCCACCAATAGTTTTTGGGCTCTGGGCTATGGGAGGAAGGAAACAGTAAGGACTTCCCTGAGGAAAAGGCTAGAACAGGCAGAACAGGGCTATTGGTGAAAGGAGACTAGAAGGGCCAGGACAGGGGATAGCTGGGGTCTTACCCAGAGGGAATAGTGAGGCAACAGGCTGCAGCTTGCGAGGGTGATGGAAATGAGATTCCCTTAGGGCTCTCCCAGAGGGGAAACCACCCCTCTCTTAGTGTTGCCTCCTGCATTCACACTTCTGCTACCTAGGGCTCTCTGATTGGTCCTCAGGCGGATGTGGTGAGGCTGGCTCACCCTGAGAGTGTCTGGGTGCCTATTTCCCCAGAGCCAGCTGGTGACTGCCCCTGACTGACCATGGCCCTCCTAGCCCTGGGCCTGGACCTCCGGAGCCTCCTGGGCCTTTTCCTCTTCCAACTAATGCTGCTGCTGCTGCCGCCAACAACCACAAAGGGTAGTGGGCAGGAGCCTGTGGCCAGGGTCAGATACCATGCAGGTAAGTGTCTGATGTTGGGGAAGTGTAGCATAGAGCTGGGGAGAGTGGAGGAAGGAGAGAGGAGAGGGAGGTGGAGGAATGGAAGGAGAGGGGGAGAAAAATGGACATGGAGAAACACAGAGACACAGAGAGATGTGCCAGGAGAGAAACCAAGGGCCTCAGAAAAAGAGACAGCGAGAAACAAACTCAGACAGAAGAGAGTACATGGTGAAACTCACTTGGGTCGAAGACTGAGGAAAGGGAAGCAAGGGTGCCGGGAGTCCAGGACACTGCTCGTTCCAGTTCTCCAAAGTTGGTGGATTTTCTTTCTCTCTTTAAATGTCATGGCCATCAGCTGGGCACCTCAAAGCCCTAACCTCTTTCACGCCCCTGGGTGCCCTCAAATCTAAGGCTCACGCGAGGAGACCATCTGTGGAGATGGTTACTGCACCAGGCCCATGCCAACCACACAGACCTTGCTGAGAGGCTCCAGCACCATGGACACATGGCACTGACCTCCTCACCAGGAATACCAGCACCTAGGATGGCACGGCTGGGGAGTGGGCCCAGAAACCCTGTAGGCATAGCTTTGCTGGTCTCCTATGGAGGCTGTGCGGCTACTGGCCCTTTCAGCTCTGGGAGAAGGTTCCAAAAAGGATATGAACCCTGTCAGAGTTGTAGGGGCAGGGTATCCGGGCATGGCTGTCTTTAGCATCTTCCTAAGGCAACCTAGTGAAGAAAATATATGTTGCCCATTGATTGAGAGGTATCCTTCATGTTGGGTCCTGGGATGGAAACAAGGACCAGACTCAGCCCCTGCCCTCAAGGTGTTCACAGGGGAGGCAGGTGAGCAATCAGGAAGTCATACTACAGGTTGATTAGCACTGTAACTGAGAGTTTTATACAATTCTGGGGAAGGCCTGGCCTCCTCCAGCAAACTCCTCTCTCTCAGGCTGGCCATTCCAGCACCATGCCACATATTCTTCTCCGACTCCTCTTCTTGGTCCTAAGATTCCCTGAGCCCCCAAAGGTAACAGTTAGCTAATCAGTCCACTAACTAAAGCAAAAGTGCAAAGTGCTAATGATAGAGGGTTTGAGGAGCTCCTTTCCCCTTGCTGATAGGCCAATGGGACAGGAATCACACACATCATAGTCGCCGTCATTGCCATCACACCAAGATAATGGAGATGGCCTAGGTGAGCCTCCTGCAACCCGTTCACCTCCCCTGCCCCGGTGACATCCAGGCATGCCTATAGGGACCACTGAGGAAAATGCTTCCTTTTTGTCCAGCCTACAACAATGATTCAAGAGGTGGAAATTTCCTACAACAGTGGAGGGGAAAGAAGCGGGTGGAGGTGGTGGTAAGAGGGACCCCTAAAACCCACAGCTATTCTGACACACAGTCTGGCTTTCCTGCCTGCGGCTGCAAACATCCTCTTGTCTTTCTGTCTGCCTGCTGCTACCCTTACTATTGGGGACAAGGTGTTCTCCCCCACCGCAGCCCCCAGGCCTGAAGAACATTCCCTGTGTCTCACTCTGCTTCCTGTCCCTTTGTCTGTCTCCTGGGTGCTAGCCACCCGTCCCCAGTCCTAGGCTGTCATTTCTCTATCTCTGGCTGCCTCTCCTCTCTTCTGTGGGCTCTGCACACAAAGCTCCTGTGGCTGCCAGCAGGGCGGGGCGGAGGGGGAGCTGCTGGTGGAGAAGAGAGGGTCTGGCTGCCAAGGCCTGGGGAGCACACTGCCAACCCACCCCTTCCCCCACTTCTATCTCAGGGATCAGCTGCCTGCCCCCTACTCCTCATCACTCACTCCTTCTCACCACCTTTCAACAGGGGATGGACGCAGGGTGCTTAGCCTCTTCCAGCAGAAGGACCTCCAGGATTTTGACATTCTGCTCCTGAGTGATGATGGAAACACTCTCTATGTGGGGGCTCGAGAGGCCATTCTGGCCTTGAATATCCAAGATCCAGGGGTCCCAAGGCTGCTCAACAGGGTGAGGAGGCCAGGGATAAAGGGACTGAGGAGGGGGCCTGCAGCTGCCCTGGACCTGGGCTGCTTATACATGAATAACTGCCCAGTTGCTACCCACATAATGGACAAGAAATATTATGATGCCATTCCTCGGCACCAGATAACTGATTGAATCATATTCATTGCCAAAATGGCTGATATGGAAGTTATTGACATAGGAAATAAACACTGACTCAAATTATATCAATAATTTGATATTCACCCACTGACAGAAATCACTGAAGCTTCTCTGTTATAGTCACTCTACTAATGGGAACAATATGATGGAAAGAGGGAGAAAGAAGGAAGAGAGAGAGAGAGTGCTAGCAATTACGGATCACGTTTCTCAACCTGTGTTCTGTGGACCACCTGAATAGAATCATACCAAGCATGGTTAAAAAAGCAGATTTTCTAGAGTGTGACCCAAGAACTGATACTTTTAATAATTTCCTCAGGAAATGCGTGGGTTGACAATTGCTGCTGCGTATACCATGCACTTCATTAGGTGTTTTACATGTGCCACTTACTTGTGTTCTTCAGCAGCCTGTGAACTTGACCAAGATCACTCAAGCAGTAAGTGGCCAAGCCTAGATTTAAACTCAGGTCTGTCTGACTCCAGAGGCTATGTTCTACCATGGAGCTATGGTGTAATGAATGTCAGTATCCTGACAGTAACAGCCATGCTCACAAACTGATGTTTTACAGCCCATTACCGTGTTACTAACCACTATACCTGCTGGTGATTTCACACCAGAGCCAAGGAGGGGATGAGAAGCCAGAGCTAAAGCTCAAGACCTCGTCTCCCTTCATCTCCTTCTCCTGACTCTCTGCTTCAGATATCCTGGCCAGCCAGTGAGAAGAAAAAGACTGAATGTGCCTTTAAGAGGAAGAGCAATGAGGTAAGTGGAACAGAGGTAGGAGAGCTCTGGGTGGGGAGTCCTAGCGTCCAGACCATCACTGGGATGACCTCAGGCTGGGCAGGCAGGGCAGTGGAGAATGCTTGTTTGCGTGATTATCTGTCTTTATTATGTTCTATAAAGATGTACGGGGACTGCCCCAGCATTGCCCACTCCTTCTCCCCACTAGAAGGTGAGGGGCAGATTCTGGGGGCCCAGGACTCTGGGACAAGTAGCAACTGGCTCTGACTCTTCTGTTTCCTCCAGTCACAGTGTTTCAACTTCATCCGTGTCCTGGTCTCTTTCAATGCCACCCATCTCTACGCCTGCGGCACCTTTGCCTTCAGCCCTGTGTGTACCTTCATTGTGAGTTATCTGGTGCCCAGCTCTCAGGCCCCCAAGCCTCCCTCCTCACGTCTTCACTCAGCTCATCCTCTGTAAAAAAAAAAAAAAAAAAAAGTAGCTCTGGAAAACTCTGGTCTTCCAGGCACGAGATCCTTGTGTGCTTCCTGGCTCCAGACCAATTTCCCTTGATGTATGTCCCTTTCCCTTCCCCCCTCATGTCCCCTGATTTCCCAGACGTGAGACTCTGGCGTTCTGGCCCCCCAGCCTCTCCCCCCCTCTAGGAACTCAAAAATTCCAACCTTATGCCCATCTTGGAGGACAATGTCGTAGAGGGGAAAGGCCAAAGCCCCTTCAACCCAGCCCACAAGCACACGGCTGTCGTGGTGGGTGAGTATCAGGTTCCTCGGTCCATCCCAACGTCTGCCTTCCTGAGTCACTGTGAAATATACAATCTGACAGTTTCCTGAAAGGCAGGAGACAGAGGGGGTGGGGGGAAGCCAGGTGCCTCAGAGAACAAGATGAGAGGGAGAATCAGGTACCCCAACCACCAGTTCCTGCCGGACCTGACACAAAGGAGGTAGAGAGATGAATGGGGAGAGACACAGAAGTAGAAGGGTCCAGGAAGGGTCTCAGGCAGAGAAGAGGCCTGAGATTCAATCATCTGTTCAACAAATATGCACTGTGTGCGCACCTCCTCTAGTGCACCAGGTATCATGCTAGGAATCGTAGGCATTACAAAGAAGAAATCATGGCTCTGTGCCCTCTCAGATACAAACCATTACAGGCTTCCCACCCTGGCTTCCTGGAGGAGGTAGCCTTTGGCTTTTAAAGTGGGAACTTGAAGGATAGGTAGGTAGATGGGCAGGGAAGATGTTCCAGAAAGAGTAAGGTAGGACCCAAGGTGTGGAAGCAGAAAACACAGCCACCTTCTGGGAACAATGAGTGATTCTATTTGGCAAGCTGTTCAGCTGGGTGCGTGAGGAAGTAGCCAGAGTTGCGTGAGGAAGTAGCCAGAGAAAGGCTGGAAAGTACCAAAGCATAGAAGGCCACACATTCTCTGTGAGCAGAGGGACCTAGGAAGGGTGCTCAGTAGGGGTGTGTGAGCTGGGGCTCAGGAAAGTGTGAAAAGAATTAAGAGGGCCCAGAGACTGACGTGGATGCTGGCTCAGTCAGAGGCAGGTCTGATACCATTAGGGGAGCCCTGTGCCTGATAAGTCTCTTCTTATCCCCCCAGATGGGATGCTGTATTCTGGCACCATGAACAACTTCCTGGGCAGTGAGCCCATCCTGATACGAACACTGGGCCATCCTGTCCTCAGGACCGACACCTTCCTCAGCTGGCTGCAGCGTAAGAACCTCACCCCCACGCAGCACAGATTCAGGCCACCTTCCTGGAGCCCCGGAGCTCTGGCATTGTGAATTTCTATGAATTCATTCTACTGTCTTTTTTGGGGGCATAGTATGTGAGAGGCAGTAGTTAGGCCCTGGGGATACAGCAGGAGAGAAGACAAAGCCACCCCCTCCCCCGCCTGCATGAAGCTTCCATCCTACCTACATAAAGAATTTCCAGCCGCCCCCAACCCCACCCCGACCAGCTGTGGGAGCCGAGATACCCTGTCTCTTGGCCTCCAGAGCCAAACCAAGGGTTTTCAACAAGGGGAATGAATCCAAGGCAGTCAGGTGCTCAGTCTCTAAGCCCCTCTGCCCCGGCCCTGTAGCAGACGCCTCCTTCGTGGCAGCCATTCCTTCGACCCAGGTCGTCTACTTCTTCTTCGAGGAAACCGCCAGCGAGTTTGACTTCTTCGAGAAGGTCCGCAGTTCCCGAGTGGCCCGAGTCTGCAAGGTCTGCAGCCGGGGCGGGAGGCGGGGCTGGCGGTAGGGAAGCCAATGGGGAGATGGCAGAGGCGGGACTGAGGGCTTAGGGCCCAATGGAGGCGGGGAGAGACAAGGGGACGGGGCGGGGGCGGGGCCCGGGCGAGGGCATTAGGGGCAGCAGTCTCCTCCCTGACTTTGGGGCGTCCCCAGAACGACGTGGGCGGTGAGAAGCTGCTGCAGAAGAAGTGGACCACCTTCCTGAAGGCCCAGCTGCTCTGCGCGCGGCACGGGCAGCTGCCCTTCAACGTCATCCGTCACGCAGTCCTGCTGCCTGCCAGTTCCTCCTCAGTTTCCTACGTTTACGCAGTCTTCACCTCCCAGTGGTGAGCAGCGGAGCAGGAACGTTGGGGCTGGACCGGGTGTCTGGGGCCAGCGCTCGTGTGGCCCTGACTCCCGAAGCGAGGCAGGAACTGACATGAGCTAAGCACCTACTCTACTCTTTACATGGAAGGCACTTGATAGTCACCACCTCCCAAGAATTTCACTCATGCCCTTCATGTAGGTGGGGAAAATAAAGCTCAGAGAGGTTCTTATTAATTTATATCCTGCTCAGTCCAAAAAGGATGGGAGGCAGCTTACAAAAGCCTAACATTACAATAAAATAGATGAAGAAATGGAATCATGGGAGAATAAGAGAAGCCAGGGGTGGAGTCAGCACTTTACAAATGCTTGTCATAAGGTCTTGCACAGTGCCTGGATGCTGGTTACAAATTTAGTTCTGAGCTTCCTAATGCCCAGGGCAAAGAGGGAAACACAGTCAGCCTCATAAGATAAAAATTAACAACAACAACAAAAAATTAAGCCATTTCTTGGAGGCTGAGAAAGGTTAACTGATTGGCCCAAGGTCCTACAGCTGGGCTCTGGCCCCACAGTGTTTAGGTTCCTGCTGAGGATATCTCTGGGACCAGAGGTGTAGGTGATGTCTGGGTACTCAACACTTCCAGAACAGAAAATCTAGTGTGTGCTGCAGTCAGGTTAAAGAGAGAGTGAGGGACAGACATTCTGTCTCTGCAGACCAGTACTGAAGAAATAAAAACAGTCCAGTAGTCCTGGGTCCGTTCTCTGAGCACTAGGAATCCATGGAGCTCAAATAAGGGGTCTTCATCTGGAGCTAACTCACAGCTGGTTACACTGCCCCATCCCCTGGTTGCAGCCCATCCTGGGCAGGACAGGCAGGAGCTACCTCAGGGCCTGAGCTCCAATTAATTCTCGTTAAGCGTTATTACACATTAGATCCTAAGATGGGCCTAGCGCCAGGGCCAGAGCCAGAAAACTGCCTGGGGCTCTCTAGCCCTTATAACCACAGCAGGGGGTGGGAGAAGCAGCTGGGGGTTGACCCAGGCCACCACATTTCTGCCCTCCTGTGGTTTCTCACTGAGGGTGGGCCAGGGCTGCAGGGGGAGCTTCCTTGGTATGGCAGAGGAGACCACAGACAATGTCCCTTCTGGCTGTCTACAGGCAGATGGGTGGGACCAAGAGCTCTGCCGTCTGTGCCTTCTCTCTTATGGACATCGAGAAGGTCTTTGAGGGGAAATACAAGGAGATGAACAAAGAGACTTCACGCTGGATTACTTACATGGGGTCTGAGCCCAGCCCCCGGCCAGGCAGCGTGAGTACTACCCCCTGCTCTGAGCAAAGCCCGGATACACATAGACACACACATGTGCACGGAAAAGTACCTATCATGGCATAGTAAATGCTCACTAAGTGTTAATGCTCCCCACCCTACCAGTCATGTCTGCTCAGATATGTACCCGATCCAGCTGTCCACATTCCACAGGTGCCCAACCCTATCCTACACAGAGCAGTTACCAAGGCCACCCTCCTCCCCCCAGGCAATACCTGGGTATATCACTGAGGAAACAGGGAGCATGGGCCATATGTCAAGTACTATCTTGGGCATCTTCACCTGCATTTCATTTTTTTTAAATCAGATTTTATATGTACATGAAAGAATAGATCTACAAACCCATTGCCGTCGAGTCGATGCTGACTTATAGCGACCCCAAAGGACAGAGTAAAGCTGCCAGAGTTTCCAAGGAGCGCCTGGTGGATTCAAAATGCCAACCTTTTGGTTAGCAGCAGTAGCACTTAACCACTAAGCCACCAAGGTTTCTAGATCTACAAGGTTCATTACAAAAAAACAGACCCATGCCATATCCTTCACTTTCTCTCTTTAGAGACTACCACCTTCAACTCTTTTAGCTGATTTTTTTTTTTTTGGCATTTACCTTCAGATGTCTAAATAACATGCTTTTATTGCTACTACTTGATGTTTCAGTTTTAAGCAGTGTGTATTGAATTCCCATTCTGGAAGGTGAGGCTTTAGCTGTCTTCCTACCATTACCACCACCCCCCTCACCACCTAGTGTTGTGCTGGATCTGGTTTGCAGCAACTAGCAAGAGCTGATTTTGCACACCTCTTTCCGAATTCAGTGTTCAATGACACTACCGCTGGTAGCTTGAAATCGGCTAAGGTAGGAGTATTTCTACCACAGAAATCAGCAAACATTATAAATCAGGATTGCCCCACACCAACCCCTGGAAAGCCAGCTTACCAACGTACCACTGCACCCACCCTCAACCTCCCAATGTAGTTTTATAGTGATATTGGTTAGATAAATATTTACATTATGACTCTTATTATTCACAGTCAAGCCAGGTAGTAAACCATAATTACTTTCCTTTTGCATAATTTTTTGTTTGCCCTGCCTGCGGTTAGTAATTATCTTGACTTCTTGGTTTGCTTTGTTTTTGAACTCTTATTTCTAATTCAACCCCATACTCTTCCTCAGTTATCTGAATGACTTCTGAAGACAGCTTCATCAGGTCATCTAACAATTTCATCTTCCTAGAGAGCCTTCGTGTCTGCTCCAGTCTAGACTGGAGGCCCTCTACATGCAGGGCACAGCTGCTGTCTTGGAATCTCCCTTCTTACCATCCTGGGGATTCCCTTTGCCTTTCTCCTGTGATGATCTTGTGTTTCTTGCATCCTGTAGCTTCCTCTTTTTTTTTTTTTTTAAATTTGCTTTTTACTTCCTCATTTTTAGTGGAGAATATCTTCCATAGATTCCTAGAAAAGGATATGAAAAACTTTACATGGCACGTAAAATTTTTTGAGACCTTGAATATCTGAAAATGTCTTTATTCTTGCCACATTTAATGGATAGTTTAGCTAGGTATATGTAATTCTAGGCCCAAAATAGTTTTCCTTCAAAAATTTGAAGGCTTTTAGCTTTCAGTGCTGCTGTTGAGCAACCCTAAGATTGTCTGATCTCTAGCCCTTTAAATGTAACCTGTTTTTTCTCACTGGAATCTTGTAGTGCCTTTTCTTTGTCCCTGATTTCTGAAAGTTGATGATTGTATACTTTGGTGAGACCGTCTTCATTTATTCTGCTGGCACTCAATGGGCCCCTTCAGTCTGGAAATTCAGTTCCTTCAGTTCTAAGAAATTTTCCTGAATTATTTCCTCCTATTTCCTTTTCTTTCAACAAATATTTATTGAGGCCATACTGTAGGCACTATTCTAAACACTGGGGATATAGCAGCAAACAAAACAGACAAAAGTCCCTTCCCTCATGGAGCTTACAGTCTAGTGGGGTGTGTTTTCTCACTTTTTGCTGGACCTCCTGATCTGGTCCTCTAATTTTTGAATCCTTTCTATTTTCCAAGTTTTGGGTTTTGTTCAACTTTCTGGGAGAGTTTCTCAAGTTTATCTTCTAGTCCATTAGATTTTTTTTTTTTTTCTGCTAAAATAATTTCCAAGATTTTTGAACTTTGAATGTCACATTTATTTAAAAAATGGTTTATTATAGGAAATTTCTAATGCATAAAAATAAGACAGAATAATATGATGGACCTCCATGTACCCATCAGCCAGCTTCACCTCATAGTTAATCAAATTTGCTTTCGTCTACATCCTGCCTACTCCTACACTTACTATTTTGAAGCAAATTCTGGATATCATATCATTTCATTCATAAAGACTTTGATATATATCTCCAAAATATAAGGAAAATTTTTCTTTATTGAGCTTTAGGTGAAAATTTACAGAGCAGATTAGTTTTTCATTAAACAGTTAATACACAAATTGTTTTGTGACATTGATTGCCAGCCCTTTGATGTGTCAACATGCTCCCCCTCTCCACCTTGGGTTCGGTGTTAGGAAAAATTTAATAATAATTTTTGAATTTAATATGTATTCAGTGTTCGAATTTCCAATAGTCTTATAAATATCATTTTTTAAAAAAATATTTTTAATGTAGTTTGTGAATCAGAATCCAAATAAGGTCTACAAAGTGTAATTGGTTGTTCCTTTTTTTCTTTCCAATATCTTTTTTTTTTTTATCGTACTTTAGATGAAGGTTTACAGAACAAACTAGCTTCTCATTAAACAGTACACATATTGTTTTGTGACATTGATTGCCAAACCCAGGACATGTCAACATTTCCCTTCTTGACCTTGGGTTCCCTATTATCAGCTTTCCTGTCCCTCTTGCCTTCTAGTCCTTGCCCCTGAGCTGGTGTGCCCATTTAGTCTCGTTTTGTTTTATGGGCCTGTCTGATCTTTGTCTGATGGGTGAACGTCAGGAGTGATTTCATTACTGAGCTGAAAGGGTGTTAGGGGGCCATGCTCTCAGGGTTTTTCCAGTCTCTGTCAGGCCAGTAAGTCTGGACTTCTTTCGTGAGTTAGAATTTTGTTCTACATTTTTCTCCAGCTCTGCCAGGGACCCTCTATTATGATCCCTGTCAGAGCAGTTGGTGGTGGTAGCCAAGCACCATCTAGTTATGCCTAACTCAGTCTGAAGGAGACTGTAGAGCTTGTGGTCCATTAGTCATTTGGACTAATCTTTCCCTTGTGTCTTTGGTTTTCTTCATTCTCCCTTGCACCAGATGGGGTGAGACCACTGGAACACCTTAGGTGACCATTCTCTAGCTTTTTTTTTTTTTTTAATTTTTTTAAGTAGAAGTTTACAAATCAAGTCAGTCTCTCATACAAAAATTTATATACACATTGCTATATACTCCTAGCTGCTCTCCCCCTAATGAGACAGTATACTCCTTCTCTCTATCCTGTATTCCCCATGTCCATTCAGCCAGCTTCTGTCCCCCTCTGCCTTCTCATCTCCCCTCCAGACAGGAGCTGCCCACATAGTCTCGTGTCTGCTTGATCCAGGAAGCTCACTCCTCACCAGTATCATTTTCTGTCTTATAGTCCAGTCCAATCCCTGTCTGAAGAGTTGGCTTTGGAAGTAGTTCCTGTCTTGGGCTAGCAGAAGGTCTGGGGACCATGACCTCAGGGGTCCTTCTAGTCTCAGTCAGACCATTAAGTCTGGCCTTTTTACTTGAGAATTTGAGGTCTGCATTCCACTGCTCTTCTGCTTCTTCAGGGATTCTCTGTTGTGTTCACTGTCAGGGCAGTCATTGGTTGTAGCTGGGCACCATCTAGTTCTTCTGGTCTCAGGCTGATGTAGTCTCTGATTTATGTGGCCCTTTCTGTCTCTTGGGCTCATAATTACCTTGTGTCTTTGGTGTTCTTTATTCTTCTTTGCTCCAGGCGGGTTGAGACCAACTGATGCATCTTAGATGGCCACTTGCTAGCATTTAAGACCACAGATGCCACTCCCTAAAGTGGGATGCAGAATGTTTTCTAAATAGATTTTATTGTACCAATTGACCTAGATGTCCCCAAACCCCCACACCTGCTACGCTAGCCCTTGAAGCATTCAGTTTATTCAGGAAACTTCTTTGCTTTTGGTTTAGTCCAGTTGTGACCACTCATGTATTGTGTGTTGTCTTTCCCTTCACCTAAAATAGTTCTTGTTTACTATCTCATTAGTGAATACCTCTTTCCCCCCCTCCCTCTCCATTCTCGCAACCATCAAAGAATATTTTCTTCTCTGGTTAAACTATTTCCTGAGTTCTTATAATAGTGGTCTCATACAATATTTGTCCTTTTGCAGCTGACTAATTTCACTCAGCATAATGCCTTACAGATTCCTCCATGTTATGAAATGTTTCACAGATTCATCACTGTTCTTTATCGATGTGTGGTATAATTTATTTATCCATTCATCCATTGATGGGCACCTTGGTTGCTTCTATCTTTTTGCTATTTCAAACAGCACTCACTAGCTTTTAAGACCCCATATGCTACTCACCAAAGTAGAATGTAGAACATATTCTTTATAAACTGTGTTATGCCAATTGAGGTAGGTGTTTCCCTGAGACCATGGTCCCCACAGCCCTCAGCCCAGTAATTTGGTCCCTTAAGGAGTTTGGATATGTCTATGGAGTTTCCATGACCTTGCCTTGGACAAGTTGTTTTGGCTTCCCCAGTACTGTGTACTGTCTTACCCAAGGTTGTTGTCTCTTAAATCTCTTTTAATTTATGTGTTTCCTCTCCGTCTTCTTTTTTTTTCTCTTGCAATTTGTCATATGGAGTTTTCTCCGGTCTAGATTTTGGTGATTGCATCTCTGTTGTTAGTTTACTTAATTCCTGTAAATTGATAAGAAGTTGGTCAGATTCGGTTTTGATTTTGGGAGGCAAGGCTACTTCATCGTGGCTCTCCTTCAGGAAGCATGTGATGTCTGGCTGCTCTCTTTTTGTGAAATAAGTACTATTCCTCCTTATAGCTGTGATGGTTAAGGTTGTGGTCAACTTAGCTAGGCCATAATTCTCCGTTGTTTGGCAGTTATGTAATGATGTAGTTTGGCACTTATGTAATGATATAATTTGGTAGCTATATATAGTGATGTAATTATCCTCCATTTTGTGATATAATGTAATTACCTCCATGATGTGATCTGATATGATCAATCGATTGTAAAGAGAGTTTCCTTGGGGGTATGGCCTGCATCCAATATATACGGACGTTCTGGCAAAGCTCGCTGGCTTTTGCTCACTCTGGATCCTGCATCCGGCTCATCATCTGACCTCCGGTTCTTGGGACTTGAACCAGCAGCCTGCCTTATTGCCTACAGATCTTGGGATTGGTTGGCCTCCACAGCTGGTGAGACAGCCACCTCCCATCCTACCTACCGGTATTGAATTTGTCAGCCCCTATAGCTACGTGAGTCAGAAGAAGCCTCCAGCCTGATGCCTGACCCACAGACTTGGGACTCGTTAACCTCGGCAACCATGTGAGCCATTTCCTTGAGATAAATCCCTCACTAGATAGATAGATATGGGCTTCACTGGTTTTGCTTCTCTAGAGAACTCAATAGCATTCTGTTCTTATTTCACAATTACAATCTTTTATCTCTCTGAGGGTAATAATGATAATTTTCTGAGAAGTTTTCTTCTCTTTGAATCATTTCTCTTTTCTCTTAGGTGTTAGGTATTCGTTTGTTTTTTCTGTTTGTTTGGTCTCTTTCATGTTAGTGAATGTGTCTGATAATCTTTGACGACCTACTTACGTTTAAGAGTAGGAGTCCATAAAGGTGTTTGGAAACTCTGCACCCATAGTTATGGTTTGGTAACGTGAGTTCCCTTATAGCTCTACTAAGGATGATCTGGCTGGGCTGTTCTGTTGAGTACCCTCCATGTCAGTATCTTTAGGTCTTTCCTCTTGGGCCTCTGATCAGTTTCTCCATAATAGAGTCTTCTAGTCTTCTACTTGGAAGGAGATGGTCTGGCTCCAATGTCTGGGAGCCATGGAAGAAGAAGGCAAATGTGAGGGTCTCAGCATGTAGTGTGCCTGCCTGCATTTAATCCCCCTGTTTTCAGGATGGTGTTCCCCCTCAACAGTGCTGTAGCCCTCCATCCAGAGACTCTCTGTTTTACCCTCTCCAGAGACTAAACCTCCAGTCTTAGGCCAGGGCATGGAAGGGGCTGTCACCCACCTGTGTGGAACTGGGAGGGGGCTCTGCCTGCTTTTTAAACAGACTTCAAATAATTCTCCTTATTTAGCCCCTGCTTTAACCCTCCACAGGTAACTGAAATCACTAATTCATGAACTTTTAGGAATTCTGCCTTATAGATCAGGATGGTTTAGGACTTCCCCCAATGCTGGCTTAAGAACTCCCTTTTTTTGTTCTTCCCTTTCTTTGGTCAGCTAAGTCATTTACCATTTGTTTATTTGCTTTCCAATGTCCAAAATGTGGCTGCTTTTGCCTCCTTTCCTATAGGTTTATGCCTTTACCAAAAACTTCCTTTGGGAGGAAGTGAAAGTAAGTACATATGCTCATTTCTGAAGTAAAAATGAGATGTAGATGTTATTCCCTCACTTTACAGATGAGGAAGTTGAAACTCAGAGAAATGAGGTAACTTGTCTGAGGACACAGGTTGAGGTGACAGGGCTGGGACTGGCCTTAAGACCATGATCTTGGATATGGAGGACAAGGATCCTGCTCAAGATCAGAACACAGGTGTCCCAGAGGCACAATATGCTGGGGCTGGTGGGGCCGTTAGAGAACAACTGGGGCAACCCCCTCATTTCATGGGAGAGAAAAAGGAGGCCTAGAATGAAGAAGGGACTTTTCCATAGTCATGTGGCAAGTTCATGCAAACCATAATGAGAAGCATTCCCTGCTACACCAACCCTTTCTGGGACATCTTCATCCAGTCATTGACTCAGCAGACATTTATTGATCAGCGACTGTGTGCCAGGGCCTGCACTAGGCACTGGTAAGTAATACATGGTATTTACCCGTATGGAGCCCTCACCCTGCTTCCTGCTGGCCACCAGGCACCCTTGATGAAGGTGATGATGAGGGTGAAAGTAACAAGAGCTATCATTTATTGAGTACTTCATGCCAAGCACTGTTCTACTTGCTCCTTATGTATTAGTGCATTTCATCCTCACAGCTAGCCTGAGGTAGGAATTGGTAACGTCACAGTTGAGGAAACTGGCATGCAAAGGCTGGAATTCAAAGACAGGCAGCTGCAGAGTCTAAGCTTTTAACCACCATTCCAACATGAGGACTGCATGGTATAAATCATGAGGGAGGGGGCCAAAGAAGGGAGCAGAGGGAGAGGGAAGCAAGAGGCAAGGGCTAGACTGCAGGAAAGGGGAGAGTCACTCTGACCTGCTTCCTTCCCCCTTCAGTGCTCAGTGGGCCCCTCCTCTGATAAAGCCTTGACCTTCATGAAGGACCATTTCCTGATGGATGGGCAGGTGTTGGGGACACCCGTGCTGGTGAAGTCTGGTGTGGAGTACACACAGCTTGCAGTGGAGACAGCCCAGGACCTTGAAGGGAACAGCCATCTGGTCATGTACCTGGGCACCAGTGAGTAAAGGGCTCTAGGACATCCCTCAGAGATTAGAGCAGCAGACTCCAACCCAGGCTGAGGAGGGAAGGCTTTGAATTCATTCATTCACTCATAAATGTTTACTGAGTACCTACTATGTGCCTGGCACCCTGCTAAGCTCTAAAAATACAGTGGGGAGCAAAGCAGCCCAGTCCCTACCCTTTCTGAGCTTTCAGGCTGGTGGAAGAGACAGATACAGAGGTGTCTGGTGGCCTTAGCAAGAGCTGCTTGCCTTACAGGGGGAAGCCATATTAGAAGGGTGAAGAATGAGTGGGTGGAGGGTAGCTGGAAGCAGCAAATGTAGAAATCACTCCTTCTGAAAGCTTCACTGTGAAGGGGAAGAAAGGAATGAGTGGTGACTGGATTGGGGTGTGGGATCTAGCAAGGATTCTTTTTTTGATAGATGGGAGCATGTAAAGATTCAGGAGAGAGAGAGAGAGTGAAGAAATGGGCAAGAAAGGGGACAATTGGCAGGTAAAGTAGCTGAGGGAACAGGAGGTAGGAGGAGTCTAGGACCCAGGTGGAAGGGCTGGCTTTGCGTGGAGGAGGGATGGCTATCGCCTCCCTGGGATGAGAATGAAGAGGGGTGAGATCTGGTGGGAGTATCAACTCAGGGGACAGGAAGCCAAGGAAGCTCTTATCTGAAGACTTTTGTGTTCCTTATGAAGTAGGAGGACACAAGGTTATAAGCTGGGAGTGAGGGGGTGGAGGAGGTGGGAGGTCTGAGGAGAGAGGAGTAGATTCAGATAGTCATGTGGAAAGACGAGAAAGAGTCAGTGGGAGGATGTGGAAAGTCTGCCAGACATATTGAGGGCCTAGCTGAGGTGGATGACCATGCACTTCAGTGAAAGAAACTCACCAGCTTCATTCATTCTCTCAGGACATATTTATTGAGCCCCTACTATATACTTTTTGGTACTATATACTAGGAGGAGTCCCTGCGTGGGCCAAATAGTTAAACACCCTGCACTAACCGAAAGGTCGGCAGTTTGAACCCACCCAGAGGCACCTGAGAAGACAGGCTTGGTGATCCATTTCCAAAAGGTCACACCCTCGAAAACCCTGTGGAACACAGTTCTACTCTGCACACATGGGGTTGCCATGAGTCAGAATCAACTCGTTGTCAACTGTTTTTTGTTTTTAATGTTCTTGTAACAGCATCAGCTGTGTACTTGGGTATACAGTAGTGAGTGAAACTGATAAAAATCCCAGTCCTTGTGGAGTGGGAGGAGACAGACAATAAACATACTGAATGAGAAAGTTACATAAAATGTTATGAAATTAGAAAATTAGAGCAGGGTGAGGGGGAATCAGGAATGCCAGGTAGGGAGGTTGCTGTTTTTAACAAGGTGGTCAGGTAGACCTCGCTGAGGTGCCTTGGGGTCAAGACTCGATGGAGGTGGAGGACAGGTAATGTGCTTTCTACAGAAGTGCTCAAATGCCCACTCCCCCATGTCCATGAGAAAAGTGGGCAGCTGCGTTCCTCCAGAGATGGGGTTTGACAGGCCATTGCAAAGGAAGGGCAGAAGGGCAAGGGATTTTAAGTCATTTACAGGAGAGCTCCATCTGCATGGCGTAGAGGAAACAGTCTGCTTGATTTGTATCCACATTAGTCTTCAGGAGCAGCCTTCCAACAGCTGGGGAGGACCTCTGGAGGCAGGGAGAGGGCAAAGGGGGTTCTATGGATGAGCCAAGAAGATCCCAGCTCTCCGTCTCCCCACAGCCACAGGGTCCCTCCACAAGGTGGTGGTGAGCAACAACAGTGACGCTCGTTTGGTGGAGGAGATCCAGCTGTTCCCTGCCCCCGAGCCTGTTCGAAACCTGCAGCTGGCCTCTACCCAGGTGGGAAGGTACCTGGCCATCAGATGGCTTTCTGGTGGGGCAGGGCCTTGGGGATCTGGGACAGATGCCAGTTCTTTACTGGGTGGGGCCAGGGCACCCTGATGCCGTCCATCTCTGTTGCAGGGCGTGGTGTTTGCAGGCTTCTCAGGTGGCGTCCAGAGAGTCCCCCGAGCCAATTGTAGCATCTATGAGAGCTGTATGGACTGTGTCCTTGCCCAGGACCCCCACTGTGCCTGGGACCCTGAGTCTCAAACTTGCCGCCTCCTGCCCAGCCCTGTCCTGTGAGTACCAGTCCTGGACGGTGGCCAGATGGTCTGCCAGGACCCTTTGTATCCTGCTCTAACACATTCACTCCAAGATCATGACCTCCTGTGGTGAGATCCTTCACAGATGGGGTTTTGCCAGGCAATTCTGAAGCTGCTCCGGCAGTTCTGGGTTTCTCCTCCTCTCCTTCTCTGTTCTTCCTCGTCTTCCCCAGCCCACCTGCTCCCCACTTGCCCTTCCCTCCCTTTGTCCCTCCTCTTCCCACTTTTGTCTGTTTCAAGGGATGCTTTTTGCTTTCCCTGCCCCCTCAGGAGCTCCTGGAAGCAGGATATAAAGCGAGGGAACCCAAAGTGGGCATGTGCCACCGGCCCCGTGGGTGGGAACCACCAGCCTCAGACCCGCCCCCAGATCAGTGAGTGTGGGGCTGGGGGAGGCACAAAGGATCTGGAGGGTTTGGGGGCTGGGGTGGGTGTTCCTGCTTGAATTTCTTCCCAGCCCTTCCTCCCCTGCGCCTGCCTAGCTTGACACCCAAGCACCTGGAGTGAGGGTGGATTTGGGTCCTAGCTGTAGGGTGGAGGGACAGGAATTCTAAGCTGGGGGCCAAACTGGGATTCAAGATTGAGGTTGAAGTTGGTTTGGTGTCAGAGGTGCAGTTAGATGGGGGAAGGAGGTGAGGAAGGACACTGGGCGTTGGTTTGGGGTGGAGACTGGGGATAGGGAGGAAGTCAGAGTTGAGATTGGGAGTTGAAATGGATGTTGAGATAGTGATAGAGATGAGAGTTGGGGTCCAAGTGTAGGGTAGAGACCCTGCTGCGTTTCTTTTTCTCCCCTTCCTTAACCCTTTTACCACCTTTCTTTCTACAGTTAAAGAAGTTCTGGCTGCTCCCAACTCCATCTTGGAGCTCCCCTGCCCCCATCTCTCAGCCCTGGCCTCTTACCGCTGGAGTCACGGGATAGCAGCAGTCCCAGAAGCCTCTTCCACCATCTACAATGGCTCCCTCTTGCTGCTGCTGCAGGATGGGGTGGGGGGTCTCTACCAGTGCTGGGCCACTGAGAGTGGCTTCTCCTACCCCGTGGTCTCCTACTGGGTGGACAGCCAGGACCAGCCCCTGGCCCTGGACCCTGAACTGGCGGGCATTCCCCGGGAGCGCGTGAAGGCCTCACTGGCCGGGGTCGGTGGTGGGGCCGCCCTGGCTGCCCAGCGGACCTACTGGCCCCAGTTCCTCACCGTCACTGTGCTCCTTGCCTTAGTGCTTTTGGGAGCCCTCATCTGCTTCGTCGCCTCCCCATTGGGGGCACTCCGAGCCCGGGGAAAGGTCCAGGGCTGTGAGGCCCTGCCCCCCAGGGAGAAGGCCCCACTAAGCAAGGAGCAGCCCCTCAAGCCCCCCAAGGAACACAGGACCTCTGCCAGTGACGTGGACACTGACAACAACCACCTGGGCACTGAGGTGGCATAAACTCTGGGCACAGGCTGGAGCTGGTGGGTAGGTCAGGGTGCCTGGCCCTGCTGGCTGGGGACCTGGACAATGCAGCCCTGGTCCGGGTGAGAGTAGCACAAAAGACCTCCTCTTTCTTCTGTGAGAGGAGCTTCTCTTGCCACTCCATGCTACTGATAGCACCCAGCAGTGGGACTCCCTTCTACCAAGCACATGGAGCCAAGGCTCTCCAACCAGGGCTGCCCCAGACTTGGATCCAGGCTATGATAGGAAGACCCAGAGAGGATCCTTCAGTTCTGACCATTTCAGAGACCCTCCAGAAACATACTGCTCCAGGAGACCCTAAAACCCGACTGTTCCAGGACCCATGGCAAAAAACATCAACCAGCTAAACCACCATAATGCGCCACTTCTGGGGACCTCATTCTGAAAGCAGCTACCGCTTTGGACATGAACATTCCCCTCTCAGGGGTCTCTAAGGTTTTGCAGGGAGCGGCCCCTTGCTGCTCCCTTTACAATCCATGCACCGCTGACTCCCAGGAAGTCTTTCCTGGAGTCTGACCACTTTCCTTCCTGCTTCATTTGGAGCGGATTTTGATCCCTTCTGCCCTGGCTTGAATGGCAGGGGTAATCTGAGCCTTGTTCACTCCTCTACCCTGGCTGACCCCTTGACCTCTCTCTTCCTCTTCTCTTCCCTTTGTTTTGGGATTCAGAAATCTGCTTGTCACAGTTTATTTTTTATTAAAAGACAAAGCTTATGACTTGTGCTGTTTTGTTGGGGCAGCAGATGACTGCAGGGGTGTGAGGGGAGTAGGCTGTCTGAGACATCACTAGGGAGGAGGACTAAGTTTGTGGAGTGATTGTTCTCTATAGCCCCTGACCACCTTGTCTTCCTGCGAGCTCCCCAACCAGAACCAGCCCCTCAGCCCTTCCCTCCACTTCAGAAATTGCTAGAGAGTGCCTCAAACATTGTCTTTTGGGCCAACTACTCCATCTGTCACTGACTTCTAGGCTGCAGCCCCCACCCTTGCTGTCCCCAGCTCTCCCACACTTCTCGTGACTCCAGCTCAGCCCCCTTCCCCACTGCAGCAGCTGGCTTCAACTCTTGATAAATTGAATTTGTAGAAGGACCATGTAGCCACCCCCATCCTGGCCACATCCTTCCCAATATCTGACAAACCTTCTGTCGACACCCCCACACCACCTTTCCTCCCTTTCTCCTGTTATGAAGTAACACGTCCCTCCTCCCACCAGGGCTAACCAGTGTTTACCCCTCCTCTTCTGCCACTTCTAGAAATTTGTTCTATAAGTTATCTAGCCTCCAGCCCTGCCTTCCCTCATGTTACCCACTCCCTCATCTTTAACTTCTCCCCTCCCCTGGCTCCTTTTCTCCCACCCACAGGTGTGCTCAGGTGTTCTCTGTATGAAAAAAACAATAACCCTCCAACTTCACCCTTTCAATCTGCCCTCTCCACCCCCTTCCATCTCCTTCCAGTTACCACGAAACATCAGAGAGGGTCCATACTGTCTGCCTCCTCATCTCGCCCCCCTGACTTTGCCCTTGCTCTCTTTAAAACCCTGTGGTCTGGCTTCTTACTCCACCTCTCTGCACAAATTACTGTCTCCAGGATTATTTATGACTCCTAGCTGCCAAATTTGACCTTGACCTCTCTGCAGCCCTCACACCATGGCCACTCCATTCTTCTCACAATTCTCTCCTACAGGGCTTCTGCACTGGAGTTATTTGGCTTCTCTGGTTACTTCTTTCTCCTCTGTTGGCTCCTTCTCCCCCCTCCCCGCCCCCTGGCCCACCTTTTACCAGGCCAAGCACACTTTCCAGCTTCCTCTCTTGTGGTTTCCCTGATGACCTCTAGGCCAAGTGTCCTGGGGCAGCCAGGGGTAGTGGAAAGGGCACTGGATCAGGATCGGGGTTCTGGGGCCTTCATTTGCTATTGATAGACTGGACAGCCCTTTTCTGTTTACACCTCAATTTCTTGATCTGCTGGATGAAGAGAACGGATGGGAAGATCTGCTTTAAAACATGATGACCCCCTCACTGCCAAATGTACAGCTCCAGACCTGAGCCTTCTCTCCTGCTCTGGCCAGGACAAGGACAAAACTGATGGATGTCTTTATCCAGGTGACCCAGAGGCTCCTTGAAGCACACCCGTTTCTCTCCTCCCCCTCTCTGCCTCTCTCCACCATCACTCCAGAATGTACTCTGTCCTCGTCGCCCTCTAAGGTACAATTTAGAGGCTCCCTTCTCTGTGCCATCTTCCCAAACCACCCCAGTCCTGGATGATTATTTGATCTTTTCGGGCTGATTATTCTTACCTAAAATGTTCCCAGTACTCACTGTCTGTCTCACTCATGAGACACACCCAAAGATAAGAATATAAGTCACAGGACTGGATGGCACATGAGGTTATCCCTGCTGGACTGTCAACATCCTGAGGGCAGGAAGTATCTTCAATACAATCTTAACAGTCTACAGTGTGAGACAGTGTGTTACAGGGAAAGGAGGCACTTGGGAAATACTTTCTAATTGTGAGGTCAAGACCTTTGTCATTCCTCATCCTACTTGACTTCTCTATAGCTTTTGACATTGGTGACAATTCCTTCTGAGACACTTGTCCTTTCGTCTCCAGTTACAACACTGTTGCATACCTTCCCACCTCTCTCACGACTCCTCAGTATCCTTCAAGTGCTTCTCTTCTCATGTCCCTTTAAAAGTCTCCCTTGGACAATGTCTTCCATGCCTATTGGTTCCATTTGCACTCCCTTACCAAAGATATTCATTCACTCATTCAGCAGACACACACTTAGTACTAGTTATGGTTCAGAAGGAGCCCTGGTGGTGCAGTGGTTAAGAGCTTGGCTGCTAACCAAACGGTTGGCAGTTCGAATCCACCGTCTGCTCCTTGGAAGCTATGGGACAGTTCTACTGTCCTCAGGGTTGCTATGAGTTGGAATCAACTCAATGGCAATGGGTTACAGGTTGTGGTTCAGAATCTGGCCTAGACATCTGGAGAGACACATGGATCAGACCCACTTCCTGCCCTCACAGAGCTTACGATCCAGCAGTGGGGGTGCAATCAGAACCATGAGAGAGATGGTGTCGTGGGAGACAATGTATTGTTAGCTCTGGCTTCATGCCTCCTCCTCTAGTTACTGGTTTCTTCCACGTGGATACGCCACCCATTGCTGTTACCATGGAGTCAACTCTGGCTCAGAGCGGCCCTATAGGATAGAGTAGGACTGCCCCACAGGGTTTCCAAGGCTGTAATTTTTACCAAGGCAGACTGTCACATCTTTTTCCTGCGGAGCAGCTGGTGGATTCGAACTGCCAACCTTTTGGTTAGCAGCTGAGCGCTTAACCACTGTGCAACCAGGGTTCCTTAAAAACCAAACAAAATCCATTGCCACTGAGTTGACATCTCTCATGCAACATGCTCCAAACTGAATTTGCTATCCCCTCCAAACCTGCTCTCCCTTCCATGTTCCCCAAGGTAGTTAAAAATACTGCAGTGCAGAAGCTTGGGGCTCTCACATTTCCTTTCCCTCAGCCTCTCCACATTTAGTGGGCCACTCAGTCCTAGCCTCTCTTCATCCTTCCTTTCCTTTGAATCCCTTAGCTCCTCCCCAGTCCTGCTGGGCGCATACCACCTCACCAGCACAACCAGAGCAGACCACGAACTAGTCTCTGCTGCCCCCTTCCCACTCCACCCCCATCCATACTCCATTCTGTGTTCAAGGTCAAGGGGAGCTTTCTAAAAAGGAAGTCTGCTTAAAATTCTAAAGGACTCTTTATTAAATTCAGAATAAAAAATCATAACTATTTGGAATGGTGTGTCCTGCCTCAAGCTCCTCCATACACATCTTGGTGCCACTTGTAGTTCTTGAACCCTCTCTGCAGTTCCACAGAAGCCTTTATTAAGTGTCTGTTCCAGGTCTTGGTGATACAGAGATGAATAGACATGGTCTCTACCTTAAGGAACTAGCAGTGAGATTGCTTTGGGGGTGATAGCTCTGCCTGGAACATTGTCCTCTCAGTGCAGTTAGTGCTCTCTGCACACCTCAGTAGAACCTTCTCACACAATGCTGCTTCTTCATGGTGTTTGTATGCCTAGCATTCGGTAAAAAACAAAATAATAAAATCCATTGCTGTTGAGTCGATTCTGACTCACAGCACAGAGTAGAACTGCCCCATAGTGTTTCCAAGGAGTGGCTGGTGAATTTGAACTGCTGACCTTCTGGTTAGCAGCCAAGGTCTTAACCACTGTGCCCCCAGGGCTCCAGCCTGTGGTAAAAAAAAAAAAAAAAAAAAAAAACCAAATCCAGATGTGGTAGGCATTCTTTAAATGCTGAAATTCAATTAATCAAAAAATATTTATTGAGCAATTATTATGTGCCTGGCACTGTTAGGTGATGAGGACATATTGGTGAACAAAACAGACAACCTTTTCATGCCTACACAGAGTTTGTATTCAGGCGTGGGAGAGTTTCCAGGCATAAGCAACAGCCAATGCAAAGGCCATGAGGCAGGAGTGAGAGTAGTAAAAGCTGAAGTGAGAGAGATACTGGGTGTGCATGGGGCACGTCACGAAGGACCCTGCAGGCCATTGTAAGGGCTTTGGCTTTTACTGTGAGTAAAATGGGAAGCCATTGGAAGATTCTGAACAGAGAAGGGACATGATCTGACTTACAGTTTCTAAGGGGAACTCTGGCTGCTTTATTGAGACCAGAAGCATAGGCGGAAGCAGGGAGACCAGTAAGGAAGCTACTGGAATAATCCAGGTGGGAGATGATGGTTTAAAATCAGGAAAGGTGTGTCAGTGTTGTATCTTTTCGCCATACTTATTCAATCTGTATGGTGAGCAAATAATCCAAGAAGCTGGACTATACGAAGAAGAACATGGCAACAGGATTGGAGGAAGGCTCATTAACAACCTGAGATATGCAGATGACAGGACCTTCCTTGCTGAAGGTGAAGAGGACTTGAAGCACTTACTAATGAAGATCAAAGACCACAGCCTTCAGCATGGATTACACCTCAACATAAAGAAAACAAAAATCTTCACAATTGGACCAATAAGCAACATCATGATAAAAAGAGAAAAGATTGAAGTTGTAAAGCACTTCATTTTACTTGGATCCACAATCAACACTCATGGAAGCAGCAGTCAGGAAATCAAAGGACACACTGCATTGGGAAAATCTGCTGCAAAAGACCTCTTTAATGTGCTAACAAGCAAAGATGTCACTTTAAAGACTAAGGTGAGCCTGACCCAAGCCATGGTGTTTTCAATCGCCTCATATGCATGTGAAAGCTGGACAATGAACAAAGAAGGCTGAAGAATTGATACCTTTGAATTATGGTGTTGGTGAAGAATATTGAATACACCATGGTCTGCCAGAAAAACAAACAAGTGTGTCTTGGAAAAGCACAGCCAGATGCTCATTAGAAGCAAGGGTGGTGAGACTTCCTCTCAGGTACTTTGGACATGTTATCAGGAGCGACCAGTCCCTGGAGAAGGACATCACACTTGGTAGAAAGTCAATGAAAGAGGAAGACCGTCAACAAGATGGACTGACACAGTGGCTGCATCAACGGGCTGAAGCATAGCAAGGATTGTGAGGATGGCTCATGGCCGGACAGTGTTTCCGTTCTGTTGTGCACAGGGTCCCTATGAGTCTGAACCAACTCAATGGCACCTAACAACATCGCAGGCGTCTCCTACCCAGTGCGTCTCCTAGGCCCTCATTTAAAGGGCTCTTCCTGTTTTGAAATCTATGCTTACGCAAATAATTTCAGAGCTGGACCTTTAATATCATTTTGTCCACCTCTATGAGTCTGAATCGACTCGACGGCAACGGTTTTTTTTTAAAAAATGATGTTCCATACCTGCAGTTTTTTGAGTTCCCAAACCTCATAATTGGTCATCCAACCCCAGTCTTTCCTGCTGCACATTGGCCTCTACTGTTTTGGCTCTATGGATAATGAGAAACGCCAGACGAAAACCACAGATTAGATTTGAACTTGAGGAAGCCAACTGATTCCGAAACACAGGGTGACCCTTTCACAAGTGACGCTTGGAGAAGTACCCGGTAGCTCGATTTTCCCGAATTAGCAAGGACCGAATCATAACACGCACGCGCCTTAGAGTTGAGGGCATGGTGAAGCTTAGGAAGGCGTGGCTCCTGTCCGAATCCAAAATGGCCTCCAGTTCCGCCCATACTCGCTCTTGGGGGAGAGGCTCAAAGACTCAGAACTCCATTGGTGGAATTGCCCACCGCTCATCCCCGCCCCCTCACGCAAGGGGTGGAAACGAAAGCGTCACAACTTCCGGTTCCGGCAGCACCGGGAGTCCGGTCGAGATGGAAAATGCGACCGGAGGCCGACAGTCCCCGGGAATGGAGGGTAGCGTGGGAGCTGCGGCCTAGAGGTCCGGGCTTGCAGTTCGCCCCAGACGCGGCGGAACCGTCCGGATCTGAGAAGGTAAGAAACCACGGATCGGCTTGGAGTGCGTGAGGAGTGGAGTCTCTGAGAACCCGCGCTTGTCAAGGAGTCAGCGGTGTCTGCGGTGCCCGGCTGCAGTGCCGTTGGAGCCGCCACGCAGTTTTGGGATTGAAAGAGGAACCCAGTGAGGACATCTCTTCCTGTCGGAGGAGCACGAGTTTTGTTGACAGCGCAAGAAGCATGTCGAAAGGCGGCGTGCCCAAGGACCCAGAGGCAGCTGTGCGGGGGGCCTGGACCGAAGCTGCATAAAGGGGGTGTCACGTGGAATATGTGGAGAGGATTGTCATGTGGTGTCTGCGATGAGGGACCACGTGCTAACTATAGAAGACCAAAGGAAGGCTGGGTGGGAATCTCACCATGTCCGAGAGAGGGGATTATCTTGAAGGAGATGTCGGAGGCATCACCAGAGACCTCACGTAGGGAAACGTATATATAGTTCAGTAAGACAGGTGGGCAAGCCCGTAGATGTAATCAAATTGCATTTGGGAGATAGCTCCCAGCATGCAGAGCCTTCATTCAGATGCAGTGGGGAGAACAGAGAGAGGAAATGCTGGTCTCTGTTCTCCTTGTTTCCAGTTGAGAAGTGAAGTCCACGCCCTGTGGGTGTCTTGTTTGGTGGGGGTGGTCACCTGAAAGAATTGGAATGAATCAGGGGATCATCACTGGGCCCAGTTCTGCTGACAGGTCAGGATGGAGTCAGAGGGCTCCTAACCAAGCACAATGGTCCTGGACTGGTGGAGGTGAGCAGAGTAATCATTATACTGAGAATCTTTATAGTTAGAGGAATGCTCCCCAAACTTTGATAAATAATATAAATCATTTGGGGGGTCTTGTTAAAACGCTGGTTCTTATTCCGCAGATCAAGGGTGGGGCCTGAGATTTGGTATTTCCAGCAAGCTCCCAGGTGAGATCCATGCTGCTGCTCAACTTTTATATCAGCCATGGCAGGCTTTATTAGCCCCATTTCACAGATGAGGAAATGAAGTGACTTGGTTGCAGTCCCACACTAGTAGATCTCCTGACTACCAGTGTTCTTACCATTCATTGTATGACCTTGCCTTCTAGGTGACAGTGCCCTCTCCCAAGTCAGAGTCTTACCTCAGAACCTGGTGTGACTTTTCTGGTGCAGGGAGTGTGGCAGTGGACAGGAGATGTGCATACCTGAGCCAGGTTGTCTCTTTTTACCAGTGGGGTTGGTTACAGCTGGGTCAGCACAGGAAGTACTTCAACCTTTGTGCCTGTAACGGTGTTAAAAGGCAGAAGAAAATCTAGAATTAGAGCCATGCAGACATAAAGAAACTGGGCTGACTGAGTTGGAAGAAGGGAAAACTGAAGGAAGATGGCATACAGGTATCAGCAAGGAGGATTTTCCAAAGGGTAAAACAAGGGGAACTGGTTTCATATTTCAGCAGGAAGTTTGGAGAATATATAACAAAGAACAGGCCCACCTTTTGGGAGCAGCCCCCATCTGTGGGAGGAGTACAGGAGGTGATTGCAGTGCCCTCTCCCCCCTTTGACTGTAGTAGCTTATCCTTCTGAGGCATGACCCTTAGTGGCTTCTCTTGTCACCATGCTGATGGTAGGAGTCACCTGCCCCAGAGTTTCCCCCCTTCTCTGGGAATTTAAAATTGACTGGTACATGTGAGAGATGAGGAAAGGGGGAATGGGGCACAGGGTCCCCCTTAGTGTTTCTCATCAAGAGGTGCTGGTACGCTGTGGTTCAGTTTGACAAGCTGCGATGGTGCACATGAAACCAAGTCCTGGAAAGGAATCCTTTGCTGCTCTGTGTGACTCTCAGTTGCTCTGCCCTTCTGCCCTGCTTAGCACACAAGCCCAGCAGGAGGTTGTCCTGTCACAACAATGCCTGCTCGGCCACTCAGCTTGACCAAGCCACAAGCACACTGGGAAAGCAAAGGCAGCTCTAGATTTCTCCAGAACAAGGCTAAGAGAAGTCCCTGGGCATCTGCATGGCCACGAGCTTCTGCTTAACCTTTGGATGATCGGCAGTCATGAGGGCATCAGTTCACCTCCCACGGGTGGGAGTGACTTGGCTTTAGACTGAAGAGAGCGATTTGTTTTGGAACTCCCCAGCCCCATGGGGCTGAAGACATGTGGAATAGAGGAGAAATCTTGGCTTACATCCTGCCAACACCACTGATCTCCTGCATGACCTGAAGCCTGTTACTTTTAACCTCTCTGACCCTCCATTTCCTCATTTATCAGAAGTTTCTAACTGTACCTACACAGATTAATTGTAAGGATTACATGCATCAGTAGGTATTCAATAAATCTGAGGGTCTCCCTGTCCCTCACCTCAGTGGTGTTGGAAACATGACCCTGGGACCCTGGATGACAAACACCCTAGGACAGGGGAGACAGTGACATCGTCTCTTGAAAGGCCTCAGAAGAGAAGTTTGCCCCACTGGACTTGGTGGGTGTCCCAGGCTGAAGCTGGGGAAGAAGGGCCACCTTTGCCCCCAGCAAGTGGTGTATCAGTATTCCAGGGGTTGGTTCTTCTCCTGACTGCAGAACCCCACCTCAAGCTCATTTTCCACTGCCTAGATGCCCCATTCTGGCCAACCTAGGTAACTTCCGTCTTCTCAGTTCCAAGCTTTTGTTCTCTCCCTTTCACTGTCTGTATGTATTCCTCCTTTCTTCAAATAGCTTTATCCTCCTCCAGGAAGCCTGTCTGGGTTACCTGCATCTGACCCATGCCTCACCTTGAGGAAAGCCTCAACTCTCATGTACTCAGTTTGCGCTGCAGGTAGCCCATACTTTTATGAAAGTGATGCAGTTGAGCACAGGGAATTCTGAAAAGCCAATCTTGCTTTTCCCACCGACTTCCATGGTAAAGCAAGAGCAGTTCTCATAGAACAGAAGCTACCTGAAGCCTGAGTTGGAAACTTTAGCTGGAGAAGGTGGTGGAGGACAGACTCTGATTAAGCACTTGGCATAAGGTTTGCCACAGCACCAGCCCTGGGACTGCTTGTGCAGAAAATTCTAGCTCTCTAGAGTCGTCCCTGGGCTGTGGCCACTTCCTTTTCCAGTCCTTAGGGATATTTCTCAAAGCCTGGGGAGCCCTTGACTTCCCATTTCCTGACATTTAACTTTCCACTTTACCCTCTAGCTGAAAATTTCCAGTATCCTACAGAACAGGGGTGGGCTACCCTGGAGCACATTACCATTAAGTAAATGTCCGATATATGATGGCCTCTGGTTTGACATTTCCTAAGTTGGAAGGTCCTAGTTTTACACAATTATCACATTACTAAGCTTATTAGCATTGTTTGAAATTTTAGGTAGTAGACATGAGAGCACCATGTACGTTGATTTGCTCTAGCTTCTTTATCTCTGTATCTTATATGCATTCCCCAGAGGGATACTACGTCTCCTTGAACAAACAGGCGGTTTTTCAAAGGCAGAGTCCGTATCTTCTTTGTCATTTGAATCTCCCTTCATTATCTAGGACTGAGGAGGTTTATATGCTTAGGGATGAAAAGGGTCAAACACGTCCTCTACTGTGTAGTTCTCAAGACTTCACAGGGAAGTAAGTTACTTAACTCTCGGGTGGTTCTTTTCTGTCTTTCTCTGGTGTGAGTTATCTAATAACCAAAGAGGACTCTGACCTTTGGCCTGTTCCTAATTTTCTAACGCCTTTCATTGGAGGGAGGGAAGGTGATGGGGGTGCTCTGTGATGTGAAAGCCCCACATATCCTCTTCCCCATACTTTACTTCTAAAGCAGACTGGAGAAAATATGAGAAGTATAGCTAGTGTGGGTCAGGGGGGCTCAAAAGGGCTAGTGCTGGAAACCAGAAATAAAGTGGTGTGAATCAGATAGTAAATGGTGATAAGAGAGGCACCCTGCTGAGAATGAAGGGCCAAAAGTAGTGCCTCCTCAGTGGGCCAGCTAAATGTCACTTAGTAACATCCCAGAAACCCACTTAAAGTCTCTGCATCCTGCCAGGTGGTCAGTTTGCCCACAGCATCCTGAGATCTTCCTGGATGAGCCCTGCCATCAGGGCCCAGGCAGAGGCAGGAAGTCAGGGATAGATGATCATATAGGATGGGGGTAGTGGAGCCAGGGAGTCACCAAGGTAAGGAACAATTTCTGGAGGAGAGGGCTGTGTTGGGAAGAACTGGTGGAGGAGAGAGAAGGGGTAGCATTGTAATCTAGGAAGGAAGACTTGGGCAGGGGTTGGTAGAGCCAGGTTGGTTGAAGCCTAAGCTGTGGGGAGGTGAGTGTCCCAGGAGATGAAATCCTAGACAAGAGGGGAAACGGAAGTCCTGACCTCTCCCTTCTCACATGCCTCCATCTACTCAAATCCCCTTGCCTTCAGGTACGATGGAGGACAAACGCAACATCCAGATCATCGAGTGGGAACACCTGGATAAGAAGAAGTTCTACGTATTTGGCGTGGCAATGACAATGATGATTCGTGTCAGTGTCTACCCATTCACGCTCATCCGCACCCGGTTGCAGGTTCAGAAGGGCAAGAGCCTCTACCATGGGACCTTTGACGCCTTCATCAAGATCCTGCGGGCAGATGGTGTGACCGGTCTGTACCGGGGGTTCCTTGTCAACACCTTCACGCTCATCTCTGGCCAATGCTACGTCACCACTTATGAGCTCACTCGCAAGTTTGTATCTGACTACAGCCAGAGCAACACAGTCAAATCGCTGGTGGCTGGTGGCTCGGCCTCTCTGGTGGCTCAGAGCATCACGGTGCCCATTGATGTGGTCTCCCAGCACCTGATGATGCAGCGCAGGGGTGAGAAAATGGGCCGCTTCCAGGTGCGTGGGGACCCAGAGGGACAAAGGGTGGTTGCTTTTGGCCAAACCAAGGACATCATGAGACAGATCCTGCGGGCTGATGGGCTTCGAGGGTTCTACCGAGGATACGTGGCTTCGCTGCTTACCTACATCCCAAACAGTGCTGTCTGGTGGCCCTTCTATCACTTCTACGCAGGTAAGTAAGGTCCAGGAGAGTGATGCAAGGATGGATTTACTAATGGGGGTGAGATGCTGTTGCTCTGTGCATGTTGGAGAAAAGGTGAGATTTAATGGAGGAACTGAGTCCTTATTATGTGCCGAGAGGATTCAAAGATAAGACATAGTTCTGGCCGTCAAGGAGCTGGTAATAAAGGAGAGGGAATGACAAGTAAAATAGGTGACTGTAGAGCGGTGCTAGGGTATGCTCTGGATGTGTTGGAATCAACTAGGGATAGCAGAATATTGGCAAAGAATTGAAGGATGGGGAAGGACAAAGTCCATGGGCTGTTTGGGATTTGAGGATGAAATTGATGGACAACAGTAAGCTTTTGAGTTGGATGTCTTTACTTAACGTTGTTAAATTTAAAGTGAGCTATAACCTTGAACTTCTCCATTTCCTATAATGTATCTTTGTTCATAAGACATTTTACTTCTCTTTTTTTACCAGAAATGGGATTACTGGGTCAAAAGATAACATTTTTGAGGGCCTTGATAAACATGCTTCCAGATTTCCTTCTACAAGGGCAGAATACATTGCCAAGAGCAGGGCCAGAGCGTGCCTGCTATCCTGTGATCTCCACAACTTTGGGTGACCACCAATCTCTGCTGCTGGCTCCTTACCCTTGGCAATAGTCATTCTTCCCCATCCACCTGGAAATTTTCTGACCTAACTTTGTAATAACTTCCTAATTTTGTAATCATTTTGTTTCTGTGGTGCTGTGCTTTTCTGATTCTCCTCCTCTTTTTCTGATTATACCTTCTTTATTTTCCCCCTAGCTCTGTTTCTTTCTTTTTCTGTTTAACATAGTCTTCTATCTGGAGTATCTGGTAAAGATCTAGATTCTTAGACTCCATCCGTGATTCTTTGTATCAGACTTTCTGTGAGTGGTTCCTGGCAATCTTTTGGAGGGGGGGGGGCGGGGGGCAGGGGGAGGGTAAATATGGTCCTGGCAATCTTAATGTTAAAAAAGCTCCCCAGAAAATGTGAACGTTTTCTCTGGAGTGTGTCTTTGGCCTTCTCTCCTCATTTGAATTCATTTACAGCTCGGGCGGAACTTTTCTGATATGTCCCAAATTGGGGCCCTGGTGACGTAGTGGTTAACAGCTCGGCTGCTAACCAAAAGGTCGGCAGTTCAGATCCACCAGCCACTCCTTGGAAACCCTATGGGGTGGTTCTACTCTGTCCTATAGGGCCACTATGAGTCGGAATTGACTCGACAGCAATGTGTTTGGTTTTGGTTTTATTCCCAGACTTCCCCGTAGAGAGCTCTGCGTAGACATTCTGACTGTTGGACTTCTCAACCTGGATGCATCTACTTACATGTAAAATTGCATTCAATTACCTATCCTTCATCCCACACCTGTGTTTCCTTCTGACTTACTTTTCATCTGTCAGTGGCCTTGATATTCTCTCCATCACTGAGGCTTGAAGCTTTGATGCTTGACTGCCCCCTCTTCCTTGTCTCCACATCTAGTCCTGGTGACTCCAGACTGCCTCTCCCAACTTTCTTTCCACTTCTGCTGCCTTCCCTGGAAACCATACCTGTGGTACCACCTTCCTGGGCTGCTGCATCAGCCTTCCAGCTGTCCTCTCCCAGCCTAAGCTCTTTTCCTTCCCATCCACTGCACACATCCCTAATGGATTAGTTTACTAAACCCTAGTTGTGATGTTCATCAGTTGCCACTGTGTGTGGAGGAAAATCCAAACTCTTCAGCCTGGCTTTGACTTCCCTTTCCAGTGAAATCTCCTGCTGCTCCCCTATGTATAGTCTAGGCTGCAGCCAGGCAGATTACTAACAGTTCTTCAATCATGCACCCTCCTTCCCACCTTTGTGCTTTCTTCATGCCAGCCCTCTGCCTAGAGTGCCTTCCAGATCCATTTATCCCTGGTGAAATCATGACTCACCCTAAATGCTCCTTGCTTCATCCTTTCCCATCCTCTCCACGTATCCCTTAACCCAGAAGCAATCTCTTCCTTCCTTTCACCCTTACGACACTTTGTTTGAGTCTTTCTTAGTGCGGTTCTCACATTTTGCCTTGATGTTATTCCCGTGTGCCTTATCTCTTCTACAAGGAAAGGTCCCTGGAGGGGGAGGAAACTTAACATTTATCGAATGCCCACTACTCTATGTGCAGGCCCCGTGCTGAGACCTTGCATCTCCCATTTCACCCTCGCCACAATCTATGACCTAGATGTCCTCGCAGGACACCTTCCCTGACGTCCCAGTCTAGATTTGGTCCCTTTTTATATGTTTTTATGAAGCCGCATTACTTATCTCTCAGAACACTCAGCTGAATTTGTGATGACACATTGATTTGTGTGACTATTAAGTTAGTGCCTCTTTCTCCCACTAGATTGCAACTCTGTGAGAACAGGGACCATGCCTGTTTTTGTCCACCATTGTACCCCCTGTCCCCAACACCTGGCTCAGGGTCTGGTGAATCGTAAGTGCTCAGTAATATTTGTTGAATGAGTAGATTGGCTCTTGTCACTCCCTTGCTTAGTATCTGCCAATGCTGCCTCACGGGCATTTATAATCCAATCCAGTTTCCTTCCAATGGTCTACACAGTTCTTCATGACCTGGCCCCTTTCTGCTTCTCCAGCCCCATCTCATGCCTCTCACCCCTTGCTCACTCTGGCCCACCCTCACTGCCCTTCTCTAAGTTCCTGGAACACACCAGGCTGTTCTCACCTCAAAGCCTTTGCAGGTAGTGTTCTTTCTGCCTGGAACACCCTTTCCCCTGCTCTTTGTGTGGCTGGCTCCTTCTCACGCATCAGGCCTCAGCTTACATGCCACCTTTGCAGAGCCCTTCTTTAACCACCCTGTTGAAAAGAGGGCTCTTTCTGTTTTCTCTTTCAGCACCTTGTTTTCTTCACAGCATTTGCCATAATTTGCAATTATTTTACCTCCAACTCCCAGCTCCCTAATTAGAATATAAATTTTCTCTTCCATTTCTCTGTTTTTTGGCCAGTGCCTGGCATCCAGTAAGCACTCAATGAATATTCATTTATATTACTTTTCCAAAGTCATTTAGCCAAGAGGGGCTTAAATCAAATCTGCCTGGGTTGATGTAGCCTGCAGATAATAGGTACTCAATAAATATTTGTTGAATGAATAAGAGAGAAGAAAGAAGCATGTGGGGCTCTTTCCCCTACCTTCTCACCTTTGTTTTTTCATCCTGCCCCTACACCCCAGGAAAATGTCATATCTGCATGATTAAAATTGGAAACTGGATCTGCTGCAGCTTGCAGTCCTGGGGGCCAGTGCAGACAGGCCCAAGGGACTGGTATTGCCAGTCCAGACGCCACCTTCTAATGATAGCAAAATGCCTTCTTTTCAGGAGAAAAAGGACACCCGTAAGGCAGCGTCGCCAGTTCAGTTTGTTTCTGTTTGTGTACTGACCCTGAGGAAGAAAGCGATTAGAAACTGGGGGAGGGGTGGTTCTGCTCGGGCTTAAGGACCCTTGCCATGCCTGCTGGGACTTAGAATCCTCACTTCTGTCCTGCCAACCCCTACCTCCCTATTTCTCTCCAAGTCTTCAGTTGCCTGGCCGCAAACTGCCAAAACTAGGAGCATGAGAAAAAAAATTCTTAAAGGTATCACGATGACTGAACTGCAGAAGAAAAAACTAGAGGGAGTCTTCACAATGATGACTCTATTACACATCCCATTCTCACTCAGAGTAAAAACCAGTGACCTTGCAATGGCCTCAAGACCCCAAAGGATTTACTTCTTAGGCCTCATCTCCTGTTCCTGCTCTCACTCATCCTGCTCCACATGGGCCTTCCTGCCGCTTGAGCACTTCAGGTGGGGGTCCTGCCTCAGGGCCTTTGCCTAGGATGTTACCTCTGCTTGGAAAGCTCTTCTGCAGAGCCATTCAGATCTCCTTCAGGTTTTTGCTCAAATTTCACCTTTTTGGAGAGGACTTCCATGACTGCCTTGTTTAAAATGGCAACCTCTTTACTCCCTACCCTCGGCACCCCCTATCTCCCTCTCCTGTTTTATTTTTATCTATAACACACATTGTTTTTGGACATAACTGTATATATTTGTTTTTATTTGTTTATTGTCAGTCTTCCCCCACTAGGATGTAAATTTCATAAGGCCAGGAATTTGAGGCTGTTTTATTCATTGTTATATCCTCAGGGCCTCGGGTGACTGGCCCATGGTAGTTAACTCAATAAACTTTTCTTAAATAAATGAATAAACTCTTGTCTTTCACCTCCAGAGAGGATGAAGCAAAAAATTCAATTGCAGGTGGACTTCCTAGTGATACTGGGAATGGGTGAACCTGGGTACCATTCCATCTTCATCAGCAGTTAGAAAAATGAATTTCTCTTTCTTGATATGGGCTAGAGAAAAATTTTCACTGTCAGATATGACTTTTCCTTTTTATTTTAAATGTTTTTTTTTTAATAATTTTTATTGAGCTTTAAGTGAACGTTTACAAATCAAGTCAGTCTGTCACATATATGCTTATATACACCTTACTCCATACTCCACCTTAATCTCCCCCTAATGAGTCAGTCCTTCCAGTCTCTCCTTTCGTGACAATTTTGCCAGTTTCTAACCCTCTCAACCCTCCTATCTCCCCTCCAGACAGGAGATGCCAACACAGTCTCAAGTGTCCACCTCATACAGGTAGCTCACTCTTCATCAGCATCTCTTTCCAACCCATTGTCCAGTCCCTTCCATGTCTGATGAGTTGTCTTCAGGAATGGTTCCTGAAGCCAACAGAAGGTTTGGGGACCATGACCGCCAGGATTCCTCTAGTCTCAGTCAGACCATTAAGTCTGGTCTTTTTATGAGAATTTGGGGTCTGCATCCCACTGATCTCTTGCTCCCTCAAGGGTTCTCTGTTGTGGTCCCTGTCAGGGCAAGCATCGGTTGTGGCCGGGCACCATCTAGTTCTTCTGGTCTCAGGACAATGTAAGTCTCTGGTTCATGTGGCCCCTTCTGTCTCTTGGGCTCATAGTTATTGTGCGACCTTGGTGTTCTTCATTCTCCTTAGATCCAGGTGGGTTGAGACCAATTGATGCATCTTAGATGGCCACTTGTTAGCATTTAAGACCCCAGATGCCTCATTTCAAAGTGGGATGCAGAATGTTTTCATAATAGAATTATTTCGCCAATTGACTTAGAAGTCCCCTTAAGCCATAGTCCCCAAACCCCCACCCTTGCTCCGCTGACCTTCGAAGCATTCAGTTTATCCCGGAAACTTCTTTGCTTTTGGTCCAGTCCAGTTGAGCTGACCTTCTGTGTATTGAGTATTGTCCTTCCCTTCACCTAAAGTAGTTCTTACCTACTAACTAATCAGTAAATAACCCTCTCCCACCCTCCCTCCCTACCCCCCTCGTAACCACAAAAGTATGTATTCTTCTCAGTTTATACTATTTCTCAAGATCTTATAATAGTGGTGTTATACAGTATTTGTCCTTTTGCCTCTGACTAATTTCACTTAGCATAATGCCTTCCAGGTTCCTCTGTGTTATGAAATGTTTCACAGTTTCGTCATTGTTCTTTATCAATGCGTAGTATTCCATTGTATGAATATACCGCAATTCATTTAACCATTCATCCGTTGATGGACACCTTGGTTGCTTCCAGCTTTTTGCTATTGTAAACAGAGCTGCAGTAAACATGGGTGTGCATATATCTGTTTGTGTGAAGGCTCGTATTTCTCTAGGGTATATTCCGAGGAGTGGAATTTCTGGGTTGTATGGTAGTTCTAACTTTTTAAGAAAACGCCAGATAGATTTCCAAAGTGGTTGTACCATTTTACATTCCCACCAGCAGTGTATAAGAGTTCCAATCTCTGCAGCCTCGCCAACATTTATTATTTTGTGTTTTTTGGATTAATGTCAGCCTTGTTGGAGTGAAATGGAATCTCATCGTAGTTTTAATTTGCATTTCTCTAATGGCTAATGATCGAGAGCATTTTCATCTGTTAGCTGCCTGAATATCTTCTTTAGTGAAGTGTGTGTTCAATCCTTTGCCCACTTCTTGATTGGGTTGTTTGCCTTTTTGTGGTTGAGTTTTAACAGAATCATATAGATTTTACAGATCAGGCGCTGGTCGGAGATGTCATAACTGAAAATTCTTTCCCAATCTGTAGGTGGTCTTTTTATTCTTTTGGTGAAGTCTTTAGATGAGCATAGGTGTTTGATTTTTAGGAGCTCCCAGTTATCTGGTTTCTCTTCGTCATTTTTGGTAATATTTTGTATTCTGTTTATGCCTTGAATTAGGGCTCCTAGCGTTGTCCCTATTTTTTCTTCCATGATCTTTATCGTTTTAGTCTTTATGTTTAGGTCTTTGATCCACTTGGAGTTAGTTTTTGTGCATGGTGTGAGGTATGGGTCCTGTTTCATTTTTTTGCAAATGGATATCCAGTTATGCCAGCACCGTTTGTTAAAAAGACTATCTTTTCCCCAATTCACTGACACTGGGCCTTTGTCAAATATCAGGTGCTCATATGTGGATGGATTTATATCTGGGTTCTCAATTCTGTTCCATTGGTCTATGTGCCTGTTGTTGTACCAGTACCAGGCTGTTTTGACTACTGTGGCTGTATAATATGTTCTAAAATCAGGTAGAGTGAGGCCTCCCACTTTCTTCTTCTTTTTCAGTATTGCTTTACTTATCCGGGGCTTCTTTCCCTTCCATATGAAGTTGGTGATTTGTTTCTCATCACATTAAAAAATGTCATTGGAATTTGGATGGGAAGTGCATTGTATGTATAGATGGCTTTTGGTAGAATAGACATTTTTACTATGTTAAGTCTTCCTACCCATGAGCAAGGTATGTTTTTCCACTTAAGTAGGTCTTTTTTAGTTTCTTGCGGTAGTACTTTGTAGTTTTCTTTGTATAGGTCTTTTACATCTTTGGTAAGATTTATTTCTAAGTGTTTTATCTTCTTGGGGGCTACTGTGAATTGATTTGGTGACTTCCTCTTTGATGTTCTTTTTGTCGATGTAGAGGAATCCAAGTGATTTTTGTATGTTTATCTTATAACCTGAGACTCTGCCAAACTCTTCTATTAGTTTCAGTAGTTTTCTGGAGAATTCCTTAGGGTTTTCTGTGTATAAGATCATGTCATCTGCGAAAAGAGATAATTTTACTTCCTCCTTGCCAATCTGGATGCCCTTTATTTCTTTGTCTAGCCTAATTGCTCTGGCTAGGACCTCTAGCACAATGTTGAATAAGAGCAGTGATTATTTTAAATGTTTTTATTTTAACATTTATGAACATAGGTGAACATTCACATGGTTCTAATTTCAAAAGGTAGGAAAGGGTATGCAATGAAAAGGCTCCATACCTACTTCAGCCACCCAGTTCCCTTCCTTAGAGAGTACCAGAGTTATTCAATACATGTCGTGTATGCTTTTCTAGGCTGTGAGTCTGGGAGGAGTGGAGTAAGAGACATATATCAGGAAGAATTTTCTGTTCATCAGGTGAAAGGAACCAGAAGAATCTTGTCCTGTTCAAATGGGTGACATGACCACAATGACTCCTGGAAGCCCCTAATATTTATAGTATAATTTTTTTTGTTGGATGCAGGTGGAAGCAAAGAAAAACAAGGTGGGAGTTATGAGTTTAAGATGGCTAAAGATGGACAGTTTGTTATCGTTGTGAATGCCAGCTGGTAGAAGCAGCAAACATAGTGAGGTTAGGTAGGGTGGTAGCTCATGTCTTAAGGCACTGTCTTTTCTCTGATTCCAGAGCAGCTCTCATACCTCTGTCCTAAGGAGTGCCCTCACATTGTCTTTCAAGCCATCTCAGGGCCCCTGGCTGCAGCCACTGCCTCCATCCTCACCAATCCCATGGATGTCATCCGAACCCGTGTGCAGGTAAGACCAGTTTCTTCCTCCCTCTCTTCTTAGATAAGCTATTAGACACATGGTCTTCAGGCCCTCTAGCATTTCTGTGAATGAACCAAAGATGTGAAGATATTTGTGTCTCATGTAAATGTTCACCAAAGGGTGACCTTGGCAGAGGAGGATTTTAACCATTACATGGATAGGATGACTCATTCTGTGGAAACCAGTCGTCTTCTTTCCCCAGCCACTCCCATCATTGCCCAATGGTCTCGTGAACAAAAAGTGGCCGTGGTGGCAGGAAAGGAGGGTATGCTTGGGCTCAGCAACATGGACTTCCACTCACCAAGGCCAACTTGGCTACAGCCACTGCTGAGCACCTAGTCTGTCAGCAGCAGAGACCAACACTGAATCCGCAGTCTGGCACTGTTCCTCAAGGCGATCAGCCAGCATACCTGATGGCAGGTTGATTACATTGGACCGCTTCTATCATGGAAAGGGCAGCATTTCATTCTTACTGGGATAGTTACTTACTCTGAATACAGATTTGCCTTCCCTGCACACAGTGCCTCTGCCAAAACTACCATCCATGGACTCACAGAATGCCTTATCTCTCATCATGGTATTCCAGACAGCATCACCTCAGATCAAGAGACTCACTTCACAGTAAAGAAAGTACAGGAGTAGGCCCATGCTCATGGAATTCACTGGTCTTACCATGTTCCCATCATCCTGAAGCAGCCTGCCGTCTTACCTGATGATCTTGGATTAGTTGGTCTCTGCAGCCCATAAACCAGTGGCCTGCTGTCTGATCTGCCAACCTTGGGTTCGTCAGCGCCTGCAGCTATGTGAGTCAGAAGAAGCCTCCAGACTGACTCCTGACCCACAGGCTTGGAACTTGCCAGCCTCTACAGCCACATTTCCTTGGGTTAAATCTTTCTCTCTCTCTCTCTGTATATATATGCTTCACTGGTTTTGCTTTTGTAGAGAACCCAGCCTAAGACATTCTTCTTGGAAGAAGTACAGCCAGAATGAATACTCCTTAGAAGGGAGGATGGCGAGACTTAGTGTCATGTACTTGGGACATTATCAGGAGGGACCATTCCCTGGAGAAGGACATCATGCTTGGTAAAGTAGAGAGAGGGTTGATGAAAAAGAGGAAGACCCTCAATGAGATGGATTGACACAGTGACTGCAACAGTGGGCTCAAATGTAGCAATGATTGTGAGGATGGTACAGGACCGGGCAGTGTTTCGTTCTGTTGTGCACAGAATCGTTATGAGTTGGAACCAACTTGACAGCACCTGACAACAACAACAACAACATATCTCTGACCTCCTTGTCTCATGGCTCTCTAGCCTAGCCAGTCTTAGTCGCCCAAGTCCATTCCTGTGGTTACTGCTTAACATCTACAGAAACTAGCTGAGCACTTGTAAGCACCTAGAATGCTTCTCTTCTCCCGTCTGCTGCCTTGCATGCCTCTAGTCCTTTACATGGCCCACACCTCCAGGACTCGTGATGATTTCTTCCAGCCTGTCATTCTATCCTCATAGCCTGTCAACCACCCTTTCCTTACCTTGCAGGTTTGTGGTTATTAGAAATATCTATTTCTGTTAATTTCAGAAGCCTGTCTGTTTTATCTACGAGGCTGTGAGCTCCCTACAGTGAGAGCGACTATTCTTGTATAGGTTTCCCAGAGTGTACTGTGTGAGCTCAGTAAAAACATTGACAGAGCCCTTGGTGGAGCTGTCCTGAGATTAGAGCCCATCTTCAGTCAACTCAAAGACTAATTACACAAGCACCTAGACTGAGAAAACAGCTTCTGAATGATAATGCATAACAGGCAAATGGCAGGTTTTGCTGTATAAAGGTTTAGGTGGAGAGAATGGGGGGTTTTAATGTGTGATATGAGTAGCTGAAGAGGGAAGGTGGAAGATCAAGAAAGGTGTACGGGATGGTAGGGTCATTGGGTTATGGTGAGGAGGGGAGGGAAGAAAAATAATGTTAACAGATTCTCAGCCAGTGCAGGACAGATGTACTTCTCTGTTCATACCTCCGAATACTGTATCACCTTCACAAGGTGATCATGTCTATGGCTAAGAACACCTCCCCATTCCTCCCTGCCTCTTCCATACTCCACTCTTGCTCTCTAGTACAGGTAGTTCCCTAATTACAACGGGATTACGTTCCAATAACTGTCATAAATTGGTTCTGGCGTAAGTCAAATACCTCATTTTTTTTTTAAGTGTTCATTACTGCCTTTTTTTAATCAGTATCTTTATAAATCCAAACTTTGTCTTTGGGGGTTGGCATGAGAATAATAACATCAGCAAATTACACACTGCGACATTGTATGTAGTACGTATTACTAACAATAAGATGTACCAAAAAAAAAAAAGATGGTCGTAAGTGCGGTTTGTCATAACTCAAACATGTCCTAAGTCGGGGACTACCTGTACCGTCTCAGTCAACCACCTTTGTCCCCTAACCCTCTACCAGTCCACAGCCCGTGGTTGCATCAGCTGGGAGTCTGAGCTGGGGCAGTCTCCAACAGTGTAGTTTGTTTGATGGTGGGCAAGAGGCTATTGACAGAGATGTTCCTATCATGGCCAGGCTTCCAGTGTGATAGGGAAGACAGGCCACAGCGACCATGGGAGACTCTAGCCCTGGGGGTCGAGATGATCGGAGTCAAAATCATGGACTGGCAGAGCTGCAAAGGACCTTAGAGGAGATGGAATCTAACCTTCCTGAGATCAGAAGGAAACACCTAGTCCAAAGACTCACAGCTACGTAGCTTATATAATGATATTAATAATAGCCAATATTTTTTGAATACTTTCTATTTGCCAGGTACTGATCTCAGCACTTATTGAGTATTGTTTTGAGTACTCTTTTTATTCATTTTGTATTTGAAGAAACTGAGACATAGAGAGGTTAAGTAGATTTTCCAAGGTTAAGCTATTAGTAAGTTAGGGAGCAGGATTCAAATTGAGGCAGTCTGACACCAGAGCCTGTTCTAAATTGCTGTGTCCCTCAGAAGCAGAACCCAGCCCTCTGCCTCCTATGTCCGCTTCTTCCCACTTTAGCCTGAGGCAGAGGGAGATTAAGCAGAGGGACTTTGACTGCAGTTAATGGCCCTTCACTGTGTTGACTTTTCCAGGTTGAGGGCAAGAACTCCATCATCCTGACCTTCAGACAGCTGATGGCAGAGGAGGGGCCTTGGGGCCTCATGAAGGGCCTCTCAGCCAGAATCATCTCTTCCACGCCCTCGACCATCGTCATTGTGGTGGGCTATGAGAGCCTCAAGAAGCTCAGCTTGCGACCTGAGCTGGTGGATTCGAGACACTGGTAACCAGTGGTGGGGAGAGAAACGTACCGTTTCCCACACTACTGGGTCGGGGGCAGAGTGAGGAGGATAGCACCTTCTCCAATGCCCCCACCAGACACCCAGCCCTGCCCTGGGCCAGGTAGCCTGTCTGGGACAGGGACAGACACTTTGAACTGCTCTTGTCGAAGAGATTCTAAGCCTGGACCCCTTGCCTACACTACTTCTAATTCTCTTGCCAAACTGTGCTCCCTCACTTAGTCCCTGTACTCTATCCCACCCTAAGGAAACCTCCACTTGCTAACCCTCCAGGTTTCCCCTTCTATGTTCCTGAGATCCTGAGAAGAGCTGTACATAGAGCTTGTTTACTACCAGTGGTCTCCCTCGTGGGTTTACAGCCCATGCTCCAAGCAGCTGTCATCAGCCCTCCGCAGTTCTTCTTTTAGGCTTGCTTATTTTTATTTTGGAGCTGAGCTGCCCACCAGATTACTCCTTTTTTCCCCACCACTGGGGCAAGGTGCGAGGTACTCTGCACAGGCATTAGGAGTAGCAAAAACTCTCCTTGGAGGAGTTACTAGGTTGGGGAGAAATGTTGATACATTATTTTGTGGGTTTTTTGTTTGTTGTTTTTTTTTTTTTATTACCTCTGTGAACCAGACCATTGTCTTAGTCCTGCTAAAGCACCAATCCTGCAGTTGGAGCCCACCTCTTCCTCAGACAGGTGGAAAAATGTAATGTAGTTTTTTCCGTAATCCCAGTTCCCTGTCCCCAAAGTTCCAGGAGCCCTGGAACAATATAAGCTGCTGGTTTCCTCTGGCCCAGATGACTACAGTGGTGGGTGAAGTTCTAAGTAGATCAGGCTGTTTGGGGCACTGGACTTGGAGCACTGCCTTGAAAAGTAAGGCTGAGACAGTAGTCGGTTTGAAAAGCAACAAGAGCGGGTATGTGTCTGGCATATCTCCCTGCAGGCCAGCCTAGGAGAGGGCAGTGGAGGTTCTCAGCCCCAGGCAGCCCTCGACAAACACAGATATACTCTAATCACTGGGACTCATGGAAACAAACGCTATCTCACAAAGGGAATTTCTGCGATGTGGAACTGTTTGTTTTTTTCTCCTTGGATGTGAAGAGGTATCCCAATCATGGTACCCTTTGGAGGGATGCTTGGAGGAGAGTAAAGAGTGGGTCAGGAAGTCACCCATACCAGGACCACTGCATTTACCAGCCTGATACTGCCGAGATTATCTGTTGACGCTGTCCTCAGAGGTGGGAGATGGGCTCTCCTTCTTCCCTGCCCGACTTCCCTCCCCAACTCCTCCAACAAGCTTGTGTTGCAAGCGGAGAAGTGCAGCAAACAAAATGAGAAGGCATGTCAACCCTGCATTTCTATTTGAGATATCTGGCCTGGACAATCCTTTAAACCTTCTTATTGGTCCCGCCCACTGGGAAAGGCCATGGTGCCAATTTGAAAGGTGCTAGCTACCTGAAGCCTTGATATTTCTATGGCTGCCCCACATTCTTTCACCCTGGCCAGATCAGAATCTGAAAATTGTATTTCTCTACTTTTACTACCAACACTGCCCATCTTGGTCTCCATCTTTGAGGGTATTTTTCCTTTTCACTTATTTTTATTTTTGTTTGTCTCTTCCCACACTTTATCAAAGGAGTCCTCCAATTTCTATCCATGAGTGGCGGTCCAAATGATTGGGCCCACAGATCATTTTGAATCTTCCTACACTTCAGTCACCCTTTTATCCTAAGAACTACCAATATAATGGAAGCAAGGGGCCTCTCCTTCTCTGTTTTCAAGCTCTTTGTAGGGAAATCTTTGTAGATTGGTTCTGTCTCCATGTCTTCTCTCTAGAGACTTATCTTCAGTTCCTCCCTACTACGGCAAAATGAGTAAAGTATCATGGATAAGAAGTGGTCTCCTGCCTCTCCTGTCTTAGTGTTTTCCCCTCCTATACTGTTATGTTTTCTTGTACAGTATTTCACAGCTTTTGTCTCATAATCTTTCTCACACAGTTTTAAAGGATAATATGTGTATAATTAAGGGGTCCCCTGGCCGCTACATTTTCATTTAATAAGTTCAGGGACTGGGATTGGGTTTGATTAAAACATGTCCTGGGGGAAATTTATCCAGTGAGTACAAGAGTGGGCTTCCGTTTCCCAAGAACCAGAGACCCAGCCAGCTGGAATTTTCGATGTATTGGTTCGTGGCCAAAACTATATAAGAAACTCTTGGAAGACTGAGCAAGACAGGAAACCTGATGGGAGTATTGAGGGGCGGGTGAATGAAAATCCAGGCGCACTTAGCATTTGATAAAGTGGACTCTTGTGAATATTAACAGTGAGTGTTCACTGTTGCACTGTACGAAGTCTCTGAAGTGTAATTACAGTTTTTATTGAGCCCCTAGGCTTTTATGCTTGTTTTGAAAAAGCTGCGGAGAAAGTACGTCGGTGAACGATACCTAACAACCTCTTCCCGGCTTAAACCTTCCGCCTCCGGTGTCCGCTTCCCCGTCCCGCGGGGGCTGGTGATAGACGTTCCGCCGATTCCAATCGGAGGCTCCCGGTGCCGGGAACAGCCAATCGGGGGCTTCGGTGGGCGGGGCGTCGGGCCACTTAGATTTGGCGGTTCGACTTCAACATGGCCGAAGCGAGCAGCGGTGAAACAGATAACCGCAGTGAGGAAAACGGGCCTGAGGGTTCGTCCCCGAAATCTTTGTTATCTGGCACTACCATTTCGAGGGTGAAGCTCCTCGATACCATGGTGGACACCTTCCTCCAGAAGCTGATCGCTGCCGGGAGGTAGGGTGGAGGAATATGAGGGAGAACACAAACTTCGCAGTGAGGTGGAGGGGGAGCGGGGATGGGCGGATTAGGGCGTGAGCAACAGTCCAAATCCCGCGAGATCAGGACGGCAAGAAGTCAAAAACTCGGTCACGTGGGCTGGCGGAGGTGCGGTCGCTGGCAGGTTTGGGGTTGAGGGAAGCTGTTTCAGCTTTTATTGACGGGGTTGGCTGTCTTTAACCAAATGACGTGGTCAACGCCGGTGCCTAGAGAAGTCAAGTAATATTTACCAATACAGGTAGCCTGTAGCAGACCTAGAACCAAAACAAAACAAAAAAACAAACCCGTTGCCATGCAGTTGATTCCGAGTCAGCCACCCTATAGGAGGGAGTAGAACTCACCCAAAAGGTTTCCAAGGCTGTTGGGTTAATGGGTTAATCTTTACGGCGACCTGCTCGCCACCGCCCATGGACTGTAGCGGTAAAGTAGACCACCGGAATGGACTTAACGGCAGTGGGTTTTGTTTGTTTGTTTAAACTTTATGGAAGCAGATCGCCGGTCTTTCTCCCGCAGAGCTGTTGGTGGGTTCAAATCTCCAGCCTTTTCGTTAGTAGCCGAGCGTTTAACCTCTGCGCCACCAGGGCGCCTAGACTTGGGACAGCTAGCTTTTTTTTTTCCGCCAATAAGCCTAGATTTAGTTAAAATTTCAGTTGGTTGAAAGGAGAGATACAGGCTTGAAATTAGATCAGAGTTCAAATCATGGCCTTATCACTATGTGAGCAAGACTTCACCTTCTGTACCACAGTTCCTCATCAACTGGAACACAGAAAGCATTAGAATGTTGGCTAATATGCTAATATAGCTAATTTATACCTTCTTCACTGGGAGGTTGTAGGAATAAATGTATGACCATAGAAAGAAGCGTCCTGATTTTTATTTTTATGAACAATTCTGTAACGGAATTGGGTGGTTTAAAGGAAGGAGAAGAGTTGCCCATGATCCGAATACCGTAGCACGTTAATGCTGAACACACTGTTATAAGAACTTCAACGGATTGGTGCCTTGACCACAGCCTCTTCTCCATCCAGCCTTCTCTATTCCCATAACCCCTGTTATGTGACCTCATCAAGACTCCCATCTTCTCCCAGTTTTGATCACTCCTGTGTTCAGTACTTGATCTTCCTACAAAGACCTTATGATCCATCTCTTCCCTCTCTGATTCACTCAGCAAATATTTGAGTGCCTACTCTGTGCCAGGCAGTGTGTCAGGGGCCAGGGATACCATAAGGCAGATAAGGCCCCTGTCCTCTTGGAGCTTACATTTGCTTTGTAGAGACATGCAGTGAACAAGAGAATCACGGAGCTTGGTAAGCTAATGAGCAAGTAGTGTCATAGTGAGTTGCTTGGGGGGAAGGGGAACACTCGATGGGAAGGTAGGGGAGCCTACTCTGAGGAGGCGACATTTGAGCTGAAGCTTAAAGGATGAGAAAGAACCAGCTTTTTGAAAAACTGAAGGAAGAACTTGTAGGCAAAGGGAACAGTTTGTGGCCCTGAGGTGACAGCCTGAACATGCAGACTGTAGTTCACCATAGTAATGAGTTCAAAAAAAGAATTTGTAATGATCTTTATGGACATCATTATATGTCTACAGAAACCCTGGTGGCGTAGTGGTTAAGTGCTATGGCTGCTAACCAAAAGGTCGGCAGTTCGAATCCGCCAGGCGCTCCTTGGAAAATCTGTGGGGCGGTTCTACTCTGTTCTTTAGGGTCGCTATGAGTCAGAATCGACCCAACGGCAGTGGGTTTATATGTCTTGGCAAGGCCCCTCCCTTTTTTCCCCCCACCACTCCTGTTCTTGTATCCCTCACCCTTTAGGGCCTGCTCTCTGGTGCTCCATGTCCTCCATTCATTCATTCATGATACAGGTATTTATTGACCATCTACAATGTGCCAGGCTCTGTTCTGGGAGCTGGAGATACAGCAGTGATCAAAACGGACAAGGCCCCTGCTCTCGTGGAGTAGACATTCCAGTGCCAGAAGGAAAAATAGATCAGGGTAAAGGAATACAGAGCAGTGGGGAGAGGGGTCAGGGTTAGTGTGAGTGTGATGAAGTGACACTGGACTGTTTGTATCCTTGTAAAATATTTTGCTTTTCTATGTGTTTTTAATTTATATGAATGATATTATGCTATAGATGTCTTTTTTCACTCCACACCAATTTTTTTTTTTTAAGCTCCACCCATGGACTGTAAGTACATATGGTTCAGAGCTTCTCAGTGCTGCTTGTCATTGCATGCTGTGCACCTGCCATGTGCCTAGCCCCTGTCATGGTCTCCTGGCAGTCTCTACTTCCTCCTTCCACAAATTATGCCAGGGCGACTATCCTTGTGCATTCCTTCATGAGCTAGTGCTAGAATTTCTCTGGTACATAACTGGGAGAGGGGCCACTGTGTCCCAGGGCTTACACCTACCTAAATCTTGTCAGATTGCTTCCCAGGAAAGCAGTTCTTGTCTGCTGCATCCTTACCATCACTGAGTATCCACCATTCTAGTGTATTCCTGACAGGTGTGAAAGAAGCATCTTATTACTGTTTTAATTCGCATGTCCCTGACTCCTCATAGTTTTGGACATTTCTTCATATACTTATTAGTCATTTGGGTTTCCCCTTCTGCGAACAGCCTACTCATTTCCCTCTTGTCTTTTCTTTCTGACCCCAGTTTTTTTTTGATGTCGTTAGTTACTGGCATTTCTAATGTAGTCTAGACATCAATCCCTTGTCAGTTTTAGACTGAAGAGGCAAAATTTTTTTTCCATCAGCTGTTAGCTTTGTCTTTAGTGCCCTTTGAGGAACAGAAATATTTAATTAAAAAAAAAAAAAAACCTGACAGCACAGACTTTAATTGTTTACAATTTACCCCAAGGAGGATGAAGCAGAAAGAGAAGTCCGCCGTCCCAGGGGCTCCCCTCATGAGCTGTATGAACCCTCATAACTTTTTTTTTCAGCCTTTGGAGTAACTCACCATCCCTCAAACTGCCATAATAAATTGCTGAGTATCACCTAATCAATTTATTTTTTGAAATCCTTAATTTTCATATAATTACATCCGTTCATTTTTTTCACTTTATGGTTTGTGCTTGTGGGGTCTTGTTTATACAAGCAACGTATGCCCTACAACTAGGTCACAAAGATACTCTTCGGTGTTGTCTGTTAGCTGTTTTATCGTTTCACTGAATCTGTCTAGATTAACATGTAAAGCGTTAGTCTCAGGCAGTCTTGTATTTCTAGTGTTTTCAGCAGTGGCAGCTATACAGTTCGCCCTTCCTCATTGCTTTATGGAGTCCCCTTTATCATATAGCAAGTCCTCCCGCCACATCCCTGCGTCTCTCTACCACGCCGCTGATCTGTTTTCCTGTCTCTGTGCCAGTGCATGTTGTTGTGTGCAGTCAATTTCTGACTCATGGCCACCCCAGGTGTTACAGAGTAGAACTGCTCTGTAGGGTTTTTTTTGATTATACGTAATCTCTACAGAAGCAGATTGCCAGATCTCTCCCGAGGAGCTGCTGAGTGGGTTCGAACTGCTAACCTTTCCGTTAACAGCCGAGCACTTAACTGTTCTGCTACCAGGGCTCCCTGTGTGCCAGTGCATGCAAGTTCTTAAAACCCTTAGTCTGGTACAGCAAGTCCCCCCTTCTCTCTCTTCTTTAAAATTGCTCCAACTGTTTGTAGACCTTGATTTTTCCTTTTAAACTTTAGAATGAATTTGTCTGGTTCCTCAGAACATTCATGTGTAATTTTGGTTAGGATTGTACTGAATTTATGTGTCAATGTGGGGAGACTGACATCTCTACAATGATGTCATCCAACCACAAATATGATAGAATCTTTAGTCAGATAGTCTTTTAGTACAGTTTTAAGGAGTCCTGGTGGCGCAGTCGTTAAACAGCTGCTAACCAAAAGTTGTGGGTTCAAAGCCACCAGCCACTCCACGGGAGAAGGATGTGGCAGTCTGCTTCCGTAAAGATTACAGCCTTGGAAACCCTATGGAGCAGTTCTGGTCTGTCCTATAGGGTCGCTATGAATTGAAATCAACTCTCTGACAACAGGTTTAGGAGAATTTTAAAGTTCTTTGTAAAGGACATTCTTTACTGGGTTACCGTGTAAGTATAGTTTCTGTCCCTGTTGTAAATATACTCTTAAATTCTGCTTTCTTTTCAAGTTAATTATTGAGGGTTTAGAGCAGTGATTGGTTTTTATAAGACAATTTTGTATCTAGCAATCTTGCTACAGTTTCTTTTTTTTTATTTTAATATGGTAAAATACTATAACACAAAATTTGCCATTTTAACCATTTTAAGGGTACAATTCAATGACATTAATTACATTCACAGTGTTGGGCAACTTCACCACTGTCTGTTGCCAAAACTTTTTCATCTGCCCCAGACAGAAACTCTGTACCTCTTGAGCAGTGATTCATTACTCTATTTTTGGTGAACTTTATTGATGTCTAACGTTCTCTAAAAAAGTACACAAAACAAATCAGAGGTGTTCAGCTTGATGATATTTTACCAGATGAGCACACCCATGTAACCAGCATCCGGGTTAAGAAATGGATAAGAAACATTACTGGAACCCCAGGAATCCCTCTGGTCACCTTCCCATCCTTACCTTCTTCCCGTCAAGGGTAACCACTTTCCTGATTCCTGTTGTCATAGATGACTTTTGCCTGGTTTTTTTTTTTTTTTACTTTATGTAAAAGAATCATATAGTATATTTTGTTTTCTCTCTGGCCGATTTTCCTCAGCATCGCCTTTGTGAGATTCATCCATATTGTTGTATATACTTTTAGTTTGTTCATTCTCACTGCTATATCATTTTCCATTGTGTGAAACTACCACAGTTTATTTATTTATTTATTTTTACTGTTGGTGGACTCTTATTATTTGTTGATTATTGAGTTTTGACTATAGATGATCACTTCATCTGCAGACCATGCTAGTTCCCTTCCAGTTCTTTTACCTCTTATTTCCTTTTTTTATAATGATGTCAAAGACTCTGGGTATTATGTTAAACAGTAACAGCGATATAGTCATCTTTGTCTTGTTCCTAAAGTTCTCTATAATGTTTATTGTAGGTTTTTGGTACATAGCTTTGGCAAGTTAAGAAAGTCCCTATTTCTTCCTAGTTTTCTGAAAATTTTTCTAAAAATCATTAAATGGGTGTTGAGCTTTATCAAATATTCTTTTTTTCCCCAATTAAGATGGTCTTGTGACTTTTCTTTAATTCATTATGTTGGTGATCTACATTGGTAGATTTTATGGAAATTAAACTATCTTTGCATTCTTGGAATAAATATGTTTGACTATGATGTATTACTTATTTTAATAGGTCTTATTTTTTAGAGCAGTTTTGGGTTTACAGAAAAATTGTGCAGAAAGTACAGTGTTCCCACATACCCTCCTTCTCCCCCTGCCACGTTTCCCCTATTAACATCTTGTATTCTTGTGGTACATTTGTTATGATAAACCAGTATTGATATATTATTAATGAAAGTTAAATAAGCTTCACTTTTTGTGTTACACAGTCATATGGGGTTTTTTTAGACTTATTTTTTTGTTGTTGAGAAACACACCACAAAAGCATACACCAATTGAAGTTTCTACATATACAATTCAGTAATATTGGTTACATTCTTGGAGTTGTGCAACCATTCTCACCTTCCTTTACTGCTTTGATCCTCCTCCATTAACATAAACTCATGGCCCCCTAAGTTTCCTATCTAATCTTTCAAGCTGCTATTGTCAATTTGATCCCCTATAGGTATCTCTTAAAAGAGCATAATGCGCAAGGCAGACATTCTTTACTAGTTAAGCGAAACTATTAAAACCTCGGGATACTTTGGTTTAAGATTTAAAGGTTATTTTAGGGCAATAATTTTGAGGTTCATCCAGCCTCCATGGCTCCAGAAAATCTGGATTCCATGAGAATATGAATTTCTGTTCTGCATTTTCCCCCTCTTGATCAGGATTCTTCTGTGTAACCTTTGGTCAAAATGTTCAGTAATAGTAGCTGAACACCATCCAGTTCTTCTGGCTCCATGGCAAAGGAGGCAGCTGTTCAGTTAGCCACCTACACATTCCATTTTCTCCTTCCATTCCTGACTCTTCTTCCTCTGTTGGTCCAGGTGAATAGAGACCAATTATTGTACTTTAGATGGGCACTTGAAAGCGTTTAAGACCCCAGGCACTACAAAACAAACCAGGAGGTAGAACAGAAGCCAGTTAACTGGGTGTCCCATAAAACGATGACCCTAAACCTCCAAACCAAGGAACCAAATCTCCTGACGTGTTTGGTAGTACATAAGCAGCCTCAGGATGCATTTTTTTTTTTTTTAATGATGTTTATTTTCTTTTCCTTTTTTTTTTTTTAGTTTTTTTTTAATTGAATTTCAGATGAAGGTTTACAGAAAAAACTGGTTTCTTATCAAACAGTACACACATCGTTGTATGACATTGGTTAACAACCCTTTGACATGTCAACACTCTCCCTTCTCAATCCTGGGTTCCTTGTTACCAGCTGTCCTGTTGCCTCCTACCATTCCAGTCCCTGCCCCAGGGCTGGTGTGCCCCTTTAGTCTTGTTTTGTTTAATGGAGACTGTTCAATCTTTGGCCAAAGGGTGAAGCTCAGGAGTGACCTCATTACTGAGCTAAAAGGGTGTCCGGGGGGCATACTCTCAGGGTTTCTTCAGTCTCTGTCAGGCCAGCAACTCTAGTCTTTCTTTTTGAGTTAGAGTTTTGCTCTACATTTTTCTCCAGCTCTGTCTGGGACCCTCTGTTGTGATCCCTGTCAGAGCAGTCAGTGGTGGTAGCCAGGCACCATCTAGTTGTACTGGACTCAGTCTGATGGAGGCTGTGGTAGATATGGACTAATCTTTCCCTTATGTCTTTAGTTTTCTTAATTCTTCCTTGCTCCCAAAGGTGTGAGACCAGTGGAGTATCCTAGACGGCTCACAGGCTTTTAAGACCCCAGATGCTATTCACCAAAGTAGAGTGTGGAACATATTCTTTATAAACTATGCTATGCCAGTTGAACTGGATGTTCCCTGAGAACACGGTCCCCACAGCCTTCAGCCCAGCAATTTGGTCCCTCAGGGAGTTTGGATTTGTTTATGGAGCTACCATGACCTTGCCTTGTACAGGTTTTGCTGGCTTCCCCAGTATTGTGTACTGTCAAGTTACCACTTATCTATTGCCTATTAAGTGTTTTTCCATGGCCACCTCTCCTCTCCCTTGTAACCATCAAATAGTTTCTTTTTTTTTTATAATTTTAATTCTTTTTTTTATTGTGCTTTAAGTGAAAGTTTACAAATCAAGTCAGTCTCTCACACAAAAACCCATATACACCTTGCTACACACTCCCAGTTGCTCTCCCCCTAATGAGACAGCCCACTCCCTCCCTCTACTCTCTCTTTTTGTGTCCATTTTGCCAGCTTCTACCCCTCTAGCCCCTCATCTCCCCTCCAGGGAGGAGATGCCAACATAGTCTCAAGTGTCCACCTGATCTAAGAAGCTCACTCCTCACCAGCATCCTTCTCCAACCTATTGTCCAGTCCAATCCCTGTCTGAACAGTTGGCTTTGGGAATGGTTCCTGTCCTGAGCCAACAGAAGGTCTGGGGGCCATGAGCACTGGGGTCCTTCTAGTCTCAGTCAGACCATTAAGTCTGGTCTTTTTACAAGAATTTGGGGTCTGCATCCCACTGCTCTCCTGCTCCCTCAGGGGTTCTCTGTTGTGTTCCCTGTCAGGGCAGTCATTGGTTGTAGCCAGGCACCATCTAGGTCTTCAGGTCTCAGGCTGATGTAGTCTCTGGTTTATGTGGCCCTTTCTGTCTCTTGGGTTCATAATTACCTTGTGTCCTTGGTGTTCTTCATTCACCTTTGATCCAGGTGGGTCGAGACCAATCGATGCATATTAGATGGGCACTTGCGAGCATTTAAGACCCCAGACGCCACTATCCAAAGTAGGATGCAGAATGTTTTCTTAATAGATTTTATTATGCCGGTTGACTTAGATGTCCCCTGAAACCATGGTCCCCAAACCCCTGCCCCTGCTATGCTGACCTTCAAAGCATTCAGTTTATTGAGGAAACTGCTTTTGGTTTAGTCCAGTTGTAATGACTTCGCCTGTATTGTGTGTTGTCTTTCCCGTCAAATATTGTTTCTTTTTGTATGTAAACCTTTTCATGAGTTTTTACAGTAGTGGTCTCATACAATATTTGTCATTTTGTGACTGACTTATTTCACTCAGCATAATGTCCTCCAGATGCATCCATGTTGTGAGATGCTTCACAGATTCATCGTTGTTCTTAAGCATTGCGTAATACTCCATTGTCTGTAGGTACCACAGTTTATTTATCCATTCATCTGTTGATGGGCATCTGGGCTGTTTGCATCTTTTTGCTATTGTGAACAGTGCTGCAATGAACATGGGTGTACAAATATCTATTCGTGTGACGACTCTTATTTCTCTAGGATATATTCCTAGGAGTGGGATTGCTGGATCATACGGTATTTCTATTTCTAGCTTTCTAAGGAAGTGCCATATCATTTTCCAAAATGGCTGTATTATTTTGCGTTCCCACCAGCAATGCATAAGAGTTCCAATCTCTGCACATCCTCTCCAACATTTGTTATTTCCTGTTTTATTGATTTGTACCAGTATTGCTGGGGGTGAGATGGTATCTCATTGTGGTTTTGATTTGCATTTCTCTGATGGCTAGAGATCCTGAGCATTTCCTCATGTGTCTGTTGGCTGCTTGAATGTCTTCTTTGGTGAAGTGTCTGTTCATTTCCTCTCCCCATTTTTTAATTGGATTATTTGTCTTTTTGTTGTAGAGGTGTTGGATTTTCTTGTAGATTTTAGAGATTAGGCCTTCATCTGATTTGTAACAGCCAAAATTTTTTTCCCAGTCTGTAGGTTCTTTTTTTTTACTCTTTTGGTGAAGTCTTTTGATGAGCATAAGTGTTTAATTTTTAGAAGATCCTAGTTTTCTAGCTTATCCTCTGGAGCTTGTGTGTTGTTGGTTGTGATTTGTATCCTGTTAAAGGATGCATTGTTTTTTATTTTTATTATTTTTTTAATATTTTACTTTATATGAAGGTTTACAGAACAAACAATATTGGTCACAAAGCACATATTGTTTTGTGACATTTGTTACCAAAATCTCAACACTCTCCCTTCTCGACCTTGGGTTCCCAATTACCAGCTTTCCTGTCCCCTCCTGCCTTCTCATCCTTGCCCCTAGGCGGTGTGCCCCTTTAGCCTTTTTTTGTTTTATGGACCTGTCTAATTTTTGGCTGAGGGTGAATCTTAGAAGTGACTTCATTACAGAGCTAAAAGGGTGTCCAGGGGTCATACTCTCGAGGTTTCTCCAGTCTCTGTCAGGCCAGTAAATTTGGTCTTTTTTGTGAGTTAGAATTTTGCTCTACGTTTTTCTCCAGCTCTGCCCAGGACCTTCTATTGTGATCCCTGTCAGAGCAGTCTGTGGCGGTAGCCAGGCACCATCTAGTTGTGCTAGACTCAGTCTGGTGGAGGCTGTGGTAGTCGTGGTCCATTAGTCCTTTGGACTAATCTTTCCCTTGTGACTTTGGTTTTCTTCATTCTGCCTTGCTTCTGATGGGGTGAGACCAGTGGATTATCTTAGATGGCTGCTCACAAGCTTATAAGACCCCAGATGCTACTTACCAAAGTAGAGTGTAGAACATTTTCTTTGTAAACCATGTTATGACAATTGAGCTACATGTTCCCCAGCACTATGGTCCCCACAGCCTTCAGCCCAGTAATTCTATCCCTCAGGGCCTTTCTTCTTTTTTGATGTGTGCATCTATTGCTATAAATTGACCTCTGAGCACTGCCTTTGCTTTGTCCCAAAGATTTTGATATGATATATTTTCATTCTCATTTGATTCTAGAAATTTTTGGATGCCATCTGTGTTAGTCATCTAGTGCTGCTATAACAGAAATACTACAAGTGGATGGCTTCAACAAACAGAAATATATTTCCTCACAGTAAAGTAGGCTAAAAGTCCAAATTCAGGGCATCAGCTCCAGGAGAAGTCTTTCTCTCTCTGTTGGCTCTGGAAGAAGGTCCTTGTCCTTAATCTTTCCATGGTGTAGGAGCTTCCTGGGCACAGGGACCCCAGGTCCAAAGGATGAGCTCTGCTCCTGGTGCTGCTTTCTTGGTAGTATGAGGTCTCCACTCTGGAGCTTCCCTTTCCTTTTATCTTTTGAGAGATAAAAGGTAGTGCAGGCCATACCCCAGGGAAACTCCCTTTACATTGCATCAGGAATGTGACCTGGTAAGGGTGTTACAATCCCACCCTAATCCTCTTTAACATAAAGTTAGAATCACAAAATGGAGGACAACCACAGAATACTGGGTAGCATGGCCTAACCAAGTTAATACACACATTTTTTGGGGGACATAATTCAACCCATGACACCATCTTTGATTTCTTCTATTACCCAGTGGTTTTTAAGTAGGACGTTATTCACTTTCCACAGAATTGATTTTTTTTCCTTGTTCTTCCTGTTGTTAATTTCTACTTTGATGACATTGTGATCAGAGAAGATACTTCGTATTATCTCAATGTTTTGGATTTTTTTGAGGGTTGCTTTGTGGCCTAAGATGTAGTCTATTGCAGAGAACATTCCATGTGCCTTGGGAAAGAATGTGTACTTTGCAGCTGTTGGGTGGCATGTTCTATATGTGTTTATGAGGTCAAGTTGGCTGATTTTGACCTTTATATCTTCTGTATCTTTGCTGAGTTTCTTTCTAGATGTTCTTTACCAAGACTGGTGTGTTGAAATCTCTTACTATTATTGTGGAACTGTCAATTTCTCTTTTCAGTGCTGTTGGAGTTTGTTTTATGTATTTTGGAGCCCTGTCATTGGGTGCATAGATGTTTATTATGGTTATGTCTTCATGATGGATCATCCCTTTAATCATTATATAATACCCTTCTTTATCTTTTATGGTGGATTTTGTTTTAAAGTCCATCGAGATTAGCATTGCCACTGCTGCTCTCTTTTGGTAGCTGTTTCCTTGATACACTTTTTTCCATCCTTTGATTTTTAATAAATTTATGTCTTTGTTGCTCAGGTGTGTCTGTTGTAGACACCATATTGATGGATCCTGTTTTTTTAATCCATTCTGTCACTCTGTCTTTTTGTGGATGCATTTAGGCCGTTTACATTCAGTGTAGTTATTGATAGGTGTGAGTTGATTGCTGTGATTTTGTAGTGCTTTTTTGTGGTGCTTGTGTTTTCTTTGTTCCTCTTACTCTACTGTGCTGAATTCCTTTTGTTTGTGGATTTCTGTTTTTTTTTTTCCTTTTCTTTGTAGATTTTGTGTTTACTGAGACTTTGTTTTTCTTCCTTATTTTGATGAGCAGGTTTGTTAACTTTCTATATGGTTACCTTGAAATTTACCCTTATCTTCCTAAGTTTGAACCAGTCTTTTATTACTCAGTACTGCCTTGACCTACTCTCCATTTGAAAGGTCTATACATATACCATTTATTCACTCTGTTATTGTTCTGATGTTGTTATCATTTATAGATTAACCTCTCTGGTTCCCTGTTGTTAATCTTTTAGTTTTCATTAATCCTTGAGAGTTCATTACCTAGGTTGCTATCTGGCTGATGTGATCTTGTGTCCGAGATTCAAGCTGTTATCTGTTGTTGTTTGTTCTCAACCCGAAGAACTGCCTTTAATAATTTTCGTAAGTTTGGTTTGGTTTTTACATATTACCTTAATTTCTGTTTATCCGGTAATGTCGTAATTTAACCATCACATTTGAGCGAGAGTTTTGCAGGGTATATTATTTTTGGTCGACAATTTTTTTCTTTCAAGGTTTTATATAAGTCATCCCATTGCCTTCTTGCCTGCATGGTTTCTGCTGAGTAATCAGAGCTTAGTCTTATTGTTGCCCTCTCTATGTGACTTTTTGTATTTCTTAAGCTGCTCTCAGGATTGTTCATTGTGTTTGGTTTTAGCAAGTATGATTATGACATGCCTTGGTGATTTTTCTTGAGGGGTCTATCCTATCTGGGGTTCATGGAGCTTCTTGGATCGTGAGCTTTTCATCTTTCATGATATTGGGGAAGTTTTCTGTCAGCAATTCTTCAGTGATCCTTTCTGTGTTTTCTATTTTCCCCTCACCCCGTTCTGGAACTCCAATCACTTGCAGATTTTTGCTTTTGATTGTATCCCACATCATTCTCAGGCTTTCTTCAGTTTTCTTTATTCTTTTCTCTGATTTTTCCTCAAAATAGTAAACAAGTATTTGTCTTCAATTTCGCTGATCCTGTCTCCCATTGTTTCAAACCTGTTCTCAGACCTTCTAGGACACTGTCCATTTCTGAAATCTTGTTTATCTTTTGTATTTCTAATTGCTGCTTTTGTATGATTTCTAGTTGTGAATTTATTTTGACATTTTGTTCCTGAATTACTTTCCTGAATTCTTCCATTGTTTTTTCTGTCTTTTCCATGATTTTGTCTGCCTTTTCCGTGATTTTGTCTATTTTTTCCTCATTTTTGTCTGCTTTTTTCTTCAACTCTTGGATAGCCCTGAATATTAGAGATTTGAATTCCCTATCAGGTAGTTCCAGTGCCTTTTCTTCTGCTGGAAGATCATCTGGTGTTTTATTTTAGATGGCTACTAGAACCATCCTTTCCTTTTTTTTTTTTTAATATGTTTTGATATTGTCTGCTGTCTTTGGGATATTCAGTAGTTATTTTCTTCATTTATTGATTGTAGATTTGTTTGTTTTTTCCTGTTTTTTTGTTTTATTTCGTTATGGGCATTCTTTGTTGTTTTCTTGTCTGTGGGCATGGTTCTTCTCACCATCTTGTCCACTGGGCAGGGCCAGTTGTTCAACTATGGTGCACCAGGGCAGGTCCAGTGGAAGGGGAGGGGCTGGGATGGGTTGTTTTGGCACATACTGGGGCCGACAGTGTGGGCCAGGGGTCAGTGCAGGGCAGGTTCTGGTAGACCATGCTTGTGCTGCACAGGGTGCTAGGGTCAGCACATGGTGCAGATAGGCAGGGGGGATGTGGGAGGTTGTGATGTGTGGAGCTAAGTGGGTGTGGGAATGAAGAAAAAGAAGAGGGAGAAACAGGAGCCAAAAAAAAAAAAAATGTGCTGAGGGAGCCTGCTGTTGGAGTGGCGCAGACCCAGCAAAGTCTGTGTTGGTGGCTTTCTCAGCAGGGGGTGAGGCACAGCACATCAGGAAGGGGCAGATACAGCACATGCAGCTAGATGGGTGTGAGAAAGGGAAGGAAGGAAGGGAGAAAGAGATAAGAAACTAGATTTTAAAAAAAAAGGAGAGGCACATACAGCTAGGTGGTTGGGAGAAATGAATGGAAGGAATGTAGAGAGAGACAAGAAAACCTAGAAAAAAAAAAGAAAAGGAAAGGAAAAAGATGCCAGGTGGTCAGGAAGAAGGAAAGGAAAGGAGGTAGAGAGAGACAAGAAACTGAAAAAAGAAAGAAGATAGAAAAAAAATGCCCCAAGGGTGCCTACCTTAAGCACGTCCCTTGCTGAGTGGTGCTGCACAACCCGACCAGAAGGAGTAGAGGTGGCACACAGCACCACATGTTCAGGAGACGTGTAAGAAAGGGAGGTAGAGAGAGACAAGAAACTGAGAAAAAAAAAAGAAGAAAGAAAAGAAAAATGCACCAAGGGAGCCTCCCGGAAGCGGGTCCCCAGCTGAGTGGCACTGCACAGTCTGTCAAGAAGGAGTAGAGATGGCACATGTTGCCAGGTGTTCAGGAGAAAAGAAGGGAAGCATGATAGAGATGAGAAATTGAGCAAAGAGGTCAATTTATATCGATAAATGCACACATACAAAAAGAAGAGCCAAAATCAGAGAACTGTCCCTACAACTTAAACAAATAGAAAGCGAGCAACAAAAGAATCCATCAGGCATCAGAAGAAAACAAATAATAAAAATTAGAGCTGAACTAAATGAAATAGAGAACAGAAAAACAATTGAAAGAATTAACAAAGTGAAAAGCTGGTTCTTTGAAAAAATTAACAAAATTTGATAAACCATTGGCCAGACTGACTAAAGAAATACAGGAAAGGAAACAAATAACCCGAATAAGAGACGAGATGGGCCATATCACAACACACCCAACTGAAATTAAAGGAATTATATCAGATTGTTACGAAAAATTGTACTCTAACAAATTTGCAAACCTAGAAGAGATGAATTCCTAGAAAAACACTAGCTACCTAAACTAACACAATCAGAAGTAGAACAACTAAATAGACCCATAACAAAAAAAGAGATTGAAAAGGTAATCAAAAAACTCCCAACAAAAAAAAGCCCTGGCCCGATGGCTTCACTGCAGAGTTCTACCAAACTTTCAGAGAAGAGTTAACACCACTACTACTAAAGGTATTTCAAAGCATAGAAAATGATGGAATACTACCTAACTCATTCTATGAAGCCAGCATATCCCTGATACCAAAACCAGGTAAAGACACCACAAAAAAAGAAAATTACAGACCTATATCCCTCATGAACATAGATTCAAAAATCCTCAACAAAATTCTAGCCAATAGAATTCAACAACATATCAAAAAAATAATCCACCACGACCAAGTGGGATTTATATCAGGTATGCAAGGTTGTTTTAATATTAGAAAAACCATTAATGTAATCCACCATATAAATAAAACAAAAGACAAAAACCACATGATCTTATCAATTGATGCAGAAAAGGCGTTTGACAAAATCCAACACCCATTCATGATAAAAACTCTCAGCAAAATAGGAATTGAAGGAAAATTCCTCAACATAGTAAAGGGCATCTATACAAAGCCAACAGCCAACATCATTCTAAATGGAGAGAGCCTGAAAGCATTTCCCTTGAGAACGGGAACCAGACAAGGATGCCCTTTATCACCGCTCTTATTCAACATTTGCTAGAGGTCCTAGCCAGAGCAATTAGGCTAGACAAAGAAATAAAGGGCATCTGGATTGGCAAGGAAGAAGTAAAATTATCTCTATGTGCAGATGACATGATCTTATACACAGAAAACCCTACGGAATCCTCCAGAAAACTACTGAAACTAATAGAAGAGTACGGCAGAGTCTCAGGTTACAAGATAAACATACAAAAATCACTTGGATTCCTCTACATCAACAAAAAGAACATCGAAGAGGAAATCACCAAATCAATACCATTCACAGTAGCCCCCAAGAAGATAAAATACTTAGGAATAAACCTTTCCAAAGATGTAAAAGACCTATACAAAGAAAACTACAAAGTACTACTGCAAGAAACTAAAAGGGACCTACATAAGTGGAAAAACATACCTTGCTCATGGATAAGAAGACTTAACATAGTAAAAATGTCTATTCTACCAAAAGCCATCTATACATACAATGCACTTCCCATCCAAATTCCAATGACATTTTTTAAAGTGATGGAGAAACAAATCACCAACTTCATATGGAAGGGAAAGAAGCCTCGGATAAGCAAAGCATTACTGAAAAAGAAGAAGAAAGTGGGAGGCCTCACTCTGCCTGATTTCAGAACCTATTATGCAGCCACAGTAGTCAAAACAGCCCGGTATTGGTACAACAACAGGCACATAGACCAATGGAACAGAATTGAGAACCCAGATATAAATCCAACCACATATGAGCACCTGATATTTGACAAAGGCCCAGTGTCAGTGAATTGGGGAAAAGATAGTCTTTTTAACAAATGGTGCTGGCATAACTGGATATCCATTTGCAAAAAAATGAAACAGGACCCATACCTCACACCGTGCACAAAAACTAACTCCAAGTGGATCAAAGACCTAAACATAAAGACTAAAACGATAAAGATCATGGAAGAAAAAATAGGGACAACGTTAGGAGCCCTAATACAAGGCATAAACAGAATACAAAATATTACTAAAAATGACGAAGAGAAACCAGATAACTGGGAGCTCCTAAAAATCAAACACCTATGCTCATCTATAGACTTCACCAAAAGAATAAAAAGACCACCTACAGATTGGGAAAAAATTTTCAGCTATGATATCTCTGACCAGCGCCTGATCTCTAAAATCTATATGATTCTGTTAAAACTCAACCAGAAAAAGACAAACAACCCAGTCAAAAAGTAGGCAAAGAATATGAACATGCACTTCACTAAAGAAGATTTTCAGGCAGCTAACAGACACATGAGAAAATGCTCTCTCGATCATTAGCCATTAGAGAAATGCAAATTAAAACTACGATGAGATTCCATCTCACTCCAACATGGCTGGCATTAATCCAAAAAACACAAAATAATAAATGTTGGAGGGGCTGCGGAGAGATTGGAACTCTTATACACTGCTGGTGGGAATGTAAAATGGTACAACCACTTTGGAAATCTATCTGGCGTTTTCTTAAAAAGTTAGAAATAGAACTACCATACAACCCAGAAATCCCACTCCTCGGAATATACCCTAGAGAAATAAGAGCCTTTACACGAAGAGATATATGCACACCCATGTTTATTGGAGCACTGTTTACAATAGCAAAAAGCTGGAAGCCACCAAGGTGCCCATCAATGGATGAATGGATAAATAAATTATGCTATATTCACACAATGGAATACTACGCATCGATAAAGAACAGTGAGGAATCTGTGAAACATAACATGGAGGAACCTGGAAGGCATTATGCTGAGTGAAATTAGTCAGATGCAAAAGGACAAATACTGTATAAGACCACTATTATAAGTTCTTGAGAAATAGTGTAAACTGAGAAGAACACATTCTTTTGTGGTTACAGAGCTGGGAGGGAGGGAGGGTGGGAGAGGGTTATTTACTGAATAGTTAGTAGATAAGAACTACTTTAGGTGAAGGGAAGGACAATACTCCATACAGGGAAGGTCAGCTCAACTGGACTGGACCAAAAGCAAAGAAGTTTCCAGGATAAACTGAATGCTTCAAAGGTCAGCAGAGCAAGGGTGGGGTTTGGGGACTATGGCTTAAGGGGACTTTTAAGTCAATTGGCATAATAAACTCTATTATGAAAACATTCTGCATCTCACTTTGAACTGTGGGGTCTAGGGTCTTAAATGCTAACAAGCGGCCATCTAAGATGCATCAATTGGTCTCAACCCACCTGGATCAAAGGAGAATGAAGAACACCAAGGACACAAGGTAATTATGAGCCCAAGAGACAGGGCCACATGAACCAGCGACTACATCATCGTGAGACCAGAAGAACTAGATGGTGCCCGGCTACAACCGATGGCTTCCCTGACAGGGAACACAACAGAGAACCCCTGAGGGAGCAGGAGAGCAGTGGGATGCAGACCCCAAATTCTCATAAGACCAGACTTAATGGTCTGACTGAGACTGGAAGGACCCTGGTGGTCATGGCCCCCAGACATTGTGTTGCCCCAGGACAGGAACCATTCCCGAAGCCAACTCTTCAGATATGGATTGGACTGGACAATAGGTTGGAGAGGGATGCTGGTGAGGAGTGAGCTTCTTGGATCAGGTGGATACTTGAGACTATGTTGGCATCTCCTGCCTGGAGGGGAGATGAGAGGGTGGAGGGGGTTAGAAGCTGGTGAAAAGGACATGAAAAGAGGGAGTGGAAGGAGAGAACGGGCTGTCTCATTAGGGGGAGAGTAGTTGGGAGTGTGTAGCAGGGTGTATATGGATTTTTGTGTGAGAGACTGACTTGATTTGTAAACTTTCACTTAAAGCACAATAAAAATTATTTTTTAAAAAAAGTTATCTGTTGTGGTTTCTAATTTTATTGCATTATGGTTTGAGAACATAGCCTATATGAATGCAGATTTTTTTTAATTTTTGACACTATTGGCCAAGTATATGGACAGGTTTTGTGAATGTTGTATGTGTGCTTGAAAACAATGTGCAGTTTCTGTTTCTTGGAGGTAAAATTCTATACTTATTTATTGAACTTTAAATTTTATTATTCAAATCTTCTATGTGCTCATTTTTTTAATCTTTTTGATGCATCCATTAATTTCTTTTTTAAAATCTCCAAGCACAGTTGTTGATATTAATCTATTTCTCCCCATAATCTGTCATAGTTGCATTATATATGCAGAGGTTATTATTATTAGGTGTAAGGGAGTTTGATTATTACTGTAAGAGAAATGGAAAGCCATTGATGTTTTTAAGTAGTAACTGAACTTTTTAAGATGCTCTGACTGCTGTGTAGACAGTAGATTGTTGGCAGAACTGTCCTAAGATCTACCTAATAAACGGAAAAACATACAATGCTCATGGATAGGTAGACTCAACATTGTGAAAATGACAATTCTGCCCAAAGCAGTTTACAAACACAATGCAATCCCAATTCAAATACCAACAACATTCTTTAAAGAGATGGAAAAACTTATCATTAACTTTATATGGAAAGGAAAGAAGCCCTGGATAATAAAGCATTGTTGAAGAAGAAGAATAAAGCAGGAGGACTCGCGCTACCTGACCCCAGAACCTCCTATACAGCTACAGTAGTCAAAACAGCCTGGTACTGGTACTACGTCAGCTACATTGACCAACGGAACAGAATTGAGAACCCAGATGTCAATCCATCCACCTAAGGTCACCTGATCTTTGACAAGGGCCCAGAGTCCATCAAATGGGGAAAAGACAGTCTTTTTAACAAACGGTGCTGGCAAAACTGGATGTCCATCTGCAAAAAAATGAAACGGGACCCTTGCCTCACAGCATAGACAAAAACTAACTCAAAATGGATCAAAGACCTAAATATGAAGTTTATAGAAGAAAAAATTGGATCAACGCTAGAGGCCCTAATACATGGCATTAACAGGATACAAACCACAACCAACAACACACAATCGCCAGAGGATAAGCTAGATAACTGGGATCTTCTAAAAATTAAACACTTATGCTAATCAAAAGACTTCACCAATAGAGTAAAAAGAGAACCTACAGACAGGGAAAAAATTTTTGGCTGTTATAAATTAGACAAAGGTCTAATCTCTAAAATCTACAAGAAAATCCAACACCTCTACCACAAAAAGAGAAATAATCCAATTAAAAAATGGGCGAAGGAAATGAATAAACACTTCGCCAAAGAAGACATTGAAGCGGCCAAAGACACATGAGGAAATGCTCATGATCTCTCGCCATTAGAAAAATGCAAATCAAAACCGCAATGAGATACCATCTCACCCCAGCATTACTGGTACGAATCAATAGAACAGGAAATAATAGATGTTGGAGAGGCTGTAGGGAGATTGGCACTCTGATGCACTGCTGGTGGGAATGCAAAATGATACCACCATTTTGGAAAACGATATGGCGCTTCCTTAGAAAGCTAGAAATAGAAATACCATATGATCCAGCAATCCCACTCCTAGGGATATACCCTAGAGAAATAAGAGTCATCACACGAATAGATATGTCCATCCATGTTCACTGCAGCACTGTTCACAATAGCAAAAAGATGAAAACAACCTAGATGCCCATCAACAGATGAATGGATAAACAAACTGGTACATACATACAATGATGGAGTATTACCCAATGATAAAGAACAGTGATGAATCTGTGAAGCATCTCATAACATGAATGAATCTGGAAGACATGCTGAGTGAAATAAGTCAGTCACAAAAGGGCAAATATTGTATGAGACCACTACTGTAAATACTCATCAAAAGGTTTACATACAAAAAGGAACAATCTCTGATGGTTATGAGGGAGGGGAGGGGTGGGGTTGGAGAAACACTTAATAGACAAGAGATAAGTAGAAACTTCGGTGAAGGGTAAGACAGTACACAATATTGGGGAAGCCAGCACAACCTGTACAAGGCAATGTCATGTAGAGACATCCAAATTCCCTGAGGGACCAAATTACTGGGCTGAGCGCTGTGGGGACCGTGATCTCAGGGAGTTTCTAACTCCATTGGCATAACATAGTTTATAAAGAATATGTTCTACATTCTACTTTGGTGAGTAGCGTCTGGGGTCTTTAAAGCCTGTGAGCGGCCATCTAGGATACTCCACTGGTCTCACTCCTTCGGGAGCAAGGAAAAATGAAGAAAACTAAAGATACAAGGGAAAGATTAGTCCAAAGGACAAATGGATCACATCTACCATGGCCTCCACCAGACTGAGTCCAGAACAACGAGATGGTGCCCGGCTACCACCACAGACTACTCTGACAGGGATCACAATAGAGGGCCCTAGACAGAGCTGGAGAAAAATGTAGAACAAAATTCTAACTCAAAAAGAAAGACCAGACTTGCTGGCCTGACAGAGACTGGAGAAACCCTGAGAGTATGGCCCCTAGATACCCTTTCAGCTCAGAAATGAGGTCACCCCTGAGCTTCACCCTTCAGCCAAAGAGTCACCAGGCCCATGGAACAAAACAAGACCAAAGGGGCACACCAGCCCTGGGGCAGGGACTGGAAGGCCAGAGGGAACAGGAAAGCTGGTAATAGGGAACCCAGGGTTGAGTGGGAGAGTGCTGACATGTTGTGGGGTTGTTAACCAATGTCATAGAACAATGCGTGTACTAACTGTTGGATGAGAAACTAGTTCTGTAAACTTTCATCAAAAAAAAAAAAAGAGAAGATCTACCTAAGCCCTAGACACCATGATGTTTTTCAGACCCCAGCCCACATCATGTCAAATCTATTAAAAAACACCCAGTGTCTTGATTTAGGTGGTAGTTACGCAAAGCTACACATGAAATGAAATTGCAGAGATCTGCACGCGCGCACACACACACACACACACTCTCTCTCTCAAAGGAGTGCATGTATAACTGCACTGAATAAGCACTATGGTTTGTTCCCGTGTCAGTTTCTTGATTTTGATATTGTATTGTATTTGTGTAACATGTTAACACATTTCTTGACCTTTCAGCAAATTTATAATTATTTCAAAATGAAAAGCTCAGAAAAGGTTTATGTACAAAAGATACTCATCATAGCACAATGTTCAATAGAAAATAACTGAAAACTACCTAAAATGTCCAACATTTGAAGAATAGTTATATAATTGTGATAACTAATAAAATATTATGCAGGTGTTTAAAATTCCATTTTGAATAACATTGAATAGTGGGGAAATAAAAAAACCAGGTTATGGGGGAAAACCATTCACATACCACATTAATTTAATTGTTATCTAATTATAAAAAAATTGCAGTTAACATAATGTTACATTTCATATTTTTTATTGTACATTTTATATTCATTTAAAATAATAATTATTAGTTCAAGTTTGAACTTTTGTGTTTTTTAAGCCATTCCACTTTTCTTAAGTCTAAGACATTTTGCCTGCCCTTGAAAGGCTCGTCAGTCCAAAGCCCTGTGTCTCGGGTGCCAACTGCATAGTGGGGGCCACAGTAGAAGTGGGGAGGACTGTTGCTGTGCTCCAGGCAAGAGATGCAGTGGAGATGAAAGACATGGGTGGATTTGAGCTGACTAGAGTTAGAGTGGATTGTGGGGAAGATGAGGGGAAGGAGTCCCCCAAGAGGATGCCAACTCTTCACTGAGGTGGTCGGGTAGAGGGAATGCTATCTACTGAGATGGGGAAGAACAGGGTTGAGGGCTGGGCGATAAACAAGTCTGGGGGTGAAAATCAAGACATCTTTTGGACAAGTTCAGTTGGAGATGCATGGTAGCCCCACTCCTGTTTCTCAGCTTCTTTGCTCTCCGATCCAACCTACCAACTGATAAACCCCAACTTCAGTGTTCTGTCTGCACTTCTGTACCCCTACACCAGCCTGCTGAGCCACACTGCAGAGTCCCACACCAAGGTGGATGTTGGTGCCTCACAAAGTCACAGTCTGGGACTTCAGCTGAGTCCTCACTGAGCCCACGGCCCTCGGGCTCCCAGCCTTACCCTTCTCCACAGCAACTTTTGAAAGCTTTATCGTGTTCCTCAGGCCCCCTTCCTGCCACTGCACCCTGTTAGTGAAAATGAGCCCAGCACCTGGTTCGTAGACAAAATTGAGGCCACAGGAGTTTCTGCATCTATAAATTTGGCTGAGATGTCCAGTTCTTCGTCCTAGCTGCCTCCCATCAATCCTTTCCCCTTACAGCCAGTACAGTGGCTTCAGGGTTCTACATTCCCAGTCACCAGTTCCCCATCTCCAGTTTTTCCTCAGCTCGGTGCAGTCTGTCCTTGCTGTGTCCATTCCCTTAAACTATTCCTTTCAAGATCACTAATAACCTCCTTGTTGCTAGATGCTGGGACTATTTTTAGTCTTTAACCAACTTGCTCTCATTACAGCATTTGAAACTGTTGACCACTTTTCTGATTCTGAAATCTTTCCCTTGGCTTCCAGCACTATTCTCTGCCACTTTATCTCACTAGCTGCTCCTTCTTGGGCTCCTCTTCCTCCACCTGTCCCTTAAATGTGAACGTTCCTCAGGGTTCTGGTCTTGCCCTCTCTTTACCTCCACATGCCTCCACCCTATCTGATGGCTTGCTGCTGCTGAAAGCCCTGCAGTGGCTGCACATTGCTCCTTCCCGTGCCTTCTGAGGCCCTGCATACTCTAGCCTCTGCCTACCTCTTGTGGCCCTCCAATCATGCTCAGCCGTACTGACCTCCTCTTATTACCTAGAATGTCAAGGGCTTTCCTGCCTCAGAGCATTTGCACTTATTGTTTTCTCTGCCCGGAATGGTCTTCCATCTCCTCCCTGACCACCTCGCTAAAGCTGCCTCTCTCCCCTGGTTGTTCTTTATCATGGCACCTTGTTTTATTCCCTCAAGCACCTATCACAGTGTGCCATTCTACTGTCTACTTGTGTACTTCTTCGTGGTCTACCTTCCCTATATAAAATGTAAGGTCCTTGAGAACAGGATCTTGTCTGTGTTGTCACCACACTCTATTCATTACTTATCACGGTGCCTGGCACATAAGAGAGACTCAGTGAATAGTTTTGGAATAAGTGACAGTTCCCAAGCAACATCTCTGTCCTGGGCTTCAGACCTCTAACAGTCTAGTGCTAGAAAACTCCACTCAGTGTCCCATAGAACCATCAAGCTCAGCATGGCTGAAACAGGAATTCTCCTTCCCCTCTTTTTCTGTGGTCCCTAACTTGGTTGAAGTGCCACCATCTACCCATTCTCTAAGCGAGAGATTTGGAAGACCGCTTTGACTCCTCCTTCCCTGCACCCTCCTTTTAGCCAACTACCAAGCCCTGTTGACTGCAGCTCCTCCTCAGTCAGTCCCCTCCTTTCCATCCCACCACCACTGCTCTAGTTCTGGCCCTCGCCATCTGGAGAATTGCACCAGCCTCAGTCCTTCCACTTCCCTCCAATCTACAGCTCAGATTGTGTCTGGCTCCTGCTTAAAATGCTTGATTGGCTCAGGGTTGCTTCCAGAATCAAATACAAGCTCCATAGCACAATATACAAGCACTTATGCCTTCTTCCCCAACCCCCATCTCTTCAGCTCAAGTCAGGGCCATGGTGCATAACATACGCATGCACACCTGCATACAAGTGCATACTCACACACAAACACACACATGCACACAAGCTCTTTTGCATCTAGTGCGACCACTCTCCCCCATCCCTGCTACCTCTTCTTTCCACTTGCTGCATCTCCTCACTGGAACATCCTTCCCCTCATTGGTTAAATGGGAACTTACTCAATGCTGGTCTCCACATAGAAGGGGCTCGGTAAATGTTCAGGAGGAATGAAGAATTTTAAGATGTATGCAAATATTGCCTCCCCCCCACCCGCTCAAGTCACTAAGTTAAAAGTGTTTTTAAGCCCTCAGGCTCAAGGACACAGTACTTATACCTGGGACATTAGTCTATGTGTAGTAAATGCTAGTATCCTCACATGTCCTCCCATGTGTCTGTCAGTTTGTAATACTGTGGGGGCTTGCGTGTTGCTGTGATGCTGGAAGCTATGCCACTGGTATTCAGATACCAGCAGGGTTACCCACGGAGGACAGGTTTCAGCTGAGCTTCCAGACTAAAACAGACTAGGAAGAAGGACCTGATGGTCTACTTCTGAAAAGCATTAGCCAGTGAAAACCTTATGAATAGCAGCGGAACATTGTCTGATATAGTGCTGGAAGATGAGCCCCCCAGGTTGGAAGGCACTCAAAAGATGACTGGGGAAGAGCTGCCTCCTCAAAGTAGAATTGACCGTAATGACATGGTTGGAGTAAAGCCTTCGGGACCTTCATTTGCTGATGTGGCACAACTCAAAATGAGAAGAAACAGCTGCAAACATCCATTAATAATCAGAATGTGGAATGTATGAAGTATGAATCTAGGAAAATTGGAAGTTGTCAAAAATGAAATGGAACACATAAATATCAATATCCTAGGCATTACTGAGCTGAAATGGGCTGGTATTGGCCATTTTGAAATGGACGATCATATGGTATACTGTGCTAGGAATGGCAACTTGAAGAGGAATGACATTGCATTCATTGTCAAAAAGCATTTCGAGATCTATCCTGAAGTACAACTCTGTCAGTGATAGGATAATATCCATATGCCTACAAGGAAGACCAGTTAATACAACTACTATTGAAATTTACACACCAACCACTAAGGCCAAAGATGAAGAAACTGAAGATTTTACCAGCTTCTGCAGTCTGAAATTGACCAAACATGCAATCAGGATGCATTGATAATTACTGGTGATTGGAATGCGAAAGTTGGAAACAAAGAAGAAGGATCCATAGTTGGAAAATATGGCCTTGGTGATAGAAACAGTGCCAGAGATCACATGATAGAATTTTGCAAGATCAACAACTTGTTCATTACAGATACCTTTTTTCACCAACATAAACAGTGACTATACACATGGACCTCACCAGATGGAATACACAGGACTCAAATCGACTACACCTGTGGAGAGAGGCAATGGAAAAGCTCTCAGTGTCATCAGTCAGAACAAGGCCAGGGGCCGACTGTGGAACAGACCAATTGCTCATATGCGAGTTCAAGTTGGAACTGAAGCCAATTAGAACACGTCCACAAGAGCCAAAGTATGACCTTGAGTATATCCCACCTGAATTTAGAGACCATCCCAAGAACAGATTTGATGCGTTGAACACTAATGACTGAAGACCAGATGAGTTGTGGAATGACATCAAGGACATCATACGTGAAGAAAGCAAGAGATCATTAAAAAGACAGGAAAGAAAGAAAAAACCAAAATGGATGTCAGAAGAGACTCTGAAACTTGCTTTTGAACATCGAGCAGGTAAAGCAAAAGGAAGAATTGATGAAGTAAAAGAACTGAAGATTTCAAAGGACAGCTCGAGAAGACAAAGTGAAGTGCAATGAGCTGGAGATAGAAAACCAAAAGGGAAGAACACGCTCACATGCTCAGTGCTCCTCAAGCTGAAAGAACTGAAGAAAAAATTCAAGCCTCGAGTTGCAATTGTGAAGGATTCTATGGGGAAAATATTAAATGATGCAGGAAGCATCAAAAAAAGATGGAAGGAATACACAGAGTCATTATAGCAAAAAGAATTAGTAGATAATCAACCATTTCAAGAGGTGGCATATGATCAGGAACCGATGGTACCGAAGGAAGAAGTCCAAGCTGCACTGAAAGCATTGGCAAAAAACAAGGCTCCAGGAATTCATGGAATATCAATTGAGATGTTTCAGCAAACAGATTTCAGCACTGAAAGTGCTCAGTCATATATGCCAAGAAATTTGGAAGACAGCTACCCGGCCAACCGACTGGAAGAAATCCGTATTTATGCCTATTCCTAAGAAAGGTGATCCAACTGAATGCAGAAATTATTGAACAATATCATTAATACCAGAAACCCTGGTGGCGTAGTGGTTAAGTGTTACGGCTGCTAACCAAAAGGTCGGCAGTTTGAATCTGCCAGACGCTCCTTGGAAACTCTGTGGGGCAGTTCTACTCTATCCTCTAGGGTTGCTATGAGTCGAATTCAACTCGACGGCAGTGGGTTTCATTTGGTATCATTAATATCACACACAAACAAAATTTTTCTGAAGATCATTCAGAAGTGTCTACAGCAGTGTATCGGCAGGGAACTGCCAGAAATTCAAGCCAGATTCAGATGACATGGAACCAGGTATATCATTGCTGATGTCAGGTGGATCTTCGCTTAAAGCAGAGAATACCAGAAGGATGTTTACCTGTTTTACTGACTATGCAAAGGTATTCGACTGTGTGGATCATAACAAATTATGGATAACATTGTGAAGAATGGGAATTCCAGAACACTTAATTGTGCTCGTGAGGAACCTGTACATAGATCAAGGGGCAGTTGTTTGGACAGAACAAGGGAATACTGTGTGGTTTAAAGTCAGGGAAAGTGTGCATCAGGGTTGTATTCTTTCACCATACCTATTCAATCTGTATGCTGAGCGAATAATCTGAGAAGCTGGACTATGTGAAGAAGAATGGGGCATCAGGATTGGAGGAAGACTCATTAACAACATGCATTATGCAGATGACACAGCCTTGCTTGCTGAAAGTGAAGAGGACTTGAAGCACTTACTAATGAAGATCAAAGACCACAACCCTCAGTATGGCTTACACCTCAACATAAAGAAAACAAAAATACTCACAACTGGACCAGTGAGCAACATCATGATAAACGGAGAAAAGATTAAAGTTGTCAAGGATTTCATTTTACTTGGATCCACAATCAACACCCATGTAAGCAGCAGTCAAGAAATCAAAAGACGCATTGCACTGGGTAAATCTGCTGCAAAGGACCTCTTCAAGGTGTTGAAGAGCAAAGATGTCACCTTGAAGACTAAGGTGAGCCTGACCCAAGCCATGGTATTTTCAGTCACATCATATACATGTAAAAGCTGGACAGTGAATAAGGAAGACCAAAGAATTGATGCCTTTGAATTGTGGTGTTGGCGAAAAATATTGAATATACCATGGACTGCCAAATGAACAAACAAACCTGTCTTGGAGGAAGTACAACCAGAATGCTCCTTAGAAGCAAGGATGGTGAGACTGCGTCTTACATACTTTGGACGTGTTGTCAGGAGGGATTAGTCCCTGGAGAAGGACATCATGCTTGGTGAAGTACAGGGTCGGCAGAAAAGAGGAAGACCCTCAATGAGATGGATTGCCACAGTGGCTGCAACAAGGGGCTCAAGCATAAGAACAATTGTGGGCATGGCACAGCGTTTTGTTCTGTTGTACATAGGGTCTCTCTTAGTCGGAACAGACCCAACAGCACCAAACAACAGGAGGACAGATCATATGATGCACCCCAGACTGACTGGGAGATCATCAGCCATGCTGGGCTCTGGGCTGCACGTTCACACTCCAGTGTCTTCAGTTAGAGCATCTTCCCTTCATTGGCTTGGCTGGGAGAAGGCTCCCAAATCCGTCCTTCCTCAGGCTTTGAGCACAGAAACATGGCCCTGTCGGAGTCCACCATTTGAAACCTGTGCCTTGTCCTGTGAAGAAGGAAGGGTTCTTTTCTGTCCTCACAGCCTCCTGGGCCTTCTGAGAAACAGTGATGCTCCTGTTGCCAAAGCAAGCAAACAAGGTTGCCCCCTTTCTGTGTTTTGTGATAGTCAGGTCCTGCCAAGAGAGAGGCAGTTGGTGAGAGGTGGTGTTTGTGGGGCCCAGGTTGCAGACCAGTTAGCACTATTCAGAGAAAAAGCAGGGTCTGGCCTCAGGTCCCCGCAGCGCCCTGGCAGCTGTGCTATACCTGGTGTCAGTCCCATGGGGCTGGGGGTGAGGAAGCGAGAGGTGGTTGGCCAGTCTCAAGTTTTTAGATGCCACACTGGGTCTGACTCAGGCTCTGCGGTCCAGGCTTCTGGTCTGGGGTGTGCTGTGCAGTGAGGTTGGCGTAAAGTGACTTAAAGCCCAAGTCTGACGGTGAGCGGCGAAGAGGGCTGACTGCACCTGTACATGGGCTGGTAGATTTAAACTAGTGGCAAAGACTGTTGCTCTTCATGGAAAACAGTTCTTCACAGGAAGAAGAGCGGTTTAATATATAAAATATTCCAAGTACTGTGACTGCCTCAGAAAGATCTCACCCTCTTTGAATGCGCAGTGATGCATGCTGCTGGCAGTTACTCATCCCTGGCGTGTGGGAGACTCATCAGACCTGAGAAGTGTGGCTTGTGGCTTCAGCACCTCATGCTGGTTCTCTGTCTTTAAATGTTTTCAGACATCCGCCTCTCTCTATCGCCCTGCTTCTGCCGTCCTCTCAGCTGTGCCTCCTGAGTCCGCCCTCACACAGCAGCCCGAGGGAGCTTCCTAAAATGCAGATCTGCCCACATCACATCCCTGCTTAACACCCTTTTCTAGCTCCTCACGCCCATCATGATACGATCCGGGTTCTGTATGCGCCTGGCTGCTCTCTGCCTGCCCCTCCTCGGCTCCAGGCAGAGCATCCTGGCGGCCAAGAGCACCTGATCCAGGGCCAGCCAGCTTCGGTTGAATCCCAGCTCCACAACATCTGAGCTGTGTGACCTTGGGCAAGCTTCTTAACCTCTCTGTGCCTCAGCGTCCTCACCTGCAAAATGGGAATGATGATAATAGAACCTACCTCATAAGGTGGCTGTGACGATTAAATGAGCTACTGCGTATAGTGTGCTTGGAACAGTGCCTGCTGCAAGTCAGTGTTCAGTAAACATTGCCTGTGGTTATTATAGCTGCACAATATATGCACACACACACAGTATGTGTGCACACACACACGCATGCGCCCTACCCTCCGCCATGCTGCCTGGGTCTTAGTACCTGCTGCCCTTCTGTCTTCTGGCCCACCCCATTCTCTGAGATCTCAGACATTGCTTCTCCAGAGTCTTCCCTGAGCCCCCTGCAGGTCCCCCGTGCTATCCTGCCCTCATTTTCCTGGACTGAGCTGTCTTCCCCTGTACACGATACACCCTTTGAGGCAGGGACTGTATCTTTCTCATCTTTGGGTTTGCACCACCAAGCTCAGCCTGGCACATGCTCAGTGCTTAGTATTTGTTGAATAAATGAATACAATTATCCTGATGTTATTTTTTATCTTCATGCTAATATTTATCAAATCAGAAGGTTTTTTTTCCCCAGAAAACGTATCTCAGTTTCAGATTCTCACTGTTAAGTTTTCTAGCAGTTTCCAAAAGAAGCATCCAAAAAAAGAAAGGTTAAATTAGCCCAAGACCTAATAACCTAAAGAAATAATTAATTTTTAAAAGATAACTTCTTAATATAGCCATTCGTCTTGAATCAGTGACCTGGAGATTTTCCTCTTATTTTCATTAAACATTTCTATGTTTGGTCTTTTTCTCTCTCCCCTTTCTCAGTCCTGGGGCTACCCAGAGTACATACACATGAGAAAGGAGAAAGGGAAAAAGACTAAACAGAGAAATGTTTCTTAATGAAGCAAGGCAGCTGTATCGGTGGCACGTTGGGGTGGGGGCATGGATTTGGGTTGTCACACTGATGCCCAGCTTGGAGTCAGTCTTCTCACCCCTCTACTCCTTTACTGGGATGAGGTGCCAGGCCCCGCCTGCCCTCTAGTGGAAAGTTTGTGAATAGGCGTTCAGTTGGGTAACGCACAGGGTTACCAGGGCTCCCTTTTTGGCTCCCATAGGAAAATGTCTACCTGTGTTTTATTGACTATGCAAAGGCATTTGATTGTGTGGATCATAACAAATTATAGGTAACATTGTGAAGAACTGAAATTCCAGAATACTTGACTGTTCCAGCAGAACAAGGGGATACAGCATGGTTTAAAGTCAGGAAAAGTGTGTGTCAGAGTTGTATCCTTTCACCACGCTTGTTCAATATGTGTGCCGAACACCTAATCCAAGAAACTGGACTATATGAAAAAGAACACTGAATCCGGATTGGAAGAAGACTCATTAACAACCTACGGTATGCAGATGACACAACCTTGCTTGCTGAAAGTAAAGAGGGCTTGAAGCCCTTACTGATGCAGACCAAAGACCACAGCCTTCAGTATGGATTATACTTCAACATAAAGAAAACAAAAATCCTCACAACTAGACCAATAAGCAACATCATGGTAAATGGAGAAAAGATTGAAGTTGTCTAGAATTTCATTTTACTTGGATCCACAATCAATGCCCATGGAAGCAGCAGTCAGGAAGTCAAACGACATACTGCATTGGGCAAATCTGTTGCAAAAGACCTCTTAAAAATGTTAAAAAGCAAAGATGTCACTTTGAGGACTAAGGTGTGCCTGACCCAAGCCATGGTATTTTTCATTGCCTCATATGCATTTGGAAGCTGGACAATGAATAAGGAAGACTGAAGAAGAATTGATGCCTTTGAATTATGGTATTGGAAGAATATTGAATATACCATGGATTGCCAGAAGAATGAACAAATCTGTCTTGGGAGAAGTACAGCCAGAGTGCTCCTTGGAAACGAGGATGGTGAGACTTTGTCTCAAGTACTTCGGACATATTATCAAAAGGGACCAGTTCCTGGAGAAGGACATTATGCTTGGTCAAGAAGAGGGTGAGTGAAAAAGAGGAAGACCCTCAACGAGATAAACTGACACAGTGACTGTAACAACGGGCTCAAATATAGCAATGATAGTGAGGATGGAGCAGGACCTGGGAATATTTCATTCTGTTGTACTTAGGGTCGTCGCTATGAATTGAATTGTATCCCCCAAAAATGTGTATCAATTTTGCTAGGCCATGATTCCCAGTATTGTGTAGTTGTCCATCATTTTGTGATCTGATGTGATTTTCCTATGTGTTATAAATCCTACCTCTATAATGCTGATGAGGCAGGATTAGAGGCAGTTATGTTAATGAGGCAGGACTCAATCTATAGGATTAGGTTGTATCTTAAATCAATCTTTTCTGAGATATAAAAGAGAGAAGTAAGCAGAGAGGAGAGGGACCTCATTACCACCAAGCAAAAAGAGCCAGGGGAAGATTGATGACAAGGACTTTCCCCCAGAGCCAACAGAGAAAGCCTTCCCCTGGAGCTGGTGCCCTGAATTTGTACTTCTAGCTTTCTAAACTATGAGAGAATAAACTTCTGTTTGTTAATGCCATCCACGTGTGGTATTTCTGGTATAGCAGCACTAGATAACTAAGATAGTTGCTGTGAGTCGGAAGTGACTCAATGGCACCCAGCAATAACAAAAACAAAAATAGCACTGTGTACACATATTGCCTGACCATGTGTTACTGAAGTGGTCTGTTTACTTGTCTGTGCCTCTTTCATCTTTCTGTGGTGCCCTGCACCACTTATCTACATATATAAGCTGACAGACTGGTAAACCATGAGAGCTTAAATTGATTCTGAGTTTAAATATTTTGAAGTTAAAAAAAATTTTTTTTAAGTTAAACTTCTGTAACAATTTATGATGAATTTTTAGGGCAGTAAATGAAATGGTTTTTCAGTGAGTTCCAGAACAGTGACAGCATCTCAAATATTGCGTTATACATGTTTAAGGGAAAAAAGCAGGTTAAAGTCAGTTAATATAGTCATCTCAGTTTTAAGACTTAATAAATGTGGTTTTTAAAAATTACTTTCACTGCCCTAATACATGGCATAAACAGAATACAGAACATTACTAACAAAGCACAAATACCAGAAGAGAAACTAGATAACTGGGAGCTCCTAAAAATCAAACACTTGCTAATCAAAAGACTTCACCAAAAGAGTAAAAAGACAACCTATGGACTGGGAAAAAAATTTTGGCTACAACATATCTGATTAGGGTCTAATCTCTAAAATCTACCAGATATTGTAAAACCTCTACAACAAAAAGACAACCCAATTAAAAAAATGGGCAAAGGATATGAACAGGCAAGACACTCAGGCAGCTAACAGACACATGAGGAAATGCTCACAGTCATTAGCCATTAGAGAAATGCAAATCAAAACTACAATGAGATTCCATCTCACCCAACAAGGCTGGCATTAATCCAAAAAACATAAAATAATAAATGTTGGAGAGGTTGTGGAGAGACTGCTGGTGGGAATGTAAAATGGTACAACCACTTTGGAAATCAATGTGGCACTTCCTTAAAAAGCTAGAAACAGAAGTACCATATGATCCAGCAATCCCACTCCTCGGAATATATCCTAGAGAAAAAAGCCGTCACATGAATAGATACATGTATACCCATGTTCATTGCAGCACTGTTCACAATAGCAAAAAGATGGTAACAACCTAGGTGCCTATCAATGGACAAACGAATAAACAATTTATGGTATATTCACACAATGGAATACTATGCAAGGATAAAGAATAACAAATCTGCAAAACATCTCATAACATGGTTGGAAGGCATTATGCTGAGTGAAATTAATTGCAAAAGGACAAATATCGTATAAGACCACTATTACAAGAACTCAAGAAAAGGTTTAAATACAGAAGAAAACGTTCTTTGATGGTTACAAGGGTGGGGAGGGAGGGAGAGGGGTATCCACTAACTAGATAAAAAAAAAACTAGATAGTAGAGAATAATTATCTTAGGTAAAGGAAGAGATAACACACACAATACAGGGGAAGTCAGCACAACTGGACTAAACCAAAACCTAAGAAGTCTCCTGAATACAACCAAACACTTCAAGGGACAGAATAGCAGGGCCAGGGGTCTGGGGACCGTGGTTTCAGGGGACATCTAGCTCAACTGACATAACAAAGTTTACTAAGAAAGTGTTCTGCATCCCACTTTGGTGAGGGGCATCTGGGGTCTTAAAAGCTAGTGAGTGGACATCTAAGATGCATCAGTTGGCCCGGGCCCACCTGGAGCAAAAGAGACTAAAGAACACCAAAGACACAAGGAAAATACTAGCCCAAGAGACAGAAAGGGCCACATAAACAAGAGACTCCATCAGCCTGAGACCAGAAGAACTAGATGGTGTGTGGCTACCACCAATGACCACCCTGACAGGGAACATAACAGAGAATCCCTTACAGAATAGGAGAAAAGCAGGGTGTAGAACTCAAATTCTAGTAAAAAGACCAGACTTACTGGTCTCTGAGACTGGAGGAACCTCGGAAGACATGGCCCCCAGACTCTCCGTTAATCCAGAACTTAAACCACTCCCAAAGCCAACTCTTCAGATAAAGATTAGACTGGGCTATAAGACATAAAATGGTACTTGTAAAGAGTGTGTTTCTTAGTTCAAGTAGATACATGAGAATAAATGGGCAACTCCTGTCCGGAGGCGAGGTGAGAAGGCAGAAAGGAATAGTTGCTGGTTGAGTGGACGTGGAAAATCTGGGGTGGAAAGGAGGAGTGTGCTGTCACATTATAGAGAGAGCAACTAGGGTCATATAACAATGTGTGTATAAATTTTTGTATAAGAAACTAGAGCTGTAAACTTTCACTTAAAGCACAATTTAAAAAAATTACTTTCACGATGGTAAAGCCACAACGTAGCCTTTTTTCTGTAGTGGGGACAAATCCTTATTGCAACCAAGATGCATTTCTTAAGCACCGGCGTCTGGCAGGAGAGATTCCTGAGTGTGGGGGCCAAGCCACTGACCACGCTCTACCCCTCCGAGGGGGCGAGGAGGGCTGTTCTTTTGAGAACAGTAACAGCTATAGGTAACATACCATTTCAGTATGCTAGGCAGTGTGCTAACTATGTATGTGACCTCATTTAATCCACACAGTAATTTTGAGAGGTATAGATACAGTTATCCCCATTTGACAAAGGAGGAAACTGAGGCTTATCAAGGTAAAGAGATGGTCCAACATCACTCAGGTGATGAGAGGTAAAGGTGGGATTTGAACCCAGGCAGTCTGTCCTTAAAGCCAGTGCACTTACCCAGAGCGTAGCTGAGTGGCCCCTTGGAATTCCAAGGCCAGGAGGATGTCCTAGTGGGCCAAGGAGAGGCATTGGCCATAGAAGCTGTTGAGGATGCTTGTTGGGAGGACTTCTCTGCCCAAGCAGCCTAGACCTTGGGACCCTGGGCCCCAGAGTGGGAGAGGTGGCTAGAAGTGGGGCAGGCCTCACTCAGCCCCGGCTGCCCCACCTACAGAGCGTCTCACAGCTGCTGTGCACGTAACCCTGTTCTGGACACCGAGTAGATCCAGCAATGTGGCAGATGGGTTTCCTATAAACAGTTTGCGTGAGAAGATAAGATTGGACACTTGGGGGTAGGAGGCATGAATGTTTTCTAAAATGCATCACTTTCCTACTTCTTCCTCAGTATATATTTTAGGAAATCCACAAGGGCATTCAAACCATTCCCAAGTCTGCGCTGGTGCTCAGAAAGGAATCGCTTTCCTCCTATGCTCTCTGACACTGGCCCCCAGCCTGGCTGTCTTCCCTCCCTGGTTAAGCCGCAGTGGCCTGGGCAGCATGAATTCCCCATCTTGGGTATTATTACAAATGTGCAGGCCTCTGAGGTCTTTCACAGTCATTGGATTCTCAAACCCCAAAGGGGGCTCCAGAAGAGTTCCGGGGCAGCCCTGTGGGGCGGAACCCCCTCTCTGCTGCCAGCTGCCTGAGCAGAGAGCTACACCCAGCTCAGGCCCTCCGCCTGCCGAGGGGCCTGGGGAGAAGAACAGGATTTCCCGTGTCCACGCCAAACCTGGTTCAGCCACAATTACCCGGTTTCCATTCCAGCCCCGCTTGGTCAGACGTCATATGTTCCTCCGCGTTCCTCCGAGTAGCCACAGACTACGTGGCTAGTGGGGCCAGCAGCAAAACAAGATGTTGGGACTGTGCTGAGGGTTGAAGGGACACCCATATCAGTTCTTTGTATTTTCCTTTGATGCCTTAGGCTTAGCCTCCAAGGTGCTAATATTGAATGTGTATCATTGATGACTAGGTGGGAGATTGTGTCACCCTTACTCAAGTGTGCTGGTAAGTGCTTAACAACCAGCTGTCTGAGGAAAGCATTGATTTGTAGCGTTTGCTATTTCTGAAGTCTACATACTCCTAAGCTATCAATATGATGTCACTGACCAGAGTTGGGAAGGGATACCAAAAACAAAAAAACAAAACCATTGCCATCAATTCGATTATGACTCATAGCGACCCTATAGGACAGAGTAGAACTGCCTCATGGGGTTTCCAAGGAGCGACTGGTGGATTTGAACTGCTGACCTTTTGGTTAGCAGCCAAACATTTAACCACTGTGCCACCAGAGCCCCTGGGAAGGGATACCCATTGCCGTTGCTGTCAAGTCAATTCTGACTCACAGCAACCCTATAGGACAGAGTAGACCTGCACCATAGGGTTTCCAAGGAAGAAATAGGGATTTTTTTTTTTATAGGGATAGGTACCTTTATATAGTATTTTCACCAGAGAGATGAAGTAAGTGCAGGTAACCTCAAGAGCAGAGTAAAATGTGGTAGAATAGTTAGGAAGTGGTAAGTTTTGAGCATTTAGTATCTTTGTTCTTAATATTTATTTAATTGGAAGCTTATATAATTTAATTTTTAATCATGGCTATGTTTAACAACTGGTTCACAAATTTCCTGGAAAGTTAACAGTTGGCTCTTGCAAGTTGCTGTGAGCTGGCTCCAGCACACCCCTGCTCTTACTCTTCCCCTGTTTTAGAAAATGAGTTCGGGGGTGTGGATTGGGCGGGGTGGGGAGGCCCAGAGAGACTTAGGGAAAGGAAGCCAGCAGTGATTCCCTGGGGGGAGATGTATGGGGTTCCAGGTACATAGTCCTCTCTTTATCCAGGGCCCTGCAGTCTCACCAAGGAGAATTCTGACTCAGTAAAGCATTATTGCATGCTTTCCTGTGTTTGAAGACACCTCCTCAGCTCAGAACTCTCTGCAGGTTGGTTGAACGTTGCTTCATCAGAAGCCTTCACTGGCCCCCAACCTAAAGAGGATCCTCGTGACACACTCTCTCAGCCCCGTAACCCAGGCCCCTTTCCATCTAAGCACTCTGCACACATGTGGTGATTACCTGTATTCCTTCCTATGCGTGCTTGCTGTTTGTCTCTCCCTCTACTGTAAACTCCAGGAGGGCCGTGTCAGTCTCTTCACCCCTGAACACCAGTGCCTGCGTGGCCACCGAGCTCCTAGCAAGCACTGAGTTGAAGGGGAAGGGCCTGAGAGCGTAGGCAGAGAGATGGGCAAGAGAACAAGGAGGAGGGAGCAGAAACAGCCAAGCGAGTTAATTGAGTATCTTTGTCCAAGAGGAGGCAAGGCACTGAGATAGGCTGGGTACCTTTTGATCCTTCCAGCTACAAGGGATGCGTGAGTGAGGATGTTCTCAGCTGCTAGTAACAGAAATTCGATTTAAAATGGCCTGAACAATAAGAGAAAACCACTACCTCACATGAAGAAAGGTGGCTCCAGGTTGGTGTTTTCAGCTGCTTGACAACATCAGAGACCTCAGTTCTTTCCTTCTTTCTGCTCCGCTCCTTAGGGTGTGAGCTCTACCCTAGGGCCAGGGCTTCCCGGGGTTGCTGGGAACTGGAGGTGTCACCTGGACACAGCAGTGTCCTACAGAAGCAGTTGGTCTCTTCCTCAGTGGCTCTTTATAGGCGTGAGGAAGCCTTCCCAGAGACCACATGCCCTTCCTAATCCAGGGCCCGTGCAGCGGACTGGAATAATCAAGATGAATTTAGGCCAGAGGTTCTCAAAGTGTGGTCCCCTGACTAACAGCATCAGCGTCACCTGGGAACTTGTTCACAGAGCCCTGGTGGTGTAGTGCTTAAGAGCTCAGCTGCTAACCAAAAGGTCAGTAGTTCGAATCCACCAGCTGCTCCTTGGAAACTCTATGGGGCAGTTCTACTTTTTCCTATAGGGTCAGAAATTCTCAGGCCACCCCCCAGCCCTCCTGGTGTTTTATGCACGCTAAGGTTTGGCGCATTCCTCGTGACTGGAACTGCAGGTGGACATCTTGCATCCACTGCCTTTAACCAGAATCGTGGACAAAGCTTACACTCCTTTGAAGAGAAGCGGGGTGCCCTGACAAGAGTGCAGTGACCGGCTGTGTGACCCTCCCACCTCTGTCTTCTCTCCTTCCCACCAGCTACCAGAGGTTCACTGACTGTTACAAGCGCTTCTACCAGTTGCAGCCTGAGATGACACAGCGGATCTATGACAAGTTTATAACTCAGTTGCAGACATCTATCTGGGTGAGTTGGCAATAGAGGAGAATTAGGGAAGGCATTTGAGACAGTCATGTCACTTGGCAGATACTAGCAGGTATCCTTGACTTGGGTCCTGAGGGCAGGGACACTACTCTGCCCTGCAGTCTCCTCAGTCCCTAGAACCTCCCTCCATGCCCAGCAGGCTGTAGCATCAGTCACCCTCCAACATGGGTATTTTAAATGCCCCCTGCTGGAGTTGTCCTCTGTTGTAATCATGTGTTTATATGTTGTCTGCCCCACTAGACAGGTGAGCTCAGCAAGGGTAGGACTGAGTCTTACTCATCTTTGTATGTCCAGCACCTGGCACAATGCCTGGCACTGAGGAGGCATCTAATAAACTGTTAGAAGTCAGTGGAACTGCATGGTACAAGGGCTGTTAAAAGGACATGATCTCATTCGTGTCCTTAAGTAGCTGTGACCTCTCTAGAGAGTTGCACTTCCATGCTGTTATCCTCCAGGATGGTCCTGTTAAGCATCACAATGTGGTGTTGCAAAGCACACTCCGGGAGTGGGGGTCCCAGCGGCACCATGGCCAGAGAGGACCCTGCTGTGGAGGTGGAGAGGTGGGGTGTAGAGAGGAGGGTGGGGTGTAGAGAGGAGGGGATATGTAGAGAGGAGGGTGGGGTGGGGCAGCTGCCTGAGCAGGGACACAGGCCCAGGAATGGGCCACCTGCACTCTCTGAGAGTGAGGAACCCAGCAGAACAGGGTGAGTGCCCAGGTGTGGGGCAACAGGGCGGATAGGTTGGGAAGGTCAGATCTGGGGCAATGAGTGCCAAGGTGGGGAGATTGGGTGGCTTAGATGGGTGGTGGGAAGAGGCTCGCTGCAGGCTCATTCTAAATGTTTTCCATTTCATACTTTATCTCCTTAATTACGTAGTCACCTGTCACAGAAAAGCTGGAAAGTATAAAGACACAGGCAGAATCTTACTAAGCACTGTTAGCAGCTTAGCATAGTTCTACTCTGGGCTTGTCTAGTATCATTACAGCGCCTTCCTCCTTTCTTCAGGAAGAAATTTCTGAAATTAAACAGGAGGGGAACCTGGAAGCAATCCTGAATGCCCTGGATAAAATTGTGGAGGAAGGCAAAGACTGCAAGGAGCCAGCATGGTGAGGATGGGAGCCGGGAGGTGAGCTGGGCCAGGGACCCTGACCTCTCTCAGCTGCTCCCCCAGCCCAGGGGGTAGAGGTGCGGAAGGGGCTGCCTTTTATCATCATGAAGGAGACTTTATGAGGGACCCACAGGCAGGGACTGGGCTCATGGTCCCTGAGAGAGAACCCTCTGACAGGGACAAGGCAGGACAGACACTGAACAGTCACCAAAGATGGCTGAAATGCATGGTGCCCCTTGGGAAGGAGAGCGCCAGGGCGTACATGTCGTCAGGGGTTAGGAAGGGAAGTAGTCTGTGGCAGGACTATGGGAGGCCTTCCTGGGGGGGCGCGTTTCAGGACCTGCTTGGCCTGTGGGAGAGAGGGGAGGCGGAATAGCGAGCCTTGGAATCCTGTGGAGACGGGGCTGGCCTGGGCATCTGGTCTTTATTCATTTGTTCATTCAACTCTAGAGAGCACCTGCTATAATACAGCTGATACTGTTTTAGACGTCAGAGATTCAGCAGTGAACAAGACAGACAGATACCTCCTCTCCCAAAGCCCACATTTCCACGGCTACCCAGCTGCCTGGCCTGTCCTGTTCAGGATGGAGAAGGGGGCTGGAGAGGAGTGGAGGGGAGAGGCCCTGAGGCTACCTGCCTCCTATTGCCCTCTTCCTGAACAGAATCTTGCCCAAAGGGAGTAGACATTTTGGGTACTTTGCAATTTTTCTATGCTTTGTGACCTTAATACTTAAGAGAATTAAGTTTTACAACTGAAAAAAATTTTTTGTTTTAAGGAACCTACAGTGGCTTCCACCCCTCTGCCCCTCAGAGCTGACCTGAGCTCACTGGACATTCTGCCTCCCCTGCCCTGTCTTTCCTCATCTTCCCACATCAGCCAACACATCCCGGGCCTCCCAGGGCTGGGCCCTCTCCCAGGCAGCCATCCCCCAATCTTTCTAGCTCCCAGGCTCATCGAGTGAATGGCCCAGCAGGGCACACAGTCACAAGGAGAGACAGGGCTGGAAAGTAGCCTCTACTCCTGGAGCGTTAGAGCTGGAGGAGGGTAATGTGGCAGAGACGAGGAGAATATGGGTGTGCTTGGGAAGGCTAAAATACTGGCTGTGAGAAGGGGCAAGGCAGACCCTTGGGCACTGAAGCTCAGGACAGGTGGTGAGTGTTCCCATCGGGAACAGGAGCTGTGCGGGCCGGCGGGTCTTGGGAGGTGAGGGGAACCACAGGACGTCCTTGAAAGCCAATCTGACTTCGGGGTGAAGCACTTTAAAAGTAGAGCCCTCACCCGGACACGTCCTCTCCGCCCACCCTGTGCCCATGTGGGCCCCACAGGCGCCCTAGTGGGATCCCAGAGGAAGACCTGCGTGGCGCCATGGCGCCCTACCTCCTGCAGCAGCGGGACGCCTTGCAGCGCCGTGTGCAGAAACAGGAGGCTGAGAACCGGCAGCTGGCGGACGCCGTCCTAGCCGGGCGCAGGCAGGTGGAAGAGCTACAGCTGCAGGTGCAGGCCCGGCAGCAGGCCTGGCAGGTCAGTGTCCGGGCCCTGCCCCCTTTCCCTTCCTGCCCTGGGAGCCCCTTGGATCCCCAGATCGGTGGCTCCTTCCACTCCAACCTAAGGTCCTTCACAGGGAGCAGGAGAGCCTGCCACTGTGGCCCGACGCTCGCTGTGTCTCCATGGGCACGTGCAGGGGTCCCCTCACCAGCCACAGCAGTCAGGTTTCCCAGGACCTCTGCTCTCCTAGTGGCCACAGCGCAGGCACGTCTCCCTGCTGCAGCAGCCTGGGGTGTCCCGGAAGCAAACTGTCCCCGAAAGGGCAGGTGACCTGCCTGAGGTAACAGCTCATCTGTGGCAGAACCGGAGTTAAAACCCTGTGTATCCAGTGGTCGTTCTACTCCATGGGACGACTGCCTGGATCCTTAAAGTGCCTACACTGGAGCGACCTTTAGAGCCTTTGACACATCTAAAAAATATGCTCCATGTAACAAATGTGTGTCCTTTGATAGTGAATGTAATTTTTGAAAACAGCCCAAAGTTATTTGGGGCCAAGTTGAGGGAAGAGGGTAACCGAGCTGGATGACGCAGGTAGCAGACGTGGGTGCAAAGTGACGAGATGTGTTTTCTTGTTGGCCAGAAATGCGCTCCAAGAGAGGGTTTCCAGTAGGGTCGAACGGTGGCCGCACTGTGGGATTCTCCCGTGTCCACATTTACATATCCAGCTTATATCTACTCAGAGCCATATCACAGCTCCCTTCCTGGGCAGACTCCTCTGCTCCCAACAGGAAGAGGTCCCAGATCTATGGCTCCCGATCCCCGGGGTCTTCTCTTCCCCAAACCAGCCAGCTGCCACCTGAAGGCCCTGCCCTTAGCCTCATCAAGGGCCCTGAGCCTTGGGGAGGAGGCAGTGATGGAAGGCCAGTGCCCTGCCCTGCTCCCTGTTGTGCCGAGCCCTGCAGCCTCCCCACTTAGCAGACTGGTCCTGGGGGACTGGGCAGCAGGCATGAAGGTGGTTGTGACCAGGCCCTGGTGCTGTCTTGCAGGTAGGTCCCACAGCTCAGAGCTGGGTCTTGCGTACCCTTGGGGCTGCCCTCCTGAGTTCTCAGGCAAGATGCTATTCCGCCTATTACTGTATTCCGCCAGTGTTACTCCATCACTAGGAGGCCGTGGGTCACTCGCGGCCCTGGGCCCTGGCATCCACATCTGTGCGGGGCCCCTCCAGCTCTGCCACACAGTGCTTTTATCGCAGAGGGGGAGAAAGCCCCTGCTCTTATACCACACCTCACCAGCCAGCCAGGAAGACTGTTTTAAGTTGGTCAGCTAGACAACTGGAGTAAGTGCTCAGCCCAGAGCTCCATGTGGGAGCTTCAGAGAGCCCTCTTTCACCAGAATACCATGTCTGTTGAAAGTCCACTTCAAGAAACGTTCTCTGCTAGAGAATTCTGGTCGGGCCCAGGGATTGGGGGCCACTTTGGGCGTCCTTGTTGGACACAGGCTCTGCTCTGGGGAGGCCTGGCCTCAGTGGTCACAGCACCCGCCTGCCATGAAAACCTGAGTGGTGGGACGTCCTGGCATTCCTTTCCCCTCACACGCCCTACCCGGCCAGTGGCATGAGCCACAGACCCTGCCCATGCAGTCTGGGGGAAACCGAGGCCTGGAGCCCGGGACAGTAGGGGGACAGGTTTGGCTTCTCTTGTGCCCTGATTTGCCTGTCCTCTCCCCCTGACTGCAGGCACTACACACAGAGCAGAGGGAGCTGGTGGCCGTGCTGAGGGAGCCGGAGTGAGGAGACGCCGGGCCCAGGAGCCTGTGGCCCTGGATGACCAGCCTGAGAACAGCTGCAGCAGTGCCCAGTCCCTAAGCAGTGATGGAAGCTGCTGGAGGCGAGGCCTGAGCAGGCCCCACTGCACTGGGCTTTTGATGCCCTTTTGGGGTCACACACACATTACCTTGTTTCCTCTAACTTGAGAATTCTTGGCCAGCTCCCACCCTGGGAATCAGGCATGCTTCCTCTTCAGGGTCTGCCAACACAGAGCCTCTCCCCCGAGCCCCCTGCAGGTCCTGAGCTGTCCCAGGACCTGGCTTGGGGAATCTGTTTTCAATCTCCACTGATTGCCCCCTTGCTGGCCAGCCCAAGAGCCTTGCCCACATCCCTAAATAAACTTCCTCATCTGCACTGTAATCTGTGAGGATGCTTCCTCTGCGGGGCCTCTCCCAGCCTCTCCCGGCCAGGACCCCGCCTGGCCTCCAAGCTGGGTTTAGTCAAGGCCTCACTCGCAGCCCTGAGCACCTCCAGGCTGGGGTGTATGGGCAAGAGGGGGAGCGGGTGTATCTGTCCACCATCTGCAGAGGGTAGTGCAGCCCCATGTCACAGAAACCAGGACCCCTGGGTTCCCTGAGGCCAGGACAAGCTGCCAAGGGAGTGTCACTCTGCCCAACCCCACCCATCCTCCCCTGCCATCTGGGTTAACTCTAAGCAAGCCTTGGCTTATGCGTGGCAGGGTTCACACCCAGAGTAAGCTGAGCCCTCAAGGGAGCTAGCACTTTGGGCTTCTCTCGCCTTGCGTCTCCCCAGCCAGGCCAGCAGGGAATCAAGCAGGATGGGTACTCCCTCAGGACCAGAGGGTGAAGGGGGTTTGGGTATGGGTTGAGGACAAAACTTTTTCCCTGGTGAGGCAGGAGCACTGGTGAGGCCTCACCCTAATCCTGTGGAGAAGACCACCGGGGACAGACAGGAAGACATCAAGTGGCCCGTGATCAATCCTCCCCCCTGCACTCCCACAGTAAACTGAACCCAGTGGCCCCATCTCTGCCCCATCACAGAGGAGCTGCAGCATTAAACCAGACAGACACCCCTCCTGGCCAGCCGGGCCCAGGGGTGGGGGGGGACATCACGTTCTTTGTCGGGTTGGACAGATGGTCCTAAGCCCAGGTGGGTGGGTGGATGAGTAAGGACATGGGTCAGAGAAGGTGCCAGGATGCCCTCCTCCCTGTCCCCAAGCTGACCTGAGGCAGTATTGGCTCCCTGGTGTGGGACAGAGCATTTTTCAGGCTGGGATGTTCTGTCCCTTAGAGAATGGCCCTTCCTATCACTTGGGGGCATGGGGCGGGCGGGGGCTGGGTCCCAAGGTTGTTGACTCTGAGAGGAGGCTACAAGGGCAGGAAGAGACCCGGAGGGCCAGGAGCCCTGAGGAGCTCTCCAGCTCCCTGCCCTTCATGGGCCGTGCCTGCCCACCCGCCAGGGACACAGAGAAGGGGGCCCACTGCAGCATCCCACCTCTCTGTCCTGTGGCCACGCCACTGCACACCTGGCTGGCACTGCTGCTGTAAAGGGGCACTCCACAGCTGCCTGGCCTGCCCAGAGACCTGAGAGGTTGTCACCTCACAACTAGACCCAACTCTGTTCCCCTGGCCCTGGCTTTGTGCTGCCCCAGCCTCTCCCCTGCCTGATGCTCAAGCCTGACCAGAGTCCAGCTGCCCCCATGCCAGGCCTGCAAGGGGTGTCTTGATGGGGCATAGCCCCTGGGTGAGTGAGGGCATTCCTCCCTGGGGTTTGGCTCCTCCCCGGGGGCCGACAGTGGAAATCGCAGGCTTCAAGAGAGTTGGAACCCAGCTCTGCTCTAACCTATTTTAGACTTCGGAGCCCCCTTCCTCTCCATACTCCCCCTCTCACCTCTCTGGCCTGGCTACTCCCCCCTCACCTCTCTGGCCTGCCTAGCCAGTGCTCAACCTGAGGGTGAGTAGGGGCCGGGGGACCTGAGGCTGCCCCCTGGACCCAGTGGTCCCAGAGGCCATGTTCAGAGCCTGGTGGTCACAGATTGTGGCTCATTCCCTTCATCACTCCCAGGCCCTGCCCAGGCAGCCGCAGCTCCTGACCACAGCATCCTTTGGGGTTTGGCCTACAGAGCTGGGTGGATGACCTCCAGATAGCTCTGCCAGCTCCCCCGTGACCTGCCCCTGCCACGGTCAGGCACTCCCCCTCACCTCCGGGGTACAGCTAGAGGGTATATATGGTGCCGGAGGCTGGAAGGGACAGAGCAGCTGAGTCCCAAGAAGCAGCCCCAAAGCAGCCGCCGAAGGACACACTATGAGACCTCTCACACTCTTGGCCCTGCTGGCCCTGGCCGCACTCTGCCTCGCTGGCCAGGTAGGTAAGTACCCCACTTCCACCCTGTCCATATTCTGGTGGGGGGCTCCAGGGGAAAAGCACCAAGACCTCCACCCTGCATCCCTTCCACTAGCAATCCGTCCTGCAGGCTCAACCCATTCCTCCCCTGCTCTGCCCGGCCTTGTGGAGGGAGAGGAGGGGAGAGCAAACCGCCACAGAGGCAGGGGAAGCAGGATAAGGGCCCCCGGGGTGAACAGGATGAACTGGCTCCCTTTCCTTTGCAGATTTGAAGCCCAGCGTTGCTGACTCTGGCAAAGGTGCAGGTATGAGGTGGCCCAAGCGGGGCTACGCACTGCATGGCCCCTCGGTGCCTCCCACTTCTAGCCCCTCCACTCGCCCTGGTCCCCTAGCCCCATTCCCTTCCTGCCAGCTTCTGTCTGGCTGGCGGGAAGGCCAGCCTACTCCCCACCTTGCCCCACAAAACCTGATCCCTGCTCCTCTGCTCCACAGCCTTCGTGTCCAAGCGAGAGAGCAGTGAGGTAGTGAGGAGACCCAGGCGCTACCTGGATCAAGTGCTGGGGTAAGGGAGAAGGGGGTGCTGGGCTGGGCCCTGCATTTCCGGGGGGAGTTGGAGCAGGAGTGGCCTGTGGGCTGGGGAAGTGTCATCCCCTCCTGGCTGGGACCCCAGAGCCCCATGTGCATTGGGAGGGGGTAGGCAGCTGTTGGGGTGTTTGCACGGGCGTGACCATTGTGTTGGGGTTCTCAGAGCCCCAGCCCCCTACCCAGATCCCCTGGAGCTCAAGAAGGAGGTGTGTGAGCTCAACCCGGACTGTGATGAGCTGGCTGACCACATTGGCTTCCACGAGGCCTATCGGCGCTTCTATGGCACGGCCTAGGCCCTCCAGTCCTGCCGGCCCAGCTGGCCACCTCGGCCCTCCTCACGACCCCTTCTCCCCTCACCCTGACCTCCCCGCCCTGTGAATGTGGAGTCCGGTGTCACACTTGCTGCTCCCAAAATAAACCCCAGAAGAGGAATCAGTGGGCCAGTGAGTCTTTGTCCGGTCTCTGCAGTTCAGGAGAGAGGTGGGGATGGGGTGAGGCTTTACTTCTTCAGATTTTAGAAAGTGTTTCCTAAAATCGACTGTTTATTTGTATCTGCCTTGTTCCGGAAAGGTGAATTCCTAAAGGCTAACTAGGGTTCCAGCATACCCCCCTCCCACCTCAACCTATCCATGCCACACCCACATAGGCCCAGACACCAAGGGCCTGGACACACTGAGTACAGAGGTTGTGACCAGGATGGACAGACTCATCTCTGTAGGCAGAGAGCTGCTGGCAGAAGGCACTGCCTGGCCTGGGAGGCAGGAGGCAAGGGGGCCGCCTCCTGGGCGCGTTAGCAAGCATTCAAGGTGGGCCGAGGTGAGCTGTGTTAGTTCTTCCCTGGACTGAGCAGACTTCCAGGAGCACCAGAAATGGGGCCAGATGAGGGGGCCCCAACACCCCCATCCCAGCCTGGGGAGGGAAGGGGGGCAGCCCTGGCCTGGACACACGTGCCTCTCCCCTCTCAGACCCTCAGCACGTTCCCCGGCTCCATCGAGAGCACCCTCACACACCCCACCCTCACACATCCTCTCAGCCAGCCTCCCCAAGCACCCCTCTCCCCTCCTCTGCCTTCTCTCCTCTGCACTCGCTCCTCAGCCACTCTAGGTTCCAGGCTCAGATGTGCCCCCACTCAGTCAGCACTGCTGGGGCCTGGCCTCTGCCCCCGCTCCAGGGCAGGGTCACAGACAGGCTTACTGTTGTTTGGCCCTGGTGCCCCCCTCCGGGGGGCCACCCTGTAACAAGGGGCATGAAGCAGGGGCCCGAAGCAGAGAGGCTGTGAAGGTGGCGATGATGAGTAGATTCCCGGCCACCGCCAGGCCTAGCGCGGCCACCGTGCCCACCAGGCCTAGGGCAGGGTCCTGCGTGGCCAGCCAGGTTCGACGTGACCCCATATCGGCCAGCACTGCCTCCAGCTGGAAGTGGGTGCCCAGAACGGCGCAGATGTGGAACAGCTGGTGGCTGTGGCCTGTGGGGAAGGTGAGCAGCTCAGGACACGTCCCCCATTCCCAGGGCGGCCCTGACTCACCTTGTGACCTGGAGCCAGTCAGCCGTCCCTCAGGGCCTGCTACTCCCCCACTACACTGGAAACAGGAAAGCCTGCTTCCCAGAGCTGTCCGAAGGACTGCAGGAGCTGAGAGGCACACAGCTCCCAGCATTGTAACTACATTCAACTAGTTCTGCTGTTATCTGAGTGGTGGGGTGGGGACGAGCCTGGACCCTGAGGACCCTTCCAGACACCCTCTGATTATAGGAAGACAGGGAAGTCCTTCCTGTCATTTGTTTCCATCCCTCTGGCTGGGATACCCCATTTACGCAGTTCGCTATGTGTGCTTCCGGGAAGCTGCCTCCCCCTGCCCCTCTTACCAATGTAGTCAAAGTGTCCTGGAGCCAGACGCTCAGGCAGGTGGGAGGTGAAGAGGAAGCCCGTGAGCAGTGCACAGAGGAGGTGGTAGCAGTGGCTGGCGCTCAGCGCCTCCTGCCCGCAGTCGTGGCCCTGGCCCCAGCACAGGTTGAGCTGGCAATGGAAAAACAGGGCTGGGAAGGGGCGCTGGAGTGCAAGCAGTGTGTCAGGGGTCTGGTGAGGATGCAGACGGGTGCACATAGCTGCGCTGGGGCTGGGCCTTGGGGGTTGGCACGAGGGCTGAGGCTAGAGACTGAGGGGCAGGACTGGAAGTGGGCTCCCTGAGGGTCAGAAGTGGGGGAGCAGGAGCCGGGCAGGAGTCCAGGCACCCTTACCCGATAGAAGAGCGGGAGGTTGTCGAACAGGAAGGGGTAGGCGAAGGCAGCTGTGCGGAGGGCCTTACTGAGCCCAGGGCTTTCTAGCTCGGGGAAGCTGAGAGGAGGGAGGGAAAAGTAGTCTGGTCACCAGCCCTGGGCATCAGAAAAGGGCAGGGGGACCCCTTCAGCCTTGGACCAAGATGAATGTCATTGTAGCTTAGTGGCTAAGAGGGCCCTTAGGGCATATGGCCACCTCTGTAAATGCCCACATCTGTAAGCTGGGGATAAAGACACCTGCCTCTTAGATGGCTGTTAGGGATGGTGCTAGTGTAGAGTCTGGCACAGTCCTCAACAAACGTGCCCGTTTATGTTGCTATTACTGTACAAGGGCCTGAGGCACGGGAACAAGACCGCTGGCCGCCCGTTTGGGGGAACTCACCGGGAGTAGCAGGAGAGGCCGGTGCACAGGAGGGAATTGAGTGCGGCGGTGGGCACAAACAGCTGGTGCAGGCGGCCGTTCAGCCAGGAGGCTGGCATGGAGTAGGCAGCATAGGCAAAGGCACAGCCTGGGGCGAGGTGGGGGCGGGAGCTGAGGCTCAAGGGGCGTGGCGGGAGAGGCTCCTCCCCCACGCGCCACACCCCCCTCCCGCCCCCGAACCCCACCCCGCCCCACCCCGCCCTCCCGCCTCCGATGCCGCCGGGCTCACCCAGGCTGTACAGGCTGAGGGCTCCGTAGTCTAGGAAGTAGCAGATGTGACGCGCGCGGGGCGACATGGAGCTGAAGGTGTGCGCGCAGCACGACGCGAAGGGGTAGAGACAGGCGGGCAGCAGGAAGATGAGCAGCGGCCAGTGGTATGCCTCCGCCCGGAAGCCCGGGCCCCCTGCCAGCGCCAGGAGGCGCCACAGGAAGTACCTGCGGCGGGCACGTGCTCAGGCCGCCGCGGACCCCCGCGACTCCTCCTGCTGCCCGCGGGCCTCAGTGGCCCCTGCCCGCCTGGGTATCCCCTCTGAGCCCAAGGCTGCTGCCTGGAGCAGAGCCTCCCCTCACCAAGTGGGTAGGAAGTGAGTCCAGATGTTGACCGTCTCGTTTGTCATCTGGAAGGAGCTGAGGACACAGTCCAAGGCCGAGCTGGTGGGGCGACGGTAGCCAGACATAATGCCATCTTCCCAGAACACCTGGGGCGATGGTAGGAGGATAGAAGAGGGGAGTCACTGCGCCTGGAGCCCTTTCACTTATGAGGGATCCCTGGAAGCAGGGTTTAAGAGGATGGTCTGGAGATCACAGTGGCCCCAAAGCCACACTAAAACTAAACCACCTTACCACAGGTGTCAATACCCGGAGGACAGATGAGAAACAGGAGAAAAGGCAGAGTGAGGGGACAAGGTAGGATGACGGTGGAGGGGGCATGGCCGAGGTGCTCAGGGGAGGAGGACTCTGGGCAGAGGGGTATGCAGGACAGAGGAAGAGTCTCACACTGGAACAGAGCGGCAGGGATAGGAGTTAGCCTGCCGGAGAGACTTTCCCAATAGCTAAGGAGAACCTGTGTCCCAGTTGGTCCCCTGGAAACTGGGGGTTGGTGGGTCAAGCCCTCACCTGGGGGACCTGGTGGACTTGCAGGAGCTGGGGCAGCTTGAGGCTGAGCATGGTGGCCTGGTGCCTCCACGGTGACCTGGAGAGAGTGGAGGGGGAGTCAGTGTCTGCACCATCCACAGGCCCTCTTCACCCGGGTTCTGGCTGGGCCTTTTCACTGAGCCCCAAGGGTCAGACTGTTGGGGGGGTGCTGGTAGTAGCTGGCTGCTGAGCTGCTTCCCTCAGACCGGGGGAGTCTGGGGCTAGCGCCTGCCTTCAGTCATCATAACACATAACCCCAACCCCTCCCAGGCTCCTAGCCTTGGTAAATTAAGCACCTCCCCCTGCCCCCCCCCCACCCCACCACCCATTCAAAGGGGCTGGTCTGCCTCAGCGAAGCATGGAGTGGCGAAGCATGGAGCGGCAGGCCCTCCCCAGCTGGGAAGCTAACCTCAGTTACCAACCTAGGCCCTGGATCCAGGTTCCCAGCCCCGAGTTTCTGTCTCAGAGAACTCTGGTTCCTGGAGCCAGCACAGAGAGCCCAATCACCCCCCACCCCACCAGAAAGCTCCTTGGCCCACAGTTGCCTGGGCTGAACACAGAAGACTCATGGCCCTCAGGGAAAATTCCTGGAGAGGCCAGGTGCCTGCCGGCAGGGCAAGGCATTACAGGACGCTTGGCTGTCTCTGAGCATGTCACTTGTGTCCCTGGGGGGCATTTGAGGTAGGTCCCTGCCCATTCTGAGCCCCTTGCCTGTTAGCCCCAGACCTGTGCTCTGCTGCCCCGTCAGCCTCTCAGGCCACCCCCCTCCCCAGACACATTCTTTGGCACAAGTAGAAGGGCTGGGCCGGCCTGGCTGGTGGAGCCGCCCCTGGGGGAGGAATAGAACACTCCCCCCACTCTATGTTCCCAAGCCAAAATTTTCCAGCAGCTCTACGGCCTAGCCTGGCCCCACCTCCTGCTGCTGCCTGCTTCGCCGTCCATCTGTGTGTTTGTCCATCTGTGTTTCCGTTTGTGCCGAACATACTGTGGCCCCACGCTGCCAGTTAGTCCCCCAGGCCTGTCTGCCGTTCAACAGTTTGGGAGCCCTCTGCCCCTGAGCTGGATGCTGCAGACCCAGCTGGGCACAAGACAGCCCTGGTCCCGAGTTTCTGCACCCCTGTGCCATTTTAAGACAGATGGGGGCCTCCCAGGGTAGCCCTACCCCCAGGAGTTGGTCTGGTCTGTCCTGAAGTGCTGCCCATCCTGCGGGGGAAGGGAGAGAAAGATGCCAGGCACTCTCTCTTCTCAGGGTCCCTTCCCTTAGCAGTAGGGTTTGGAGGCTTCTGGAGTAGGGTGAGGTATGCCCTGTTACCATGGAAATGGGCAGGTCTCTGGAGCAGGAGCTTTACCTCTGTTTCCCAGAGTAGGCGTCAGAACCTCGGAAGGTGAGCCTTCTTACCCTGAGCTTGAGGGGTGCTCCTAAGCTGGTGGGTTAGCAGGCCCCGGCTCCACAGGCGGAGTCCCAGGCTCCTGCCTGCCAGGCAGAGGGGAGGGAGAGAGGCCAGGCAGGCGGGCCAGGCCTGGGCGGGGAGTGGGGAGACAAAGGGGAGTGGGGGAACAATCCCTGCCTTGTCCAGCCTCCAGAGAGCAGCGCAGGGTGGCCCAGCCCCATTAGCAGGCAGCTCACTCGCCCTCCTTCACACAGCCAGCCCCTCCAGCTTGACCCAACCCCATTAGATGAGACCGGGTAGAACAGGCTGGGGGCCCAAGCCAGCTGGGACCAGGGTGATGGAGCCCACGCCCTAAGGCCGGCTGCGCTCCAGTTCCAGGCTCGCCCAGGAGTTGAGATTGGCTCTGCCTTAGGCCGGGCAGAAGGATCCAAGCTCCCACGGATCTTGAACCAGACTTCTGAAACCACCTCCCACCATACTTTCCTGTCCCTTAACACCTGGAACTGGGCAAGATTCAGAGCAAATGCCTTTGGTCAATGTTGGTTCAACCACGAGGGATCCACCAAGCGTTATTTACCCTCCTCCAGATATAACTTGAGGTGCCAGTCCTTGCAGAGGGACAGGAATAGGGACTCAGGCTGGCTGAGGGAGAAAGTTTCTCCCCACTCAGAGGATCTAGCTGACAGCAAACGCTTCCCTAGGAAGGCACCCCAGGCAGCTGGCCGAGTGTACTCATATCTGGCTTTTGGTCCCATTCCCCGCAGCCCCTTCCACATTATCAACCCTTTGAGGGCACCGCCTTAGTTCACAGGGTCAAATGAGCCTGACAGTCTCTCTCACAAACCACTTCGAGGGCCTTCCTTCAAATCTTGCTGCTCTGTCCTATCCACCTTCAGGAAGCCTCTCCAAAGGCACCACAGCCTATAATCCCCAATGCCCCCCTCCAATAAGACTTCTGTACAGAAAGGGACCAGCAGACAGGGAGCGGGCTTGGGGGAACTTTTATTAAGTGATGCTTCTCAGTCTCTTGTCAGGGACCGGGGTGTCTCCACCCACCCAGGTTTTCCCAGCCTTGCTGTCTTAGAGGAGGCAGGGAGCCCGCCCTCCTCTAAGCAGCTTGGAAGCTGGGCTAGCCCTGGGGGAGGAAAAGGGTAGCAGAGCTGCTATCCCTCCCTCACCCCACCCCTGCCCTGTGCTACTAGCCTGAGGGGGAAGGGCTGAGGTGACCCTGGCCCACATCTCCCGCGGCCCTGCTTTTGGGGTTCCGCTCACCACCGTGAGCTATTCATGATCTCTGCCCCCATTTTCCCACATTCACCTCGACACCCCAAAGCTAGCCCATGTTCAGCCCCACCAGCTCTTCAGTCCTGGGGAAGGGCAAAGGTACGGAAGCCCATCAGGACAGCAGGCCCCTGACCAGGCAGCTTCAGTGGGCCTCTCCTTTCTACTGCCCACCTGAATGCAGGCCCCAGTCTCGGCTCTCCCCTCCGCTGTGAGCAAAGCCCTCCCTAAATAAACAGTGAGGGGGTGGTGACTGCAGGCTGCACCCCTCGCTTTGCTTACTGGCATCCGGCTCGTCCCAGCATAGCAGCCAAGAGCACAAAGCACAGCCTGCTCCCTACCCTGGAAGCTAGACTAAGGGAGGCAGAAAGCAGAGGTTGGTGTGAGGCCCCTGCAACAGGGAGGAGGGGAGTCCAAGGCTGGCCATGCTACTCAGCACAGGCAGCCCCAGGCCTACCAGGCCCCACTTCTGGAAGAGCCTCTGGCTCCAGAGCTGCCCAGCCCCCACAAAGGGCGATGAAAGGAGGATGGGTGGTCCTTGAGGAGGGGAAGGGTCTGCAGAGAACCACCCAGACATTAGGTGTTACTCAACTCTTCCCCCAGGGCTTGGAGGGTCCAAACTCCTAGCCCCCAACCACCCTGGATCTTGGTGAGGAAGAAGGATCTCTTCTGTTCCTTCCCCTCAGAGGTCTAGAAACCACTCCAATGAGACAGACACCCATGCCTGCCACCTGCCCCTGGGGACAGCAGGGGGTTGAGGCAGGAAGGCTGGCCTGGGACCCACAGGCCTCTCCTGCTCCAAGCACTCTCCTTGCTTTCCTGACATCAGCTTGGCAAGAGGGGACCCCGCCCTCCCCACTGGCTCCTGGGCCCTCCCTGCAGCCTCTGCACAGCTAGGCTTCCTTCCTGTGTGCGTGCGTGAGTCTGCGTGTGGTGGGGTGACTACAAGTGGTGGTCCTGGCTGCCAGGGAGAGCAGGAGAGATCTGGAGTCAGCCCCACTGGAGGGCCTGGGGGTCAGTCTCAACCAATCTCTTTCCACTGCTTGTAGAAGTCCAGAACATTCTTGATGTCCACGCTGGCGTGGGCAGCAGCCTGCAGGGCTGCCTGTGGAGTAGAGAGAGGAGACATGAGGGGTCCTGGCCTTCTGAACTATAGGACAAGTTGTCCAGGGGCTAGGGAAGGGGTGACAAGAAAAGGATACCTATATGGAGGGTTTGAGGATGGAGTTCACTCCAGTACCTCCTCCCATCCCACCTTGCCCCCCACCTCCCAGCCCATGACCCACCTGCATGGGGCCTGAAAGCATGCTGGGGTTGTCCAGTGGGAGGCCTGTGACAATGGTCACCATGCCACTTGGGTCCTCTTCCCCTGCCCCTTGGGCCAGAGTCAGCTGCTTGCAGCTGTCCAGGATCTTATAGAGAGTCCTGGGGGAGAGGAGAGGGACAATGAGCCAAGAGCCAGCATTAGCATGGCCTGAACACCAGGATCTCTAGGGTGAGCTGGGGGCCAGGAGGCACCTGAGGAGAAAGGAGAGGGACCAGGGAGCCTGGGCAGGGGGTGCTGGAGGCTGGCCCTGGAGGATGTGCTACAGGGACAGGCCCTAGAGACTGAGGACACCAAGCCCAAGCATCTCAGGGCAGAGAGGCTGACCCTTCTGTAGAGGGAGGGGGCTCAGGTGCTGGAGCAGCTTCTTGCTCCTTCCCAAGCGACACCTGCAGGAGGCCCTGGGAAGGCTGGGCGGGGGGCCTGCCCTGGCCTGCTCCAGGCAGTGCTCAAGAAGGAGCAAGGGGGGCAGCCTGAAGCTCCAGGAGTGAGGGTGAGATTTTACCAGGCATCTGCATCCTGCCTCTTCAGCTTATGCCGCTCAAAGCTCTTCCCCACTTCTTTCTGGCAGCGAATGTACCTGCAAGGAGACATGAGAGTGGAGGTGAGGGCATACAAAGCCGGCCATTGTTCTGCTCTGGGGGCCCAGTTTTGCAGGAGGGGGTGGGGGCTCCCATCTCTCCCATCACAGGTCGGTTTGAAGCGGCTTCCTGGCCCTTGGGCCCAGCTCGCTTTTCCTCCTGATAAACATCGCTTCTTTGGTTCCTCTCAGGGGACGAGCTGGGAGGGGAGAAGCAGCAAACGCTTTTCAAGTCAGGGGTTCTGGAGACAAGGTCCAAACAAGCAGGCATTGTTGGCTCCCTGATCAGGCGGGGGCAGATGCAGAGGAGGGAGTGGGCCAGCCAGCAGAGAGAAGGGAGCGTTCTCCCTGCTCCCTAAACCACTACCTAGCCCTCTTGTGGCCCCAAAGGCCAGAAGGAGAGGCCTGTGCTGGGTGAGCACCTGCACACACTGCCATCTGCTCATCCCTGGTTGGCCTGAGCCTCCCCACCGCCTCAGCTCCGTGGAAGGTGGGGGCCCTGATCACCTGACCCAACTAGACCAGGAGACCTCCCTCCTGAAAAGGAACCCACAGCCTGGATTGGGGGCTAGAGGAAATCTGCACTCCTCTCCCCAGGGACTGGTGGTCATGTGTCTGTCCAGAGGCGAATGGACAGCAGGTCAATATCCCCTCCACAGGGCCCCTGGCTCCTCTGGTCACCCTCTGTGTCAGCACCTACAGACCTTGACTTCTAATTATCTCTTTGTCTCCCTCCTCAGACAGTGAGCGTATGGTGGGCAGAGTCTGTGAGTGTCTTACTCATCCCAGCAGCTCTAGATCCAGCCAGGTTCACTCACCTGTTTCCTTTTTTAAACTCCGCCTCCAGATAGCGGATCCCATCCCGGGCCCCTGGGTGCTCCTTCTTCAGCAGGTCCAGGCCATCTATCACTAGTGGGCAAAGTGGAGATGGGGAAAGACAACACAGAAAAGCTCGGGCTGCCGTGGCAGAGGCCCGGCAAAAAGTACCTGCCCTCACCCCAGTACGCACTACAGGAAAAGACGGGGCCATGGAACCTTCCAGGGCTCCCGAAGTTCTTCAAACATGACCTTCGACCAGCACTGTACTTCGCAATTCACAAAGTGATTTCACTTCTACATTTTTTCACCTGTTTCTCCCAACTGTCTTGTGAGGCAGGGCTAAGAGGGGCTGTTAAGCTCATTTCACAGAGGAAGTGACTGAGGTTCAGACAGGCTGTACAACTTGACCAAGGCACTGTGTATAAGCTGGACCCCAAAGAAGGGTCTCTCAATCCCAGAGCCCAGAGTTTCTTTTAGCCACATTCTACCTGTCCCCCGACCTCCCCAATATGCTTACCAGTCCTTGGGATGATGACAATGAAGCGGCCACTGGTGGCCAGCTGGCGGATGACTGGGAGGTGGTGGCAGAGGGCCTGGGTGTCAGGGACGAGGTAGGGAGACATGGCCGACTGGGCCTTGGGCTGCTGCAGGCTGCCCTCCAGCTGGGAAACCTCGAGCTGGTGAGAGAAGGCAGCTGGTGTGGCTGTGGGGGCTGCAGCCTGGGCAGGAGGGGTGGGGCTCAAGGTGCTCTTATGGCCCTCCCCCTCCTGCTAAGGGGCAGAGGACACTACCAATGGCCTTGGGCAAGACGGAAACAGAAACACAGGGTAAGGGAAGGAGAAGGAAGAGACCCAAGTGAAGGCAGTCGGGGGCATTGAGGCTCAGTGAACAATGAGCCGCAGGGCAGGGTCTGTGAGAAACAGAGGGCCACAGGGGACAGAACAGGAAGGCCTGCAGCCGGAGGGTGAGAATCTGCCGGTGGGGTTAAGCAATGAGCAAATCAGGAGGAGAAGGCGCCTTTGGGCCCCCATTTCCTACCTGAAGTCGGAGCTGAGCCATGTCTCTCATTAGCCTGTTCCGCCGAGCTTCCTCCTGTGCCTGTGAGGAACAAGGCAAGTGATAAGCTGGGGGTGAGGAGCTGAGAGTATATACTCTTCCCCAGTGACCAAGAAGACCAAAAGGAACCCCTGGGTCTGAAATAGGCACGGCGTCACATAAAATCACCTCTGTCATTTTTGCTCAACCAGGGGAAAGGAGGCATGGAAGAGAGAACAGTCCTCAGGTGCAATCTGAACTTCCATTACCAACCTACGGAATGAAGGTCACTGTGTCGCAGACACCCTGGGAGAGAAGGAGCCAATGGTATGCACTAGCACCATGCAGGATGCCACCTGGCTGTGCCATCACACTCTCCGGCTAAGCGAGCCTCAATCTCTCCTCCTTAACCCCTGGCTGTGTCTCAGGGCTTCTCTCTGCTTGTACTCCCCTCTGGAGGGATACTGCCCAGGCACCCACCCTGGCTTCTCTCACCATCTCCTGGCCAAGTTCTCCCGGATCTGCAGATTCAGCCCAGACCTGAGCACCTCTGAGCTCTGGACCCACACAGCCAACTGCCTCCTCAACAGCCTCATCGGCTCTGCAAAACTGGCCTCGCTCCCTCCAGTGTTCCCCCCTTGGCTAACACCCCACCTTCCACCCCAGTCAGAAAGCTCACTTTGACTCTTCCCGCTCTCTCAGCCCCAGCAGTTATCAACTTCCAAGTCCTGTCACCACTCAGACCTCTCCACTTCCTCCGCCTCTACTGCTGCAACTCCAGCCCAAGCCGGCATCCCTCCCTTGACTATTGTAACAGCGCCTCACTGATCTGCCTCTGATCCAGTCCATCTTCTCCAGCTGCAGGCAAGGCAGTCTCTCCAAGCCCATCTGATGCCCGTTACACCCCTGCACAGTTTTCCCCTGTCTTCCGGATGAAGTCCGAACTCCTTAATATGGTCTAAAGACCACGTCAGAGGATGGGGACGCTCCCTTGTAAGGCACAGGGAGCCGCTGAAGGCTCCTGAGGAGCAAACCGGCATCATCAGAGTGGGGCTTTAACGCTAGTCTGGAACGCATAACCCCATCTGATCTCGAGAACACACTAGACGAACTCAAACTGAGGGACACTCTACCAAGTAACTGGCTGGTGACCTTCAAGGGCGTCCCCAGGTGGCACAGGTAACGTGCTTGGCTGCTAACCAGAGGGTTGAAAGTTCGAGTCCACCCAGAGGTGCCTCCGAGGAAAGTCCTGGTGATCTGCTTCAGATAAGCCAGAGTCCTGCCCTGACGCACGCGGGGCCGGCGGGGTCGGGGCCGGCTGGGTGGCGGCTGGTTTTCCGCACCAGTGCTGATGTCTCGGCTTTCTGCACGATCACCCCCTCCCTGCACAGTCCCGCCCAGCCACCAGGTGTCCCCTTGAGGAAACACTGGTAGGTGAAAAGAAGGAAGGGAGGCAGGAGGCCAAAGCCCGGGGGAGGGCCGCCCCACCCCAGAGGAAGGAGAGAGGATCCCAGCACCACCAGGAAGAACAGCCAGGAGCCAGCACATCCTCTGGACCCCGGATCCTACGTGGAGCAGCTCCTGGGCCCAGGAGAGAGAGAGATGTAACCCTGAGGGCAGCAGAGACTCAGCAGCAGGAGACGGTGGGGTGGGCTTCCCGGCCCTCGGAGGGAGGGCAGAGGCCGAGGACCAGGAGAGGTGTGCCTGCGTGCGCGGTTAGGAAGACACTGTCCTGATGGAAGAACTGCATCCTGAGTGTTTCTGAGCCTGAACTGTAACTGTTACTTCCCTGATAAACCCCGTAATTGTGAGTATTGTCTGCAAGTTCTGTGTGCCCACTGCAATGGATTATGGAAGCCGGCAGAGACGCGGAGAGCACCGCTGGAGGGACGGTTGGTGTGAGAACTGGTAAAGACGGTGGAGAGAGGAGGCATGTCTGATCTCACAGGAATCAGCCTTGGGCTGTTGATCTTGGTTCTCCTTCCCCCTCCTGAAGTCACAGGAGATCAGACACCAGCCCCACGCCATTTTTACACTGGATAAGAAATTTCCCTTCTTCTCACTGCAGAAATCAAACCCCTAAGTCTTCCTTTTAGGCTAAAACTGTACTTCTGAAACCCCATGTAGGTCACCGCAGGGAACCAGTGCAGGTGAGGGGGAGTCCAGAAGAGGCTCCGACAGCACAGGCCAGCAGACAGATTGATCTGCACGCTCCCCAGGGACGACAGTGACTTTCAGAGGTCCTATCAGGACACTCTGGTCTCTGAACTGGGCAGACACTGGAGCCCCAGAGAGTAGGTGCAGTGGCTCCTGGTGCCCACTTGGCCCACTTAGAAAAGCCAGGACAAGGACCCAAGTCTGTCCAACTGCAGACCTTCTATGCTTCCTCATCAATAAAATGAAAATCCCAGCACCCACCTCACAGGGTTGCTGCGAGGGTTAAATGAGATGTCACAAGGAAGGCAGGCTTTGCATACAGAAGGCTCTCATTAAATGACCAGAGATGGCTAACAACTACTATTGACGTTCTCTGTTCTCGGGGAGGGGGATCAGGCCCTTGGGGCAGAAGCTTGTGACTTGGGCAGAGCAGGAGGCAGGCCCGGTAGGCAACATGGCCTACATCTGCCTTGGCCTGTGGTATCCGGCACCACATGAGAGAGGCTTTCAGGTGCCCCCTGCCCCCAGGAGCCTTCAGGAGCTGTAGGCTAGAGGAAATGCCTGCAAAAACACTCATGTTTTTGAAGCTGTGTGACTTCCCCATATTATTTTTGTAGCCCTGTGTTTTTTACCCAATGAAACAGGAATAAAAGCCTTAACGCAAAAAGTTTTTAACAAAATGTGATTATAAGACAGCAAGGAAGGGCATTTCCGGGGAGCTGGGGGAAAGGAAGGCCGTACGGGAGGGTACTGGCTTGGGATGAAGAAATCCTGAGGCTTGCTGGGACACGTGGGCTGTGCTTCCCGTGCCAGACAGTGACACCCCAAATGTACTGGTGCCACTCAGCCCAGGGAAGACAACATGCCCAGGATCAAACAGGCCACACTGTGGAACCCAGAATGCTGCTCACAAAGTATCAGCCCCACAAGAGAAAAGACTGTCTTGTTCACTGCTATAACCCTGGTCCCTAGAATACCAACATGTCTGATACAGAGCAGACTCTCGATAAATATCTGTAGAATGAATGACTGAATGAAAAAGAGGTAACAAAGGCCATCTCCTACTCTTGGGGTCTTGGCGGGATTAAGACTTTTAATGGGGTGGCAGGGTACCTGCATGCAGCCTAACACCAAGATCCCTTCACTCCCTTCCATTCCTCAGTCTTCATCCGTCATAAAGGGAGAGAAACATTTGCCGAGCACACACCTCCGTAAGACAATGTGCAAGGTACCCTACGTGCACTATCATTCACTCCACCTTCACAAAGACCCCTAAAGTTGCTTCGGTTATTCCCACGTAACTGATGACAAAGCAAGCTTCACAGGCTAGGAGGTGACAGAGACGGTCCTCAAAGCCAGGTCAGTCTGGACGCAGGCTCTGTGCCACCTGCCCTGCCAGCCCCATCCCTTCGTCTCCTTCCAGGCCTCCTCTCCCACCGCCCTGGTTTTCCCAACCCCTCTCTCAGTCCCAGCCTCTGACCCTGGTTTCTCAGCAGGCCCCAGGGGAGCAGAGCTGACGGGAAGGGAGGGCCTGACTCACCATCCGGAACTGGGCCTGGGCCTGTTGCAGCAGGCTCTCCTGCTCGGACTGCGCGATGCTGACGAAGATGCCGACCTCTGGGTTGAACTGTAGGATGCCGCCCTGTAGGCGAGCCACAAAGTGGCCAAAGCTGCGGATGCAGCAGACACGTACCACCGACTGTGGGAGACACAGAGACACGTGCCTGACCCAGCTGCGCAGGCCCAGCGGGGCTCTGCCCCTCTTGCCTCCCTGTCCCCAGCCTGCTCAGCAACAAGGGCTCCTCGGAAAGGCTTGTGGCCTGCGGGGAGTGGGGAAGAGCAGCACTGAGCCCAGAGCTTCTCTAGTTGCCAGAAAAGGAGTGCGCAAGCAGGGCAAGAAGACACCTAGGTTGGTTAGGGAACCAGGCTCAGAGCTGGGTGCTAATGCCAGTTCTCACCTCTGGGTCTCAGCTCCTCAGGTGTAAAATGAGGGGACTGGACTAGATCAACATTTTCAACTAATTTTTTGGGTCAGCAAAACCGTTCTTTCCCCTCCAAACAAAACCTTACCTAGAATCCTAAAATACAAAACAGACTAAAGCCAAGCTGATCTGGCTGCCAAGGGAGCAGTGGTCTGTGTGTGTCTGGGGGGAGCAGGGGGCTGGGGCTGGCAGCCCCATCCTGCTGGGCTTCTCTCTGCAACCGCAGATAGCCTGTATGGGGACAGATTCAAGGGTGAAAGTGACGGGAGTAAGTGGGCAGCATGTTCCCTTCCAGCTCTTTCTATGATTGTTTGACGTTCAGTTCAGAGAAGGCCGGGCCCAGAGCAGAAAAGAGACTGATGGAAGACTTCAAAGTCCTAAAGACTGATGTGCTCCATCCTCTACAGAAGCTGGAGAACAGGAACGAGCAGGTGTTCTACAACAGAAGCCACCAACAGCAGGCCTCTGGACGGACATCCTGCTAATGCGAGGGGAGTGCTAAGATGGGGCTCACTGTAGCACAGCCTGTAGCCCAAAGACTCTCCCTGTCTGGACAGGTGGTACACCCTGTCCCCCAGCCCTGAGCCCTCTGCTTTGCTACAGTGTATGATTGACAAGCAGAGAGCATCATGACAAATGAAGTCCTCACCTCCTCTAAGGCGGTGAGCAGGGGCCGATCGGTGTCAAAGTTAAAGCGTCTGTGGGCAGCCCGGAGGGGAGGCAGGTTGCGGAGCGCCATGTCCTCTGGCAGCAGCAGGGAAGCGGGCAGGTCGGGCAGCTCACAGCCTTCAAGAAGATCCTGGACCTCAGGGCACAGAGCCAGGCCTGGGAGAGAAAGCACACATCAGACCACCTGCCAGGGGAGCCTCCAGCCAGAGGCACACAGGCCTTGTGCTTTGGGAATTCCCAGGCTGAAGAGACAGTACATACACCTAGGGCAGAAAGTGGGAGGAGAGGGAGGGAAGGAGGGGCAGACACACAAGGACCGGTCAGGCCAAGCTCTAGGACACCAGAGCTGAGGGTGAGAGGAGCAGAGCCGGGAGGGAAGAATCAGCACAGCTCAGCCAGGAAGGTCCTGACAGAAGGGACCCCTGCACTGCAGCAGAATCCAGAGTCCTTGGAGTCTCAAGAGGTAGGAGAAGGTGGAGTTTTCCAGCTGGAAAGTGGTAGCAGGGATGAGCTCAGGAGGTCAAAGTTGGTACTCAATGACCACAGGCATCAGGATGACACCAAGGACTAGGCCTGGCTTCCAGGTTCCTCTCATTTTGTTCTTGATCACCCCGCTATCCCCCCAGGGAGCATGTTCCCTAGCTGACCAGGCCACCTGCCCAGAGTGGGGCAGTGCTGGGGTGGGAAATCGGAGAGGCCTAGACCACAATGACTGCTGTGTGCTAAGGAGGCTGGGCAGTGAATCCCATTAACCTCCTTACCCAAGGGCTGGGTTACCAGGAGGGGGATGGGCACAGTGGTGCCAAGGAGGGAGAGAAACAGGAAGGGAAGTGCCAGAGACTCACTCACCAGACTCCTGGAGCTCGCCAGCAGCTGGCAACAGATTCAGCAACACAGACAGACGGTTCCACAAACTTTGGGAGCTCTAGGAAGATAGAGGGAAAGGGGGCTTCAGCCAGGGATAGTGCTGAAGGGCTACAGTGAGCAAGAAAGTGCTATGCTTGGACAATTTGAGGCTACAGTCAGAGGCTTTGGAGGGATGTGACAGAAAAATTAACAAAAGAGGCCAAGGGGCTCATGGAGTACTTGGAAAACAAGAGCTGGTCCCTTGAGGAATGAGGAAGGGGACAACAAAGCCTTGGTGAACATGACATGGGGCAGCTGGATGCTTCCTGTCAAGGAGGCAGTGAGGCTCCAGGAAGGACTTTCTGGATCTTGGGAAAAGCTAGTGTTGGAGGAGGTGGTGTCTACTGGAACTTTTTCTTTCAGCTCTCTTGGGACACGACCCAGCATTTTCATCCTTACCACACCTCCCTCAATGACTAATAATGACTGAGTAACTAGTTGTCATAGCACATAAACACACACCCAAGGGTGTGCCTGACCCTGACTCAAACACTCTTGCTGGGGAAGAGGAAGACTACAGGGAAGAGCGTTTTCATGGAGGTCAGGCATGCTGATGGAATAAAAGAATACTCTAAATAAAAGCCTCAAGGACCCAGAGGCTCAGGATTGAGGCTCTGAACCTGGGAAGGAAAGGGCTGCCATCACACCCACCTGGCCTCTGCGGCAGCCAGCCTCTCAGACACCAGACTCACTCCTGGCTCATGACTCTTCTTTAGCTGCTCCCCAGCCTAGGACACCTTGACAACCCTTGTCTGAAGATCTGACCATTTCTAGATGCCACCTCTTCTGTCACCATCCTCTACTCAAAAGCCTCTCCCTTCTCTGGATTCTCTGGCATCACAGTCCGTACTATCGCGTTTAGCCCTCAAACACATACGCTTCCCTCACTCATTCCACATTACTCATAACAGCAGGCATTATGTCTGGTGTTGGGGACACAAAGCACGACTTCCCGCCTGCTTACTGTTCCCAGGCCACAAGAGCTCTATTCCAGCCCAGGCCACAGGCTCTCTGAGGGCAAAGCTCATGCCTAACCTTTCTCTTGTAAAAGCAGAAGGGCCCAGGCACAGTGGGTGCTCAGCAGTTCTTCCTGTCTTGCTGAGATGGTCTGAGGCAATTCCAAGCTCCTCTTGACTGACCCCCTCTTCTGACCCCCTGGGACCTGACAAAGGACGGTGGGGGTGGAGTGACGCACCTGCGCACATACGATGATGAGGTCGGGGTTGGTTCGCAGCCAGTCCAGGAAGACTTTCACGGCAGAGAGCAGACCTTCAGCCATCAGGACCTGCAGCTTTTCCTGGGTGCTGCGCTCATTCCGACACGAGTGTCCACTGGATTCACTCTCCTCTGACTCAGAGCCCTCCTCAGAGGCTGGTGGGTGAGTGGCAGAGAAAAAACTGAGATGAACGACTAATAGGCGCTTGGTGACAGGCCCCAGTTCTGTGGAAGAAGCCTGCCCCAGCCCTGCCTGGACTCTTCTGCACAATTCTGTTACATGAGAGATGGGGGAATTCACTTACAGACCCTTGCCCAATTTTTCCAGGCCCACTAACTGGCTGCTTTTAAACCAAGAACCTCGTGCCTTTTAAATATGCTTCTTTCAGACACAAGCTAATTTATGAAGCTGGTCTACAGCTATTGATGCAACCAATATTTATGAAGTGCCTACTCTGTGCTGGAAGGCAAGGCAGACAGTCGGAGGGGAGCTGCAAGGGAGGAGGTGAAAAAAGGGTCCAGAGTTAAAGGAACTACTTTCAACTCCTAGTTCTTCTACGTTGCAGGTTATGACACTGGGCAGGGCACTTCACCTCTCTGAGCACCAGCATCTCATTTCTTTCATCGTTCAGCCATTTAACATTTCCTAAGCCCTGGCCATGTGTCAGGCACTGTGTCAGGTACCAGAGGTACAGCAACAGATGGGACAGACAAGTCAACAGACAACTACACTGGAGTGGAAAAAGAGAAGTACCAAAGGCTACAGCCCACAGGAAGGATGAAGTGACTTTCAACCTAAAAACTAGACGGCAAGTGAATTAGCCAAATGCCAGGCTTGGGACAAGGGGAAAAAAATGTGCCATCCAGAGGGAGCACCACATCCCAAAGCATGGAGGTAAAGAACACCATTCAGAACAGGGATGGTAACACTTCCACGCCAAGACCGCTGTGAAACTTAAGTGAGACAGCACCTTAACAAAGTTCAGCCTCGTGCCTGGCGGAGACCAAGCTGAACAAACGCCTGCTGCTACTCAACGGCCACTCCCTTAGTGGGGAAGGTCCTCAGGAGTTGAGTCTCTTTCTAATCTACCTGCCCTGGTCGGGGCTGGTTTTTCCAGCTTCCAGGAGCCCTGGAGGGACTCAGGGTGGCACTAGGGGAGGAAGCTGCTATTGCAGTTGTTACGTGGTCAGGAAAGCCCCAAATCCAGGCAGCAGGGTGGAGTGGCAGAGACATAAGTCCAAGGCCCCGCATGACCAAGAAATGGGCTGGGAGCTGGGAACAAGGCACTGAGCAGAAGGGGTCCTCAGGGTAAAAACCTCAAGGGTAGAAATGAGAGGTCACTTGCAGAGCACAGTGGCCTCCCTCAGGTGAGTGCCCCTGGCATGGAGGTGTGGACCAGAGCAGGATGACAACGGGAGGCCCACATACCTGGCTCTGAGGGCTTGCCCACACCCCCGTTGACACAGGGCCTGCAGCCAGCCAAGTCATGAGGTTCAGTTGGGGGCTGGAGGAGCAGGCTGCTGAAGGTGGGGGCCAGCCGGAAGCAGCGCTTGGTCTGAAACATTTGGGTAGACATGGCTTGGAGATTGCTGGCCATGCTGGCCTCACTGGGGCCCAGTGGACCATTGAGGGACTCAGGAGCCTCTGAGTTGGCCCGCAGGGGCTCCAGGGCTGGGGAACGTGCCCCCTCCTCGTCCTCTATATCTTCCAAGTCTGATCGGGACTCCTGGCTGTTCATTTCCGAGTCTGTCTCAGCATCAAAAGCCGTTCCTCCACCTTCAAGACTCTTGTCTGAGCCGCTGTCTGAGCCCTCGCTGGCCCGGGCCGAGTCATGGCTTGAGTCCGATTCAAAGCCTTCACTCAGGTCACTGTCGTCGCCAGCTCTGGGCGGGTGGCGGCGGCGGCGCAGGCAAGAGAGACGGGAGATCTTACGGCTCTTTCTGACCTTGCCCACTTGAGGTGCTGCCGGAGGTGGCTCAGGCCCTGGCTCCTCCTCTTTTTCCAGTGACTCCGTGGACTCTGGCTCATCTGTGGAAGAAGAAGGTCAGGTGTAGCCTAGGGAAAAAGCGGAGCCGGAAAGCTGGAAAGGGCTCTCCAGCGATGCCTCCGCCCCTCCCCCGTAAGTCTCACGTTCCCCTTCCGTGACCCGTGACCCGCACGCCCCACACCAACCCTCCCAGTCACAGCCTCCCCATTCCCGCACCCGTGCCGTCGCTCTGGAATGCCGGCACGGGGTTCTCGCCTTCTTCCAGCTCAGCCTGCAGCCGGATGTTGACGTGATTGACGAGGTGGGAGAACAGGGCCAGCGTGAAGGCGATGGCTGCACTGTACTGCTTGGATCCTAAAGCCAGGAAGGCCAGGCGTTAGGGGCCCAGGCCTGACGAGGGGCAGGCACCATCAATTCCAACCCATCTCACCTGCTCTCAACCCTCCGAGGACCGAACTACCTCTCAAAGCTACTCCTAGGGAAGAAAGATTTCCCAGGTCTCTACACCATTATCCCTCCTGTCACCTAGAACGTGCCCGGCCACACTGCGCTCCCTCATATAAGCACATCCTCTCATCCCACCTCGTCCTCCCTGGCTGTGATGCCCCCATGCGGGCTCTTGCCCATGTCCCAGGCACCTCCACATCTAGCCCTACCCCTCCTTCCTCCCAACCTGGTGCTCCAGACTCCTCCGCCAGAAAGGCTTCCAGAACTGCCTACCTGCCCCAACAAGGTCTGAATTCTGTGTGGATCATCAGCTAAGTGTCCATACCCTTGACTCTGCCTGCGACCTGGCTGAGGGTGTGTGTGTCTGGGGCAGGGCAGCAGGAAGGCAGGCTGCCTTTGCTCATTCCCCAGATACTCCTTTAGGACAGGGCTCCTTGCCCCTCACCCTTCTACCACCAAGCAGTGACCCAGGTGATGAAGGAAGGGGCTGCTCATGGAAGGAAATTTATGAATGAGGAACTGCAGAAAAGGCCAGTGAGGATCCCAGAAGTCAGTTGGGAGGAAAGAGAGACGTGAGGGGGGCTACCTGCTCTCTTCAAGCTGTGCACGCCCATAAGGCAGATGATGACCATTTGAAAGATGAGCAGGTCCGGGAGAAAAGCATAGCCGCTCTCATACTCCTCCTCATCCTCACTGGCCAGGCTGAGGCTGGGTGAGGAGGGCAGGTAGAAGAGACAGAGGTTGAAGTCCTCCAGGACCGACTGGCAAAGTGATGTTAGCTCTGAATCCACCGAGCTGTAGAAGGGCAGGAGTAACAGGGGAAATCAGGGACAGGGCTGGGGAGGGGAAAAGTTGGCAACAGAGATTCAGAGAGAACCAAGGGGTCCTGCAAGGGAGACTTGAGAGACAGCAGCAGGGGACAGTGCTGGACTGATTTTCAAAGCAGACAAAACAACAAGAGGGCTTCCCACTCAGCCACATCTTCATTCAACATCTATTAAGCACCCATTTTGTGCCAGAGGGTCAGCTGCCTGGAGGTGAAGGATGTGCACAGAATTATTGGAAAAAGAACGAGGGCTGACAACAAAGGACTAACTGGGTAGAGAAGTTCCAACTGAGAAGCAGAATTCAACAGTCCAGTCCCTTCCCTCCAAACCCCCTTCTGTAAAGAAGCCATCCTAGACAGGGCTCAGGACTCAGTTCCTGCTTATGCTCACCTGCTCTTGGGCTGCAGGAGACTCTGTAGATACATAAAGTTCACCAGTAACCTCTTAATGTCTTTACATCTGAAATGAGAAGAGCCCAAGGTAGATGTTCAATGGCTCCAGACTCCCTATGGCCCTTTTGTACCAACAGCAGAAAGACCGTGGCTCTCCCCAGACCCCGCTCACCGCTTCTTGCTTGGTGAGAGTTTCCGAGTCTCACACTTCTTCAGCTGATGGTACATTTTGGCTGCCTTGTCATACAGCCGCTTAAGGTTCCCATAGGCCCCCTCAAAGGACACCTCCGACTGGATGCTGAAGGAGTTACAGAGGTAAACTGTTGAGTCTTAGCAGGGGCAGAGGTGGAGAGGGGAAAGGTCATTCGTCAGAGCTTTAGGGAATGATGTTACTAGTAAACGCTCATAAAACCAGGTCCCGTCAAGTTGACTCAAACTCACCACAACCCCATGTGTGTCAGAGTAGAGCTGTGATCCATAGGGTTTACAATGGCTGCTTTTTTTCACATGTAAATTGCCAGGGCTTTCTTCCAAGGTGCCTCTGGGTGGACTCAAACCTCCAACTTTTTGGTTAGCAGCTGAGCATGTTAACTGATGGCACTACCCAGGGACTCCAGTAAATACTAGTAAACATAGGCTGCCCTCGTCTCACCTTCCACCTCAAACTGAAAGACTCACGAGCTATCCTCCTTTTCTGATAAAATACACACACACATACAACTTCTTCCAGATTCATCAGAGTAAAGACGCCTTAATCTCCCCTCTATCTATACGTGGGACACTTGATACTGCGGTATGTTACAAATTTAACTTAGTTATTGTTGTTAGCTGCTGTCAAGTCAGCTTTGACTCTTGGCGACCTCACGTATAACAGAATGAAACATCGTCCAGTCCTGGGCCAACAGGTTATACACCTGGTCGTCATATTTAAAATAAACATAGTCTGCACTGATCCAGAATAGATGAGGCACCCCAAAAGCAAATACCTTGCTGAAACAGGGACTAGGTTTCCTTGACCAGGTGAACCAAGGATCACGGCACACGGAACTGCACAGAATTATGAAAATGACTCTCATGTTTGGCCACTTAAGCTATGAAGACCGACACATTCCCTTTGCTTGGAAGCCCAGCTCACTACACAGCCTCTTCTGAGAATGACTGGGCTTCTCGGGTAGACTTCAGCCCCGATACGGTGACAGCGCAGTTTTTCAGTTTTCCTGGCACTTTATTCTCACCGTAACATAACCACTGCATTCTATCAGCCTCGTGCATTTCGTTATGTTGACTTACTACCCTAAGCCTACTCAGCTTTGTGGGCACTAACAAAATTGGTTTTTATTCTGAGGGTCAGGCCCTAAGAAGCAGTAATACACCCTGCCTGCTAACCTGGCCCCCCGTGCTGTATTATCTATCAAGAGATCGAAGCTCTCTGTTCTACCTCCCAGGTCGTTGTGTAGTGTCTGGGGACTTAAAAGCTTGCAAGCGGCTATCCGATGCACAACAATTGGTCTCTATTCGCCTGGACCAACAGAGGAAGGAGGAGATGGAATGTGTGGCTGATTGCTTCCATGAACAACTGTCTCTTCTGCCATGAGACCAGAAGAACTGGATGGTGCCCAGCTACCACTGCTGAACTTTTTGATCAAAGATTCCATAGAAGAATCCTGATCAAAAGGGGGAAAATGCAGAACAGAATTTCAAATTCTCATGGACTCCAGACTTTCTGGAGCCATTGGAGGCTGGATAAACTATTGCCCTGAGATAATCTTTAAAACTTAAACCAAAACTATCCCTTGAAGTCTTCCTAAAACCAAACAATAGTTTAGTTTAACTAGCAAAAAAAAGTCTGCCCTGAGAATTATGCTCTTTTAAGAACTATCTATACAAGATCAAACTGACAACAGCAGCTCAAAAGATTAGATAGGAACTTTAGGGTGCAGTGAGTTTATGTTAATGGTGAAAGAACAACTCAGAAAAGGAGAGAACAGTTGTACAACTCAGAGAATGTAATCAGGTGTCTGAATTGTACATGTAGAAATGGCTGAATTGGTGTACGTTCTGCTGTGCGTATTCTCAATTAAGAACAACAAAATAAAATTAAAAAAAAGAAAGAGACAGAGACTGAAGCTCTATTAATTCTGAGGTTCTTATAACAGGCCACTTTAGTTAATATTTTATCAAACTTATTCCCTTCTTCAGGAAGACAGCAGCCCTGTATTTTGCATAAGATAGTGGAAAGCTATTACAGCTAAGTGCCTATAAATCCATCTGGCTCAGCGGCGAAGGAATCCTCAATTTTCCCTTTCCTGTTTCATTCTCAGCCAGGAACTAGAGAAGGGAGGAACAGAAGAGAGAAAGCAAAGCCAGGCTGGCAAAGAGTCAGCTTATACTCACCAGCGTAGGTAGCAGTACATGGCTTCCACATTGTAGTACTTGCTGCCTGCAAGGGTGCCCAACTGATTGAAGGGCATTCCTGGCGAGAAAGAGAAGTCGCGCAGTCTGAGGCCGTACTACTCAGCCCAAACAGCCAGGCCCAACCAATGCTAAGCATCAGCGAGCTTGTGGAGAGAAGAGCTGGTCTCCAGGTGACACTAGTGTCTCATGTGATTAGTGGCTTAATTTTGTCCCTCCAGGAGATTACTGATCTCTTCTCACTTCCTATCAGTCTATTCCTGCCTGGCCCATCAGGGGTTACCGGCACTGAAGGGGTGCCATTTCTTTGGCTCTTTTAAGGTGATGGGACTCCATGGAGCCCTCTCCTCCATCTTCCCAGCTGTTTCTCACCTGAGTTCTCCTTCCTACACGCTAATCCCCATCTCTTCCAGCAATGGAGCCAAAGTGTGATCTTATTTTTCTAGAGAGACCTCAGGGACAGGGAAGCCACCATCTTCTCTCTTCCTTCTCTTCTGCCTCCCTCCTTCTTAATTCAAGACTTTCCCATTTCTCTGCCCCTTCTACCATCTTCTGAGTGTGTGTAGCAAGGGGGAGAATGCTGACAAAGGTGAAGTGAGAGAGCTAAGGGTGGGGAGGAACTAGGGGAAAGTAAGGATGACCTGCCTGCCATCTCAACAATATTGTCTTCCTCTTGGAAAATGCTACTTGGTTGGGAGGCCCAAGTGGGGGTCCACTTACCAATCTGGGGAGCTACTGACAGGGCTTGGTAGTAAAATCTCTCAGCTAGCAGCTCAGTGTCTACACCAGCTAATTCATTCTGATATCGTGCTGCAAGAGAGAAGGGAGGGAAGGGAAACGTGATGACTCTGGGTTTCAGAAAACCTCCCCTCATCTGGGAGTCCACTCTGAGGAGCTGTAATAAGAGCCTGGGAGGAAGATACCTGAGCTAGGAGGCAGGTTGCTTGGGTCTCTGGCACAGTCTTAAATCTGCATGACTATGGGCAAATTGTTCAACTCTCTCTTCCTTGCTGGTAGGTTCAAAATGTAAAGAATATTTAGTGTTTGTAAGATAACAGGCTCTTCTTGATTCTCTCTTCCCAGTGGAGGGGAGTTGCAGCATATATAATAGCTTGGAAAGACCTCTGCTCTTTGGTTCTGGAGTGCAACTGCTCGATTCTAGAGGGAAGACATTAACTAATGACACTCTGGTCAGTCTAGTCTTATGAGGGGTGGGCTGGGGGCAGGGAGAGAAGCAGCCTCGGGTCACTAAGAGATAATGTACCCAGCAGCCACACATGAGGAACCTCTGTCTGCCAGAACTAGGGACCCAGGGGCCATAAAACAAGAGAGTACTCTTCCATTCTTAAAAACATTTGTCAAGCAGGTAAGTCCTCCCTGAGGTCTCACTTTAACGCCTCTCCTGCTAAAGCTCCTACTCATACAGGAGTGCAGAAAGAGAAAAGAAAATCCCAAGTAAGGAGAAGACATCCAGTTCAAATCGTCCTCATCTGCTACTGCAATAGCTGGCATCCTGACTTTGGTATTGTCCTTCTTCCCATATGCACTGCTCCTCTCTGACTCATGAAGGGCAATGAAAAGAAGGGATCGTTAGAAGCAGACTGAAGGGAAAAGTTATGAGAGAGGCCAAGTGACTGCTCCTGCGCTCCAATCACATAAACGGAGGTACTGACAACGGAAGCAGTTGGGGCTTGCTCTGTCATCCAAAAGAGAGAAGGAAAGATGCAGATTCTTACACAAGTCCCCCAGGTACACTAGACATCGGTGGCACGCCATCTGTGCCCAGTCCATCTCCTTCCCTGAGGCAGACACTGGCTTCTTGCATCCTGAGAGAGAAACAAAGAAAGAGACTTAGGAGCCCATTCCTTTGCCCCCTACCTGTGGGAAACACCTTTCCTATGTGGAGACAGGAGATTGAGAATCCAGGTTCAGCCTTGAACACTGTCTCATGGAGCAGAAAGGACACACATCCAGGACATAGGTAGGGACACAGAGGCTACAGATGGGATTCATTCACAGGACAGGAAGAAACTAGAAAAGGAGAGCCAGGGCCCTCAACCTAGGACAGCTCTCTGGGGGAAGGTCATCATGGGAAGGCTTCCAGAAAGTAGACGGATATGAGGCTGAAGTGTTAGGAAGGTCACAGGTGTCTTGGAGAAGCAACCCATATAAAGATAAATGGTTGAGGCAAAGACGGGAAACTAACTTGCCAGGAAGAACAGAATCTGAATGAGGCCAAGGCAAATACTCCTGGCCTCTGCCTAGCGGAGGAGGTCCATGGAAAAGAAGAAAGTGCAAGGAGGGCCTGCCCGTGAAGGAGACAAGGGGAGCCTACCTTGCCCAAGGAGTCTGGTGGTGGTCACACCCAAATATGCCTGAACTCTCATCTCTCCTTTCACCCACATCTTTCAGTTCAGACAGCTTGAGCTCTTCAGGTGGCAGTTTTCCCAAGTCCCAATACTCTTCTAAGTTTTTTTTTTTTTAATTGTGCTTTAGATGAAGGTTTACAGAGCAAATTAGTTTCTCATTAAACAATAATGTTTTGTGACATTGGTTGCCAACCCTGCAACGTGTCAACACTCTCCCCTTGACCTTGGGTTTCCCTTTCCCATTCGCCCAGCTTTCCTGTCCCTCCTGCTTTCTCGTCCTTGCCCCTGGGCTGATGAGTCTATTTAGTCTCGTATACATTGTTGAGCTACATGTATTACTGTTTGTTTTATGGGCCTGTCTAATCTTTGGCTGAAGGGTGAACCTTAGGATTGACTTTAGTACTGAGTTATAAGGGTGTCCCGGGGCCATACTCTCAAGGTTTCTCCAGTCTCTGTGAGGCCAGTAAGTCTGGTCTTTTTTTGTAAGTTAGAATTTTGTTCTACCTTTTTCTCCAGCGCTGTCTGGGACTTTGCATTGTGATCCCTGTCAGAGCAGTTGATGGCAGTAGCCGGGCACTATCTAGTTGTACTGGGCTCAGTTTGGTGAAGGCAATGGTAGTTGTGGCCCATTAGTTCTCTGGACTAATCTTTCCCTTGTATCTTTGGTTTTCTTCATTCTCCCTTGCTCCAGACGGGGTAGGACCAGTGGAATATCTCAGATGGCCACTCACAAGCTTTTAAGACCCTGGATGCTACTCACCAAAGTAGGATGTAGAACATTTTCTTTATAAATTATGTTATGCCAATTGAGTGAGATGTCCCCGGTGCTCTAAGTTTTTTACAGTATTAACTTAATTAATCCTCACAGCAGCCCCAGGAAATAGTATTATCACTCTCATTTTACAGTTGAGAAAAACAAGGTCACACAGTGGTAAGCGGCAGAGCCAGGATTCAGAAGGAAGTCTGGTTTCAGAGACCTTCCTCCTAACCGCTCCACCATGTAGCCTCTCTCCTGGTTGTGCAGCTCCCATTCCGAAAAGCCCTTCCTGGGGTTCGCTACAGAGACACCTCTGAGCTGGCTGAATGGAGAAAGCACCAATGAAGATATGACTAACAGGGAGGAGGGAGGGAAAAAAGGGGGATCAAAGAAAGCGTTTGGGGGAATTAGCTGTTTGAGTTAAGGGGTCTTAACCTTATTTTCAAGCTGCTGACCCCTCTGGTCATCTGGTAAAGCCTATGGACACTATCTCAGAATAATATTTTGCTTTGAAATAATGTTTTTAAATGCAAAGTATACATAGGAATACAAAGAAAACCAATAACGTTGAGAAACAGTAAACCAAGTATTGTCTTAAATGTCTGCTAGAGCAACGTATGTGCTTATTAATGCATTAAATAATGATCTAATTGCAGCCAATGTCACGAAACAATACGTATATAAATTTTTGAATGAGAAATAAACTTGTCCTGTAAACTTTCACCTGAAGTACAATAAAATTAAAAAAAAAAAAAAAGATCTAGTGGAGGATCTAATAACTACTGGTAGTCCCAGACTTACAACGTATTCAAGTTACAGCAAACTGCACTTACAACCGTCCATTTTTCTTTAACATCTTTCTGTGAATAATCTGTTGCAGTGCATAATTTGCTGATATTATCACTCACAGATGTTCATTTCTATGATTTACTGTTCAAAACACTGCTGGCTTCATCAAGATACTGATAATAAAAGGCAATAGTAATAACTTAAAAAAATGAGATATTCAACTTACATTAGAACCAACTTATGACTGAGTCATCGGAAAGGGACCCTGTCCCAAGTCGGGGACTACCCGTTCTGTAATTTCAAGGTGGCAGTGAGTGTAAAATATATTTCAAGGTATCTCTAATGAGCAGAATGTGGTATGAAAATATCAATGATTCTATTACTGACAAAGTGACAGGTCTGCTAATATGACTACAGTTATTAGTTACATTTATAATTAACTTCTCAGAGGTTAGTAAAATTACAATTTTTCTCCATCCAAGTTACTGGATGCTTTGAATCCTATTCACAGAGCCTATGGGGATCCGACGATCCCAGGTGTGGAACACCTGCTTTTATAGGCCGCACTGCGGCCACAACGGGGAATGCCCCCAGAAGCAGATGCTTGCCTTTGGACCAGAGAATGCTGCCATGGTGGTGACAAGGACGCAACCTCCATCTCTGACCCAGAATGTCGCGTCCTGGTAAGGGTAAGCACATGGGGCGAGAAGATGGAAGAGGTAGAAAGCAAGAGTTAGGGGAAGAGCCTCTAAATGTGGCCAGACTAAAGAGAAAACTACCATCTAGAAAAGGAGGTAAAACTATAGCTGCCATTTCCTCAGTTGGCAGAGAAGGGGTTTGTACTTAGACAAGGTTTATAATTTTCCCAACATTTCAAAAAATTTCAATATGTCCATCGAATACTGAGAAACAAGCTCTAAAGTGAAAAGAAACAGTGCTGGCCAAATTCAACTGAGAAGAGAGCTGGGGGAAAAGAAATGCTCTTAATACCATCTTCCAGAGCCAGATCTACTCTAGATCATTCTGTCCCTCCCCTGAGCCCACATCGGTCCACAATCATGGAGCAAGGGAGGCTCTCTCTTTCCTTAAGATCTTTACTCTAACAGCAAATGCTTGTTTGGATAAGTGAGAACTCCATGAACCATTCGTACGTCTCGCTAGAACATTCTCTGCCTGGCTGGGTCACAAGCTACACAAACCCTGAGGGATGAGAAGGCCAGAGGTGGAGGCATGTGACTCTGTTCCTCAAGTGCACCTTTCAGATTTCACTGACCTATGAGGGGGTCGGTGACATGCGTCCAGTCGATGCAGCATTGCAGTTCAAGCTGGTAGTGGGACTGGATATAAAGAAGGAGATGCTGGTAGAAGCCAATACCAGCAACCAGGTGTGTTCTGTAGGCACATTCCAAGGTGCTCCTGCTGTGGATGTGCTAGAGATTGGGAAAGGGAAGGGGATGGCTAAGCAACAGGCACAGAGTACCACTCTCCTCTCCCATTCTGTCCATCTCATTGAGGAAATAAACTTACAGCCACCTTAACACTAGAATTTCACCCACATCTCCTCTCACTCAGGCGTTACCCCCACACCCTCAGATCGACCTCTCTGCTCTCCCCTCTGGGACCAGGCTCCCTTCCTTCTCCAGTGCTAATCAAGACTGCCTCCCTGCCTCCTTCCTGCCATCTCATCCTTGGCTTCTCTATCTCTGACCGTCCTCTGGCCCGCTTTCTAGCTGTCTCTTCCATCCTTAGCTTCCCCTCTTTAGACAAGTTCCTTCCCAAGTTCTAGAACCTTCTCTTACCTTTTTGTTAGTCTTGATAAGCTGGATAACTTCATAATATACCTTTCTCCATAGCAGCTCTTCAGCCTTCCTCCCGTAGTCCACTGGGTGCAGGAACATAAGCTTGACGCAGAGCTCACGCAGCCTGGGAGGGTGTAGAGAAGCATGAAAGAGACTGTCCATCCCTTGGTGGGGACACAAGGACCGAAGGCAAGGAGGCTTCTGCCAATACATCCACCAATGAATCAATGGGCCTCCCAAAAGACACCAAAGGGTCAATATGATCCAGGATAACAGAAGTTCAAGAAAGCAGTGGGAGCCCCAAAAGATAGAGGCAGGAAGCAACAAAAATTTTAATAATCTTCATTTTCTTCCCCTGTACCTTTCTATCCTTTTTATCCCCTCTTTCTTTCCCTTCATTATGTAGTATGGCCAACTCCCGCAACTCAACTGCTATTCTTGTAGTACCAGTCTATTAGATGTAGAAGTGGCAGATGGATGGAGGGATGCCATCACCCCTCCTAGAAAGGCCAGAGACTTTACAGCCCATCCTGATACCACAAGGTCACGAAGTAAGAGAACAACACCTGACAGGGTTTCGGGTGGAAAGTGGCAGGGAAACAATAAGGATCTGGTGGGGAGGGGGTTTAGAGTCTCCGGCTTACTTGTTCCTCAGGCTAATGTTCTCTGGTTTGAACACTTCTTGATAAGCAGTTTTGTTGCAAAGGATGAGGTCAAGTCGATGCACAGCCTCCACCACAGCCCTGCAGGGAAAGACAAGCAAACAGCCCCCGAGACATATGCATGGTACACAGGACACCGGGATGCTGCTTCTAGAGGAAAAGCTAAAGAATTAGGGGTGAGGAAACCAGGAGAAGGTGGCAGGCTGAGCTCTGTACAAAACAAGATGAACACAGTCTCCATCCTGATCTGGCAGCCTCCCACCCTCCCACCCCTCCCGGCCCTGGAGATGAAGGCAGTACTCTAACATTCAGTGAACAGAGGCCAGAGATATGCTAAATACCCTGCCCCCCAACAGTAGCAGCCATCCACAACAAAGAATTACCTGGCCCAAACGTCAACAGTGTCAAGGAAGAGAAACTATGTAACACCCTCCCCCATAGAAAGAGCACAGGCTGTGATGTCAGGCAGAAAATCCAGGGATTGAACCCTGGCCGTGTCTTACTAACTCTGTGACTTTGGGCAAATTACCTAAACTCTTTAAGCCTTAGTTACCACCATCAATAAAAATGAAAATAATAGCAGCTATCTCAGAGGACTGTTGTGAAGATAGAATAAAATAATTTATATACCACACTGGTATACCATAGGCATCCAATAAATGATGGCGGAATGAGTAAATCATTATTATGCACGGGGTTATTATCTGACATAAAGGGAAGGCATCCCTTGTATAAAATTCTGCTTTGAAATAGTGGGGCATGGAAAAGTAGGAGGGGACTCTTGAGTGGCTTATTTGTAAGGTGGACTGTCCATTTCACCACTCAACCTAGTCTGCTGGATTCTACTAAAGGAATTGTTTAGCATACTGTTAAGAGTGAAGGCTCTGGAACCAGACTGCCTGGGTTCAAATCCTGGCTCTACTTCTGTCCAGCTAAGCAGCTAAGTGGTCCTGGGCAAAATACCTAACCTCTTTATCTTTCAGTTCTTCCATCTATAAAATGGGGATAATAGCATCATCTAGCTTGTAAGAATTACATTAGCCAATATACACAAAGCACTCAAAACAGCACCTGGACATAATAAGTGCTCAATAAGTGTTAGTCTCCATCCTTCTAAGGCTCAAGCCCTGAGAAGTAAGTTTGTCATCACAGCAAATAAAAGGCCAAGGAAAGTCTACAATCGAAAGCCAAAAAGTCCCAGAGGTAGATGACATCTCCAGAAGGGTAAAACCAAGAGCATGATAGGCACCAATAGGTGAATCAGGCATATATGTGGAAATAAAAGCAACCAAAAAACTGGGAGTGATGATTCCCAAAACAAACTAAACTGTGTTCCTGGGCTGGGGCGGCTTAGGTGGAACACCACTAAAAGCTGTCCTGTAAAGGACAAAGTGACCACCAGCACCCAGCTGAGTGAGTGGGACAGTAATCAAGGCCTTCTCACAGGCAATCTGAGAACTCAGCATTTCTCCAAAAACCTTTTGGGCTGCCTAGAGATGGCAGCCAAACCCTTTTAGCCAGCCTGGCCCTCGGTGCCAGGGACAGCATCTGGCAGCCATCAGTGATTTACTCCATGCCAGCTTAGTCCCCAGGCAGGGCTTCTCGACCTCAATGCCATGGAGAGATCTAAGGTGTTGGTGGTATGTGTTTGTGTTTATGGAGAGGCTCCAGAGCGCTCCTTAGACTTCTCAATCCAAAAATGGTTAATAATCACTACTCTAAGAAGTTCCAATTACAAGATCTCAAATCTGAAAGGGTTCAGCAGTCTTTTCCCCACTCCTCATCAGACCATAAGCTCCTTCCACTAAATTGTTTGTACAGAAACCAGTATTATGACTCATTCACTACTGTAATCCCAGGCTTAACACGGTGTTAATATTTTTTAAATGCTGAAAAAAGAAATAATTAATTTGCCTAATTAATTGGTGCTTTTATTTGTTTCAGAGCCCTGGTGGTACAATGGTTAAGAGCTCAGGCTGCTAATCAAACCGTCAGCAGTTCGAACCCACCAGCTGCTCCTTGGAAGCCCTATGGGGCAGTTCTACTTTGTCCTGTAGGGTTGCTATGAATCGGAAACAACTGGATGGCAATGGGTTTTCTGGTTTTATCCATTCCAGCATCCCTTCTCCTGTTGCCTTTTGAGTGCTTAAAACATTTCAGAATTTTATTTGAGTAAACAACTAGGTTGTGGGAGTTTCCCAAATTTACTGGAGTGTGAGTGGCAGCTTTATAGTCTAACAAGTTTATCTTGGGCAGAGAAGTCAGATCTTCCTTCGCTAGTTTCCTTCCACCAATCGCCCTTGCTATAATAAACAATAAAAACAGAGACGGGCTACCTCAAATTTCCACACTGCTCAAAGCCAACAACATGCAACTGCAGGTACAAATACCCATGTGCACACATGGAAACCACACGCACAAACACACCAGCTTAAGTCAGCTAAGACCTGTGAAGGTAGTGGCTTGAGAAAGAACTAGATTTGAGAATGACAAGAAAGATGACCACAGCCATCCCTAAAAGCTGGAGACTAGTAAGGAATGTTGCAGACATTGCCCACGCTCTGTCTGACAGGCAGCGCTGACATTCGGCAGCATGACGAGGCACACGTGTCACCCCCAGCTAACTCCTTACTTGCCTGGGGACTGCCCGGGGCAGCCCACAGTGGGAGCCCAGGGGCTGCTGGATTGGATCACCTTTCTATTTTTGGAGCAGCCTATGCTCCCCTCTGCCTTCTGCCTTCTGGCTTACAAAACCAGAGGAGGCAGGATGCCTGCTCAGGGAAGAAAACACAACATGCTCTTGACCCTTTCACTGCCTACATGGGGGCCAAGGCTCTGAAGGTAGTTTCCTCATGCAAACACTCCTGTTCTCTATTGCCTGTGATAAATGAAAACCCCAAGTTCTTCTCCCTAAAAGGGCATAAAACTCACCTCATTCTCTACGCTTCCTCCTATTCTGATCCAGTTCTGGGGTCCATGTTCTAGCTGCCCTACCCCCCAAATCCTCAACCCAGGCTGGGAAAAGCTCATACTGGCCTGCTCCCAACAGAGGCTGAAGGGCGAAGATGTGACGTGAGGAGTGGGTAAACACCGTGGAAATCAGAAACCAGGAATGGAAGCTGCCTGGCAAGGGACTGCAGTCATGAGGCTGGGGGAAAGGCAAGACTCAGGAGTCCCTGAGGGCCCTGAAGTGGGCTCCCATTTCCTAAGAACACCCTGAACCCAAAGTCCTTCATGGCCCTTCCTGTCGAACGCAACTAGCCTTCCAGCCTCTCTGTTCTCATTCAGACTCCCCAAAATTTATAGAGTCATAAATGGCTTCAAGAGCTTGTCCAATCCGAATCGCTCCTTTTAAGGACAAGGAAACCGAGACTCAAGGTCACACAGTCAGAAAACGGCGAAGCAATGACCCGAACCTGGCTTTGAGTCCGGGGCTCTTCCCTGTTAAGTCCGGCCCGCAGGAATCCCCTACAGGGTTCTAAGCACCGTTCCCTTCCGGGTTTTTCTCTATCTGCGGCCCCGCCCTCACCTCTCTAACCCTTCCAGCCCCAATTCCCAGCCTCTTACCACAAACCCGCAAAGCTCAGTGCCCGCCCCAAGTTCACCGCGGAGGGGATGCCTCCACGTGCTTCCCTCCAAACCTCCCACCCACCCAATTCCGCCCTTCAGCTCCATCCCGGTTACGGAGCCCCACCCCTCCTGCTCCCTCCAAAATTGCACCCTCCTCCCTCGCCCGCCGCCCAGCCCGGCACCTGGCCCCCGCCCGTCCGGGAAGCCCCGCCCCTCGCTGTCCCCCCACTTCCCTCGGCTGCTGCACTCACGCCCCAGCCCCTCTCACCGGTAAAGCCGCTTGGTGTGGAGGACCTTTGCTTCGGGCTCGCTGCTCTCCCCTGTCGGGGGGCCTTGGCTCATGGTGCCCGGGTCCGGGGACGGCTCCCGGTCACAGGCCCCCGCCACCTACCGCTGCCGCTGCCATTGCCATATCCAGCCGTAGCCGCAGCCGCCACCACCGCCGGCCCTGCTCGGCCGCCATCGCTGTGAGGACGCTGCCCGCGACAGCTCCTCCTCCGCCTGTCAAATCTCGCGATATCAGTCAGGCGCACGGTTGTAGGCCAGTGGCCGGCTACTGCCAAATCTCGCGAAACTCATTTTCCCTCCCGGGAAGTTGCCAGAACTAACTCTGGGCAGCATGGCTCCATTCTGGCTTCTCTAAGCGCTCACGAAAAACTTTATTGACAAAGCTTCCAGAGAACAGACAGTGGACTCAGGAGGCTGAAGCTAAACTGGATTGGGGCAGGAGAGCCAACAGCGAGGGGCGTCCCAGTGATCTGCCCTCATTCCCTCCCCATTTGAGCCGAGCGTCTTTCAGGTTACTGGTTAGAGTGACTCCAATTCTCCCTTTTTTCCATAATTAAAAAAAAAAAAGTTAAAATTTTCTTGGAAAAAGCCAAGGATCACATAGGAGTAAGTCCCAGTGAGACTTTTGTACAAGCATCGCGCCTTTCAGCTCCACCTCCGAAAGATTTTCAGCTTGCGTATCTCTCTCATACCAGCCCAGCAAACATTTATTGAATACTTGCTGTCTTCCAACCACCGTGCTGAGGACACAGAGGTGAGCAAGCTAGACACTAACCGTGGTCTCACAGAGTTCCAATGCCTTTAGGAATAAGATCGCACAGGAATGAAAAGCCACTTTTTCTCCCACTCGCTCACGTAGAAGGATCACCTGCTATCTAACATGGATTTGTATTGCTCTCTTAACCTTAATAAGTTAAAAAGCAAGGTGTCCCCGAGCCTGTTTACAGGTTGCAATGGGAACATAAATTTCCCTTCCACCACTATGCTCTTGGCTCCAGCCACCTGACCTTTCTGCTCCTGAAACAGTCTGTCCTTCCTACCTGTTGGCCTTTCACTTGCTGTTCCTCTGCCTGGAACACTCATACTCCTGATTTCCCATCAGGTCTCGGCTGGAATGTCACCCTGTCAAAGAGACTTTCCTTATTGAAATTGTCTTTTTGGCTTAGTTGCTAGGTTTTTTAATTATCTATCACCCCAATAGAACAAAAGCTCCTCAAGGACAGGGACCTTGGCTGTCACCTTGTTTTCTTCTGGGTCAGTACCTAAAATAGCATCTAGCTAATAATAGTTCAATAAGTATTTACTGAATAAATAAATGTACAAATTCCACCTCTTTTCTGGGCATTCCAACTTATTCCAATACCTGCGAATATACAAACCCACTCTTCCTCCTCTGCTTTCCTAGCTGGGAGCCCCTACACATCCCATGTACCTAAAAAGTGTACTGGTGCCTATGCCCACCTGCACCCCCACTTCCAGAAAGAATGAAGTCCCTCCTCTAATGCCTTTTCTGTCGGCCAATTCAGCTGGGCGGGGCCTGCTCCTTTAATCTGGGCCCCACCTGCTCTGGTCAGACAGGTTTGGAGACACAGGTAAAGAGAGGGAGACGGAGAGAAATACTTGTAGAGCCAGCAGGGAGCTGGGCAGCTCCTTCCCAGACACCGGCCAGGACCCTCCACCTGTCTCCAGATGGAAAGTAAGAGGGTGTCATGGGTCCAAACTGCGAGGAGGGGTAGAAGGGTCCTTGAGGAAAAGGAGGGAGCAGTGAGGTGCAGACCAAATGGCAGGGTGGAAAGAAAGGCAGGAGGAGAGACATGGAAAACAGCCATTATTAAACCTGGAAGTTGGGAATGGACAGACCCCAGCCCTGTGGAGGTAGATGAAGTAGGCCAGTGAGGTGTTTGGAATCTGACCAAATACCCAGATTGGAGCTGAAGGGACAGGGTGCCCTGGGACAGCTAGCTCCCTAGGACATATTTGTAGGCAAATCACGGGCATCCACTGCCACTAGAGTTCCACGTGGTGGTCTGCAGGGGGAAGGGCAGGTGGGAAAATAGGGGGGCAGCTTCTCTAGTCACAGGAAGGTCCTGGGTGGAAAGGAAGTTCTTGGCAAAGTTCTAGACACCTCCTCTTTCTCCCTTTCCTGGATTAGGGTGGCCATGACCCCAGGGGTTTTGGTGGAGTGGGGCAGAAGGCGTGGGTAGGCCAGCTGAGGCCATAACTGCCAGGACCTGTGCCCCCCTGACTCACCGTCTCCTGCTGGTTGGCATTTGGTGTCGAAAGGGAGCCTCCATTTCAGCTGCTCACTTCCCTTCCACCTCCCTCTGTTTCAACACCTTCCTCACAGCATGTTCTCCTTAAGGTCCCAGATGGGGCTCAAGCCCATCAAGGGTCTGTCCTGGAGAGTTCCAGCTCTGCCCGCTTGTCCTAAGGGCCAGAGGACAGGGGCACTGACAGAGCTTCCCTCTGCTCTCTGCAGGGTGACATGACCTCGCTGTAGACCCCAGAACTGAGGCCTCAGCATGACCAAACCTGAGACTGTAGCCCTGTTGGAAGTGAAGGGGTCCGAGGCTTTGGAAAAGAGCCCACCTCAGGCTTTGGTTCCCAATGGCCAGCAGCCAGAAGGGGAAGGTGGGGCTGAGTCCCCCAGAGCTGAGTCCCCCAGAGTGGAGTCTTCGGTTGGGTCTCCCATGGCTGGAGAGGGGACTGAGGATGGTCTGGACAGCACAGTGAGCGAGGCTGCCACCTTGCCCTGGGGGACTGGCCCCCAGCCCAGTGCTCCGTTCCCAGACCCCCCCGGCTGGCGGGGCATTGGGCCAGAGTCCCTAGAGTCAGAGCCACCTCCCAGGCCAGAGGAGCCATCCGAAGATGATGTGAACCTGCTGCCTGAGAAGGCAGCCCGCGCCTTTGTGCCCATCGACCTACAATGCATTGAGCGGCGGCCCCAGGAGGACCTCATAGTGCGCTGTGAGTCAGGCGAGGAGGAGCGCCGGGCCTTTCTGCCCACCCGGGCCACCCACCCTGAGCCCCCTGAGCGCAAGTGGGCTGAGGCAGTGGTGAGGCCACCTAGCCGGTCCTGCAAGGGCTGTGGGAGCCGTGAGGGGCTGAGGGCCGTGGCCTCGGTAGGGGCCGCCCTCATCCTCTTCCCCTGCCTACTGTATGGGGCATATGCCTTCTTGCCCTTCGATGCCCCTCGGCTGCCCACAGTGAGTTCCCGTCTGGTCTACACGCTGCGCTGCGGGGTCTTTGCCACCTTCCCCATCGTGCTGGGTGAGCTCGGGGCCCTTCAGAAGAAAGGGGACATCTGGGAACTAGACTCGAGGAGGGTGGGACCTGCTGGTTTGGGGAGCAGTTGGGTTTCCCTTCACTCGAGCTGGACCCCTCATGGCCTCCTGTGCCCTGCCACCTGTGTGTCCACCCATCTTAGGACCACCTCAGCCCCACTGTGTATAATCTATGCACTTTCCTTCTGTGGGGCCTGCACCCTCCACTGTGAACCCTGGCCCCAGCTTCCTGCCTAAAGCTCCTTCCTCCTGTCTTTCCTGACTCTGTGTGCTCCCCAACCCCACCCCAGGAATCCTGGTATATGGGCTGAGCCTGCTGTGCTTTTCTGCCCTACGGCCCTTTGGGGAGCCCCGGCGGGAGGTGGAGATCCACCGGCGATATGTGGCCCAGTCGGTGCAGCTCTTCATCCTCTACTTCTTCAACCTGGCCGTGCTTTCCACCTACCTGCCCCAGGACACCCTCAAGCTGCTCCCACTGCTCACTGGCCTCTTTGCCATCTCCAGGTGAGTTGGGACTGCGGGTGGAGCTTGAGGGCAAGGCAGTGATGCTAGAGGGACCCAGGCAACTGAATGGCTGGAGAACCAGGGACAGGGGTCTTTCTGGATTCTGCATCAGCCCAAATGTGAATCCTGGAGCAGTGAGTCCACTTTCTCCCTTGCACTTGACCTCACCTGGTAGTGGGTAATCAGCTCATATGTCTTCTCATAGGAAGCTGACTTCAGAGACATATATACCAACCTAGAACCTGAAGGGCATTCAGGCATCATCCTGACCAACCTCCCACCCGTTGTAGCCACTCCTCTGTGGCACTCTGGTCTAGTGGCCATTTGGCGTCTTGTTGAACACCCCCTCAGATAAGGGGCTCAATTCTTTACAAGACAATCTGTTTCACTTCTTAAAGGTCCTGATTGTTATAAAGGAGCCCTGGTGGCACAATGGTTAAGTGCTCAGCTGCTAACTGAAAGGTTGGAGGTTCTAACCCACCACTGCTCTGTGGGAGAAGAAACCTGGCGATCTGCTCCTGTAAAGATTACAGCCTGGGAGACCCCATGGGGCAGTTCTACTCTGTCACACTGGGTCTCTATGAGTCAGAATCGACTCGAGGGCACACAACAATTATTAGGAGTCCCTGGGCATTGCAAATGACTTGCACCCACTACTAATCAAAAAGTTGATGGTTTTGAACCCACCCAGTAGCACCATGAGAGAAAGGCCTGGTGATCTGCTTCCATAAAGATTACAGCCAAGAAAACCCCACGGAGCTGAATTCTACTCTGTAATACATGGGGTTGCCATGAGTCGGAATTGACTTGATGACAACAGGTTAACTGTTAGAAAGTTTTTATGTTGTGCTGAAAACTGCTGCCCCGACCCTGATCTCTGGAATTGCCTAAGGCAAATTCAGGCGTTTGATGACAGCTCTTAAACCCCCTAGCTCAGCACCCTGCTACCCAGTCTCTTTCTTTGCTAACTGCCCAGGTCCCTTCACTGTCCCAGGTCCTTTCCTCTGGGCAGGAAATTCTCCTGCTTGTTAATGGGGACCCTTCAAGGGCACTATCCTATTCATGCAAACCATGGCCACATTAGCTCTCATGGTAGCGTCATTACTCTCCTTTCATTCAGAGTCTGCAGTCCCCTGAAATCCCTAGGGCTTTTTCCACGTGAACTACTGTTCACCTGGAAGGCATCTTTGAATTTCTGAGCCCAAACGCAGGTCTTTCCATTTTTCCCTAATACATTTCCTCTTGTTACTTTTGATACAGGCTTCCAGGTAGCTTTAACTGCTAAAATATTATTCCTTATATCAAGCTAAAATGTGCCTTCCTGTCACTTTTGATTGTAGTCTAGTGGTCAGCTGTACCCCCCTCCCCCAGCCTCCTGACCATCATGCAGCTTTGCCTTTTCTCTCCGTAAATGTTTCTCAAGATAAATATGTTCCTGCTTACGTAACTCAACCTCCCATCTCTCTTGGAGAATGCTGGTCTCAGGGAGAAGTTGGCTTAAGCAGTAAGAATCATTAGGCAGCTAAAGGAAGACTCAGCAATTATCCGGTCCAGCCGCCTCATTTTATAGGACTGGAATCCAGGTCCCTTCCTCCTTCTATCCAGGCTCCTTTTTTCTCTTCCATGGCCAAGTTGCCTTAGCATTTTGTCCCTGTTTCATCATCTATAAAATGCAGTTGTTGTGAGGACTGAATGAGTTAATTCCTGTAGGGTGCTTACAGCAGCCAGGCACTTGGGAAGGCTTGATAAATGTGGCCTCTTACTGTTATCCCATGCTGCTTCCTGGTACAGTCCAGAAACCGCAGTTACTCTTCCCTCCCTTTCACAGGTGAAAAAGCAATTTTGTAATGAGTGGTCAGTCCTTTTTATATTAAGCAGATGCTGCTCCTCCAATCCCCATTGAAGGATGTGTATTTTGTTTTTCCGAAAGGGAAAATTTGGTGGCTGACCCATCCCTCTGGGCTTCAAGCCCTCGTGAAGCTGGCTTCTCCTCTTTTTCCTCTGCCCCTTTAAAAAGACAGGAGGCTTGGGTTCAAATCACAGCTTTGCTATTTCCCAGATGTATAACCTTGAGCCAGTCTTATTTAACCCCTTTGGAGCCTTAGTTTCCTCATTGGCAAAAGAGGAAATAAACACACTGAAATGCACTGCCGATGTAAAAGAATGAGGAAGCTGTTTATATACTGATATAAAATTATCTCCAAGATACGTTAAAAGAAAAAAATCAACGTGTAGAACAGTGCATATAGTATGCTGCTGTACTTCAAAAAAGGGAGAAAAAGAAAACAAAAATCGTTTCGCTCATCCTATGTGTGTAAAAGATCACTTGAAGCACAAGAAACCATAACACCGGCTGCCAGGGAGTCAGGAAAGGTACTATATGCATGGGGGTACCTTTGAATTTTGAACCATGTCAATGTATACTACCCATTCGAAAATTTTTAATTAAAATTTGAAAAATATATAAAAGAGGAGGATAAATATACCGGTTTCATAGAGATGTGGATAAGTCTAATAGTGCTGTTCAAGTAATTAGCACAGTACCTGGCACATTGTAAGTGCACGAATATTGGCTGTTATTAGTATACCAGCTGTATTCACCAGCCCCCATCTACCTCCTTCACTGTGTGTTCTCACCACCATCAGCCTATGCGCTTCCCTCGAGGGTGGTGGTGGTTATGAGCTTATGTCCAGTGGGCGACAGACTCATGGCCACCCCACGCACAACGGATGGGACTGTTGTGATCCATAGGATGGTCTGACCCTTTCTTGCCTTCGCAGGCTGATATACTGGCTGACCTTCGCCGTGGGCCGCTCCTTCCGAGGCTTTGGCTACGGCTTGACGTTCCTGCCGCTGCTGGCCATGCTGGTGTGGAACCTCTACTACATGTTCGTGGTGGAGCCCGAGCGCATGCTCACTGCGGCGGAGAGCCGCCTGGACTACCCGGACCACGCCCACTCCGCCTCCATCTACAGGCCCCGCCCCTGGGGCTGAGCCGCTGGCCCTCCAGTCTCCCGGGTTCGCGGGTGGGCTGATCCGGGATGGGCTTGGGGCACTTCTCTGAATGGGTTTGCTGGCCTGGACTGTGCCCCAATCCTGGTGCCTCTGAGGGATGAATCCCGCTAGTGCCCCAGGGGTCCCATGCAATCAGAGCCCGCACCGTCCTCTGTTCCCCTGCCAGCGCGGCTCTTCACAGTCATGAGGCAGGGTTTTAGTTTTCTTGCAGGGAAAGAGATGAACCACTCCGTCCTTTAAGGATGCTGAGGGCACGGGGGCCAGAAACAGGGAGGTTTTTTCCTGAGCAGCCTCCCACCACTGCCACACAAGGCCCACTAATGCTGGACTCTGCCCCCTCCCAAGGCCCCTGCTAAGTAGGTAGCAGAGCCACAGCCAAACCTTTGATCATTTCTGTGTCTGACATGCTATGAGACAGGACTTTGAAGTTTGGTGAAAACCTTCCCTAGGGGGTCTGGGTTTGGGATGACCTGCCCTTTAGCCTCAGCCAAGATTATTCCAGTTGTCCCAACCCAGGGCTGCTGCCTCATCCTTTCCAACATATTTAGGCCCCTGTGACTTCCCACCTCTAAAGTGCCCACAAATCACACCTCTTGCATGGGAAAAGGGGAGCAGACAGGGAAACCTGCCTCCCAAGAGCACAAAAAGTGGCTGTGGAGTGAGTGTATGACCATGCATGTGGCAGCTGGGGAGTGACTGGACGGCACAGTGGCAAATGTTAACCGAGTGTGAGTATGTGTGTATATGTGTGTGGGGGACAATAAATTACTACCACAGACTTGATTGGTTGTTTCTTTGTGTTTGTCCCCTAGTCTCCAGCATCCCTTCCTTGATTCAGACTGTGCAGCAGAAACCTCCCAGCTCCACATGGTAGGGGGTGGCTGGTTGGAGCCTCTGTCCCATGGCAAGGGGGAGAACTAGGCCTGGTGAAAAACAGAAACACACCTTCCACACCCATCTCTGAGCCTGCCCATTCGCTGGAACCAGCCCAAACCGGCCCAACAACACTCATACATTGAGAGGCTGGAGCTCTATAAAAAAAAAGTCTATTTCACCACCTCCAGGGCAGCCAGCCAGTTAGAAAGCCTCTCATTCAGGCCTGTTAAGTCCCATCCAGGGGAAATGGGGAGGCGGGGAGGAGGAGCAGGGGAGGCAACACCAAGGGGACCCTTCCTCTACCAATAACCCCATCCCTGGCCTCCTCTCCAGGGTATGAAAGAAGCCCGAGCTGGGAGTCTCCACACTGTCGAGGCTGGGGTTTGAGGTTCTGCAGAAAAGCAAGATGGCGTGGTTAGGAACATTGACCCTCCAACCTACAGAGGTATGAGGCACAGCAAGGCAGGTTCAGTGATGTCCTTCCCTCTAACAAGAGGGCCTCAATTTATGGGCTGGTACTCTGAGTACTGCTTGTGGTGCAGGAGCAGAATCAGGCCCCCGCCTAGCAGCATGAGCCCTGGAGCACCCAAGGCTACCGCCATGATACCCAGGACTAGTGGGGACAAGGCATCCACCGGAGGGGAGCCCATACCCAGGAGCATCGACCTAGAGCAAGCAGGGTGAAAAAGAGTTAGCAGGCTTAGGACAGAGGACTGGGAGGCTCAGCTCTCCCCCACCCCAATCCCCCAAACCCCTCAGCCCAGGCCCTGGCTCTCACCAGCTGAGGTAGTATTGGTCCCAGTAGCCAGGGCCTGTGGAAGCCCCAAACGTCAGATTGAAGGCACAGAAGTTGGTCTGGGACCCAAAGTAGGCCTGGACAATGGGTGACTGGGGAAGAGAGTATGCCAAGGTGGGGTGAAGTGGGGATACTTGGCAGGGCAGGGCTGATTCTCGGCCCCTCTGCTTCTGTGAGAAAGCCACTGGTCGCCACTGCACGAAGCCTGATGGGAGGGAGCCCCACAGTAGCTGGTCCAACTGGGAAGAAAGACAAGGCAGAGTGAAGACGATCAACCCTTTTTGTCCCTCGTCCCCTCCCAGTCTCCATCAGTCACTAGTAGTGACAGGCACTGTGCCAGGGGAAGCAGGGGTCCAAGTCCTAGGCCTGGTTCTAGAACTGACAGGCTGTGCACGAGGGCTTCAGTCTCTGCTCTGTAGAAAGGAGTCGTACTAGATCAGCACCAAGTCCTTTTCTAGCTCTGACATCCTGCAAGTCAGCACTCAGCTCCTTCCTTTGAGGCCCCTGCAGATCCCCACCTGCCAGACCACAAGTCACATGGCACGGCCTTCTGCCTGTCTCCTCCACTGAGTTAGATTGGTTAGCACTTTGCCCAGCACTTAGAGGAGCTGAATAAAGTGTTGCTAAATGTTAAATGTTTGAATGACTCTCTGAAGTCCTGATGGGGTCCCACCTACATGCCCCACCCATGTACCTCTCCACTGGAAGCCTGACCTGGAAGACAGCAGGTGCATATTCATCGTCGATGGAGCGCTGCTCCTGCACTGAGGGGCAGTCAGGGCCCTGGCTCAAGGTAGCTACCTCCAGCCCAAACAGGGAGCAGTTTCCCCGGGGAGAGGCCCCAGTCAGGACTACCTCCAGCTGGCAGGTGTCTGCCGTGTGCAGGAGGCGAGGGGGTTGGATTGGCCGGCCAGATGTGGAAAACGCCTGGACCTAGAAAGGAGGAGGCACAGGACATGTGGGAAGCAGATGAATGCCTGAGCTTGAGGTCCACCCCCATCATTAACTCCCACCCCCATAAATAAGCCTTAATTCCTTCTGATTCCCCACATTCTTACCCTGAACGACAGGCTGCCATTGACAAAAGCCTTGGTAAGGTCATGTATGGGGCGGCCTCGAAATGTGGCACTTAGGGTGGCAGGATCCAATGAGTCAGTGATGTTGTTCCAGGAGAACTCAGCCAAAGAGTATGGGGGATACGGTTTTCCTGGGAGCTTTGCTGTCACATCGGACACATTGGTGCTATCAAACTCAAACAGCTGGAGGACAGGGGTGGGACAGGACTGGGGTTGCCTGGGTGGAGCTTTCTCCTGGATCATCACCCTCCTACTCATTGGCCCCACCCCCAGTCTTCAGCTCCTCCCTCAAATGAGGATGAACCCCCTCCTCTGAGGCTCTTCTCTTTGGTTTTTCCCAACCTCCTCACCCTGGTAAAGACAAGGGCAGAAGAAAACTGGATGCTGTCCTTGGGGAGTACCATCAGGCCCTCATCAGGCTCAGGGGATAGCAGGCGGCTCCAGTTGACGCTCAGGAAGCTGTGGGGGGTGTTGGTGGCCACCAGCAGGACTGCTGGAAGCCCCAGGCTGCTCCACACATAGTGCAGCGTGGAGTTGGCACCCACTGCCCGGATATGCAGCAAGTTCTGGGGGGGCCCTGGCCAGCCAGGGACGGCCTCCAGAGATACCTGGAACAAGGAGTAGTGTGAATGAGGAGGGAGGGTTGAGGGAACAGGATCAGGGAGAGACAGAGGGCAAAGGAGATGCCTCAGTGGGGGGACTTGGGGAATACTGGGGAAGGGGCGGGATCTCTCAGAGACCGAGGCAAGAGACTTGGGTGTGGGAGCTAAGGGAATCCTGGGGGAAGGGGCAGAGGTGAGTTGGAGGAGATGGGGATACAGCCAGTGGCAGATCAGGGCACAGGACTATGAGGAAGGGAAAAATCCAAGACTAGCCTGCACCTGGGTCACTCAAGGCTGAGTCAGGGTCCAGACTTCACCTGAAGGTACAAAGTCCTCACATCCACCCTACTCCACAATTCTTTTACCCCTGGCTGCCTCCCCTCTCCCCAGATGGAAGAATCCTTCTCTTGGCAGCCAGGCCCCCACCCCTCATTTGCCCCATATTCCAGCCACCCCGAAAGGGTAGCATTTCCTGAAACCGCTGTTGTTCCTAGCCCCAGAGCCTCACCTGGCGGGTCTCCTCCCCCAGCAGACCAAACGGGGCTGCAGACAGAAGTAGGCTCAGGAGGAGTATGGGGCTGGGGGCACAGAGCCCCCAACCCCAGCTGGGCTCCCCACAGCCGCACATGTGGCCCAACTTCCTAACAGGCACCGGAAAGTCAAGTGACTTGGATTCAGCTGATCCCTTTAAAGGGCGGAGCCACCATACCAGTTCTTAAAGAGACCGCCTCCCTTAGCTCAGATTTCAGCTTGAGTTAGAATACAATTAGAACCCTTGGGAGTTCGCCTTCCCTGACTTGGAGGACAAGCAAGACACCCCACAGGAGATATGTGGACACACTTCTGTCCTCTTCTACCCAGCTGGTCCCACTGCACAGTTGCCTGTAGTGGGCATGATGTCTGGATTTAAGATCCAAATGGGACCCCAATAAAATTCCATGGGAGAGGTAGTGCACCCCGGAGGGCTTTTATCAATCTAATATTTATTGAGCTCCCATGTATGCAGGTTCTTGTTCTGGAAGAGTTACCAATTTTATTGTGGAGAAAATACGCCTCAGGAAGATAAGATACGAGAGCAGCACGTACATATTTGCCCAAAGAGGAAGGAAGTTGCGACTGGCTGAAGGAATGCGCTTCTTGTTGTCGCTTTTTTTTTTAATTTTGCTTGCTTTCAAATTAAAATTATATAGATAGTACAAAATCCAATAGGCACCAGAGAGTAACATCTTCATTCCCCAGTAACCTGGTTACTCCTCCAATGGACAAATCACCCGTTTCTTATGTATCCTTCCAAAGATATTTTATGTGTACTCAAGAACATGTATTTAAAATGCTGCACAACGATGGCACCCAAACACTGCTCCGCAGTTTGGTTTTTCCATTAATATATTGACAACTGTTCTTTACCAACACACTTGGAGCTACCTGATTCTACACAGTAATTGCAGGGGGGTGTTCTGAGGATATATCTAATCTAACCAGAACCATGATTATTTCCATTACTTTGCTATGGCAAACAATGGTGGAAGAAATATCCCCCCTTGGACATACAGCATGTCATGTGTTTGTACCCAAACCCATACGATGACTACCCAGGAGCAGCACTGCCCTGTCAAATGGCCCCTGTATGAGCTTTACCAATAGACACTCACACCATACTTTTGCATGCCCATTTTCCCACACCCCCAAAAGCGTTTACCAACCTAATTTGCCATTTCTCTTTGAAAAAGGTTAAGCATCTCATGTTTTGCAGAGGCATTCATTTTTGCTTCCCTGGGCACTGTTTATACCCTTTGCCTATTTTTCTGTAGGCCTTTTCTTACTTGTGAAGTCCTAAAAATTCTTTGTGGAAATTAACTGTGTTGTCGCAAAGGATTCCCTTTTTTTTTTTTTTTTGGCCATGCAAATTCTTTATGTGGCTATATTTTTCCCCTACTCTAATATGTATTTTAAATCTTCTTTTCCCCCTGTGCTCTTAGTTTCACTTTTATATCTGTATTTAAAATTTTCACCTGCCTGAAATTAAATTTTGCTGTAAAGAACAAAGTAGGCATCCAGCTTCATTTTCTTCCCCAAATGGCTATACTCGGTGTCATGGATTGAATTATGTTCCCCCAAAAATGTATCAACTTGGTTAGGCCATGATTCCCAGTATTGTATGGTTGTCCTCCATTTTGTGATTGCAGTTTTATGTTGACGATTACAGTGGGATTGTACCACTGCCCTTACTCAGGTCACCTCCCTGATTCATCGTAAAGGGAGTTTCCCTGGGGTGTGGCCTGTACCACCTTTTCTCTCTTAAGAGACAGAAGGAAAAGAGAAGAGCAAGAAAGCAGCACCAGGAGCAGAGTGCGCCCTTTGGACACAGGGTCCCTGCACCTAAGAAGCTCTTTGACCAGGGGAAGATTTGAGGACAAGGGCCTTCCTACAGAACCGACAAAGATAGCAAGCCTTCCCCTGGAGCTGACACCCTGAATTTGGACTTGTAATCTACTAGGCTGTGAAAGAGTAAATTTCTTTTTGTTAAAGTCATCCACTTGTGGTATTTGTTATAGCAGTACTAGATAACAAACACTGGGATTCTCAAAGTTCCCTTATCTTTCTTAAGGAAAAAAGTACTTTTATATCTTCAGAGATATCAACTCTGAGAAATGGTAAAAATAAGAATAAAAGCCTTGGATGACTGAGTAGTGTGTTTGGTTCGTCAGGAATTCAAGCCTGCCCCATCATGCAAAAAGTTTTGCTTTATGAGGGAAAAATAGGATTTGACTTAATCTAGGAGTTTGACAGTGGGAAGAACCATCAACAAAGTCAGGAGGGTGGCAAAATTCTTTTCCTAAGTCTAGTGCCTAGGGTTCACGCAGAGCAGTAGAAGAAGTGACCTGTATGGTCCTTGAACACTATGTTAAATTTAGACTTTGAGAACAGAGGGGCTTTGAAAGCTAGACTGGAGAGCACAGGCCGATCCAACACGCCAGTGGGATTTCCACAGGTTCACAACTAGTAGGCCTTGTAGGTACTTTTAATGACAGCAAGGAAGTCTACTACGTACAATTACCCAAGCACTTAACCATCAGAACGAAAAACAGGATGGACTTATTAACGGACAAATGACAGTAAAAAATTTACAGAGTATGACTACTTTTCTCTCTCCATAATTTCTCAGGTATTATGAGCATATTTCTTCAAGATTTAAAATTTTTTTTTTTTTGAGAACAAACCATTCTCTCTAAGGACTAAAAGCTCTAAGGGAACTAATACTGCAAGTAAAGAGGCAGGGACTTCAGCAGAAGGCAGGTGGGCTTATTGAGAGGCCCTCGTAGAAGAGGAAAAGCTGCAGGCTTTGGACTAGGCTAAGTAGGAAGCTAAAAATTGGTTGTTGAACAGTGCAGAGAGGGTCTCCAGCAGCCCTAACAAGCCCTTTCCCACCTCACACCTGGCAGACTGCCTGCATATGAACTCTGGGTCTGACACTAACAGCTTGTGACCCTTAGACATTTTATCTACGCTTTAGATCTCTAGCCATAAAATGGGAGATACTGCCTTCCTTAGAAGGTTGTTGTGAGGATTAAATGAGTTCACACACAGAGAGTAAACGTCTGCTACACTCAGATGCTATGTCCTAGCTATTACATCTACCTAGTAGTTCAATTTAGTATGACTAAACCCTAGGTCAGGGGGGAAGAAAAAAGGGCTGAATGTATGAATCATGACAAAGGGGAGGGTGGAAAGCTCAGAAGCTAAGAGGAAGGACACTAAAGAAATCAAAGGCTGGCCCCACCTAGCCTCCTGTGTCCCAGGGGCACTACTCAGATTTTTTTCCCTTGTGATAAAAACAAAGTCTAAGATGAAATTTAAATCTTTTGTTTCTGCTAGTAGGGTAGGCAGAGGTTGGACTTTGACGATACTGTGGCATAAGAATAAGCCAGTAAGTCAGAATGTAGTTTGGAATCACAAAGAACATTGAGAGCACTCCAGGCAGGCTAGGGAGGATTCTGAAAGCTACAGAATACAATACAAAAACGAGATGTTTCAGGGACAAATGCCTGAGCCCCAGCACAGACTGGGTGTTGCTCTACATACCACCACAGTTGGGAACACCTATCATTCAGACAGGTTCCTCCTGTTCTCTGGGTGGTCAATGTAAAGTGGTACTCTTAAACTTTGTATTCTTTTATCTTCAAAAAGGTCTTCCCAACCAAAATCTACTGAAAAGCCTGAAGAACAGCCCTTCAAGAATGCAAATAAAGACAACTAATGACTTCACTCCCATCTCCCTTCCTCCTCAGTAAGGTTTTCTGTCTCTTCCCTTTTTGCCAGGAGGGAGAGAGATATGACCCAAGGTTGAAAACCACATAACAACCATCTCAAATGACTTAGATTTAATCATCGGAAGCAAACTAAATGGAAAGCTTACAATAGAGAAGAATTACATGTCAGTGCCTTTTGCAAACTGAGCTGGGACAAAAAGGGACTGGGGGCTGCCCCTCAACGTGATCCCTTCCAAACAAAGACGTCCACAGTGGCCCTGGCATTCCGGCTCAGGGAAGGAGGACAATCTGCTGGCTCTGTGTGTTGAGGCTGCTTGCCCACAGCTCACTCCTGGCCAGCATCAGGAGCTCCTCCTTGCCGGCTCTGGTCATCACCCTTCTTTTTGTGGCCTGAGACGATGTCATCGATCCGCAGCAGCAGGACTGCCGTCTAGGAGAAAAACCACAACTCCAAAGAGGTTAGCAGGGAAAGTGAGAACATTTGTTTTCTTTTAGACGTATCACCTAGCTCCGCCCACAGAATTACCATTTTATCTAAAATCCATCTTTCCAGAGTTTTGAATGTTAAATGTGGCTCTCCCTAAGCAAGGTATGAAGCCTATACTACGTTACCCTTGCTTCCTGTATGAGCTAAAGATAAGGGGGGAAAAAACAAAACTTTGCTGTGGAGTCAATTCTGACTCAAAGTGACCCTATAGGACAAAGTAGAACTGCCCCACAGGGTTTCCAAGGAGCGCCTGGTGGATTCGAACTGCCTACCTTTTGGTTAACAGCCATAACTCTTTTAACTACTGTGCCACCAGGGTTTCCAAAGATACAAAGGGTGGGAAGAATACTCTTAATTTGGGTAATATTCTTGCCTTCAACACTCTGCCTTAAAGAGTGGACCAAACACACTGGTTTCCACACAGTGTAGCATAAACATTCTCCTATCTGCTGTCCTTGCAAAGGAGGAAATAAATAGTATGGTGTGTGCCTCACCTCCACTGCCGTCTTATATGTTTGGAGTTTTACAGCCAACGGCTCCCAGATGCCCAGTTCTTTCATGTCCACTAAAGTACCCGTCTCACCATTCACACCCCAAGTCTCACAGTTCTCCTGGGTGTGCTTGGCCTGCAGTTAAAACAAGAAGCAGCAGCTAAAGGGGGAAAATACCGGAGAAAAGCAAGCTGACAGGAAACATCAGGTTGAAAACTAAACGAAAAATAGTGCATCGGTAATGGAGGGATAGGAAAAATGGCAACGACAACAAGATTGGTAAGGGACAAGGGAAAATCGTAATGATAGCAAGTGAGTCACAGATTAGAGGAACACAGACTTTAAAGGAACAAGCTTATTATAAGAACTTGGAGAGACATAGGGGAACCATCCCTTAGACCAAACATAGCCAGCTTTCCCTAACCCATCAAGAGAACCGCATGGAGAGGAACTCACCCGAAGAGAGGTAAGTAGGCGGATTGTGCTGGCCCCACAGTTCTGGATAAGGGTACGAGGGATGACCTCTAAAGCCTGGGCAACAGCCCTGTATGGCCACTGCTCCACACCAGTCATGGCCTTGGATTTTTCTGTCAATGCATGGGCCACAGCCATCTCAGAGGCCCCACCCCCTGGCACCAGCTGAGGGTCCAAGAGGACGTTGCGACACACTTGCATAGCATCCTGGAGGTTGCGTTCTACTTCCTTGGGGAAGCAAACAGACGATATGAAGACAAAGCTTCATGACTCAGGGACAAATCAGAGGCACCAAAGGATTTCCTGACTGCCAGGGTTAGTAAATCAAGGAAGGAGGCTAAGAAAGGTCCCTGGAACCTCTACTGGACAGGGCAGATACTATTTACCTGGAAGAATGTGTAACTCATGACTGCACAAGGTGGGGGTGGTGTGTGTGAAGTTAGGCTTTCATCCATTATACTAGAGTATACCCTACTGTGTCCTTTCCCTTCCCAGGTGCACAGTATAGTGGAAACACCCTCCTACTTACTACTAGCTGTGTGTCTTTGGACAAGCTACTTTAATTTCACTGAGGGACTAATAAGATTTATAATTTTAACATAAAAAATAAGGAAACAAGAGATAAATAAATGGATGACAGGATTTTAGGCCCTCTGGTGAACTCTGAAGGAGTGGAATGACCTACTTATCTGGTCACACTTCCAAGGCTGACTCACCGAAAGAATCTCTTTGCTGGCCCCCCGGAGGAGAATGGTGCAGGCCTTGGGGTCTTTGCATTCGGTGATAAACGTAAAGTACTCATCTCCAATCTTCTTGATTTCCAACAAGCCTGCTCCTGTCCCAACATCATCTTCCCTTAGCTCCTCTGGTCTGCTGACTATCCTGGCCCCACAGGCTCTATTTGGGGTGGGAGGTGAAGAAGCAGATGATTTCAGATTCTTGTGCCCACCTCCCTTGTCCCTAAGGTCTGTGGCTAGGGATAAGGGCAAAAGTGATTGCTAGAAAGATTTCTACATAACTTGAGAGGTCTTGGCTGCCTGGTAAAAAGACTTTCAAACCTATATAGGTAAAGTTTCCTTAAACAAATACGGCTTTATAATAAGTGTGCACATACCTAAGACAACTGCTATAACCAAATACACTTCAATTCAAAATATACTTCGTGGTTACCAACATTTGTCCTGGACAAATGAGCTTTCACGCACATCTAACATGTATATACCACAAATAGTCATTTCCAGATATAATCTGTTCTGTACTGCCCAGTCAGGTCTCAAAACCAGTAAGAGGGCTGTGCTAAAGAAGATGCAAAGGTCAAGCAACAAGGAAAGTAAGCACCTAAGTATGTGCATGACTCAATTTTAATGAATTTAGGACTAACTTCTTTGTCATTCTCTCCCCTCGTCATGGGCATGCAGGGTGACCTATGTAAACATATGCATGCAGTTTGTTCAGAGCAAACACAAGTGTAATGTTCAACTTAGATTTGTGATAGGTCACAAAATACAGGGGTAGAGTAATCCTCCTGTTTATAAGCTACCATTAGGAGTGGATGGTTGCCTCAACATGGATGAAATTGAAAACGCTATACTGAGCAAATCAAGTCAGTTGCAAAGGAACAAATACTGTACGATGTCACTTATATAAAATAAGCAAAAGATAGAAACCAAAGATCAGTAGATACACGTGGGGTTGCCTGAGTTGGAAATGACTCGATGGCGATGGGTTTGGTGTTACACGGGGTGTGTTTTACTTAGGGGACACTGAATTTATGTTGTTAGTAGTAGGAAAATTTGAAAAGGGATAGTAATAATGGTTGCACAACATGAAGAATCTAAACACGTCACTAAATTACGTATGCAGAGATCGCTAACTGGCGAATGTCTTCTTGCACGTATTTTCACTACAATAAAAAGAAGATGGTATCTGTGTAAAGACCTTGTGCAGATGTCTGAATGCAATCTGAAGTTGCAATAACAACACACAAGGATCCAAATCAAAGAAAACTGTTTCTTCTACTATATTCCGAGCCAGTTAATACAGACTATCTCAGAAACCTCATTGAGGGAAATAAACCCTTAATGATCCTGAGTTCATTAAGAATCATCATCACAATAAAGAACTTTCACAGACAGTTATTCGGAAGCGTAATGGACACCTACAAGTTAGCGATGACAGATGTCTAAGCATGAGCTGTGCACTACTGATTAGGGACAATACAGGAACAGACTCATGCAGTGGATAATTGCTGGGCTAGAGGACTTGAGGAGGACAGGAAGGCATACAGCTAAACCCAGGTTATCTCCACCCGTAACTGATCTGATGGTATTCTTTATTAATCTTTTCAGGTAACGATTTAAGGACTACACCATACAACTACAAAATGGAAAAACATGAGAAGGATGAACCTTACTTTAACCTGGCCCACTCACCGAGCAATGCGATTATTGTCTGTCTTCCGGACTCTGCGAATGGCTGTGATATTGGCCCGCATGAGGTAGTGCTGAGCTAAATCTGCAAAACCAAGAGCAGAGGTGTCAAGCTGGAAGAAAGAACTCTGGGTTCTGGCCTGGTTTTATCCTCAACATACTCTAACAATCACACATTTATTATGTCTAGACTATGCCAACATAAAACCAAACCAAACCCACTGCCATCAGTTGATTCTGACTCATAGTGACCCTATAGGACAGAACAGAACTGCCCCGTAGACTTTCCAAAGAGTGCCTGGTGGAACTGAACTGCTGACCTTTTGGTAAAAATCAGCCACCCTCTTCAACCTCAAAGGTAGGTTGGAAAAATGAATGGAGTCCTACCCGAGATGCCCTTTTCTGTGATGACCACATCGGGCTTTAGTTGAATAATATCCTCACAGAGCTGCTGGATGTACTCTTCTTCCATCTGGAGGATTCGAGTGAAGTCTTCCTCTCGTGTGATCTCAATGTCAGTCTGTGTGGTGAAGAAAAGGAGCTCTGATTTAAAAATTCCTGGATTGGTGAAGCTCCTCAAGGGTCATTCCAACTACTACATTCCCTCCACCCAGTCCTCACACCTCTATAAGCCACTTTAGGTCTACTATCATCTAGTCTGGAGCCCTGGTGCTGCAGTGACTAAGAGCTCAGCTGCTAACCAGAAGGTGGACAGTTCAAACTCACCAGCTGCTCCTTGGAACCCTGCGCTACAGTTCTACTCTGTCCTATGGGGTAGCCATGAGTCGGAATTGACTGATGGCAGTGGGTTTTACGAGTTGCTTAAAAAGGCTGTTTTTAATGGCTCAATCACAGTCTATTGTATGGATGTGCTAGTATTCACTTAACCATTCCTTTAATACTGGAAATTGAGTTTTTCCATGTTTTTGCTAAAATAATGACGTAACAACAAGTATCTTAATTATCCGTCTTTGCCTGTCTGATTATTTCCTTAAACACGTTGGGTTTTTTTGATCATCTAGTTTAACGTCTCCAATTCACCATAAAGCAACCACACTCAGTCAGTCAACAAGCCGATTAGTGGAGATTTGGCCTAGAAAGGTCTCTGGCCACCCGATTCAGTGTTAGTTACCTCTGTCCTGACAACATCTATGGTAATTCTAGGTCTTAATTCTTCCTGCCAATTAAGTTCTTTGATTCTTGTTCCCAATCCTTGTTTGTTGTTGTTAGGTTACTCAAATTCTGACTCATAGTGACTATATGGGACAAAGTAAAACTGCCATACAGGGATTCCTAGGCAATCATCTTTATTGGAGCAGAATGCCCCGTCTTTTCTCTCCTGGAGCCGATGGTGGGTCCCAACTGCTAACTTTTCAGTTAGTAGCCAAGCACTTAACCACTGTGCCACCAGGGCTCCATAATATTTGTTTAGTAAAGTCAATTACTTTGTTTTATCTGAGGATGATGAAGCCTGTCCTCTGGAAATTCTCCTTCAGCACTTTACAAAGCTAAATTAACTTCTACCCTATATTCTCCTGATGCAGTAAGGAAAGTGGCATGGTGGTGTGGAATTGAGGCCAGACAGAGCTGGGTTCAAATCCTGATTTGTCTTCCTCAGGGAAGTAACCTAACTTCTTTGAGCTACAGACCTCTTATCTATAAAATGGAGTCAATACCAACTATTTCAAAGGATTGTTTTAAGAAGCAGATATTATGTATGTAAAGAACAGTAACTCGCAGAGAGTAGGCATGCACTTAACATACATTTATTTACCCTGCCATGTTAGAAGTCAGATTCTTATGTCAACTTTAAGGAAAAGAGTCAGGAATCTTACCTGGCTTTCTCCTTTCTTGTATTCCAGAGAAGAATCCAGCAGCACAATCCGAGGGTTCTTGATATAGCGCCGCATTCGTGGATGGGTCACATCCTTGTTGATCATGACTCCGCGTAACACACATGAATCTTCAATGATGCCCCCAGGAATCTGAGCAAAAGGAGATCCACTTTAATCCACAACTAAGATCAAACAATTTCTCAATCTCTTTCCCACATGTTTATTTTTCAAGTACCTTTCTTTCATGAAGCTCAAACAAATATGATTGCAATCCCTTTTTTTTTTAAACTGTAGGAAGCACACCAATCTTGGACCATGATACTCAGTTTGGAGGCCAGCTGAGACCCAGAGAAATTCAGTGACTTGACAAAGCTTCAGAAGGGCTCAGATCTCTTCAACTTTCTTAAAGATATGCCCACTGAATTTTATGGCTGGGGCACCACCTACTGGCCAGAAACTATTACTGCTACTTCTTGATCTGGGGTTTACTAACGCCCTTTCCTCTAAAATTTAGTGAGCCCAGTCAGGCACATAAGATCAGATTAGCACCACACTGTATAGCTTTATTAGGCTCATATCCTGACCAAGTGACTGATAGGTATAAAAAGGCACAAACATGGAAACACCAACAAGTCAATCCCTAGTCCTCGTAAACCACGTGTAAGGACAGCAATGACGGTAACAAAATCATTTCCCAAATTCCTCCCTCGTACCCTTCGTTAGGTTTTTTGTTTTCCAGGCAGCAAATACGGTAGTTCTTCCTTGTTCTAACTAAATTTATCTTGCTCTGATTTAAACCCATTTCCTCAAGTGGAATGATTCATGCTAGAAAGTAACTTGTCCCAAAAGTACACACTGGAAGCATTTACCTTTTCCACCCTGGCGTATTTCTTAATGTCAATCTCTTTCCGACCATTCTCCTCAAACTGAACAGTTTTGACAGCATCGAGGGCAATGTTACAAGCCAAAGAGGACCACCGGCTGATTGCTTTGGTAGTAATGGAGCTGTTGATGATGTTCAGCATCATATCACGGTTATTGATGTCGACGGGGGTACTGCAGAAGACGAGACAGACACTATGGCTCAGCAGGCTTCCTGGTTAGTTCAAGAAGCCTCTCATCTGTATCTCAGTGACTATACAGTAGGCCAAGATGCACAACTAGGGGAATCTGTTCCTTTGTGGGAAACTATAAGGAACATTGAGAAGTAAACCTACCCATCCCTCTCCCTTCAAGATCACAACCAATCCATCCCTGAAATCCCTCAGTAATTGGTTCCTGTGTCTGACAACTCTCCGCACTTAAATATAGAGCTTACACTAAAATAATTTGTTCCCTACCTTCTGCTTCAACCAAACTCTTTAACTTCTAAGACTTGGATCAAGATCTATTTTGTCTATGAAACCTTATCCCATAACTGGCCAATTCTGTGAGAGTTCCTCTTGATAATCACCGTCAGTTTGTGCTGTCCATTTTGAACACCTAATTCTATCCTATCTAACACTGTAAAACATGGTGCTGCATAATGTCTTACTGTTCATTTAGCCTCCCTCCCACAAGCTCACATATTTCTCCACAGTGAGGCTACAATAAAACCCGTGAAAGCTGGAACCAGTCAGAGAAGGAAAACTCACATATTTTCCATTAAAAGGAGCTACAGAAAAGCAGTAAGATACACCCTGTCAAAGGTGGAAAACCTGTGAGACCCAGACAAAGAAGGTGGGTTGGTAGAGTTCCGGCTCTCACAGGTTTCCCCATATTTAGAACCATAAAAAGAAATCTTGAATAGCACCTAGTCCAAATTTTCACCTATTATTAAAATGCAATCACTAAATAGCTGCTGAATCATGGACTTCATGGAAGGGGCAATGGTTCCAAAGGTATTATCGAAAATAAATGTATATATAGTGCTGTAGGGAAGAAATTATTGCTTGATAAAAAAGAGAACTTCCTAGTGATTCAGCTCCACACTCAATGAAATCTTCAGATATTTCTAACATCTTGTAGAGATTACCTCATAAAAACAATTTACATCAAACACTTAATCCCCTAAGAGTGCTGAACAGAATTATTGTACACTTTCTATTTAACAGACAGCAGCACAATACTAAACTCACCAATTACTGAATACTTATGAACCCTAAGATCTAACCATACAAAAAAATAGAACACTGCAGTTTGTTTAAATAAAAATTTTTATCAAAAACACTCCTCTTTGTGACTTCCCATTATGTCACAATTTAATTAACGTTCTCTAAAGTTTTTTTTTTTTTTTTTTAGAAGCTGTGCATTTCTATATTCCCTTCATTGCCCTATTACCCGTTACCTTGAAGTCGATTCCACCCATAGCAACCGTATACATAGGACAGGGTAGAACTGCCCCACAGAGTAACCCAGGAGCACCTGGCAGATTCAAACTGCCAACGTTTTGGTTAGTAGCTGTAGCTCTTAACCACTATGCCACCAGGGTTTCCACTGCCATATTAGCGCTCAGCATATACAGACTTAACAGCTAGTTCTGTGATTATGAGATGGGATTCAAATTGCATTTTCAGTCCCAGTCCTTTTGATTTTAATGGAGAACTGCTGGCTATCATCCTGCACAGTACCTTATCAGAATTAGCTATAAACACACGTGATGGCAGAATATTATAATATCATGGCCTGAATAACTATAGTTACATAAGTTATTAACATATTTCTCCCACTAGAATCTAAAACCTTGAAAGGCAGGCATATTTTACTTACATGTTTCCCACGGCAGTGCCTAACATGGAAGCTTGCAAATCACATGCAATCAAAATGTATTTTGAAAAACTGATCCTAGCTCTTTTTATGTTTGTCTTTGTATCTCTTGCCATTTTCTAAAACTTTTATTTCCCTTATCTCCCCCTTTATTTTGCTCTCTTGTTTCTCCTCCTCACAAACTGACACCAGAGTATAAACCACTAGCGTGTGCTATGCCTGGCCTTCCTTTACCACGTAAGAACAGATCAGTCTTCCAGGCCCCCATGTCTGACAGTACCCGTTTCTGGCCCTCCCAATACCTGATTTTCTTAAGGGTGCTGATCATATCATCCAATGCCTTGCGGTAAGCACTGATCACCACTGTGGGGTGCATCTGCTGCTCTAGGAAGTGTTCGGCCACAGACAGCATTTCCCCTGCTGAAAAAGGGTACAAACACCACAGGAAAGTTTTACAGAGTGCCTGGACACTTCACTAAAGAAGATATTCAGGCAGCTAACAGATACATGAGGAAATGCTCACGATCATTAGCCATTAGAGAAATGCAAATCAAAACTACAATGAGATTCCATCTCACTCCAACAAGGCTGGCATTAATCCAAAAAACACAGAATAATAAATGTTGGAGAGGTTGTAGAGAGACTGGAACACTTATACACTGCTGGTGGGAATGTAAAATGGTACAACCACTTTGGAAAGCAATTTGGCGCTTTCTTAAAAAGCTAGAAATAGAACTACCATACGATCCGGCAATCCCACTCCTTGGAATATATATTAAAGAAATAAGACCCTTTACACCAACAGATATATGCACACCCATGTTCACTGCAGCACTATTTACAATAGCGAAAAGATGGAAGCAACCAAGGTGCCCATCAACAGATGAATGGATAAATAAACTATGGTATATTCACACAATGGAATACTATACATTGGTAAAGAACAATGATAAATCCGTGAAACATTTCATAACATGGAGGAATCTGGAAGGCATTATGCTGAGTGAAATTAGTCCGCTGCAAAAGAATACTGTATGACACTACTATTCTAAGAACTCAGAAAATAGTTTAAACAGAGAAGAAAATATTCTTTGACGGTTATGAGTGGGGACAGAGGGAGAGAGAGGGGTATTCACTAATTACACGGTAGACAAGAACAATTTCAGGTGAAGGAAAAGACAACACGCAATACCGGAGAGGTGAGCACAACTGGACTAAACCAAAAACAAAGCAGTTTTCTGAATAAACCAAATGCTTCAAAGGCCAGCATAGCAGGGGTGGGGTTTGGGGACCATGGTTTCAGGGACATCTGTATCAACTGGCATAATAAAATCTATTAAGAAAATACTCTGCATCCCACTTTGGAGAGTGGCATCTGGGGTCTTAAAACACTAGCAAGCAGCCACCTAAGATGCATCAATTGGTCTCAACCGACCTGGAGCAAAGAAGAATGAAGAACACCAAAGACGCAAGGTAATTATGAGCCCAGGAGACAGAAAGGGCCACATAAACCAGAGACTCCAACAGCCTGAGACCAGAAGGACTAGATGGTGCCCGGCTACAACCGATGACTGCTCTGACAGGGAACACAACAGAGAACCCCTGAGGGAGCAGAACAGCAGTGGGATGCAGACCTCAAATTCTCATAAAAAAGTCAGACTTAATGGTCTGACTGAGAATAGAAGAATCCCGGAGGTCATCGTCCCCAGACCTGTTGGCCCAAGACAGGAACCATTCCCAAAGCCAACTCTTCATATAGAAATTGGACTGGACTATAACATAGAAAATGATATTGGTGAGGAGTGAGTTTCTTCGATCAAGTAGACACGAGACCAGGTCGGCAGCTCCTGTGTGGAAGGAAGATGAGAAGGCAGAGGGGGAAAGAAGCTGGCTGAATGCACATGAAATTAGAGGGTGGAGAGAAGTATGCTGTCTCCTTAGGGGGAGAGCAACTAGGAGTATACAGTAAGGTGTATATAAATTTTTGTATGAGAGACTGACTTGATTCGTAAACTTTTACTTAAAGCACAATAATAAAAAAAAAAGTGCCTGGATATCGACAATTTCATTATACTTCTAAAAATACATTATCTTTTTCTAAAACAGATTCCCCCCCATTTGACATTGCTAATAGTCATCTGTCAGTCTGTGGCACTGTGGTGGCTTGTGTGTTGCTATGATACTAGGAACTATGCCACCGGTATTTCAAACACCAGCAGGATTACCATGGTGGACAGACAGGTTTCAAAAGAGCTTCCAGACTAAGACAATTAGGAAGAAAGGCCTGGTGACCTACTTTAGAAAATTAGCCAATTAAAACCTTATGTATTATCAAAAAAGTGAAACACCAACCTGAAGATTGGGAGGAAATTTTGAGAAATCATATACCTGATGAGGATCCAATTTCCAGAACAGATATAAAAAACTTCTACAGCTTAAGAACAAAAAGACAAGCAACTCAATCAAAAAATGGGTAAAGGACTCGAACGTTTTGCCAGAAAAGATCTTCAATGGCCAATGAGCACATGAAAAGATACTCCTGTAACTACCAGAGAGATGTAAATCAAAACTACAATGAGACACCACCTCACCCCTATTAAAATGGCGATGATCAAAAAGAAAAAAAACAACAAACCCCAGAAAACAATAGGTGGTGTTGAAGTTGTGGAGAAACTGGAACCCTCATCCACTGCTGGTGGGAATGTAAAATAGTACAGCCACTGTGGAAAGTAGTTTCAAAACACTGAACCTAGAACTCCCATATGACCCAGCAACCCCAATCCTAGGTATATACCCACAAGTAAAGGCAGGAATGCAACAGAAACCTGCACACCAATGGTCACTGCAGCACTTTCCATGATAGCCAAAGTGTGGCAACAACATAAATGTCCACCAACAAATCAATGGATAAATAAAATGTGGTATATACACACAATAGAATCTACTCAGCTGTAACAGAAATGAAATCCGCATGCACGTCACAAGAGAACCTTGAAAATATCATGCTGACTGAAATAAGCTGCAAAACAACGAACACTGTATGATTTCACTTACGTGAAAGAAGCAAACATATAGAAACCAAAGACTGTTAGTGGTTACCAGAGTTGGGAGTGAGGGAACAAACTGGAGCTTCTGCTTAGGGAGCACTGAGTTTACGTTAAAGGTGGGGGGAAGATTTCGAAAAGGATCCTGAGAATGCTTGTACAACTTAGAATGTCATCAATGTCACTGACTTGAACATGTAGAAACTGTTGAGACGGTGTATGTTTTATTATGTATCTTTTCATTGCATACACAAAAATTTTCTCCGATATATTGCTGGAAGATGAACCCCCATGTTGGAAGGCACTACACAAAAGCAGCAACAATGAACTTAAGCATAGCAACGATGATGAAGATGGTGCAGGACTGGGCGACATTTTGTTCAGTTATATATAAGGCTGCTCTGAGTTGCAGCTGACTTGATGGCTACTAACAACACTATTCTAAATCTTACCCTTTGAACAAGCCAATCCATTAGGAAAACATCTCTGTCTGACCTGTTTTAAATGGTCAGAGATTGATGCTAAAGTTTACTTATGTTCTTGATATTTCTAACTAAATACATGTTACCGGTTTAAAAAAAGGAAAAACTTTCCCAAGACTCAAAAATAGAAAGAAATACAGGAGAAACTGACATGCTTGTTATTACCTCAACACCTAGTAGCCAAACCACTAGTACTTAAAAAACAAAACACAACAAATAAACTTTACAACTAGAAGAGTAACTGCAAAAATGTACAAAACTTGTCCTCTGTGTAACAAATTAGCGGTAAAAATGTCCCCTTTCTTTTCAACTTTGTCACACACACATTTGTTTCTAAAAAAGGTTTAAGAAAAATGCTAAAATCCTTTTTGTCAAAAAAGGCTTTTGTACTAATTGCTTGCACTATCTGCCCACTGACACTAATTCTAAATAAACACAAATGCAGCATGTGCACAAACGTTTGAATTTGATACTTTATCCCAATTCCTCAGTAACCATCATGCATATTAAAAAATAATATTTTAAAAGATACTTGAGTAAGACGATTTAGAAAAGGGTATGCCCTGTTAAAGAACAGTCACAACAGTAACACAGAAGAAAGACACCTTTAGGGGTGGCCAAGTTTTGTTTTTTTTAAAGTGCCTTAAAAATCTGACACCCAAACTCATGGCTATCTTCTATCACCAGGAGATTCAACTACGTGACATCGGTTAGAAAATTATGCCTGACATCTAAGCCTCAAATTTTACAAATGGGGAAAAAAAAAAAGGTGAGAAGGAGTACAAACTCCTTTTTCCTGTTTCATTCTCTTAGGTAAAGGATGCCATTCAAGTGTTTCTTTAAAGTTCAGATCTAGCCACGTGTATTTTCGGATCTTCAAAAGAACTGCATCTAAAGAGGTGATTGGTAATTTAGCCAAATTTCTATCCAACTCGCCATTTTCAAAATGCAACACAAAGGCAACGTACAAATAATTTACAACACTGCTTTTCAAGATGCTACTGTAATTTTGTTGTAAGGACTCTATCATCTTAGATATGTGGCCTAACACTATAAATTGACATACATTCATTTAAAATAATTCCCTTCTCATTCTCTAACAATACACTGCTGCAATTAGATTTTTTTTTAATGAACACCTCTATTATAAAAATCTTGCCATCAACTTGAAATTTATACAACGAATAATTAACTTTTCAACAAAAACAATAAGCAAAATTTTCAGGAGAGATCCTTTATGATCCTATTTAGCAAATGAAAAAAGTAGTCATTAAAACTAAAAACGGTGTATTGTATTCTACCAGACTTGCACAGCTCATTCTATACTTCCATGTTTTATACTCAGTTGGGGAGAATACATAAAAAATTAGCAACAAGTTATTTGTTATGTTATCAGATGCCATCAAGTTGATTCGGACTGATAGGGACCCTATGTACAACAGAATGAAACACTGCCCAGTCCTGTGCCATCCTCACAATCTCTGCTATGTTTGAGCCCATTATTGCAACCACTATGTCAATTCTATTGTAATTAGTGGATTGGTAAGAGAATTTCCTTCTTAAAACATGACAGAGATGCATTTCTAGCAAAATATGTTCACATTTCAATCCAATTTTCCTTATCAACTTCCCCTTCTCCTCTTACCAAGAATAATCACTGATGTGGTACCATCTCCAACCTCTTCATCCTGGGTCCGGCTAATTTCAATCATAGACTTGGCTGCTGGATGCTGGACTTGAATCTGGAAGAAAAACGAAGACTGCCACTGAATCGACACTACTCGAAGGCCTCTTAACCCATTCTACTTGGACTAACTCTTGAGCTTCTTGTTTTCACACTTACTCCCTTTCCCTTTCTTTACTACACCTTGAAAGATTAGAGTATTTAAGTAAGCCTTGTTCCCAGTAGTTGCTAACTCAACTATTAAAACTCCTTGGGGACAGAACAATTACCTTTTAGCACCATTTACACGTATCTATACAGATCTTATATAGTTAAAAACTGTTAAATAACAAAATAAAAAGTCACACCTCTCGAAGAATGGCATTGCCATCATTGGTCATCACAATGCCTCCCATTGGGTCCAAAAGCATCTAATAAGACAAAAGTAAAAGTTATATTTGAGTGTCGCCGATAACAGGATAATTTCTAGTCTAAGAGCTTCACTAAGAGATATGCCTACCTTCATCATGGACTTAGGTCCCAAACATGTTCGGATGATATCTGCAATAGTCTAATTAAAAAAAAAAAAAAAAAGCATAAAACATGTAAGCATGAATCAGAGGCCAGTGTGAGTGTGCTGGTGTGTGTGAGAGGGGGAGCACTGGGGGAAGGGGACGTGAGCAATGCACAGAGCCAGTGTTTTCATTTAAACAATGACACTTCTAAAGTAAGGTTGGCAACAACTTTAGACATTTAGGCAACAACTTTAGCTATGTGGCTAGCTCCTCCCCCACCTCCCGAGGAATGCTTTTAGGGTAAATATACAAAGAAAGGACTTTTTACAAGAAAAAAGGGGGAATGTCTCCTGGAACTTCAGTCTCCCAGCAGTCCAGATAACTAGAAGTTCATGTATTCTTTTCCATGATACTGGCTTCCACACCACCCACCAAGTCTAGGGTCACTTCAGTCTTTCATTCAAGACTGAATACCTATCCAGGATCTACAGTGGGTACTAAAAAAAAAGTACTAGGAACACAAAAAGGAACTCAAAGATAGTCTTGCCCCTCAAGTAACTCAAGTACTGGAGACAAGCACAAAGAAAACATCATAAAACAATATACAGCAACAGAATTATGCACAGGTTAATATAAGGAAACTAGTATGCTTAACTCAGTTGGGGCTAGGACCCTCCCCCTAACCAGGGTACTTAACTTAATCAGACACTCTGAAATATAGATGCATAGGATACTTACCACTAAAAAGAAATATAGAAATACTAGAGAAAAAAAGTGGAGGCAAACTACTGAAGTCTGAACACTTAAAAGATAAGCTACCTTGGCAGCATTGATGTTTCCAGACTGAACTTTCCTTCCAGATTCACGCTTTGTGTTCTGGCCTAAAATAGAAACAAACAAAACCCAAAAGGCAAGAGCCCAGGACTGCTCCAGTGCATATAAGCTATTTAACCCCTAATCTCTGAAAATAAGCATACCAACTCCACGGGTGTATACACAGATCAAAACTTATCAAATTGTACACTTTAATATGTGCAGCTCATTGTGTACCGATTATACCTCAACAATAAAATCACATGAATATTTATGACTATTCACCACTTTACTTACTTCAACCCCGGTATACTAGGAAACAACTCATAACACTTCAAAACTCTGGAATCCTGGTCATCACTTTCCCTTTAACCAAATATTCATGTATCACTATACAGCAAGGATTCATAACTGGAGATGCATGAATGAGCTTCAGAGGGGCAGTGACCTCTCAGATTACATGAGAAAGTGGGAGATCTTGCATTTTTTTCAGGGGAGAGGATCCAGTTATCATCAGAACCTCAAAAGGCTGATGACCCTAAGAAAGTATGAATCATGGCTTTACAAAGAAAGGGAAAATTTGTCATCGTTACCGTTAGGTGCCATCAAGTCGCTGCCAACTCATAGCAACTCTATGTACAACAGAATGAAACATGCCTGGTCCTGTGCCATCCTCACAATCATTGCCATGTCTGAGCCCACTGTAGCAGCCACTGTGTCAATCCATCTTGTTGAGGGTCTTCCCCTTTTTCACTGATCCTCTACTTTACTAAGCATGATGTCCTTCTCTAAGAACTGATCCCTCCTATTAACAGGTCCAAAGTACATGAGACGAAGTCTCGTCATCCTTGCTTCTAAGGAGCATTCTAGCTGTACTTCTTCCAAGGCAGATCTGTTTGTTCTTCCAGTAGTCCATGGTATATTCAATATTCTTTGCCAGAGTAAGGGTTCAGTGGTTCATATTCTCCTGCTTGTTAGGGAACCATACTTTGACAGTCCTAGCATAATTATTGATAGTGTCCCCTTTCACTCTCAAAAGTGTCCTAGTTTGCAAGATAAATTCTATGGTCACCCCATGCTTGGAGGTAGTGAGGATGCCTCAATAACCTATTAACTATACCAATGGTGACTACCTACTTTAATAGGGAGTCTGATTGGTTACAGCCACTAATATCAGGGATTAATTCAGACTCGAAAAGGGCATCCCAAATGCACCACTCATCCCAGGGCCCTTTCAGTGGAGATAAGACAAGGCAATGGTTGTAACCAACCCAATATAATGCTATTTTTTTTCTCTCCAAATTATACATTCCCCTACCATTTGAATCTATAAATTTTTCTTTCAATCCAAAGCAAAAAACCCATTGTCGTGCAGTTGATTCCGACTCATAGCAACCCCATAGGACAGAGAAGAACTGCCCCATAGGGTTCCAAGGAGTGAATGGCGGATGTGAACTGATGACCTTTTGGTTACCAGCAAAATGCTTAACCAAAGTGCCTCCAGGGCTCCTCTTTCAATTTATTCCCATCAAATCTAAGCACCCACAACCCTCAGGGCTTACGTTCCCATCTCAGGCAATGGTTAAAAACCTGCACAGGTCTACAATCCATCAAAAAGAAGAGGTTTTTTTCCAGGGTTATTATTTTTTTTTTTTTCCTGAAAACAGTTATCTCCCAAGTACAGAGAAAATGGATAAGAACTTTCAATAGCATTCTGTATTCAGAAGATGGAAAGCGAGGGGAAATGTCTAGTCAGGCATCTTAGCTAGTCCTGCAGATGGGGTACAAAGAATGAAAACATACTAGGGGAAGACAAGGGAGGTGATGCCCGTCAGTCAGAGAGAAATTAGGAGTATTTCCAAAGTGGAAAGAGAATCAGTCCTGTAGTTTTGGGAAAAATCAGTCGGTTAGTGGGAAAGATTACAATGCAGGGGTCGCTGAGGGAATGATCACATCTGAAGACCAGTGAGGCAAACAGGAATATTTAAGAACAGGGGTTACTGAATGGAAATTCAAGTGGGACTGTTACTGGGAAAAAATAAGTAATAGAAAGTGATCAAGGATACCACTCACTATTTGCTAGATCCTCCTTGGAACAGTTTACCTACTTATCTCTTTTAACCCTCACAATTCTACGAGGAAATATTAACCTCACAATATATTGAACAGTTTGCCCGAGGGCGCACCGCTACTACAAGACGGGCTAAGAAAAAAACAAGGACTAATTTAAAAACCATTATTCATTCGGCTACAACACGCAGAAAACCGTGGAAAAGGATTAAGGAAGGGAGAGTGGGCGGAAGGGTGAGGAGCCGGACAGAGAGTAGGGAAGGAGCCTCCTGAGGCGAGTACACATGAAAGGGCTCGGCGAGGGAAAGTGTCAGTTTGCGTTTATAAAAAACAGTGGAACGAGTTAAAGTAAGGGAGGAAAACGAAAGGCGGAGATCCCTAAAGGAGGACGATGACTGGGAGGATCAGTGGCCAAGCCAGGGCGAGACCCGGCTGGGGCAACAGTGAAAAGTGTGAAGAGATGAGGGGGTAAAGGGGACCCTTCCCCGGCTTCCCCAGAACTCACTGAGCACGAGCACAGGACGATGGCCCATCATGGCGACGCGATGCAGAGCCGGGTACCCTGAGCTGGGGGAACCGGCAGAACCTTCTGGAGAGAGCGAACCACGGAGAAGCCCAGAAAACGCTGCCTCCTCAAGGCTTACACCTAAACCCGCTACCCTCCGGACCGCCGCCAATCACCGCACCGGCTTCCTTGACTGGCACTAAAACAGACCAATTGAAATTCTTATCCCCGCCCCTTACGCAAGAACGGCAGGGCAAGCTAGATAGAGAGCGCAGTGATGGACCTGGGAGGGCACAGGCGCTTGCGCTATAGGGTGACCGCTCCCGGCCGCGTGCGGCGCGAAGCTCAGCGCAAGCGCCAAGGCTCAGGCAGTTGGTCGGCCTCCTACTGCGCATGAGCAACAACTACCGGGGAGGGTGCTGGGTTAGAGGCTCTGAACTAACGCCGCAGGTGAGGTCGTTAAACTGTGTCGTGCGCCTCGGCTCCTCCCGGACCGTGAAGGTCAAGGAATGCGTACCGGTTCCCACTCTTTGTTCCTGTCTTAAGCAAGGGGGAGAAATAGAAGGGCTGTACTTCAGCCGGCCGTTGAGAAGAGACCTAGCGGGTTTGAAGCGGGTGAGATGGGTGTGGTAATCCTGCAGGGCTGGGCGGTAACGACCCTTCCGCAGGGCACGCTGGGAGTTGTGGCTCATCACCTCTGGACTCTGAGCTGTGTGTAGAGAGGTGATGGCTTCCGTTTTCCCCGTTACCTAAAACACTTCCTTACGTATTCCTTCTACTGCTTCGAGGTTTTCTTCCTCCACGCCCAATTTCCTACCCTTCCCTTCGGTCTTCATCCACTCAACTGCGGACCCGTTAGAGATGACAGGAGCTGGAGTTCTTAAATTGCCGCACAGGACAGAGAAGGGACTGATGCTGCAGACATTAGGCATGGAGAGAACACCCTTTTAAGGAAGAGAGTAATTGGTGCTGCCTTCTGTGGAGATTTTGTGGTCCATTCTTAGACTCTTAAGGTTTCGGCTTGGTATAATTACTATTTCCTGCAGAAGAAAAACCAAACCCGTTGCCATCAAGTCGATTCCGGCTCATAGAGGAAGCAATAATTATAGAAACAACTGTTTGCCAAACTAATGAAGAGACTGTGGGGAGTGCAAACAATTCAAGAGGACTAGATTGTTCGAACGCACCTAGCAGCTTTGCGGGAGAAAGACCTGGTGATCTGTTTTTGTAAAGATTACAACCAAGAAAACCTTATGGAACAGTTCTACGCTGTAACGCATAGGATCTATATGAGTCGAAATCGACTTGATGACACCTAACAACAGATTATCAATAAAGATTATCAATAAGTCACTTATATATGGCCATGAAAATTGACAGTCTAAGACCTACTGAAGAGAGCTTATGAAATTGTCAGTAGTAAAAATAATAGTGTGGGTTGTTGATCATGCAATGCTGTGATTCTTTCCCAGGTACCACACCTGCTGGTATTCAGATGGAGCAGCACACTAGTCAGCCCACTAACAAAAAAGATGAAAAAGGTGTGTGTCAGAAGCCCCACTTCCTTTCACTTAAAAGCCACACCTTCCTAAATGCTCAGCATTTGGGATAATGATTCTAGTTTTATGTTCATTTTCCCCTGTTCATTGGAAGGTATTTGTGTTTATTCTGCATTTCCCACTAAATGGGGACATTGCTGTATTCCCAGTGCCTAGAACTGGATCTCTCATATAGTAGATTCTCAATAATTATTTGTTGAAACAATTTCTTATTTTTCTTTTGTGTCTTTTAATACTTATAACAAGAATTTACTTGTACAGTGGTCCAAGAAGACATGGCCTTGAACAGATACTCAGTTTGAGTGGGACAGTCCTCTGGGAGCCAGGGAAATGCCTGAGGCAGTCTGACTCCAGAGCCTGTCCACTTAACTGTAGGTGGAATAGACTATCTGAGTAGCCTACTTTGCCATAGCTTGGACATAAATGAACTCATTCTTTTTACAGAGTCTATAATGCAATGGTTAAAAAAAAACAAAAAGACATGACTTTAAAGTCTACAGGCCCAGCATTGCCACTTACTTATTGTGGAATCTTAAGCAAGTTTCTTAATCTATTTAAGTTTCCTCAGATAACATGGAGATAGTGCTGCCTACCTTACCAGGTTATGGTGAGGAATATATAAGATACTGTACGTAAAGCATTGTTTTATTTTTTCTGTCCTGCCTCCTTTTGCTGCTTCTCAACCTAATCCTCTGTTCAATATTGTCTAGCCAGAAATATGATTTTTTAGTATAGAGTATATGTAAAGTGTTCTTTAAACTTTACAACCCGGTAGGAAGTGCATCCTTTTATACACGGAAAGGGCTCAAATTATTTAGAAGTGCCTTTGCATGGAAATTAGCAAATTAACAGATATTCAAATGGTGAGAAGAATCTTGAGATTTGAGTTGCAGCTTTTATCTCCTTACCACTTTGCATGAGCCGTCAAATGATTGATGACTCTAGGGCAGGCCTGAGGAGAAGATGGAGGACCTACTGTCTTGTGGTTAGATGCCATTGAGTCAGTTCTGACTCACAGCAATCGCATGTACAATGTAATGAAACACTTATCTTGCACCATCCTCAAGATCCTTGCTATATCTGAGCCCGTTGTTATAGCCACTGGGTCAGTCCACCTCTTTTTTGCTGACCCTCTGCTTTGCCGAGTATGATGTCTTTCTCTAGGGACTGGTCCCCCCGATAACATGGCCAAAGTATGTGAGATGAAGCCTCGACATCCTTACCCCTAAGGAGCATTCTGGCTATACTTTTTCCAAGTCAGATTTGTTCATTTTTTTGGCAGTACATGGTATATTCAATATGCTTCACCAACACCATTATTCAAATATATCAGTTCTTCTGTTTTTGTAAAAATGGCTTGGGCATGGCGTCAGACCTCCTTCCTTTTAAGGGGGAGGGAGAACCAAGATCAACAGCCCTAGGCTGATTCCTATGAGGCGGAGGTCAAACATGCCTCCTCTCTTCGCCATCTTTACCAATTGTAACAGGTTACAATTCAGGCTCAGGGACACTCAAAGATACAGTTCTTAACATCAACATAGCCTCTTCTCAGCTGTGCTCACAGGCACACCTCTCCCTGGCCCTCAGTCTCTGCCCAAAGGCACTCAGCTTTCTCACTCCGTGGGCTGGGAAGCCCATTTCCCTGTCTCCTGTGGGTCTCTATTGCCGGTTTCTCCTTCCTTGGTGGAGGTGGTACCTTCTTCTTCCCTCTGGGGTGGCTCATTTCAAGTCCAGCAGGATGGCAAAACTGACCAATCCCTTTGGTGGGCTACAATTACCCTATCACACAGTCCTGATCAATCACTTGGGTGGGAGTTATAAGACCACGGCTAGAAGGGCCACACACAAAAACAATCTATCACACCGCAGTCTTCCTTATTCATTGTCCAGCTTTCACATGCCTGTGAGGTGATTGAAAATACCATGATTTGAGTCATGCGCACCTTAGTCCTCAAAGTGACATCTTTGCTTTTTAACATTTTAAAGAGTTGTGTCGTAATATCACTAGCTCCGATTTGTCTCCCTAACGACCCAAGAAACTGTCTTGTTACATATCTTGCATATCCTCTAGGATCTAGCCCAGCAGTCACTATGTAATGCATCTCAGTGAGAACTTGTAAGATGTAAGCGAATTAAGTTTTAGCTACCCCACCCCTGCCTGGTTTCCCTAATCCCACTCAGGTTTCTTTTCGTCTTATGTATCTTTCCTAAAGATGTTTGGAAACCCTGGTGGCGCAGTGTTTAAAAGCTACGGCTGCTAACCAAAAGGTCGGCAGTTCGAATCCACCGGGTGCTCCTTGGAAACCCTATGGGGCAGTTCTCCTCTGTCCTGTAGGGTCGCTATGAGGTGGAATCGACTCGAAAGCAGTGGGTTTGGTTTCAAAGATGTTTAGGGCAAGGCCTCAGCACTTTGTAGACCAGGTGCAGGGATCTAATTAGAAAGGCCACGCCTTGTTGGAATGAGTTCTGATTTAGTGGCCTCTGACTTTGTTCCAGCCAAAGAGGAAGTTAGTGCTGTGCCTCTCTGCCGAGCCAAACCCTCCCCCAGCTATATTCATCTTCAAGCAAGCTCCCCAGCAGGCACTTGCTTGAACATCCAGACAACAAAGCTACCCTCAGGTGAGGATGCAGGGAGGGTTTGCAAAATGGACTCAGCAGTGGGGAGGGGTGGCATGGAGGGAGGTGTCCTGGGCTTTCTCCTTTTGGTCTAGTTGCCAACTGTGTGCCAAGGCACCTCTAGATTTTCCATTGGCAGCTCATTGATTGTTCAGTTCTTCCTGGTTCTACTAATTTGCATTATTTTCTTGCTTATTAACACCCTTGGTAGACTAAGCAGAAGGGAAATGAAAATCTTAATGCTTGCTAGCAATGGTAATTGAAAGGTGGTCAGAGAAGGAAATAATGACTGTTAGCTCAGTCTGTTTCTTTGAATTTCAGTTATTCATCATTTCCTTGGGAAAGTCAGTGGGTATTTGGCATTCCTGTGGGGAGCTTAACAGGGCAGTAGTCAGTCATGACCCCTGTTTTTGAGGACCTCAGGATCTAACAAAGAAGTTAGAACCAGTAAATACAGAAACAAGAGGTAATATAATTACCAAGGCTAACTAAGAGCTGGCTATGCATAATGTGTTTGACGATATTAGGAAAAAATGGGCCAATGCAGCAAGAATAGTTGAAGTTAGACAACAAGAAGAACTTAGGTCACTGCTAATGAAACACTCTGTTTACCTGAAAAAGAGAAGTTGGGGTATCACCTGAGTTCTTAAGACGGAGGTTAGGCTTCACTCCCAGACCATTTCATTCACTCATCAAATAATTACTGAACACTTACATGTGCGAGGCACTCTTCTAGGTGCTGGGGATACAGCAGGGAACAAAGACAAAAATCTCTGCCTTGCTGGAACTTATATTCTAAAAGGGTGACTTAAACAAAAATTAAATAAGTAATTACAAAATATGCCCTATGATTATAACTATTATGGGGGAAATAAAGTAAGGGAAGGGGTAACGAGTTCCAGTGATTGGTTTCAGATTCGGGTAGGGTGGACAGGTAGGCCTCACTGAGAACGTGACAGCTCAGCAAAGGTATGTCTGGGTTGCCTTGTGCCTGGAGAGATTAGAGGGGTCATTTTATTCGAGCCCTTCCAATCTCAGTACAATTATAAAATTTCTCCCCTTTGTCCCCTTTGCACCTCCATTCCTCTTCCTTCAGGAGTTAACCACAAGCCCAAGGAATGCATAGGACTCCTAGAATGTATGTATGCCAATCTCCAGCTCCAGACCCAGCTTGCCCAACAACAGATGGCCATTCTGGAAAATTTACAAGCATCCATGACACAACTGGTTCCTGGGAGGGAAAGCAAGACCTCTCTCCCAGCTGTATCTCGTAATCTGTTTTTAAATCACTTGCCCCAATTCAGTAAATGAACTGTGGAACAAAGTTATTGTGTAAACTTTTCCCTCTCTCTTCCCAGTCAACATTTGATGGAATCTGGGCATATATTCTACATGTGGTTGGTTTATTCACAAGTTCATAGTAAGTGTTCGTTGAGTATAAAGCATTATACAAGGCACTTGGGGATACATGTTACAGAAGAGACAGTTGTGGGGGATTTACTGTCTAACAAGGCAGATAAAACAGATAATTCACTGCAAAATTTAGTGGTGCTCTAAGGGGGAATGAGAGTTCAGAGAGAACATTGGAGGTTACTGAGATACAACTGGACCAGCCTTGGAATCTTGCTGGAGGAAGTAGCTTTATGATGATATTTGAAGAAGGGGAGCGATTGGGTGGTATGGACAAATGGAGTCAAGTAGTTACATGTCAGGTGGAAAAATTGGACAAAGACCTGGAAGTAGGAGAATAAACCAACAGAAATGAGGAACAGAGAAATGATGGCAGCTTTCCCCGCCACCAGAATATGGGGCAGGAGGAGGGATTAGGTAGAAAGAAGACCTGAAAACAGGGCAGCTCTCCCTGGGGACTGTCTCTGATAGCAGCTATTGGAAGCTCTGATTTTACTGGAAGCAGTGGAGAGACATTGGCAGCTTGCAAATAGCAGCAAAGTACACATAAGGGAGTAGACACACCGTGGGCAAAACATTTTGGCGGGGGAGAGAGAATGGTAGCTGAGAGGCCTGCGTAAAGTAATAATAGTGATCTGATGTAAAATTACCATGGTCTGGATAAAGGGTTTAGAAATGAAGACAGGAAATGGGTAAATCCAAGCAGAGATGGAGTAGTCTTGAGCATGAAAACACCAAGAGTCAGCAGTCTCTAAGTTGGGAAGTCAGTTTAGTTTTAAGGAGGTTCAGGTCCAGCCCTAAGTTTTCAGTATTTGTGAAGGAGGCAACTGAGGTTGGCCTAGCTATTTGAGCCACATGAAGTCACCACTTTCTCTTACAGGCTTATTGGCAAATTACTCTTGAGACTGGGTCCTTGTTACGGATTGAATTGTGTCGCCCAAAAATGTGTGTCAACTTGGCAAGGCCATGATTTCCAGTATTGTGTAATTGCCCACCATTTTGTCATCTGATGTAATTTTCCTATTTGTTATAAATCCTGTCTCTGTGGTGTTGATAACATGGGATTAGTGGTAGTTATGTTAATGAGGCAGGACTAAATCTACAACATTGGATTGTGTCTTGAGTCAATCTTTTTTGAGATGTAAAAGAGAGAAGCTAGCAGAGAGTCGGGGGACCTCATACCACCAAGAAAGCAGTGCTGGGAGCAGAGCGTCTCCTTTGGACGCAGAGTTCCTGCACAGAGAAGCTCCTCAACCAGGGGAAGGTTGATAACAAGGACTTTCCTCCAGAGCCAACAGAGAAAGCCTTCCCACTTCTGTATTATTTTGAAAAAAATTGCAGATGTTATATAATTATACTGTAAATGTTTTAGTATGTATCTCTAAAATGTAAAGAGTACTTAAAAAAAAAAAAAAAGACTTAGCAATATGCATTAAAAAAAAAAAAAGATCCACCCTGAATAAGGCCGTACCGCAGCCGCAGCCCATGTACAGCTAATGCCAATATGTCATGTTGACCCATCTGTGAGCCAGGTGTTTTTTTCTTTTTCTTTTTTTTTTAATACCTTGGTTTACAGAGAGTTTAGAACATATACCTAAATAAAGAGAATGCTGTATGAACCCCCATCTGTCCATAACTCAGGCTTAACAAAACCATGGTTGTTTCTCTCCCATCCATACCCCTGCTCATTTCCCCCTTCCGTGTTATTTTGAAAAAAAATCCCAGATGTTATATAATTTTACTATAAATATTTTAGTATGTATCTCTAAAATATAAGGAGTTCTTTAAAAAAAAAAATGACTTAGCAGTATGCATTTAAGTTTCCTCAGTGTCTTTATAGCTATGAGCTCGTTTCTGGTTATCACTGAACAATACTCCATTGTGGATGTACTACATTTTGTTTATCCAGTCACGCACTGAAGGACTTCTTTGTTTCCAGCTTTTGGCAGTTATGAATAAAGCGGCTATAAACACTGGTATGCAGGTTTTATTGTGGACATACATTTTCAACTCATTCAGGTAAATCCCCAGGAGCATGATTGCTGGATTGAATGGTAAACCTATGTTCAGCTTTGTAAGAAACCACCAGGCTGTCTTCCAAAGTGGCCATGCCTGTTTTACCTTCTCACCAGCAATGAATGAGAGTCTGAGAAACCTAAACTAGGTGACATTCTGGAAAAGGCAAAACTTTAGATACAGCAAAAAAGATCAGGTGTTCTGGGGAGGAAGGGGGGGTAAATAGGTGGAGCTCAGGGCACTAGGTCAGGGAAACTATCGGGTGTGACACTGTAATGGACACATGATATTATGCATTTATCAAAACCCGTGGACTGTACAACCAGAGTGAACTCTGATGTAAACCACGGACTGTAGTTAATACCTCCGTCTCGGCTCATCAGTTGTAGCGAATGTACAACACAAATGCAAGAAGTTAATTGTAGGAGAAACTGCAGAGGGAAGGGGGCATTAGGGAACTTTCTGTACTTTCTTGGAGAAGAAGTTGAAGTTGTTAACAATTTATTTCTACTTGGATCAGCAGTCAACCTCCATAGAAGGCAGTAGTCAAATCAAGTAACAGATTATATTGGGCAAATATGCCACAAAAGACCTCTTTAAAGTTTTAAAAAGCAGTGTCACTGATGACTAACGTGCACCTGACCCAAGCTGTGGTGTCTCCGGTCACCTCATACGCATGCAAAAGTTGGGTGATGGAAAAAGAAGACTTGACCCATTTGAGTGGTGGTGTTGGTGAAGAATATTTGAATATATGGTGGACTGCTGAAGAATAAATCAGTCTTAGAAGAAAAACAGCCAGAATGCTCCTCAGAAGCAAGAAAGACAAGACTTCAACTCACTCACTTTGGACATGTCGTCAGGAAAGACCAGTCACTAGAAAGGGACATTGTATTTGGTAAAGTAGCAGGCTAATGAAAATGAGGGAAACCCTCAAAGAGATGGCTTGGCACAACAGCCGCAGCAATGGACTCATCCACACCAATCATCATGGAGATGGTGCGGGACCAGGCAACATTTCATTCTGTCACACATAGGGTCGCCGTGAGTCGGAGCTGACTCGACGACAACAAGTGTATTTCCTGCACGGTTTTTAGGTGAGCTTAAAACTGCTTCAAAAATTAAATCTATTAAAAAATAATGACAATATCGTCATGATACTTAAAAAATAACAATAATTCCTTAATATCATCAAATATCCAGGGAGTATTCAAAATCAGGCCTGAATTTTTCTTCTGTCAGCTGGTCATAGGAAGTCTCCCCTGAGGCCGTAGGTGTAAGCTGAGGGAAAGGCGTTGGTGCAAAGGACATAGGTGCCGTGGGAATCTGGCCCAGTAGTTCATGGAGTTAGCATGTGTTTTCTGGACATGCTCAGGCCCGATCCCTAAATATGCCATTTCCGCATTGTACATGGTTTGCTCTGACACAGGCGTTTGGTTTTACTCTCCTACCATGGCTGGCACTTTGTTTCCTTGTCACTGAATGAAACAGTAGCCCAGGGACTGGAATCCCTGAGCGCCTTAACCCATTGCCTCTCCAGGCTCATTGTGGAGAGTGGAGCATGGAGCAGAAGGTGAGGAGAAGAGTTTGTAGCCGTAGAAACAGGAGGTGACCGTTCCCTTTCCTACTCAAGCTTACTTTGCCACCATTATTTTCCTTGAGTGAGCTGGGCCAACTCTCCTCGAGGGAGGGTCCTTCCCCTCTTTGCAGGAGTCTAACTCTTCGTGATGGGATGAAAACCAAAGAGATATCTAGGTATCACAGGTGAAGACCTCATAAACCACACGGTAGGACCTTAGGGCCCACACATTTCAGCAGACAGCCAAGTGAGGGGGGTGCCCAGGACCACTGCTTATTGCCAGACTGAACACTTACTGGAGAAGTCTGAGGATGGGTAGTTTTGTTTTCGTCAGCTTTTTAATAATGTGTAATGTAATAAAGAAGTAAGACTATTTTGTGATCTCAGGTTTGACTGGCTTGTCCTGTAGGCAGGTTGACCCGTGAGCAGTCACCCTTGGTTGAGAGGGTGGGAGATTGTGGGACTTTTTGTTTCCCAGAGGTTCCGAGACTCTTAGAGCTAGAAAGGGCATCAGGGTCACCAGGAGGGCTTGTCAAAATGCAGATTGCTGGGCCCCACTCTCAGTTTCCAATTCAGTAGGTCTGGGGTGGGGCCTGAGAATTCTTTTCTAACAAGCTCCCAAGTTGGCCCTGATGCTGCTGGTATGGAGTGGTGGTCCTCAACTCTGACTACACATTAAAATTGCCTAGAGAGCTTTAAAAAAATGGACCGGTCCGAACCCCTGCTGAGAATTTACATTTCAAAGTTCCCAAAACCAAACCCACTGCCTGAAAGTCTGTTTGACTTTCTCTATGCTAATGCTGTTGGTTAGGGACCAATTCTGAGAAAAACTAGCAGAGCCACCAAAAAACCAAACCCAGTGCCGTCGAGTGGATTCTGACTCCTGGTGACCCTATAGGACAGAGTAGAACTACCCCATAGAGTTTCCACGGAGCGCCTGGCAGATTCAAACTGCCTACCCTTTGGTTAGCAGCCCTAGCACTTAACCACTACACCACCAGGGTATCCCTTAGCAGAGCAGTGGTTCTCAATATTATACGTCAGAATCACTTGGGGATCTTGTTAAAATGTAGATTCTGATTCAGTACACCTGGGGTGGGAATGCAGATTCTCAGCAGGGGTTCGAACTGGAACGAACCGGCTCCAAGGCCTAATCCACACCTAATAATTTGCTCCCTCCACCCCCAGCCGGACTGAGCTGCAGCCGCTGGAGTAGGGAGGAGGTGTTGGGGGAGGGAGGACGCAGTGCGATGACTTCATTCCGCCGCCAGGTGGCAGCCGCCTCAGAGAGCTGGGCCCAGCCGAAAAGCCGGAGGGAGAGGAATCCAGGAGGGAGATCTGGTAAGCCTCCCAGTAATGTTGGGGGCCACTTCACCTGAATGAAGTCAAGGTCGCACCCTCTTTCAGCCAAACATTTCGTTCAGGAATTAGGAGCGGAGACCCTGCTATACCCAACGTGGGGGGAGGGGGTGTCACTGAAGCAAAGTATATGACACCCGGGCCTCAAGGTGCACCAGTGCAGAGGGTGGAGGTATAAATCCTGGCTGTGTGTCCATTGCTCTGATTCAGGGAAATAAAGCACGGAGCCCAAAGGAAGGGACAGTTTCCTAAAGGAGTCATACTTGAGAACGGTGGATCCTCCTTCAAGGAGGAGCCTTAGGAGAAGAAAGCACGCAGTAACAGCGTGAACGAAAGTACCCAGGCTAGAAAGTGAACCTCTCAGCATGGAGGGAGAAACAGGCTGCATTTGAAAGAGGTCTTCTCAGTTCCCTGCTGGCTTTGAAGAAGTGGCTTGGTGCCTGGGGGGTGGGGAGGGAGGAGGAAGATCTTGTCTGAGCAGCAGAGAGTAGGGGTGGAGGAAGACCTTGGCTCTTAAGCATCCGTAGTAATGGAAACTTCAAGAAACGCTGCAGGCTAATGATGGAAGGACAGGGGACCTGACTGTACAGCTCTGCATTTGCTCCAGTTGCTTCATTCATTCATTCCACAAGCGTTCACTGAGTATCTACCTCTATCTGGCATTGTGCTAGACACCAAAAAAAAAAAATGAAACCTGTTGCTGTGGGGTCGATTCCAACTCATAGCAACCCTATAGGACAGAGTAGAACTGCCCCACAGGGTTTCCGAGGATTGGCTGGTGGATTTGAATTGCCAACCTTTTGGTTAGCAGCCATAACCCACTGCACCACCAGGGCTCCATGCTAGGCACCAGACAGAGGTAAATTAGACAGTCCTCTCTCTGCCCTTGAGGGGTTCACAGTCTATCCAGGGAGAAAGATGTATAAACCGTTTATTATAATAAACCCCACCACTGCTGTCGAGTCGATTCTGACTCATAGCGACCCTAGAGGACAGAGTAGAACTGCCCCATAGAGTTTCCAAGGAGCTCCTGGCAGATTTGAACTGCTGACCTCTTGGTTAGCAGCCATAGCACTTAACCACTATAATAATAAAATAGCAATAGCTCTGTTTACTGTTTATTCTGTGCCAAGTACTTCGTGCAGCATCTTAGAGTCACAGCCAGCTGGTCAGCCTGGTCCTGGTATCCCCATTTTAACAAACAGAAATTGAGGCTCAGAGAGATTAAATAATTAGTTCAAAAGCATCCAGTTTATTGGGACATAGCCAGGATTCAACTCCAGGTCTGCCTGGCTCCCAGACCATGCTTTTCCCACTGTACCATAAGCTCCTATCCGAGGAGTATAAGCTGGGGGTGGAGGTGGAAGGAGTGGGCACCAGGGGCAGATTCACCCAGACGGTGAGGAGACTTGGAGAATGAGTGGGAGGCAGGTGGGGAAGGGGGATTCCAAGGTCACTAATGGGCATGGGAGAAGGTTCAAAGGCATCAGAGGCCTGGAGCCCTGTGTTCCTGGAAAAGCGGGCAGCCTCACCTAGCCAGGGGCAGTCTGAACCCTCCGCCGCTTGCTGAGAGTCTCCATGGCAACCAGCTTACCCAGGTCTTCCGAAGTCTTTATCTCCTGAATTGGCCCAGTTTGCTCTCTCTCTGAGAGGTGAGCTGGCCTTTTCCCAGGCTTCCTCCACTCCCTGACTGCTCATTCTCTCCACTCTTGTTGTCCAGTTCCCAGAGGCCCCAGAGGCTTGCTTATTCCCACAATTCCTTTCTACTTGGAAGTTACTTTCCTCTTTAGCTGATGGTATATATGCTTCAAGGAATGGAAGTATTTCTTGAGTATTTTCAGTACCACTGGATCTTCCTACGTGGTGTGTGTTACACGCATCCTTTAGGATTTGGAGAAGCTGTGGGAGATTTAAGCCATTACTCCCGAATCCATCACTAGGATATAAAGATTTAGATCCATAGCACATGCGCCATGTGTAAACTGCTCAGAATACATTTTCCTCCAACACTCCTGCTGACTAGTCTTCATTACTCTCGTGTTTGGCAAGTAGGCTCATGAACACTGGTTTTAATAAATCTGAGCATTTTGCCAGCTCAAAAAACATGTCTCAGCTATTCTCTACATGATGACAAAGAATACAGGCACCATTGTATTTTTCATTCTAATATTTTGTTTACATCTGGTTACTTTCAGGACTGCTCCAATTTCTCCTAGTCCATTAGCTAGTTGCTAAAACATCTCCCATCATTTAAAAAAAATAAATTCCTAGACCCCACATTCCCCTCCATCTACCCTGTAGATCAGAACTTCCCATAAGAGGTGATTATGCTCACAGTTCTCCCTTCTCCTATTCTCTCGTGAACCCACTTCTATGAGGCTTTCATTGCCACCAGTCCACTGAAACAGCTCATGCCAAGGTCTCCGGGTCTACTACCTTCTCAAACCCAATAGGCAGCTTCCAGTCCTCACTCTCTGAGCAACATTTGATGTGACTGATTGCCCCCTTCTTGAAATACTTGTTTCACGTGAGCTTCCATGACTCCACTCTCTCCCAGCTGTCCTCCTGTCTCATTGGCTGCTCCTTCTTGGTCTCCTTTGCTGTGTCCTCCTCTCTTCCTGATCTCTATTCTTCTCTATACTCGTATTCAAGTTGATCTCATCCAATTTCATGACTCTAAATGCCAACCCTACGTGATGACTTCAAATTTCTATCTCCAGCCCAGATCTTTCTCCCTAACTCCAGACTCATGTATCTGACTGCCTACTCAACATCTCCTTATGGGCGTCTACTGGACATCTCAAACTGGATATCTCCAAATGGGACTTCTGATCTCCCCCAGACCTGCTCTTCTTTCAGTGCCCCCAGCTCTGGAAATGGTACCACCATTCTGCCAGTGGCTCAGATAAAAAACCTGGGTGCCCTTCTTGACTGCTTCTGACAAAACTTTGTTTTCAAGGCAGATACTGTCATTTTTATTTTACAGATGAAGCAGGTTAGCAAACGTAAGTAATCTGATTCTGCCAAACTTTTTGCTGTTGCTGTTAGGTGCTGTCGAGTCAATTTTGACTCACAGCGACCCCTTGTGACAGAGCAGAACTGCCCCCGTAGGGCTTTCTAGACTGGAATCTTCGCAGGAGCAGGTCACCAAGTCTTTCTCCCACAGAGCCACTGGGTGGGTTCCAAGCACCAACCTTTCAGTTTGTAGCCGAATGCTTGACCATTACGCCACTAGGGCTCCTTGACAAACTTTTATGTGGAGGCCAATATAGTGAATTTCTGTGAAGAAAAAGTCGTACTTAATTTTTACCACCCATGCATGTAAACATAACAATATTATGCATGGTGCTACTGTGACTGTGGTTTTCAGGAGAAGCTGGGGTCTGGGGTTTGTCCACCACCAGAAAGGGCAGTAAGGAGCTCTCTAGTATAGCCTTTTTTCCATTTTCCTACCAGAGGGTTCAGACAAAAAGGAATCCCCCTTACCCACCTGTGGTGAAGTTTGATCAGGTCTCAATTTAAGCATCACTTCCTCTGGGAAGCTTTCCCTGACCACCCCCATCACAGGTTAAGAGCTACTCCCAAGTGTCCCCACAGAACCTGTGTCTCCCATGGTATTTCTCTGTAGTATGATTGTCTGTTTATTTCCATGTCCCAGATGACGCCTCCACCTGGGGCAGGGGCCATACTTTGTTCCACTGAGTCTCCAGCACCTAGGACAGTGCCTGGCACACAGTAGGTATTCAACATATGTTTTTGAATGAAAGAAGGCTCTGACTTCTCCTGAGTCTCCTCTGTTTAGGAGCTGTTATGTCACTGGGGCTGCTGGTCTGACAGCCCTTCTTGTATGTGCCTGTCCTAGGCCCCTAGCCCCTCTGCCCACCCCTGCAGGAAATGTATTGAGACTGTGCCTGCCCCTCCATCTATTCCTGTCCTCAGAGACACCATGTGGCCCATAGTGTGTTGGAGCCAGTGACTCATTTGCCTTTTCTGCACAGCCATCAGGAGCCCTGGTGGTGCAGTGGTTAAGTGCTTGACTGCTAATTGAAAGGTCGATGGTTGGAAACCCCAGCTGCTCCATGGGAGAAAGATGTGGCAGTCTGCTTCTGTAAGATTTATAGCCTTGAAAACCCTATGGGGCAGTTCTACTCTGTCCTATAAAAACAACCCAACCCGTTGCTGTCGAGTTGATTCCGACTCATAGCGACCCTATAGGACAGAGTAGAACTGCCCCCATAGAGTTTCCAAGGAGCACCTGGTAGATTCGAACTGCTGACACTTTGGTTAGCAGTTGTAGCACTTAACCACTACGCCACCAGGGTTTCCTATAGGGTCTGTGTTTTTCCGTTTTTGCTCAGCCATCAGAACAATAATAACGATCACCACCTTTGTTGAATGCTTATGAAAATGGCAGCACTCTGCATTGATCATGTGGCCTCCTTGTGACAATTCCACAGAGGAAATAGTATTAGTCCTATAGATAGGGAAACTGAGGCTCAAAGAGGGCTGAGTAACTTGTCCAAGGTCACCCAATAAAGATGTGTTGAGTGAATGAATAAATGAATGATCAAATGAACGAATGCCTTAATGACTCTGGTGCTTTGCCACTTTTCTCTTTTGTCCCCCATAAACCCTGGGGGTGGCTCAGTGGAACTAATAGGAGCCAAGTGGCTTTGGGGATTCCTGGGCTAGGGGAGCAGGGAATAGGGAGGAGGCGAACCCCATAGAGAGCAGCTCCGAGCAGCCCTGAGTTACTCAGTAACCTCAAACACTTGGGCCTCAGGATCTGCCTGGTCCAGCTGGGCCAGGGCAGGCAGCAGACACTGTTCCCCTTGGTCATCCATCAGGCACCCAGCTGGTCCCGGCTAGAAACGGGAGATGGAAGGTCAAAGATTGGGCAGAGCTCAGGCAAGGCAGAATGGGATCTGGTGATGGAGTCAGGGGCTCCTCAGAGAAGGCCTAAGGTGAGTAGGGGGAGAGACTAAGCCCCCCATTCCATCAGAGCTGCCTGGGGCAGAGGAGGCAGGAGAGAGGGTCAAGGGCCCTGACGTCACATGGCAATCCAAAAGAAAACCTCTCCAAAGTGCTTGGTGGGTAGTAGAACAGGGACACTCTCACAGGTGGAGCCTGGACCAGGGGAAGCTCAAAGGAGGAGGCTTGGGCTGGGAAGACCTCAGATTCAGAGGGCTGTCAGGGTCTTGCTCTCTGCTCAGCAAGGGCTGATACTGGTTGGTACTCAACAGTAAAAATATGGAGATACTCCCATACGGGTTGGTAAATAGCTGCCACCCCAAGGTCTCCAGGTGTACCCACCTGAGGCTGGCCAAGTTATCCTTCAAAAGGACTTCCCAGTCCTCCCCACAATCCAGCAACTAAAGAATTAACACCTGCCAGGGCAAGGGGCCTCTAGGACCCTGCTCCAACACTTTACCTGTGTTGATTAGAAACTCAGGTTGTATCCCGTGGTTGGCACTAGAAAAATAGTTGTTAAATGAATGAATAAATAAATGACCAACAGAGGAGAGGGGAAACCAGAGACCCAGAGGAATTCAAAAAGGAGAGACAACAGGTGAGATCGAGATGGAGGAAGCTGGATGATGCTGGGAGGGCTCAGCCCACTCCTCCTTGCTTTCTCTGGTTCTGCAGTTTTTGAAGGCTCCCACTGTCCAGAACCTCCCCAGTCCCTGCCTGGGAAGCCCAGAGCATACATCCCACTCCCAAACAAGTCTCAGGAAGTAGGCTGCATCTCTGGGGTGGAATGCTGGGCCAGGGAGGAGCCCCCAGATGCTGAAGTATCCAAGAACCATTATCCAAAAGCTGCTGACCAGGCATCTTCCCCTTCCCTCCACCACAGCAGAGGGGGCTGGAAAACAACCTTCCTGCTGACCCAGTTGTGATGAGGAGTCTCTGGGACAGGGGTCCCTAAGGGCCAGAGAGCCTGCTAGGCCAGCCGTGAGTACTACCCAGAAGCTGCCCATACCCCTGTGCCCACTTGGCTGGGCACTTAGGTCAAGAAAGCCAGACACCTAAATCCAACAGTCCCCAAGAGCTCATGCTAGGCCGGTGGCTTTTTGCCAATGAGGGGAGGTGGGAAGGAGGTGAACTGAGGAAAGAGCACGAGGGGAGGAGGAGAGGAGGGTCAGGGGCTTCACTCTGACACCCCTGTCACTGCCCACTCCTGAGAGGGGGTTAGCCAGGTTCTTAGGAGGAGCCCCACCCTGTGTCCACTCTAGGGAGTGACTGGTTGGAATAAGCCTTGGCCACATCCCCTGAGGGTTGCAGCTCTTCTCTCAGGCTGGGGGCCTGGGCATCTTTGCAAACACCCCCATAGCCCCCTCAGATGGGTTGTGATGGGCTGGCGGCAGCGCAGACACTGGACCTGCCCTCCCATCAGTCCCACTGAGACTGCCCTTCAGCTTTTCTTCTCTGAAGCTCCCTGTGGACTGCAGGTGGAGATCCTGGGATTAGAACTGTCAGAATCGAAGATGCTGGTGCTGGCTCCCATCCACTGAGAGGCGTCTGGTGACCCGGCACCCACTGGGTAGAGGCCACATGCTCCGTGATCTCCAGCCTCGGTTCCTGAACACGCTGGATGCTCACTCTGCCAGGCTTCTGCCTGAGGTCCCAGGGTGGTGCACATGGTTTGTGCTCACCTACTAACAGAAAGGTTGGCACTTTGAACTCACCCAGCAGTACCATAGAAGAAAAGCCCTGGTAGTCTGCTTCCGTAAAGAGTACAGCGAAGACCCTATATCTGTAACACCTGGGGTTGCCACAAGTCAGAATTAATCCAACAGCAAGAGGTATTTCCATCTTCACTTGTCCAGTCCCTAGGCTGTCCTGCCAGACTTCCCTCAGACATTGCCTCCCCAGGAAGCAGTTCTCCTTCCCCTTCCCCTTCCCCTCCCTGTGAGCTCAGTGGCACCTGCTCTTGGGCCCCCACAGCCTCTGCTTTCTTCATCACAGCATTTACCCCAAGGGTAATTAAATTCCCTTTGAAGTATCTGTCTCTCCCCTGGACAGGGCTCTTGGGGGAAGGGGCCGCCTAGTTCATGGCCACAGCCTAGATCACAGTGCTCAGTAAACACCTGTCTACGGACTCCACAAGATGTGAATCGGCTTGTGCAACAAGGCGACTCCAACTCATAACTGGGAAGGCTTTCCTTTGATCTAGCCTCCCTCCCTCCAGCTGCAGAGGTGGCTGGCCCAGGCCCTCTCATACCCATGCTGGGCAGTGCAGAGAACTCAGGAGTCAACCTGTCCCCTGCCTAGCCTGCCCAACTGTGGTAGGGGTAGCAGATTGGGGGCGGGGAGGTAGAGAAGGCTTGGGGGACGTGTAAGGGACTCTACTGCCCAGCTCAGACATCCCGAGCCTGGTTAATCATCAATGCCTGGAGAGCCATCTGTTTATCTCCGCTCTCCACCTCCGCTTTTTTCAGTAGGGAAAAGATTGAGCAACCCCCTAACTCCCCCTTGTGTTAACCGTGCAGGGCCCAGGATGGGGCCTTTAAAGGCCGCTTATTTCTGAGGAGACACTCTAATCTGACACCAAGTATGAGGGGGCGGGTCCTCTCCATCTCCCCGCCACGGGTCGCGCAGCTGCGCCCTAGCAGGGCAGAACACCGGGCGCCTTTCCAGGGTCATTTCCAAGAACCTGCTCCAACCTGAACGGAGCCACTGTCAGCTGGGCCAAGGGAGACGGGACCTGCGGGTCTAAGCACCCCCACACACAGTCCTTGCCCCACCTCAGGCCGTAGGCCAAGGCCGCCGCCCGCGCCGTCCCACCCCCAACCCCACCCCACCCAGGACCCTGAGAGGCAGGGGGTGCGGAGGAGGAAGTTGGGAGGGAGAGGTTGGCGTGGCAGAGGGTGACGCCTCCGTGTGGGCGGGCCCTCCGGTGGGCGGGGCCCGGTGCAGTGAAACCTGCCCCGCCAGCCCCGCCCGGTCTGCGCCTCGCGCTCCCAGAGCCCCGAGTCTCAGCCGGCGACTAGCACCCCTGCCCCATGCCCGGGTTCCCCCGCCGCTCCGCGGGCCGGCGCCTGCAGCTGCCCTTGCTGTGCCTCCTCTTCCAGGGCGCCACCGCCGTCCTCTTTGCGGCCTTTGTCCGCTACAACCACGAAACCGACCCTGCCCTCTGGCACTGGGGCAACCACAGTAACGCGGCCAATGAATTTTACTTTCGCTACCCAAGTGAGTGCGGGTGAGGGCGCGCGGGGATCAAAGACCCCAAGTTCCCCGCCGTTTGGGGAGGGGCTCCTGGGTGCTCAGATCTACCCGTAGGTGGGCGACTCTGCTCCAAAGAAGGGGGCGTGGCTGGAGGCCGCCTAATGGGAAATGAAGAGGCCGGATTTATAATAACAAGCATCCTTTCCTAGTGTCTGCCACGTGCCAGGTGCTGTGGAGGCCAGCACATGCCTTATCTCATTCAGTCTATGAGGTAGACACAGATGGGGAAACTGAGGCTCAGAGAGGTTAAGTGTCTTGCTCAGTGTCACACAGTCAGAAGTGAGGGAGCTTGGATTCAAACCCAGATCTAAAGCCCCTGCTTTAACCTCTCCCTCCTCTCGCTTTCCGGTTGGCCTAACTGGGCTTTGCAGGGCTGCTCCAGCGACTTTGCCTTTCCTAGGGACTCCTCCCTGACCACAGAGAAGGGAATCCTGCTGGGTAGGGGAGGCAGGGACTGGGCCCCACGCAGGAGGCCATAATGGTGGGTGTTAGCTCTGAAGCCCGGACACCTGTAGGTAGCCAAGACTGGTGGGGTTCAGGCATTTCTTCCCCAGTCTCGGAAAGCTGGCCCTTCCAGAATCAGAGAAAATGAGACAGACACCTGCCTAGAAGCTATTCACAGAGCCACACCCTCCAGTCCTGAGAGGGAGCCATGGCAGGGTCATTAGCCCATTTCACAGGGGAGGAAGCTGAAGCCAGAGGAGTTATGACTTGCTCATGATAGCCCAGCATGTGAGTTGCAGAGCTGGAACTAGATCTCAGGTATCCAAAGCTCCTTGCACCACAGCTCAGCTTCCTGCTGACAAGGCCCAGAAAGGGTTAACCCTTTGCCCTTGGCTGGGGACAGAGCCTCAAGATTGGGGGCCCAGGCTTGTGACCCAGGTTCTAGGTGGCTAGGACCAAGGACACCAGACCTCCTGGATTTCTGTTATCACAAATGCTTGGGCAGTTCTTCTCAAGGCCTCAGTTTTCCCCATCCTGGCAATGGGGAGAAGGACACCTTAGTTTCAAGGCCTAGGGTGTGAGGGTCTCCTATAAAATATCCCAGACTGTTATTACCCTAATTTCTGTATGCAGACCTGGTGGCAGGCTGTCTCCGTCCCACTCCACCCTAGCCCCAACAACAGGAAACTCAGAATGCTATGGAAATAGAGGGCAAGGTAGAGAGTTGGAGTGCTAGACCCCCAGCCATTCTCAGCAGAATTCTTCTCCTCCCTATATTTAACCCTCAGCCTTGATCAGAAAAGGTGGGCCATGGAAGCTGGGGCTCATATTTGGGATGGAGAATTCTTGGGGTCATGCATTTATCCAAAGAGATAGGGAGCTGGGAGGGAAGAGTCCAGAGCAGAGAGAAGTAAGCTCCTGCCCAAGGATCTGACCTGGCTGCTTGCCATGACCCCCACTTGCTTCTGCCATGGGCCTCACTCAGGGCCTCCCAGGCCTGCTCCTTTCGAAATCCTCCCTGAGTCTGGCCTCTTGGCCCCTGCTGTGATGGTGGGCTTTTCTCAGACACATGGCTTCCCATCCCTGCATTGCAATGAGAGGAATGGCAGTGGGATTCCCTGGGTTTCAATCCCTGTGGACTTAGGCCCCTGCTCTGGGCAGGTTGGGGAGGAGGGAGGTGTGAGGTCCCCAGAGCCTGGGGCTTTTATGAGCCGATCCTTACCTGTCTCTGTGTTCAGAGGAAGATCAGGGCCAGAGGGAGTGTAGCCACCGCCCTTTGATTCGGAAGATGAAAGGGAGTTCTGAGGCTGGTGTTGAGCTGCAGGACTAACCAATGCCAGGAGCATGGCCGCTTTGAGGGTCTGTCTGTTTTCCTGATAGGAAGAGCCCTCAGAGCCCATCTGGTCCACCCCTCTCAGATGTGGAGAGAGAGCCAAGGAGGTCATGTGACCTGACCAAGGTCATGCAGCAAGTTGCAGAACCAGGTCTCTTGACCACCTCCCCCCCTCCCCCTCCCATCTGCAGCCTCTTATTCCACGAAGCAAGTGACAAAAAATAAGAAAGAGGGGAAAAGAGCCAGGGGTACAGAGGTCACAGAAGCAAACATGGAAAGGGTTCTAAGAAAAAAGATAGGGGTGGGTCCTTTTTTATATACCTCAGAGACCTTACTTGCAGGGAGAGAGGTTTAGGATCAATGGAATCAGGATCTTCTGGGAAGAGGTGGAGGATGGAGGATATGATCTGGACCAGAGTGGTTTGTGGCCTCTGTTTTAGGAGACTATGGCCACATCTGCCCTCTTAGGGGCAGGTGAGAATGCAGTGGGGGAGGGAAAGACGACCTCACCAGCTCCCCTCTCCCTTCTTTCTACTCCCCATATTTTATATGCCCATTTTTACAGATGAGGAAACTGAGGCTCAGGAAGGTTAAGTGGCGTATCCAAGGCTACACAGTCAGAAGGGGAGGGAGCTGGAATTCAATTCCAGACCTGTCAGACACTAAAGCTTTAACCTTTCCTTGTCCCACAGTCTTGTCTTGTCCAGGGCCATCTAACAGGACTGGAGCGGGGTGGGGGGGGGCAGTGTTTAGGGCAAGAAGGAGTGCAATAGGTGGCTCTAGAAGGCTTTTATCATCTCTCTAACCAAAAGGGCATAGGCTTGGTGGGGGGTAAATGCAGCGGGGTGGGTGTCAGGCATTAGGACTCCCGAGGGAATGTGGAGGGGCAATCTTACTCATCCCCCTGACTCCACCTGGAGTAATCTTTCACCCACCTCTCCCACCACAGCCCTAGGAGGGTTCCCCTGGGAAAGATTTCCTGATGTTTTAATTTCACTTGAAAAGTCAAGGGGTTGAGTTTTGATTCCAAACAAACCCGGGGCAGGGGAAGTAAATGTTATTTTATTGCCATTTACAACGAGCTCTGGAGTGGTTTCTCGGCACCTGAAGGGCACAGACCCCTGTGACCTAGCCCCCCATTGTTATCTTGCTGTCCTTGGACACAAGAGCAGACATGACATCCTCTTTATCGTTTACACAAGGAGAAAAGGAGTCAGTCACCGAGCCTAAAAGAAACTGGGCTGCAGGCTGAGTTCTAAGTGATGCCTGTCCCTTCCTCTTAGGTTTCTAAGATCTGGGAGGGAAGAAACATCTGAGTGGTTCTGGGAGAGGCAGGGCTGGAGAAGTGGTGCAGCGTTGGGGACATTTCGTGAGGCCGGTGGCTCTCCAGACCCTCGCTCCCTTCAGCCGCTGGCTGGGAGCTAAGCTGCGGACCTCCAGGTCCAGCACACACCCAACCTTCTGCCAAAGGCCTGCAACCCCATTTCCTATCAGCCCATATATGACACAAAGAAGCATAAAAGTAAAAGTTTGCTTGTCTCTAAGTTATTTACCGCATTCTAAAGCTCAATAATAATTTTTGGCTTGTCAGTGCTTCTTCAGATTAACCAAAAATGTGATCATGGTGGGTTTTTTTTTTTCTTTTTCTTTATGATCTGCCTCTTTCTATAAGAGATTTGAGATCATTTACAACAAAAACACGTGTACAAGAAAAGCAGAGAGGCAGAACACAAATATGAACATTCTAGTTGCAGTTGAGGTTCCAGTGTAGCTCTGAGCTTCCAGGCAGCCAAGAAGAAAAGGGAAATATGATCAGTTATGTTGTTCTCACCAGAACCTCACACATGCAATTCTTTGTCATCTGTGCTCTGTGAGGGCAGGGACTGTGGGTGCCTGATGACAGCAGCATTCCCAGAGCCTGGTCCCCGGTTGCTCAGTCACATCAGTTGAACGAGGGAAAGCAGATCACTCCTAGCCCAAGTTCCAAGAGGAATTTCTCACATGGAGCTATTAAAGAGAGGTTGAGGGTAATGGTGTACCCTGTTTATCAATAAGATATTTACGACAAATGCAATAAGAGCGCTCATGACACTTTTTTTCTAGTGTCTCTTGATTAAAAGCAAAAATATAGTGTGACTTTACATCAACCCAAGCTTGGTTCAGATCCAAGCCCCCCACCCATTTCTGACAGCACGATCCTGAGCAAGCTGCTTAACCACAGGACCACATGGACTAGCTAAACACCAGACGAGGTTTTGCTTCAAGCCTACTTGCAAGCACATGGCGGGGGGGAGGGGCGGGGGGAAGGGCAGGTACAGAACAAACTAATGCCAAAGTAAACTATTTGTATTTATCTCGTTATTGTATATTGTTATTATTAGCTTAGTTTTTTTTTTTTTTTTTTTTTGGTAATGTGGAGTGGTACAGAATAGAAAACAAATAAAAAAGGTCCCAAATCTCCTTGCCTAGAAACCCCACTGACACTTTAAAAAATTCAAGTGATTTATCTATAATGTTAAAATATCAAACTATAGAAAGGCATAAACTGAAAAAGTAAAATCCTCCCTCCCAGCGCTGACATATTGTACAACATCGGGGGCACCATTTGGACTGGAGTTGAGCAACGCAGCAGCCTTGCTCCCTCCTTTCATTTCCTTTTCCCTGGGGTAATCGGTAATCTCTGTTAATAGTTTAAAATTCATAATTTATTAAGAAACAAAATGGATGAAACCTCAAAATGGAGAGGTATAGACTCTGAAGTATGAGGATTGGAGGTTAGACATCGAGAAGGACCTTCTGACGGAAAGGCAAAGTTGAAAAGAAGCCTGAAGGGGTAGAGGATTTTGAGCATGGAGGGGCCAGGACTGCAGCAGGAAGGAGCAGAGGTTGGTCTTTTAGCTAGTCAGTTGTAAGAGACCCAGGGATAAGGCAAACGAGTTGTTAGCTGCTGTACAGTCAATTCCAACTCCTGGCAATCGCACGTGTTACAGAGTAGAACTGCTCTACAGGGTTTCTTGGTGTAATCTTAACGGAAGCAGATTGCCAGGCCTTTTTTTCTGTGGTACTGCCAGATGGGTTTGAACTGCCAACTTTTAGGTCAGCCATGGAAAGCAAACCATTTACACTACCAAATGAGTTGTTAGATGCCGCCAAGTCGATTTTTGACTCAGCCACCCAGTGTGATAGAGTAGAACTGCCCTGTGAGGTTTTCTAGGCTGTAATCTTTACAGGAGCAGATCACCAGGCCTTTTCTCCTGCAGAGCTGCTGGGTGGGATTGAATCACCAATCTTGTCATTAGCAGTTGAGTGGTTAATCGTTGTGCCACCAGAGCTCCTTATAAAAAGAGTAGGGAGAGAGAATAGAGCAGAAGGCGGCTCTACTCCCTTGCTCTGACGTGGAGCCAGTGGGAATGGTCTGGGTCCCCCTGCCCCAAGCTGGCTGGCTCCACGCAGGTGGCCCAGGGCTGGGAGGCCCTTCCATGCCTGGAGAGTTTTGTAGGCTCGACTCCAGCCTTAAGGCTGCTGGTGAGAGCTGGGGGCACTGGCAGGGTGGCTGGTTGGTTTATGGATCATGACCAGGGCAACCCCCATGTGCCACATATGCCCCTGCCCCCTTCAGGCTTCCAGGATGTGCACGTCATGGTCTTCGTGGGCTTCGGCTTCCTCATGGCCTTCTTGCAGCGCTACGGCTTCAGCAGCGTGGGCTTCACCTTCCTCCTGGCCGCCTTTGCCCTGCAGTGGTCCACGCTCATCCAGGGCTTCCTTCACTCCTTTCATGGCGGTTACATCTATGTTGGCGTGGAGAGGTGGGCGGGCAGGTCTACCTGGGAGCCCCCTGCCCAAGGGACCTAGCTGAAACCCTGTCCTTCAAGTCTGCTCCCTGGCCCAGGTTTGATCCATCCGTCAGTTTCTCTTAGGTGCCTTGTCCATTCTCTTTGCCTCATTTCATCTTCATCCTTGACCCACATACTCATCCTTACCTTCCATTTCTTTAGGGCCCCATTACCAAGGTCTGTTAGGAGGATAGAGAGCTTAATGGAAAAAAGTCAGGACTTAGAAGAGCTCTTGGTTCAAGTCCTGGTTCTTCCACCCGTATGGATTATGTAGCCAAATCACAGAACTTCCCTAAGCCTCGGTTTTCCTGCCTCCCAGGGAAGAGCTTTGGCACACAGTACATGTAGGCCAAGCAAAAGCTGTGGAGCAGTTCCTCTCTGTTGGAGTTGACTCTGTGGAAGTGGGTCTTGTTTTGGTTTACATGTAGGCTTGTTGCCCACCCTGCCCCGCAGTGCTGTCCTGTTTCAGGCCTGGCAGAGCCTCTCCCTGCCTCCTCTCCTCCCCCGCAGCATGATCAATGCTGACTTCTGCGCCGGAGCCGTGCTCATCTCCTTCGGCGCCATATTGGGCAAGACCGGGCCCACCCAGCTGCTGCTCATGGCCCTGCTGGAGGTGGTGCTGTTTGGCATCAACGAGTTTGTGCTCCTCAGTCTCCTGGGGGTGAGGGCCTGGACAGGGGTGGGGGGAGGGGGTGGGGAGGCCAGGGCCAGGCTCAGAGCCGGGAGGGTGTGGGAAGGGTGCTGCCCCTCCACCTCAGCTCCACCTCCCCAGGTGAGGGATGCAGGAGGCTCCATGACTATCCACACCTTTGGTGCCTACTTCGGGCTGGTCCTCTCACGGGTGCTCTACAGGCCCCAGCTGGAGAAGAGCAAGCATCGCCAGGGCTCTGTCTCCTATTCTGACCTCTTTGCCATGATTGGTGAGGCCTGCTGAGGTGTGTGTGGGGGGTAGGGAGAAACGGCTCCAGACACCCCTGACCTGGGCCAGGGAAGACCATCTCCAGGCAGCGTCTCAGGATGCTGCCCACAGTCCTTGGGGTGAAATCGCTGCGTTCTGGCTGAGAGCGCCCTTCCCACTCAGATTCTGCAGCAAGAGCCCTAGGCTCTGTGCTCATCATTCCTGATAGCTTTGTGACAGGTTCTTAGAACTCAGCTCTGGGGTGTGCATGTCCCTGGAGGTGCATCCTAAGGGACCTTCCTAAATCTGAAGCTTAAAACCCTTCAGGTCCCCATGAGTTAGAAGCAGGCTCCTCAACCTGCACATCCGCCACTGCCAGGTCTTGCCACCCCTCACCCTCCTCATCTCTCCTCACTTTGTTCCAGCCAGACTCCAGGCCTTTGTACTCACGATTCCTGCAGACCAAACCTCTGCCCCTGGAGCTGCCACCCACCCAACTTCCTCCCAGGCTGAGGTGGCCAGTGGGGGCTGGGGGTGCTCTTAAGTCACCCCTGAGAGCTGAAGGGTCTGGCCTGGGAGCGCCGTCACCACCTCCACCTTGGCCTCTGCTCCCTCTCTACCTCCACAAACTTCAGTCACGGAAGGAAATTGGTATCTCATTTTTCATAGATGGAATCAAACAATGCTTGAAGTGCCAGCCCTTGCATTCAAAAGCAAGGCACGTTTTATATTTCTTATCCACCTTCCGGGTTTGTTGTAAAATAGAACATGTGGAACCCGAGGTGGACTGAGGTCTCCTTGCCCTTCGTGACCCAAATAAGACTGGGTTAAAGTCCAAAGGTGTCCCCAAGATTTCCCTTCATTCCTCGAGGCTTCCTCTGCCTCCCCGCTCCTGTTTTGTGGTGTGTGTATATGTCCCAGACAGGACACCCGGTCCTTCCTTGATTCCCCCCAAAATTCTCCACTCAGAGGACACATCTGTGAGCATGGTAGATTTTACTGAGGACAGTGGGCCACAGGGAGAAGTCACATGGCACACCCAGCAGCCCCCTCAGGACTGAGGCAGACCCTTGACTGGCCATACCCCACATGGGCCCCAGACGCCTTCCTCTCCTGTGGCCTTGTCCTCGCTTCCTCCTCACTCCGGAATTGCCCTGGGAACCTCATAAAACCAGACCGGTCATCTGGGGCTCCCAGCTCTTACCCTAATACTCTCCGGCCCAGCCCCATCCAGTGCTCAGCAGACAGGCCTTGTGCACACAGCAGGGGCCGCCCTCCCCAGAAGGCAGTTGAAGTTATAAAACCCAAATTTCCATGAAGTACCCAGCATAGTTCTCAGCAAGCAGTGGCCTTTGCCTTTTTTCCTTCCTTTTCTGATGGTTAAAAAAACAAACTCAGCCTTTTGGGTCTTCAGTTAGATAGTTGCCTTGTGCACCAGTACCCAGCCAAAGCTACCAGTGGTTGAGCACCTAGCATCTGCTAGGCCATGAGCTACACACTTTATATGTGTCACCTGATTTCACCCATGCTCAGTGAGGTATGTAGGATTATCCCCACTTTCCAGCTGAGGAAACTGAGGCTGCTGAAAGAGAATAGGTGACTTGCCTGCAGTTACGCAGCCCGCACCTGGTCAGGGAGCCACTTACCTCCTCTCACTCTGCCTGTGTGCCCACCACTCAGGGACCATCTTCCTGTGGCTCTTCTGGCCCAGTTTCAACTCTGCGCCCTCAGCACTGGGAGACGGGCAACATCGGACAGCCCTCAACACCTACTACTCCTTGTCTGCAAGCACCCTCAGCACCTTTGCCCTGTCAGCCCTTGTCGGAGGAGATGGGCGGCTGGACATGGTATGAGGAGGAGGCCTTAGGAGGGGGAGGGAGGTCTAAAACCCTGCAAGGAAGATTCTCCAGGGAACAGGTACGGGCAGGGCATGGGGGCTCCATCTGACCTGGTGGTGGTGGGAATAGCATGGGAGGGGATGATGCAATAGCAGGAGAGTCAGAGGCTAAATAACAGAAAGGACTTCTGGAAGCAGTAGGTGCCACTGTGGTGGATGGGATTGGTCTGAGTGTGGGTGTGATGATCTGAAAAGGCCTCTAATGCCTTGTTCTTCCCTGCTCCCTTAGGTCCACATCCAGAATGCAGCGCTGGCTGGAGGGGTCGTGGTGGGGACGTCAGGTGAAATGATGCTGACACCCTTCGGGGCTCTGGCAGCTGGCTTCCTGGCCGGGACTGTCTCCACACTGGGGTACAAGTTCTTCACGGTACAGATACCTCTTGGGCCCTAGGAAGAACAGGGAGGCTTCAGCACCCTGCTTCCCACTCTCCAACAGGCCCAGGGTGGGGATGGGAGGAGGCACGTGAGACTCATTACTGGTGCTCCATCCCCTAGCCCATCCTTGAGTCAAGATTCAAAATCCAAGACACGTGTGGCGTCCACAATCTTCATGGGATGCCAGGGATCCTGGGGGCTCTCCTGGGGGTCCTTGTAGCTGGCCTGGCCACCCACGAAGCTTACGGAGATGGGTGAGTTTCCCTGACTCACCCTGGAGTCGCTACCGCCTAGAATGACTTTTCTCACGCTCCTCCACCATTTGTAGACCGCTAAGAGCAAAAAAGCAGTGTTTGTTTTCACTCATTCATTCATTCACTCATCCATATTCCCGGAGCTGAGAAAATTGGGGTGAATAACATCCCTGTCCTCCTGTCCTCAGTCAAGTGGAGCAGAAGGTCATTGAACAAATGATTGCAATAATGTTACTAAAGGGTCAGTAAGAGATCATGCCCCTTGCAATCTGTTTTTGTACATTACAGCTCAGAGGAGAGGGTGAGCAAGAGCGACCCTCAAATGAGCCTCGAAAGGTGTGTGGGTGTCTGCTGGCTGGGGGCCTGGCTTAAGCAAAGGCCTGGAGGGGTACCCAGCCTAGGAGGCTCCCTTGAGGCCCTTTTGGTCGCTACGTGGCAAATGGACTGACCAGCCATGGCCCCGGGCCCCACCCTGGCTCCCCTCCTCGGCCGCCCCCCTCCCAGGCTCCCTACAGCCTCATCTCCCCACAGCCTGGAGAATGTGTTCCCACTCATTGCAGAGGGCCAGCGCAGCGCCACGTCTCAGGCTGTGCACCAGCTCTTCGGGCTGTTTGTCACACTGACGTTTGCCTCTGTGGGCGCGGGGCTTGGAGGTGAGTGACCTTGGCTGGGGGTGAGGGACTGACAGGAGCTCCAGGGAGGGAGAAATCAGAGGAGGGGTTCTCCCAGGGAAGAGCCATTGGGTCCCCACCTCCTCACTCACAGATACTTATTGAGTGCCTACTTGTGCCAGGTAGTGGGTGGGGTTCAAGGGTAACCTTCCCCAGGTGAGGAGGAGCAAGTGGGTGCCAGGGGCTGATTAGGCTCTCTCCTTGGGTTCTGCGGCTCCCCTGTGCTTCCGTCTTTGCCCACCAGAGGGCAGCACACCCTCAGGCTGAGGCCTGGAAGGGCCCTGAGCTCTCTGCGGCAGGGGCAGGAAGGCAAGGGACCTGCAGGGCTTGCCCTTAGACAGATGTACAAAAACCTTCCACAGAGGCAGATTGTCCTGGATCAGGCAGTTCTTCCTGGTGTCTGGCCTTAGTTCTTTTGGACTTCAGAATAAAACCTATGATTCAGTATCCACATTCTTCTGCTCCCACCTCAAGATTTTCGTTCTCTACCCAGGTTCAGACCAGTTCATTCATTCCTTTGCTCACATATTGATTCCATAAACATTTTCTGCACGCCTCCTGTGTAGGAGGCTACAGAAAGCTCAGCAGCTGTGGTTCGTGAGAAAATCACAATTTGGTCCATTGCTGACTGCAAACGTGAGCAAATTTAACTTCTTTGAGCAAATTTAACTTCCCCCTGGTCTGTGATATGGAGATGATACTCACTTGGAAGGTTGCTGTAATTACTCAGGAAGGCAATACATACCCAGCACTTTGCACAGGGCCTGGCACATAGTATGTGCTCAGCAAATACAGCCGTGGTTTGCTTGCACCAGACGTTATGCTGACTTCATGCCCCCAGCCCCTCTGTGCCCTGTGGGACTGGGTGATACCTGCCATGGGTGCTGAGCCTCACACATCCCTCCCCAGGACTCCTGCTGAAGCTGCCCTTCCTGGACTCCCCACCGGACTCCCAGTGCTTCAAGGACCAGATTTACTGGGAGGTGAGACGCAGCTGCAGCCCTCATGCTCTTCTTGCCCACCCTCCAACCCTCCCTTCCCTGCTTACCTGTGGTCCTTTGAGTCTGCTCGTTCTCCTCTGGGCCACACCCCTGGAGCTGTCCCTTCACCTGCTGCTCCCCCCCTTCCAGGTGCCAGGGGAGCTTGAGGAAGAAGCCCAGGGACCTCTGAGGACCGAGGAACCAGACACTCGGGCCTAACGTGCTGCCAATCCTGAGAGGACCCCCCTCCTGTTAGAAGACGCTGAGAAGTTCTTCTTTTCCAGCTCCCACCTCTCCTTTTGCAGAAAGGAGTTGACGCTCCTGAGCCAGAAGGAGCCTCCTTTCCATGGGCAGTGCTGGAGGGAGGGGCAGGAGGTGGCCAGGGAGGTGGGGTGGGGCACAGCTGTAACTGGGTGTGGTGGGAAGGGTCTCGCCAGCTGCCCGCACCCCACAGCCTGCAAGTGTGGAGAGAAAGGGCCAAAAATGAGGCACCCAAGCTCTTCTCTCCTTGAGAAAACCATGGAGCTGTCAGAGAGGCTGATCCACTGGTCCAGGGTCACACAGTAAACCGTGAAGTCTGAGCCAGAGCCTGGTTCTCTGAGAATGATAAACACCACCGTCATCACCAGGGACTCTGGCTCCTTTTTTTTCACACTGGGAATATGGCAAGTGTCTTTTAATTCACAATATTAGAGCCTTGGGGTAGGAAAGGACTTTCGTGGTACATGGAACTCCCTCTGGGATGCTACGACTTGCTGGGTGGCTTGAATGCTTCCAAGGACAGGGAGCTCATTCTCTCCCAGAAAACTTTATCTATTACAGGGCAACTTGGGCTGCTGGAGAGCTCTCCTATTCCAGAAGTTCTGCCCCTCTGACCCTCAGTTTGGGGGGGGGGATGTTTGTCACCAGGCCCTTGGAAGCTGGAAGCAGCCATCACACAGACTTTACCTTATGGGGAGTGAGGAGTAGGTAGGGTCGTGTGGTGTGGCCAAGAAGGGTGGGGAAGGTTGGTCCGGGGCCTCGGTAGACTTGAGGTCATTCTGACCACCAGAGGGCACTCCACACTCAGCAGAGGAAGATCCAGCCTTCATGCCCCACCCTCAGCCTCTATCAAGAATGGAAGTCCTTCTTGCAGCCTAACCCCCTTCCTGTCTGCTTCAACTATGGTTCTCATGCATTCACGCCACAAACCTTTTATGAGCCTCTGCCCCCCACTGCATGCCAGGCGGGTGCTAGGGGTTTCAGATCACTCGTCCAACAGAGAATCATCCCTCTGGTACAACGGAGCCCCCCGAGGACCCCTGCAGCATAGGGACACCCTCCGCCTTCTCCTGCCCTTCCCCCAGGTTTCTGGCAGGAGCTGAGCATGAATACAGACCCTCCCAAACCCGGATTCATGGAGACCTAGGAACACAGGGAGAAAGTGGAGGGATTCTTGGGGCCTGGCTCTGGGACGGGGTAAAGCTGCCCATCAAAGATGGATGAGTTTGACAGGATGGGGAGGAGATGCACAAAGGAGAGGTGAGGAGAAGGGAAGAATAAGGAGGAAGCATGAAGGACAAGTCCTCCATGGCAACCCCTCCCTGCCACATGGCCAGCTCTGCTTCCACCACTCAACTCCCCTCCATCCTTCATAGCCTCCACTGCCCATGGCTGAATGGGAGGTATGTTGGGGGAAGATTCCTGAGCTGAGATTACCAAGAGGTTCCAGGTCACTGTCAGCCCCAGCTAGAAGGAAAGGAAGGAGTTTAGAAGAGCTGAGGCCCCAGCTCCCATTCCACCTGAGGGGGCATCAGCTCCCAGCCCTGTACAAATCCAGGTCCCTCCAGGTGACCTCCCCTCACCTCAGAGATCCCCAAGCACTCCTGGAACAGAGATCCAGGTAGATGACTTGGGGAAAGGGGAAGTTCCAGGATGGGGTGAGACCCTCCCTAGCCTAGCCCATTTTGGGTGGGGAAAGCTATGACTATTCATTTATTCCAACATTTTGCAACCTGACCCTCTCCCTCTATTGCTGGTTCCTTCTTGACCACAGCCACATCTTCCCCTCCAGGCCTGAAAAAACCGGCAGCTCCAGCCAGGCCTGTCCTTGACGGGAGAACCACCCATCTCAAAGCACCCATTTCCAACTAGGGACGGGACAACTGAGCCCTCTCTAACCAGTAACTAGTTGCTGTGGATTCGAACCTGACTTGTGATGATTCCATGTGTCAGAGTAGAACGGTGCTTCATAGGGTTTTCAAAGGCTGATTTTTTGGAAGTAGATTGCCAGGCCTTTCTTTTGAGCACTTCTGGGTGGATTTAAACCTCAAACCTCCAACCTTTCAGTTAGTGTCAACTGTTAGCTTCTAAACAAGATTTTTTTTCACTCGGTTCTCCACAGATTGTGCTGTTTAATTATTTGTGGTTTGGGCATGGAGGTGAGTGTCCATATGGCTTTCCGGCAGGGAGCTCAGAGGGCAGGAAGGACAGGTATCCTGGGAGACCCTCTGCTGAGCCAAGGCTGAGCCCCTCCCCCATCTTCCCTGTATCCCCTGGCTCAGCACCATTGGTCCCCCACACAGTGGCCTATTCAATCCGGCTGGGTCAACAGGGTGACAATGAACAGGTCAAGAAGATGGCAGGCCCAGGGGCCAGGGGGGCTCCTTCCTCACCCCTTCAGGATAATGAGGCCTCTGTCCCTCAGGGACAGCCCCTCTGATCACCACCTCAATGCAGGACAATCAGACACTTGCCGGCTCATGAACTCTGTCTGTCTAACCCCAATGACTGAGCTATGGGGACAGTGATGGATGAGGACACTGGGCCCCTGCTCACCTCCCAGGACACTGCTGATGGAAGAGATAGGCCAGGCTGGGGTCAGGGCTGAGGCCAGCAGAGCCCCAAGCACTCAAGGAAAGGTCTCTGGAAGCTGCCACGGTTCTGGCTTGGGACACACGTGTGTATGTGCAACAGCAGTTTCCTATCCAAAGGGCACCTGGATAGGAAGAGTTAGGTCCCCCAGGGGCCTTAGGGTGGCTTCTGGGCCTGTGTGGCCAGAGTCCCGGTGAGCCTGGAGCTGCTCCTCTGACCTCTGGAGGACCCGGCTCTCGGGACCTCGCAGCCTGGGAAAGGCCTCACATCTCCCATATTGGGATTCACATCACGGTGCGCGGCTGCCCCAGCTCCGGGAGGAATTAGACACGGCGTGGGTGTCCAAAGTGGGCGGCGGTGGCCGTCCTGGGGCAGCCGCGTCCCCCCACCTCACCCCAATATTCCGCTCCCACTGTCGGGATCGCCCGCGCCCGCCGGCCCGGGCTCTGCGCGCCCCGTCTCCTTTGTCTGGCCCGCCCGCCCGCTCCCAGCCGGGTCCCCGCGCCGCCCAGCGCGCCCCGGCCCGTGCGGCCGCCGCCGCCACCGCCGCCCGGGAACAATGCGGGCCAATGTCTCCGGGCGGGCGAGCCGGCTATGCAAATGCCCAGCCGCCTGTGAGAAACCCCCTCCGTCGCCGCCCTGGCTTCCACCGCCTGAAAGGGGCTGGCGGCCGGGCCGGGTGGGGGTGGGGGTGGGGGTGGTGGGGGCGGGGGTGGCGGGCGGGGTGGCGGTCACTGCATAGGGATGAGCTGTCGTCCCGGAGCCACCGGGACAGAGCGCCATTGTCTCTGCCGCTGCCGTCTGATCACCAGTTGAGTCCACCAGCCCAGGGAGGAAGGTGGAGGGTGATTGGAACCAGACCTTGGGCCAAGGTGGGGTGGTCACCTGTCTCCTCCACTTGTACTTCTTTCCCAAAGAGGGTGGACTTTGGGGTTAGACTTGGTGGGCCCATCTTGGCTCCATGGCTCACTCCCTTGGTGGTCACATCAGTCAGTTCATTTCTCTGAGCCTCTGCTTCCTGGAGGCTAAATATGGTCCATAGTCGGTGCTGTTCTCACCTCCAGCCTCTGTACAGCCATGTCATACCGACCCACGGGGCTCATCATAGGTATATCAGGGTCAATTCCCTTCCAGAGGCCTGAGGGAGATACTTGTGGTGTTCCCAATGTGGGCTTCTGGGCAGAGATGCCCCAAGGGGTCCCCTCCAACCTAGGAGTTTCCTGGCTTAGTCAGGCCTCCTTCCTGCCTGCCTCCCTCTGCCTTCCACTACCTTCACCGGGTAAGGAGGCTCACCTTTCACTGGGAGAAAGGCCAGCCATAGCAGGACTAAAGGAAGCTTCTCCAGTGATGTGGAGGTGGGGGGTTGCCAATGTAAAGCCCTCCCCCAAGCAAATGAAAGAGGCACATCCTTCCACCCCCAACTCAAGAGCCTGTGTCCATCCAACAGGTTCAAACACTGGGGCAAAATAGCTGGACAGTGGGTAAGGGAGACTCTGCTGGGAGCCCCGATGGCCCAGTGGTTAAGAGCTCAGCTGCTAACCAAAAGGTCGGCAGTTTGAATCCACCAGCCACACCTCAGAAACCCTATGGGGCAGTTCTACTCCCTGTGCTATAGGGTCAAAATCAACTCAACAGCAACGGGTTAAAGGGTTTATGCTGGGAGCAGAGCTGAGCTTAGCCTCCTGCACTCGGGCACTTACCCACTGAGTAAGTAAAGGAGCTTGAGACTCAGCAAGGCACAGGGCCTGAGTCCATCTTCTCTAAGCTCCCACCAAGACGTGTGACCCATTGCCACTTCAGGTGAGAAGCCATCTGGGAGCTGGTGTTTGGGCCCTGAAGCACTGATGCTTCTGGGATGCTGTCACGGTTTGGGGGTCAACTGGAAAAAGCACCCACAGTGAGAACTGTCCCAGGAAGTCCAGGTCTGAGAGAGTGTTGAATGGGGGAGGTACTTGTAAGGCAGACAGTCTTCCGGGAGAAAATATCCCTGCAGATGGCTTCAGAGGGCTCATTTCTGGTTTGGTCCAGCCTTCCATATAAGATGGGGCTCTTCCCTCCTGTCCTGGCCTCTATGAGGATCCAGGTGCAACCTGCATGTCTACCCTGTTCTGGGGAAGTGGAAGTGGAGTGTGGGCAGTGGGCCTTGGCCTCCTAGGGTAGTATTTGGGAGACTATTAGATAAGAGGAGAGTTGGGGGAGGGCCCAGGCCTGGGAGTTGACATCGCATGGTGCCAGGGAGCAGCCAGGAGTTCTGGCCCACCTCACCTTTTGAAGTAGACCCCTCCTGCAGCCTGTCACTCCGCTACTCTCCCATCCAGGTGTTTTCAGATAGTGTGCTTAGGACTGGAGGGGACCTCAGAGGTCTCTGGTCCAATCTAGAATCGCTCCAAAGCATCCTGACCTGGGGCTGCCCAGTCTTTATGGAAACTCCTCCAGAGCCATCTTAGAAAGAAGCCAAACCAGTATCCTCAACCCTCTCTACCTGCCACTGGAACCTTGACCTGGCTGAGCCCAGAGCATACTCATCCCTCCACAGGTCACTCCCTCTCTCCAGGGCATTTGCAGATGGAGACCCTTGCTTTGGGAGCCCCCAGAAGAGGATTGACCAGCATTCCCTTCTTTAAGGAGGCCCTCTCCCTTGGCCTGAATGCTCAGGGCTCTTGGGGCCTGCTCTGGGCTGGTCTTTGGGTCCCCAGGGAGGACCTAAGTAGGCCCGGCCTTGGCTCTGAGGCTGAGGGGGGAAGTGAGCTTTCTTGTGACCAGGCATGGTCTTGATTCTTAAACTTGCCTTTCCCACCCTGCTTTTCTTGGCAGGGGAGGCCTCAGCTGGAGAAGCTGCCCCCCCTCACTCCAGTGTCCCCTCCTTCCCAGCGCAGCCCCATCCATCTCCGTCTCCCCAGAGCCAGGAATGTGGCTCCAGGACACTGTGGGGCTTGTTCCCAATCCCCTTCTAGCTCATTTCACTCGAGCCTTTACAGACTTGCCTCCATCCCACGGGCCACTGTCTGGGTTCTGGCTCTAAAGGCACAGACACAGGTCCCTCCCCCTCCTGCAATTCCTCACGCTTCATTTTGTCCCAACACCATTCTGAGGAGGCTGCGCAGTGGGGGGGTCAAGGAACCCTGGTGTGGAAGCCAGTGGGGGTGGGGTCCCTATCTCCTCATCTCTCTAGTGCCCAGGCTGGCCTTTGCTGCTAGCCAGGCCCAGCCCTGTACACTGTGTCTGCATTATTACCCAGGCTGCAAGCCATCCATCCCCTCCCCCGTCCTTCCAGTCCACACCCCACAAGCCTCCATTATTGGTGGCATTAGCACCAGGCTTCTTGTTGGCAGTTGCTAATTAAGACCATTAATAAACAGGATTATTAATGCTGTAGCAGGCAGCAGCCTCCAGCATCTATCACCCGCACCATTGGCAAGGTGCTGGGTCCACAATGGCTTCTGCCCGCCTCCATCATGGGAATGGCTGCTCCATTACCCCACCTGCTCTGGCTGGCCTCAGGGCCTGTAAGGCCAAGGTTCCTGGGTGTGGAGGCTCAGAGGGGGGTTAGCTGAGCCTTCCAGGGAAATGGAGGGGCAACCTTCACTCCAAGGGGCCCCAAAACTGGAACCAGGGAAGCCAGAAGGTGTGTGCATGTGAGAGAGACTGTGGGAACTCCCATGATGCCAGGGCTCTTTCTTCTCTAGCATGGTTGGGGCTGGGCAGGGAGACTCTAGAGAGAGTTTGGGTGTGCACCAGCAACTCAGAGGTCTCAGCGTCTTCCTAAGCCCCGACTCGCCTGTTGTCTTAAGCCAGTGATAAAGTAAAAAAACCAAAACCACTGCTGTTGAGTCGATTCCACATCACAGTGACCCTATAGGACAGAATAGAACTGCCCTGTAGAGTTTCCAAGGAGCGCCTGGCAGACTTGAACTTCCGGCCTTTTGGCTAGCAGCTGTAGCACTTAACCACTACGCCACCAGGGTACAGTGCTTAAATTTCTTCTCTGTGGTGGTTTTTCACCACCGTAAGTTAGGGGTACCACTTCAATGAGACACTGTCTTGAGTGGAATATTGACCTCACAGTTATTGAGAAACTACCATTTTCCAGGCATCAGGGATACTCTCATAAATAAAATAGAGACATCTCCTCTGTGGAATTGTCTCTCGTCCCTCCAGACCAGAGGAGGTTTGTCTCTGTGTGTCTCCCCTGCCCTTTTACATCTTAGCCCACCTGGCACTGGGTGGTAATGAGATCTTCCCTTCTCTGCTCTCCCCGCCGGGCCGTGCACTGCCTGAGGACAGCAGCTATGTGCCAGTTCCTGCAAACTGTAGAAAACCAACGCAGCTTTGTTGATGCAGTTTTCCTGCCTCAGTCTCCCTGAGATCTTCCCTTCCCTGCCTAGCTCTCTCCTCCTTGGCCCCCAGCCTCCAGTCTCGGGCTACCAGAGGAGGAGGAGCAGCAAGGAGCCCTTTGGCCCATTTTGCCTCAGCTGGACCCAATCGGGGGCAGGAGAGCCTGACTGAGTGATCACCAGAGACTTGGAGGAGGTGGGAGGTGACCAGGCAGGTAAGGGTGGGGCCCTTGGGGCACCTTCGGAAGAAGCTTGTGAGCTTTTAGCTGACCTGTCTGGGCTTCCCCTCCCCCACCCATTCATGCCTCAAGAAGTGGTCTGACACTTGTTATTTTTGATGAATGGGAAAGGTAACACTGAACGTAGGTGAAGTGTGCGTGGCTTGATCAAGGTAAATGATGTCACTAAGAAGTACACCAAAAAAAGGACGTTTTTGGTAAATGCCCTGACATATAATTTTGCAACAGCAACCAGGAAATACATGTGTGGTCACATATATGTGTGTATGTATGCATATGTGTATAGGTATGTATATGTGTATGCATACGTAAAACCAAAAAACCAAACCCAGTGCTGTCGAGTTGATTCCGACTCAGCGACCCTGTAGGACAGAGTAGAACCCATAGAGTTTCCAAGGAGCACCTGGCGGATTTGAACTGCCGACCCTTTGGTTAGCGGCTGTAGCACTTAACCACTACACCACCAGGGTTTCCTATATGGATATATTCAACATAAACTTTATGAACTGTATAGATGTATCTATAATACATGCATGTGTGTAAATTCATCTATATAATAAAGCACATTGGGATACAGTTATGGATACTTCTTAGACGTAATCAAACATCTCGTGGGATCGCTTTTCTGGGTTTGAAGGCTTAGGACCATAGTCTTGTGGGACAGTTCAGTCAATTGACATAATATAGGTCATCAAGTTTATGTTCTACATCCTAGTTTGGTGAACAGCGTCTGGTGTCTTAAAAACTTGTGAGCAGCCATCTAAGATACAACTGTTGTCTGAAGCAAAAGAGAAAGAAGGAAATCAGAGACCCAGAGAAGAAACTAGCCTACAGGGCTAGTAAATAGTCTATAGTCTATACGAACCACAGTCTCATCTACCCTGAGAACAGAAGAACTAGATGGTGCCCAACTTCCCCTACTGACTGTTCTGATCAGGGTCACAATAGATGGATCCTGATAGAATGGGAGAAAATGTGGAACAGAACTCAAATTCTTAAAAAGTTCAGACTTACTGGACTGGTTGCGATTAGAGGACTCCCTGAGACTATCACCCTGAAATACTCTTTAATCCTTGAACCAAAACTGTCCTCTGAGGTCACCTTTTAGCTAAAAAACAGATTGGCTTATAAAATAAAGACTATCACCCGTGAATACTTTGCTCCTTTAAAAAATCATCTGTAAAATTGATAAACCATTGGCTAGACTGACTAAAGAAATACAGGAAAGGAAACAAATAACCCGAATAAGAAATGAGAAGGACCACATCACAACAGAACCAAATGAAATTAAAAGAATCATTTCAGATTATTATGAAAAATTGTACTCTAACAAATTTGAAAACCTAGAAGAAATGGATGAATTCCTTGAAAAACACTACCTACCTAAACTAACACATTCAGAAGCAGAACAACTAAATAGACCCATAACAAAAAAAGAGATTGAAACGGTAATCAAAAAACTCCCAACAAAAAAAAGTCCTGGCCCGGACGGCTTCACTGCAGAGTTCTACCAAATTTTCAGAGAAGAGTTAACACCACTACTACTAAAGGTATTCCAAAGCATAGAAAATGACGGAATACTACCCAACTCATTCTATGAAGCCATCATCTCCCTGATACCAAAACCAGGTAAAGACATTACAAAAAAAGAAAATTATAGACCTATATCCCTCATGAACATTGATGCAAAAATCCTCAACAAAATTCTAGCCAATAGAATCCAACAACACATCAAAAAAATAATTCACCCTGATCAAGTGGGATTTATACCAGGTATGCAAGGCTGGTTTAATATCAGAAAAACCATTAATGTAATCCATCACATAAATAAAACAAAAGACAAAAACCACATGATCTTATCAATTGATGCAGAAAAGGCATTTGACAAAGTCCAACACCCATTTATGATAAAAACTCTTACCAAAATAGGAATTGAAGGAAAATTCCTCAACATAATAAAGGGCATCTATGCAAAGCCAACAGCCAATATCACTCTAAATGGAGAGAACCTGAAAGCATTTCCCTTGAGAACGGGAACCAGACAAGGATGCCCTTTATCACCGCTCTTATTCAACATCGTGTTGGAAGTCTTAGCCAGGGCAATCAGGCTAGACAAAGAAATAAAAGGTATCCGGATTGGCAAGGAAGAAGTAAAGTTATCACTATTTGCAGATGACATGATTATATACACAGAAAACCCTAAGGAATCCTCCAGAAAACTACTGAAACTAATCGAAGAGTTTGGCAGAGTCTCAGGTTATAAAATAAACATACAAAAATCACTTGGATTCCTCTACATCAACAAAAAGAACACTGAAGAGGAAATAACCAAATCAATACCATTCACGGTAGCCCCCAAGAAGATAAGATACTTAGGAATAAATCTTACCAAGGATGTAAAAGACCTATACAAAGAAAACTACAAAGCTCTACTACAAGAAATTCAAAAGGACATACTTAAGTGGAAAAACATACCTTGCTCATGGATAGGAAGACTTAACATAGTAAAAATGTCTATTCTACCAAAAGCCATCTATACATTTAACGCACTTCCGATCCAAATTCCAATGTCATATTTTAAGGGGATAGAGAAACAAATCACCAATTTCATATGGAAGGGAAAGAAGCCCCGGATAAGCAAAACACTACTGAAAAAGAAGAAGAAAGTGGGAGGCCTCACCTTACCTGACTTCAGAACCTATTATACAGCCACAGTAGTCAAAACAGCCTGGTATTGGTACAACAACAGACACATAGACCAATGGAACAGAATTGAGAACCCAGACATAGATCCATCCACGTATGAGCAGCTGATATTTGACAAAGGACCAGTGTCAATTAACTGGGGAAAAGACAGCCTTTTTAACAAATGGTGCTGGCATAACTGGATATCCATTTGCAAAAAAATGAAACAGGACCCATACCTCACACCATGCACAAAAACTAACTCCAAGTGGATCAAAGACCTAAACATAAAGACTAAAACGATAAAGATCATGGAAGAAAAAATTGGGACAACCCTAGGAGCCCTAATACAAGGTATAAACAGAATACAAAACATTACCAAAAATGATGAAGAGAAACCCGATAACTGGGAGCTCCTAAAAATCAAACACCTATGCTCATCTAAAGACTTCACCAAAAGAGTAAAAAGACCACCTACAGATTGGGAAAGAATTTTCAGCTATGACATCTCCGACCAGCGCCTGATCTCTAAAATCTACATGATTCTGTCAAAACTCAACCACAAAAAGACAAACAACCCAATCAAGAAGTGGGCAAAGGATATGAACACACATTTCTCTAAAGAAGATATTCAGGCAGCCAACAGATACATGAGAAAATGCTCTCGATCATTAGCCATTAGAGAAATGCAAATTAAAACTACGATGAGATTCCATCTCACACCAGCAAGGCTGGCATTAATCCAAAAAACACAAAATAATAAATGTTGGAGAGGCTGCGGAGAGATTGGAACTCTCATACACTGCTGGTGGGAATGTAAAATGGTACAACCACTTTGGAAATCTATCTGGCGTTATCTTAAACAGTTAGAAATAGAACTACCATACAACCCAGAAATCCCACTCCTCGGAATATACCCTAGAGATACAAGAGCCTTCATACAAACAGATATATGCACACCCATGTTTATTGCAGCTCTGTTTACAATAGCAAAAAGCTGGAAGCAACCAAGGTGTCCATCAACGGATGAATGGGTAAATAAATTGTGGTATATTCACACAATGGAATACTACGCATCGATAAAGAACAGTGACGAATCTCTGAAACATTTCATAACATGGAGGAACCTGGAAGGCATTATGCTGAGCAAAATGAGTCAGAGGCAAAAGGACAAATATTGTATAAGACCACTATTATAAGATCTTGAGAAATAGTAAACTTGAGAAGAACAAAAAAAAAAAAAAAAAAATCATCTGTATGAGACCAATCGTTCAACAACTACTCTAAAGCAAAAACGAGGAGGTAAGGGGGCAAGGAAACTAGGTTACTGGAAATGGAACAACCAGAACAGAAATAATGAGAATGGTGGCACATTTAAAAAATACAACCAATGTCAGTAACCAATTTATGTAGAAATTGTTAAACAGGAACCTGATTTGCTGTGTAAACTTTCACCATAAAGACAATAAACTATTATTTAAAAAAAAGAAGTGGTCTGAGGCAGCCCAGGAGATTTTGGGTAGAGACCCTACTCCACACACCTGCTTTCCCGCATTCCTCTCCACCCCAACTTCAATGTCTTGACTTTTTCCTGCACCGTTTGAAGGAAGGATCCACTGAGACTTTCCTCTCCCCCAACCCAGGAAAAAAGAAGAGAAAAAAAAAAAAGTCCTGAAAACAAAACCCCTACAACAACTTTAAAGTAGGAGAGATTGGTTGGAAGGCCTTTAATCCCTTAATCCCTCTCAGATGGGCCTTGAGACGCTAATGATTTTCCTAATTATTCCCTCCCATTTTCCCATCGCTCTGTAAGGACTTTCGAGAGGAGTGAAATTGTGAGTGAGCGGGCGTGGGATGAATGGGAAGCCCACCTCCCCCCAAATCCAGCCCAGAGTCCAAGCGGCTGAAGAGGTGGGGGAAGGGCCAGGAGTGCCCCAGCTGGGGGCTGGAGTTTCCCTGGGCCACTGACACCCGTGTGCATGGCGGGCCTGGGACAAAAGGGAGGGTCGGAGGACTGCCTGAGAGGGCCAGGTGTGGGGCCGAGGTCCCCTCAGTGTGAATGGCCCATTATCCTGCCTTGAGGATGGGAATTGAGGGTCTTTTTGCGTCCCCCAGGAAAGGCCCCTTCGGGTGATAATCACCCTGGGAGGGAGGTGGAGGTGGTGATGAGGATGTTTAAAGGGGGCCAGGCCTGCTCAGAGAACAGTCAGCCATTCAGGCCTTCAGCCCTTCTCTTGTCTCCAGCAGCCTGGGATCCAGTGGCGGGTGGGGGACGGGGAGTAGGGGCAGCAAACATGGCCAAGCCCTGGGCTCAGGCCCCCTCCCCATCAGAGTGGCCTGTAAGGTTGAGTTCAGGGGTGGCCTTCTCCTAGAAACTACCCTCAGACCTTATTCCCAACCCCCACCTAGTCTTGGGGACCCTGAAGCCTTATCTCACCTCCCCCCAGATGCTGAGCTCCTCAGGAGCCAGACCTTGTTGTTCTACTTCTGTGAAGCACTCAGGGGTCAGTCGAGGTGTCACCCATGACTTCCCTACAGCCTCCCCATGGGATAAGGGCATCAGCCTCATTTCACAGATGACAAAACTGAGGTTCAGAGAGATTAAGAGACTTGCCTAAATGTACGCAGCCAGTTAGGGCCAAAGCTAGGATTAGAGCCTGACCTTCCAAATACCAGGTCTGACCTGGCACAGGGCTTTCGCACATGCTGTCCCTCTGCGTGGAATGCTTTGCCTTCAAATGACCTCTGGCTGGCTGCCTCACCTCCTCTGGGCTTTGCTCAAATCACACCCTCTGTGGAAGGGCATGATGACTGGGATTTGCTTCAAAATAACATGGAAGAAAGTAGGTGGAAGTATAGATGAAACGAGGTTAGCAGTTGTTGAAGCTGGATGAGGGTAGGTGGGGTTCGTTACACAGTTCTGTTTATTTTTGTTGTCCTAAAGGGTCGCTATAAGTCGGAATCGACTCGACTGCACTGGGGTTTTTTGTATTTAAAAACGTCCACAACAAAAAATCGAAGAGAATTGGGCCTTCCCCTAGCCACCTTATTTTAAGTTGTGATTTGCCACCCCCACCCAGCCCTGCCTGTCTGTCCCTGTTTCCTGTTCTGTTTCTCTGTATTGTTTATCACCATTCGACCTTCTATGTAGTTTACTTCTTTGTTTGGATTATTGTCTATCTCCCCAACTAGTCTCAGGAGGTCAGCGATCTGGGGTCTATTTTGTGCATCCTCTCCCCTCCTGCCATGCAGAGCAGCACCCATGCTTAGCAGGCTCTGGACACCTATCAGGAGAATGAAGACCTGGGCTCTTTGCCGAGCCCCCTGGAGCAGGGCTGCTTATCGGCTTGAGTTTCTGGCCTGCGGGGTCCTTCAGCACCTGGAGGCAGAGCCAGAGGGTCCTTCCCGGCACCCCCAGCCTGGGCTAAGCCCCTAAGTGTCCCATTATACACCATTCACTTCTCACTTTGTCGGGCTCATCCAGAGCCGCCTGCGTCCTTTTGTCAGAGGGGCCTGGGAGCGCAAGGGGCTATTACCACAAGGCCTCATTATTCCCACCAGAGCCATAATGAGGAGTCCCTTCCCTGGCCTAGCACGTTTACAGGGTCCCTCCCATCTAATAACTATAATAACAGCCACCATTTGTGAGCCCTCGCTGCGTGCCCCGCACTGTGCCCGGCACTTTACATACATTACCCACTGCCATCGAGTTGATTCTGACTCACAGTGACCCTATATCTCATTTAATTCCCCCTAAAAAGCTCTGGGAAGTAGCTCCTGTTTGCCTCCCCATTTTTCAGATGCAGAAGCTAAGACTGGGTGACCAGAGTGCCCTTCTGCCCAGCTCAGCCATACAAGGAGGGAAGGGCAGGGATCCACCCACGTCCTAGATGGGACAGCCAAGGTTCAGAGAAGGGGGAGTGGCTCAGAGAAGAGAAGACAGCATGTTAGGAGGGGCCCAGGCTTGCCCAAGCAGAGGGCAGAAAGTGGCCACCACCCTGTCCAGGCCAGGGCTCACACATACCCCTCACTGAAGTAGGAGAGCAGCCACCACCGTCCCTCCTTTCATAGGGCCAGATGCTAGCTCAGGGAGCTTCATCCGGTGGCTTGCCCATATGCACACAGTTAGTGAGCATCTTGGGAACCCTAACCCTGGAGGCCCTGGGGCCTTGTCTCACTGCCCCCGGGAGGTTGAGTTTCTCTGGGGGCAGACCTGCCAACTAGATAGTCTGTCTGCAGCGCAGCATTGAGCCGCCATGTTGCTCCACTTCTACGAAACCCTTATGGGTATTATCATTCCTCCCCTACTGCCTCCCTCTGGGATAATGGCATTAGCCCCATTTCACAGATGACAAAACTGAGGTTCAGAGAGATTAAAAGACTTGCCTAAGGTTTCCCAGCCAGTTAGGGGCAAAGGTAGGATTACAGCCCGACCTTCCAGGTGTTCTACCTGCAAAGCCATCTGGATAGGGAGGTGGCAGGGGAGAATGGAGGGCCAAGATGCCATTGAGAGGCACCTGCTCTCCTCACCAATCCTGGAAGTCTCATGGAGGGGGTGGGCAGAGTATGGGGCACAGTGACCAGGCCCAGCTGGCCTGTAAGGAGGCAGGAGCAGGCAAAGAAGGGGAGGTGGAGAGAAGGAACTGAAATCCTACCATTTCTTCTCAAACGAGGAGTCTCAGGGGTTCTTTCATGCTCTGGCCTTTGAGATTAAACACTGTTCTTCCCCAGGCCTTTAGAAAAATGCAGTAACTAATATTTTTAATTAAATTTAATTTATCTCTAAGTCTTTCTTTTTTTTTTTTTTTTCTTTTTAACATGGAACAACACTTTAAAGGCACAAAAGATCTGCTACCCAGTAAGAAGTCTCTATCTCTCTTCTGTCTCTACCACTCGGGCCCACCCCAGAGACAACCAAAGCTCCTGGTACCTTGTGTATCCTCCCAGGGCTGCTCTGCCTCAGGCCTTTTATTTATGAAACCGAATACCACTGCTCACCATCCCATTCATTTGTTTCCTAAAAAAGTGCTAAGCACCCGTCTGACTCTGGGTGACAGAGGTAACTGACCCTGAAAAGCTCTGAGGGGCACAGGGGATGGAGGGAGAGGGAGAACCCTAGAAGGAAGGCCACGCAAGTGGAAATTCTTAGGGCAGAAAATCAGCAGAAAGGACAACTTTGCAAGGGGAGGGAACAGCATGTGCAAAGGCTTAGCAGTCTGCCATCCAACATGTGTCTGGGTTCCTGGTGGGCTTTTTTGCATGAGAGACAGGAGAGGAGGCTGCAAGAACTGGGTGGAGCTGGACCCCAGTAGCCCAAGGTCTTTGGGCTGCAACCTACATGCTCTTGTGAGCCTGAGGTCTCAGAGTCTATGGAGGGCTTGATCATCAATTCCTTCCTTGGTAGGAGAAAATGCTTAGAAAGAGCTACCCCTGGTCAGTGGGACCCCCAGCATCTACTCTCTTAGGGGTTTCAGCTGAGCCCACAGGACAGGTGTCTCCCCCTCAGTCTAGCCCTGAGCTGTCATCTCCAAAATAGCACCTACTTTTCAGTGTGGTTGTGAGGATTAAATACCTTTATAAAATGCTAGAGCAATGCTTGGCACATAATGTTGGCTATTGTAATGAGTCCAGTTTTCTGCTCTCCTCCTAGCCATCCCCCGCATCCACATTCCCTCTCTGGGCTGAGCCTGGGCACCCTCTTTGCTCATTCCTGGTCCAAAAAAAATCCTTCCCCGTGCCGCCTCTGCCTCCACTGCGGTGCACACTTCATCTTGGTTTTTCCAGGAGGGCAGTAGGGGAGGGTTCTCCTGAGCCCGCAAGCCTGTGAGCCAGAGTGCTCAAAGTAAAGAAAAAGAATTCCCCTCCTGGCCCCTCAACTCCGCCTCTTCTCACCCACTCCCCTTAAAAAAACACCCCACTCATTACAGAGCCCCAGCAGCCAGGCCCTGGCTAAAGGCAGCAATTAGATCGTTAGCACCAGCCCCAACCCACCTGCTCAGAGCCCCTCAAACATGTTTTAATTATAATCCCTTAATCTCCCTCAGATGGCAGGGCTGGCTCTAGGGCTTTTGCCCCGCATAGCCTCTTCCCCCCTCCCTCTCTTCCTTCCCCCAATTAAGAGGTCCTATCTTTTTTTTATCCACAGTGGGCTCCTTTCCTGGCTGAAGGCCTCTCAGGTTGGGAGGAGCAAGATCCCTGTGCGCTGTAGCCTTCTCTGTGGCTGCATTAGTCCACCTGGAAGTCCCTCCATAGGTGCAGTTGAAACCCCTGGGCTCTGTGCCTCCTGGCCTGGGGAGATCACCTGAGATGTCTGAAGAGCTTTTGCCTTCCCTCAGTCTCCTCTTGCTGTGGTTTTTCGTGTTCTCTGAGAAGCATCTCCCCCTGGCCCTTCCACAATGGCTTCCATTTTCCTGTCAGCCTCCTCACCCTCACCCATGCCACCCTGTCAGGGCCGGCTGCCTCCTGTATCTCCTTCCAGAAGCCGCGAGGTTCTGTCAGAGATGGGGTTGAGGCCAGAGCCCTGACAGGATGGCCCCGGTGGCAGCCCTATACTGACCTCCAGCTGACCCCAGCAGAGCCTGGCCTTGCCCTCCCAGCCCCTTAGGTCCACTCAGGTCCCGGCGCCCTCAGCCACATAGCAGCTGGCAGTGTGTGGGGCTGGTCTCCATCCCTGGAGCCAGGAGCAGGACAGGGGCAGGAGGAGGGACACGATGACCCAGCATGCGGCCCTGTCTGAAGCTAAGCCTGGATGAAGCTCTTTCCTGGGAAAGTTCTGTCACTAATTGACTTGCAAATGCCTTGTTTGTCCTCAGATTCATAATTAGTGCTAAGGATTTCTAGGGCCCCATCCTGGAGGCGCTTCTTTTTGGGGGCAGCCTGTTCCTCTCCCCTCTCTGAGGTTGGCCCGGCTAGGGGTGGGCAGCACTGGGCACCGGTGCCCAGCTGCCGTCCAGCGTTCCCACGGCTCTGGTGCCAGCGTGTGAAAGGCGAGGTGCGGGGGGCGCGGGGGCCGGGGCTCCCCGCCATCCTTCAACCGGGAGCAGGGCCAAAGCCCTGAGGCTCCAGGAAACAGCAGAGCTGGGGAGCGGGCTGTGTCAGCGGGTGGGGGCCGGCTGGCACCCCCAGGAAGGAGAACCCAGCTGGTGCTGGGGGGCTGGCATCATTGGTGGAGCCTCCGGCAGGATGAATGGGCCAACAAGGGGCCTCTCTTCCCCACGGCCTCCCCACAAAAGCCTTGGCTGAGCCACTGGATGTGGGGGGCCTGGGCCATCGGAGGAGAGGAGAGGCCATTTTTAAACACCCCTCACCTCCCCCAGCCCCTGTGCTTCCAGGAAAGGACCTTGGGCTGATGGCCCACGGGCCTGGGTTCAAGGCCAGCTTGTACTTGGATCTGCTGAGTGAGGGGGCAACTCTGTCAACCTCTCTGGGCCTCAGTTTCCCCAGGCCTCTCCTCAGGAGGTATCAGGTCTTGCCCTCAGGCACAGGCCCCCAATCCCTAACTCTCTTTACCCTGCCCTGGGGTCAGGAGGGACTGACTGTTCAGTCTGCTCCTGCTGAAGCAGTAGGAAGGTTCTGAGCCATGGCTGCCTGCTGTGGAGCCAGACAGACCAGGGCCCTGCCACTTACAGACTGTGTGACTCTGCACCTCATCTGTAAAAGTCCAGACAGGGTTATCACCAGAATCCAATGATAGTATGAGTAGAAGGGGCTCCACGTGGGGCCTGGCACAGAGTAGATGCATAGAGTGGACACTCAATTGAGTTTCCTTTCCTTCCTGCCTCCCTAGCTTCCCTCTCAAAGCTTCCAGTCTGCCTGTGGTTCCCTGGGACTGAGCTGGTCTTTCTGTGGTGATCCGCCCCCATCCATTTTGCGTGGCTCTCCCAGCAGCCCTTCTGTATTCCCCATTTCACTTCTAGCTCCTTCCCCAGAACTGGTCTTTTTCGTTAGAAGTCTTTCCTGAAGTCTAACCTTCTATTGCAGCTTGTCTCTCCCCTGGCCTAGCCTCTTCCTGGGGCCCTGGGGGAAGTGGGGAGGGGGTGAGCTCTAGGGTAACCCTGAGAAGAGAATGCCCTCTCTTCTTATCTGCATACAGGCGTGCTCATTTGCATACAGATATGCCTCATCTGCATATGCTCAGTGGGACTCACAGGGCACTTTCTGCAGTGTCCCAACTGGGCCCTCCCACCTTAGTGCAGGCATCCTTGTCAAGGGAAGTGCCCCTTCCCACCCCTTCTGTCCCTGTCTGGGTCTGTTTCCAAAAAGCAGGCCAACCTCCATTTCTCCCCTCCAACCTGCCGTTGCCCTTGCCCCACTTCCCTGTGCTCAGAGGATCATTCCTCCTACCTCCTCACGCCTGTCCCAGCTCCCCCACCCAGGAGCTCCCTCCAAGGCAGGAGGCCACTGGTGGTAGCAGAGGGTTGCCTAGCTGCCTCTCCCTGTCTGCCCACCCCCCCAACACCCCGGAAGATTGATTCTTGGGCTCCAGGGTCCAAATAAACACAGGGGGATGGGTCGGGCAGACCTGAGCAGCTTCCTCCATGCTGACGCCAGGCCAGACTCTGTCTCCATTCATCCCCTCTCCCCAGGGACTGACTCCCAGGGCTGTGGTGTGTCCTGGCCGGGCCCAGGCCAGGCAGTGGGGAGGACCCCAAAATGAGGGCTGGGAACCTCAGAAGCACTGCAGGCCTTCTGAGACTGGGCTCAGTCCCTGAAACTCGGCCTGATTGTGATGCAAATGAATCCACCTCTGAGCTGCTGCCTCCCCTCAACCAGCCCTCATAGCCCCAGTCCCTGAGGGGGACCCTGGGAGTCCCTGGCATGCAGGTTGAAGGGGGGACTGGATTCTTATCCTGACTGGCCTCTGCCATTCTGAGGACCCTGGACATAACCCTTCCCCTCCCAGCCCTCAGTCTTCTCCGTAAAATGAGGGGCTGAAACTAGAACAAACCAAACCCAAATCCATTGACGTCAAGTCAATTGCGACTCAGAGAGACCCTATAGGACAGAGCAGAGCTGCCCCACGGGGTTTCCAAATCTACTCTTAATGGAAACAGACTGCCACATCTTTCTCCCATAGAGCGGCTGGTGGGTTCAAACCGCCAATGTTTTGGTTAGCAGGTGAGCACTTAATCACTGCACCACCAGGGACCCTTTTAAACTAAGACTAGGTGGCTCTTGGAGCCCTGGTGGAGCAGTGGTTGAGAGCTCAGCTGCTAACCAAAAAGGTCAGCAGTTGGAATCCACCAGCTGCTCCTTGGAGACCCTATGGAGTCTACTCTGTCCTATAAGGTGGCTTTGAGTTGGAATCAACTCAGTGGCAATGGGTACAGGTAGGTGGCTCTTCATGTGAGTGACTGGCCTTCTTCCAGGCTCCCAGGAGCCCAGCCAGCATACTGCAGGCAATTTCAGGGGGGGCACGAACCCCTGGAGTCTATCTTGACCTCAGGCTAGGATTCCTGGTCTAGAGGAGCTGTAACTACTGTGGTCAGGGTCTCAATGGGAGTGTTGGGGGGTGGATGGGTGGGTATACATGTGTGCTTGGATGCACAGGGAGTGTCTCGGGGAGACACAGTACCAGGGGTTGCCTCTTGTGAGAGGGGTGGGTGTCTGGGGACAGGGGTGGGAAAAAGACATGCTTTTTCCCTTTTGGGGTGTTAGGATTGTGCCACATGTCTTATCTGTTCTTTTTATTTAGAAAAATTTGGGGATTTGAAACATATTTCCATGGAGAGATTGTGGTTAGATGGGAGAAAGGACTTCCCGTAGGGTAGTGGGGAGCTTGAAAAGTGCTGTCAGCCTGGGCTTTGCTAACACTCTAGCAGGGGCTCTCTGGAGAGTGAGAGGGGGCCCGTCTTCTGGGTAGCATGTGGAATACAGGTGCGTTATTGGGGAATTGAGGTCAAGAGCACTGTTTCTGGGCCCCAGCTCCTTTTTCTTGTTGTGGCTCCCTTGCCCCTCAGGTTCCATCCCTGCTTTTATTATTGCCGGGAAGTCCTACCTGCTATCAAACCTGAATCCCTCTTGCTAGTTGTATGCATTCTCTTCCATCTCCACTGAGGGTAGACATGGAGGAGTTGGTGGCCTTGAGGGGCAGGGGTGCTCCCTCTCTGTGGTCTTTTTGAACCAACCAAAAAAAAAAAAAAACCCAGTTGCTGTCAATTCCCACTCATAGTTACCCTATAGGACAGAGTATGACTGCCCCATAGGGTTCCCAGGGAGTGGCTGGGTGAATTCGAACTGCCAACCTTTTGGTTAGCAGCCGGGTTCTTAACTATCATGCCACCAGGAGGGACATTTCCAAGGAAGGGTCCCTTTGTGGGGTAAGAAGACAGGGGGCCACCCAGTGACCTCCCAAACAGGCAGTCTGGGGGAGCAACACTACCCTCCCCCATTCCCTTGGTCCTTGGGATGGCACCTAGTTGAGGGTGCCTCTTCAGCTAGGTGCATCAGCCTGCTTCTCTGAGTTGGGACTGACCAGATCATGGCTGGAGTTCCCAGGAGTCTTGGAATGGCTGAGAGAGGTGGAGAGAACCAAGGAGAGGTTCACTCCAATCCCTCCCCACCAGGTGGAAGTTCTGACTTTTGTGAGGCATCCCACACAGGCTTCTGCAGCACTGGTCTCTGTTAGAGGGAACCCAGCGTGGCCCACCTCTCATTCAGCCCCTCCTTCCCAACCTTGCCCAGGTACAAGCACTACCACTATTACTGTTATTCAATATTCCAGAGTCTTTATTAGATATGAGATGGGACTTCTGTCTCGGATGACAAGAGAATCCCAGCTGGATGACACAAGATACATGGAAATAGGCTAGGGTGGACAGCTTATGGACACAGGAGCAATGGGTCAAGCAAAGTCTTATCCCAACCTGCTCCAAGTGTAATGGGCTGCCCAGGGTGGAGGTCCCTGATTCCATTCTGCTCAAAGGCTTCCTGGGGGGAGCGGGTCAGCTTGCTAGAGCCTAGCCTCATCTTTCAGTCAATCCAGGAAAGCTTCTGAGAGGGAACCCAAGCCAGTCAAGTAGAGCAGGTTCTTCTTTTGAATCTGAAAAGAAAAAATGTTAAGAGTGAAAAAGGTACTCTTTGGATGAAGAACTTATCAGGAGGTGAAGGACAGACTTCTAGGGAGAACTTCTTTCCACCCTGGAAGGGCTACCCTTCAATCAGGAACGAGGAGCAGCTGGGGAGGCCCCCATTACAGAGAGCCACCATCATGGTAGCTTGAGCCTAGGCATCTCCTCTAGGCTTGAGTCAAGCACAGGGGCAGAGTGTGAAGTGGGTCAGGTGCCCTGCCCGGGGCTGTGGTTGGGTGGATACCGGGGGCACTCAGATCCCAAGCATGTGAGAGATTAGTAGGACAGCCCAGAAGCTTGCTTCAGGAAGGCAGGGAGGGTGCTTCCCTTGGGCCAGGGACCAACCTGGGGAGGACTGTGGTAACTTCCCCAGCCCCTGTGGCCTCACCCCCAATCCTGTCTTAACCTACAAGGATTGTTTTAGCATTCCTTGGACCCCACCCCGCAGCACCTGTGGAGGAGTTCTCCCTGCCTGTCTGGTCCTCTAAGGAGCCCTGGTGTCACAATGGTTAAATGCTTGGCTGCTAACCTAAAGGTCAGCAGTTTGAACCCACCCAGTGGCTCCGTGGGAGAAAAGATCTAGTGATCTGCTTTCATAAAGATGAAAAACCGAAAACTAAACCCATTGCTGTCAAGTCAATTCCGACTCATAGTGACCCTATAGAACAGAGTAGAACTGCCCATAGGGCTTCCAAGGAGCAGCTGGGGGATTCGGAACTGTAATCCTACGGGAGCAAGTTCTATTTTGTTCATAGGGTTGCTTTGGATCAGAATGGACTTGACAGCAGATAACATCTCGTCCTCTCTTCTCTCAGTTCCTCCGATTGTTTAGAACAAGTTCTGCTGGAAGGCAGCACAGGGGAGGGAAGGAAGGAGAGAGCACACACTTTGGGGTCCACAAAGCCTATTTGAATCCCTGACCACTTACTAGTCCTGGGACTCCGGGCAATTTATGGAGGCCTCCTGAGCCTTTGTTTCCTCCTTTGTAAAGTGGGGACAGTATCATCCAATTTTCAGGACTCTTGGGAAGATTAACTGAGAGAAGGGCTAAGAAAGGCCTTGTACAACCGAGTGGGTGCTGAATCAAAGTCAGTTCCTGCCTTCCTGGGGAGGGAAAGGTGTGCTGAGGGAAGACCAGTAAAATCAGTAGGGGCCGGGCAGAAACCAGGTGTTGGGAGCTCAGCCATGGGCACAGCCTTCCTTTCCTGTCCCCCCCAGACTTGGGAGAGGTCAGGTGCCAGAAGCTTTAGAAGTTCCCCAAGCTCTGTCTTCTGTATTTCAGACGCTCACCTCACTCATGGGCCTCCAAGTCTGAGAAGGAAAGAGGAGGGGTCTCAGTCACACTCCTGTGCTGCCTAACTCTGCTCACGCAGGTCAGCCTCACCTGCCTTCTACCTAGACTCTCTCCCCTCAGCCTTTCCACGGTGACCTCCCTCCTCCCTAACCCACCCCCTCCCCGCTCCACTGTCCAGCTTTGCCAATTCCTAACCTATGGAAGGGTGGGAATGGGAGGTCTGCCTGGCCCATCACACTGGGAACTCCCCAAAGGTAAGGACTCTCTCCCCTAGACCTAGGCTTCTTGAAGCCTGTATCCCTGACTCCCTCTGGGCCCCTTCCTGGCCTGGACTGGCTCCCAGGAGGTCCTGAGGTGAGTCAGCTGCTTCTTAGCACCTCTCTAAGTCCCTCAGCCTCCCTTCCTCCACAGCTGCCTTCCTATTTCTTGCTCCAGACCCTCAGCTGCCTGGGAGCCCTACTACCTCCCAGCTGGCTAGATTTGGGGGAACAGCAGAAGAGGCTGGTGTCTGTAAGGGCCTGGGAAGTGGTGGCGGATGAAGCTGAGCTCATGGCCCTCCCCTGGTGTGGGAGGAGGAGTCCAGCTGGAACAGTCTCGCCTGTTACACCTCCTCGCCCAGACTTAGTGAGGATCTCCTAGCAACGGTACAGTGGCAGGGGGTTGGGAAGAGGGGTGGTGGCTGGGAAAGTGGGGTGGGGGAACAATGATATCATAAATTATCCCCGGCCCCTCCCCACCAGCCCAGGCTTCCTCAGTTGGGATGGCCTCCTTTCTCTCTCCACCTGCTCCTCATTCAGGATTCCCTCAGCAAAGCTGGCCCTGCTCCGTGCCTCTTATGGACGGCCCTCTAGGTCAAGGTGACCATTCTCCTCTGCCTTCTGATTGAGCTTCAGAAGGGGGGAACTCTCACCATTCTAGGATCTCTCAGGAACCCTGCTCGAACTTCCCCAACCTCCCAGGGGAGCCCCCAACCCAGAGAGCTTGGGAACTATCACTTTTCTATGGTCCCTGGTTCCTGCCTCTTTCTTTGGATGGAGATAGGGCCAAGGATGGGGAATTTCAAAGCACTTTGTGGCACTGACTCCCCATCTCTAAACAAAAGGTTTGGGTGGGGGACCCCAAGTCTTTCTCATCCTTCTCACCAATCTAGCCAAGTCTCAATTTCCCTATTCCAACAGCTAGAGCCCAGGAAGACCAATAAAGTGACTGACGCTGGGTGGCAGTTCCCTCCTTACCTCTCAATTTAGCCATGTCAAGCCAAGGGTCAAAGAACTGATGCTACAGCAGTGCAGCTCTTGGTTAGACATTGGGAAGGACTTCTCAAGAGAGGAAGAAGCAAGATCATGGAATTTCCTGGTCGGAGAGATGCAAAGTCTGTTATAGAAGCTGGAAACTGGGTGGAAACTCTCAAGTCCTATCTCACTAATGCTTTCTTAGCCATGTTAAATAATGCAGAGAAAGTATTTAGCACAGAGCCTGACACACAGTAAGCCTCCATTTGGCTATTTAAAAAAAAATCACATATTAATATGAATTTTTATTGGTGGACATCAGGAGGAATGGAAAAACCCCCAGAGACCTATCTCTCATTCTCCAGGAATCCCATGGGAAAATGCAGATATAAGGTAGTGCCCTGAGTACAAGATGGTAGCCAATTGCCATAGCAACAGTAGAAGGAGCTGGTTGGTTGTGGGGGCGGCACTGGGAAGCCAGCTGGTGCCAGATGGACAAAGCCAGCAGAAGGCAGCCCAGTCGGGTGAAGCCCATGCCCCCTGTGCCCAGGGCACTCCCGCCATATGCCAGCCTCAGCCTGGCCCTTCCCTCTAAGCCTCAAGGCCCCATTACTATCTGTGGGGGATGATGCCAAAACCATCCCTCCTCCCGACTCTAGCTTGTACAACAAGGGATGACTACTTACAAACAAGACTCCCTGGCCCATGGGCTGAGGAATCCAAACAGGTCTGAATTTAGCTCACTCCTGACAAAGCTGAGGAGTCATAAAATGGCCACTGGAGACTTGAGAGGGTCCTAGATGGACGGGCTCAGAGGAGCTGTTTTGTATATGTAAAATGAAGGTTCCACAATGTCTGGTGTGTTCTCCCTCTTGAGAGCATCGAAGGGCTGGGGGAGGGTAAGCAGGGTGGGTTACAGGTAATCAGAGGTAACAGGGCTATGCCCTACCCCTCCTCTCCTCCCCATATTGCTGGACAGTATTCACGCAGGGTCAGTGGGAAGTTCTTCCTGAGAAGGATGAAAGAAGCTGCGGTAATGGAGTCCACCACTTTGTTGTTAAAAACAAGTCCCTCCCAAATGAGTCTCAGCAAGACTTTCACTTGCTCAAGACCATGGGAGCTCCAGCCCGTCCACAGAACCCAGCAACCTTCTCAGACAGACCTTCACCACGGGCTGCACCCAGAGCCCTGCCACTCTTCACCCCAGGAACCCATGGCCCTCATTTCCAACCCTCAGAAGCCTTCTCTAATTACCTCCTACCTACCTCCAAAAAAAAAAAAAAAAAAAAAACAGCTCCTACAACTCTGTGTCCCTTGGCACTTATTACTATCACTAGCACTTATTACTAACACTAGCCTTACAAAACACTCTCATGCACATCACCCCACTGGAGTGTCAGGATCACTGTGGCAGGAAGGAAGTTAGGGCCCAAAGACATAAAGTGGCTTGTCTAAGGTCACCCAGCCAGAAAGTGAGGGAAGCCAGAATTTGTATCCTGGCCAGCCTGTCCAATTCTAGAGTCAAAAGCCAGAACCACCTTCTTTTGCTGCAGACACAGCCCCTCTACCTATCAAATCTATGAGCAGCCTGCAGGCTGAGGTTGTGTCCTCTGTCATTCTACTGCCTCAAGCAGCCCAACTCCAAACACTTATTGGAGGGGACAGTGCGCACAACAGAGGCTCAGAGGTGGGGGAGAAGGTCTATCCATACTGCTGACTTTTTAGGAATAAGTGACACTGAAGCCGGAAAAGGAGAGGAATTTCCCCTGGGGAAGACAAGCTTGGGTGTGAAGAAGGGTCATGGTGGCCTCAGGAATCTTTTTTGGCTCTAGTCAAACTCGTTTTCCAGGCTCCCAACACAGCCCTCCTTGGAGGAGGAGCCCTGTGCAGGAGTCGGAGGGTGGGGGGGACTCTGACAGCCCCTATGCTGGGAAGGTGAGAAGAGGCTCAGGGTGGGGTCAGTCCCAGGCAACAGCATGTATGGGCCAGGGAAGGGAGGGTGGGAAGGCCTGTCAGGATCAGGGGCTACAGCTGGGAAGAAATGGGGGAGGGGGCAGGGACAGGGCCTTGGTGCTGGGACATGGGTGGCCTGACTAGATGGGGGAGAGGAGCCTGTCCTAGGAAGAACTCGGCCGGCCTCACTGCAAGGCCCTGGACTGGCCTCAGCCTTTCTCTACTTCCTGCCCGGACCTAGTTAAAGCAGAGGCCGCCCTCAGCCCTCTCCTCCCCAACCCCATTCTATACCACTCCCTGAAGGGCTTCCCTAAGCCCCCTCACCTGACAAGGCCACTTCAGTGGTCACTCACAGAGCAGTCTTTGTGCAGAGGCTGGGCCTGGGGGATGGGCAGTGGTGTAACCCCTACTTACACTCCACCCCAGCAGCCTGCAGTGGTCAGTGGTTGGTCTCGTGGGTTCCTCAGTCCTCTCTCCTACCTCTCACCCCCTTTCTCTAGGTAAAATCCCCTCAGAGCATAGGTCCAGACCCTGGTTACCCCCTCACCCTTTCCCTCACTCCCTCCTCCAGGAAGTTTCCAAGACTGAGCCCCCTTCTCTGACTCTTCACTCCAACCCCCTCAGCTTTGCAGCCTCAACCTACTGAAACTTTTTGTACGAGAGCTCAGAGATGAGCTGATTCCCCTCCTTGTCAAGGGGGTCCCCACAAAGTCAGGACCATTCCTAGGAGGCCTACCTCCAGGCCAGTGCCCTGCCTCTCCCGTCTCCTGCCCAATTTCAGGGACTTCTTTACGTCTGTCCCCAGAGAGCTCCCAAGCCTGCCCTGTGTGTGTGTCTTGAGAGGGAGGGTTTTTAAGGGAGGGAGGCAGAAATACTTCCCTTCCTCAGGGGGTGCCTAGGCCTTTCATGTGTCCCTTCATTTGTTCAGAACTAGCTGAGAGCCATTTACTTGTCTGGTTGGGTGCTGGGCTCCTGGGCAGCCAGACTGGGTGTCCTCACCCCTCCTGGGAGTGGTTACATGCTGCTCCGCAGTCATACCCTGCACTAGTGTCTCTGACACTGTCAGTTAACTTCCCCAGTGCCCTCGTCGTCAAATCCAACCTCCCTGCTCTTTCCTCCCTCCTCGCCTTCACACACTCTGCTCCATCTCCACCACCTACCTCCTCAGACTCCTCAGACCGACAAACCCGTATGTATCTTTTAGCACCAAGGTTGGGTGACTGCCCCTTCAGGAAGGCCCCCTTCTCCAGCACTGTGCACACATCTTCAGGACAGCACTCTTCACACAGTATGGTAATTGTTTGTGTGTCTGCCTCCCCCACTAGGTGGCTAGCTCCTTAGAGTAGCTTTTAGCATAGCACCTACCACACAGTGGGCACTCAAAAAATGCCTGAGATGGAGTCAGGGATAAGTGAAAGAAAGGTAGGGTTGTGAGCAGTGCAACAAAGAAGGGAGGTTTAGGTCTCAATGTGACTGAATTGGATGTTGGGGGGGTGCTATGTCAAGGGTAATGCTCAGGATTTGGATCTGAGAGCCTAAGGGTTTAATGATGCCACTGATAGAGTTAGGGAAGCAAGAATGTGGGAAAAGACTTGAAGCATGATGCTGAGTATGTGAGCATCTGAAGCCCTTCCTATATTTGGGGAAGGCCCTGCCTCATAAGCTTTGGTGGGAAGTTGTACCCATATGTCATGATAGGAGCTAAAAACACAGATACAGGTCCCAGCCCTCCTTGCAGCTAGGGCCTGGGCATATGATCCAGGCTTGGCCAATCAGATGCACCATACCAGGAGCTAATGGCAGGACCACAGGTAGTAGTTAGGGTGCAAATCTGGAGGTTAGGAGAAGTCAAGACTAGAGGAACCAGTCTGAGAGTTTAAAACTTCAGATGATGGTTGAGGCGATAAAGGTGGACGAGAGTGAGAAGTGAGGGGGAGAAAGGGGCTGATGGCCTAACCTTGGAGAACACTTCTGGTTGGCAAACTGGTTGATCCAGAGGATTGAGTGAATGGAACTAAGAATGAATAATAAGGGATATAACAGAAGGACAAAAGGCCAGAGGAGAAGACAGGTGGATAGCAGTGTGAAATGTCCCACAGAGATCAAAGAGGACCAGGCTTGAGGAAGGGCCATTGGGTCCGGTGTTGAGGAGGCTGTTGGTGGCCTTTGAGAGGGTGTGGTTTCACCAGAGTTATGAAGATGAAAGCCAGATTACTGGGCTGATGAGAGAAGACTTGGAGCTTCGCCTCAAGTACACAGTGGCCCTTCACTCCCCAGAAATGGCCTCAAACTGGCAGAGAACCCCTACTGCCCATGCTTTTCCCTCCTTCTGCCAATATTCCCAGTCCCAATTCCCTGAGTACTGGTGTTTCCAGCTTTTGCCTGTCCTGGTCATTCCTGGCCTCATTCTTTGTCCTGATCTCCTTTTGTCTGGAGCTCAGAGCATGGGCAGAGGGTCAAGATCAGTCACTGTCAAGGTGAGGGTACTGATAACTGACAAGGAGACACTCATAGTTTCTGGTTGGTGGTCAGCCAGCCCCAGCGTGAATGGGGAACAGAACAAGTAAAGAATGAGCTTACATTACCCATAGTCCTCTGACCTCTGGTGCTCACACAGGGTCTGGAAACCCAGTGCTGAGGCCTCTCTACCATTCCTGTTCCTGTGTTGACTTCTCATCTCTTCTGGGGACTGCCATTCCTAGTCTCTCTCTCCTTCCTTCTCTCCTCATCCTCTCTTCCCAAGTCCACTACTGGGAATACTCCAAAATATCCCTGGTCAGCCAGAAAGTCCTTCCTTGTGGTCTCACCTCCCTCCATGTCCACCATCCAGGGCTGGCTCTCAGCCCACACCTATCAGAGGCAGCCATTTTACAGGCGCCAGCTACCTAAGATGGTGGCCTCCCTCCCTCCCTCTGTTTCCGTTCCCATACCCTTGCCTCTACCCCTGCCTCTTTCTTTCTGAAGCCTGAGCCCAACAAGGTGGGGGGCCAGGCTGGGGAGCCAAGGCCAGAGGAAGCAAGACAAAAAAGGACAGAAAAGCCGGCCCCTTGGCATCTCTCTTTGGCTTCTGAGTCTAGCCCAAGGAGGGAGGGCAGAAAGGAAGAAAGAAAGTAGTGTGAGTTTTTATTTCTGTCCTCTTCCTGCCACCGCCCCCCCACAAACACTTTGATAAAAGAAAATCTCTCCCCTTTTCTCTCTTCTCCAGCCCCCCTCCCCTTTTTATCCTGCCTTCTACCATGAGCCTCCTGGAATGCAAATGAGATGTATTATGCAAATATATGCAAATAAGGCTTAACAAGCGGAAGGAGGGGGCAGAATGCCTAATGAGTAATGGCGGAGGGTGCAGATGGAGGGTGGCAGGAATGGCCCCCTCCTCTTCTCCATTTCCACATCCTAGAGGTCTGGTGGGGTAGCAGTATGTCCCTTGCTTCTGGGAAACAGCAGAAGGTCCAGGCTCCATCACCACAGCTGAGAAGGCCTAGGACAGTGAGGGTGGACTCGGATGGTCCTGGCTGTAGGTGGGGGGAAGGAGAGCTCGAGTTTGGTGGGGGAGTGGAGGGAGGTTAAGCACAGGGCACCTGGCGCTCACTGCACATCTTTGGCCAGAGACCCTGGATGTTCCAGCCTCCCTGCCTATACAGCCTGCCGATGGCAGAACCTTCCACTCCTGATGCTGGAAAGAGGGTGCTGCTTATGCATGCTGTGGCTTGTGCCTCAGAAAGAAGGATTCCCAAGGGAAGATTCCCAGCCAGACCCAGGTTCTTCTTAGGGTGGGGGTAAAAGCTGTCTCTCTTTGTGCTTTGGAGGTGGGGGTTGGGGTGGCTGCCATGGCAACATAGCATGGAACACCCACCTCTCCAATATCCAGCCCCAGAGGACCTAGGAGTTGGGGGGGATAATGGATTGACACCCCCTGATGCCCCTGCCACCTGGCACTGCCAGCCGGAGATGGCAGCATCAAATCCTAGAGAGAATGGCTCCTTTGTTTCTGGGCTCACGGTGTTGGGGGAGCAGGCTTGGGCACACAGAAGGGCCTTTCCCAGGCCCTGTTCCAGTTTGTGTGACTCTCCTGGCCTCTGGAGACTCCTTGTGACCATCTCCTGGCTTCTGTGCCCTGGCAGATGGTTGCCCCCTTGCCTTTTCTCCCATGGGCTTGCCAGTTACTGCTAGGTATGCCTACCCCTTGCTTCTCCCCGAGGCCTCCCCTCCAAACCTCCGCAGGCAGAGACAACAGTCAGTCCCAGCTCTTCCTGGTCTGTGTGGACACCTGGCATGTTCAGACATGCATCCATCCCTTTTTGTGCAGGGTAAGCCTGTGATCTTCCCCCACCAGCATTGGGCCTGCTCCACCCAACCCAAGCAGGGAGACTTCTAAAGGAGGAATTGAACACAATGGGAAGACCCAGGCAAGAATTCAAAAGCCTGGATGTTGGAATCACCACTAATCAGCTGAGAGGCCTTGGTGACACCTCTTCCTCTCTCTTGGAATCTCAATTCCCTCGTCTGTAAAATGAGCGATATAGGGCTGATGACATCTGAGGTTCTTTTTAGCTCTACCTGATCCACACACTCTGTATCTTACATGACCATAGGTTAAATCATTCCTCAACTCTAACCTTCATCCTTCCTACTGCTAGAGCAGCCACTCTCATCCAGACTCCCCCACCAAGACAAGCCCAATTTCGTGGCGACAGGAATGCCAACTGCCTTGCCTTTCCCTGAGACTCCACAGCTGACTGCAAACAACTACCACAGATTCACAAATCTAGATTCTTTGCTATCTGACTGTACAGACATGGGAGGACCCCTCCCAGCCCTCCCAGAGGGGGTCAGCGCAGCCATCTCACTCACCGCCTGCCCGGGAGCTGTCCGCGGTGCTGGGCGTGGTTCTGGAGAGCTTGTGGAGGAAAGAGGGCGGGAGGGTGGAGAAGCACCCACCCCACCCACCCCAGATGAGAAGCTAGAGGGAAGACAAGCAGGAACATTTGGAAACAGTAAGAAAAGGGGAATATGTGTTCCTAAGGAACGTTTTTTCTCTCTGAAGACCTCCAAATCACCAATATTACTTTGGGGGAGGGAAAACACAATGGTTACGCATCTCTGAAGTTTGCACCCCTTTATCGCCAATGACTGAAGTGTCCTGGCTAGTTCAGTCCTTATCTGTATCCTATCTGGGAATCCAGAGGGAGATGGAGTCATAGTTCCTACCCTTAGAGAAGAGCTCAGGTTGAGGTAAGGGACAGAGTACAGACCTCTAAATTCCATCCTAAGTTCTATGGCTTCTACCAGGAGTTCAGAAATAAAGATGATAAAGACACAGGTGAAGACACACAATCTGCCTAACTGAATTATAGGCGTCAGAGCTTGGGAGGAGAGCTAGGGGAAGACTGGGTTGTGTGCATATGTGCATTTGTGTGTGTGTGTGTGTGTGTGTGTGTCCCAGGCAGATAGATGAGCCTAGATCAGTTCTTAACCCTAGCTGCACATGAGAAACATTGAGGGAGCTTTTAAATGATAACTATTCCTAGGCCTCATTCCCAAATACTCTGATTTAACTTGTCTGAGACTGGACCCAAGCATCAGTTTTTTTTAAAGCTCTCTCAGTTGATTTTAGTGCATAACCAAGTTGAGAATCACTGGTCTAGGAGAAGACAGATCAGAAAAAGGTACAGGGAATAAGTCTGTTCTGCTGGACAGTGAGGCAAAGCCAGGGCCCCAAAAAGAAAGGGAATGAAGAGGAAGGAGGACAAGCATGTAACTCTCCCCTCCTAGGAGGCCTCCAAGTCTGGCCTGGAGATGACTCAGGTGTTGGGCTTATCTCTTCTGGGCTGTGGGAGTTCAGACCACCCAAAGGCAATGAGATGAACTGTCTCCCCAACCCAGTCCCTTGTGCAGAGACAGGGAATGGGTGCAATAACCCTGAGGGTGTGCTACTCCCCTTCACCCAGAGGGTCCCCAGGGAGGCTGCTGTGGAAGGTAAACAGCAACAATGGTCCCTTTCAGTGTCCAGACTCCAACCCTTCAGTCCAATTAGCAGACACAGCAAACAGCAATTCAGCTGCCTTCAGCCGCTGTCATAACAAACTCAGAGCTGCCTTAATGGGGGGATTAGGGCAGGAGAAGGGGGGGTCGCTCTGAGCCCTGGGAGAGCCTGGGTGGCAAGGAAGGGTTCCCCCTTTCTCTCACACCTCTCCTAGTTCAATATCACCCATGCTTTCCCTTCTATAACCCTATTCCTCATTCTCCTCAAAGCACCAACAAAAATGTTTTTACTGTTTTGCACACTCCTTCCCTCCAATGATTTTAAAGCATTAATCTAAACTCGTTTATTTCCTAGGGAAGTTGGCATGCTCTCCCTCTGGATGAGACAGTATATAATCTCCCGGCTCTCTGAGGTCCTAACAGCAAAGGGAGGGAGGAGGGAAGGTCAATCTGTCCCCAGAACATGGGGTGGGTGGAGGTAAAGAAACAAATAACCAGTATTCTGACTCCCATTGTAGACTTCAAGGGCTTGCAGATGCTGAAGACTGCAGAGGGGCTTGTGCCTCCCTGGTGGGCTATCAACCTCAAGAATCCCATTTGGGGATGGGGGGGAGGAGGTTGGGCTGGGAGGCAAGGGGAGAGAAGACACTCCTTCTTCAAGTCACTCAGCGATGAAGAAAAGTCTGCATGCTGGTAGGTAGGTCTCCATTTGGTCCATTAATCTCACCCACTACCTAACTGGTTCTTTAATAAATTGTGTTTTTAGTAACTCCAGAATCTAGAAGCTTAATGGCATAAACTTGAAATTATCATTTATATATATTTCTTTTCTATTTGTAGAATTCAGTTTGCCAATTGTAAACCATGCCTTCGGTGGTAAGATCCATTAAGGAGAAAAGGCATAGTGGCCATTCTGCTAGAAATCACGGGTAACTCCACGTGGACTCCAGCCCCTTCCCCCTTAACAAGCTGCCCAAGGGCAGTGGCTCCTCTCCTCCAGCTTCAGCCTGGGCACTCAGGTTCCCAGAATTCCCTCCTCTTCGGCTCTCAAAGCTGGAAAAGGAGGAGGAAATTCCTCAAGTTTAAATGTTTTGAGATCCTCAGTCAGGAACATGCCAAAGATCCTTTTTGCACTCTGAGATCAATCATATGCTTTCAGTCTTTCCAAACTGCAGCCTTTTACCCTTCTGGAATCTAAGAATTTCCCGTTACCCACGGGTATGATAACGTATCATAAAGCTCTCACATAGAATTCTTCATGTGCTTCACAGAACAGTTCTGAGACTATAAATTTTTATCCCTTTTTATACAAACATTTGAGGCAAGGCTCAGTGATCTGCATAGCTGGTAAGCGATGGAGCTTAAACATGGTCCTTGGTTCAGCACATTTGCTCTTTCTGTCTCTTTCCCTCTCTAGGCTTACTGACTGTGAGGGTTATTATGACTGTACAGACCTTTCAACAAGACCCTTTTCTATGCCTGGAACTGAGAAAAAATTTGTCCCAGGGCGAGGGTGTACGTGATAATGCAAAACTTGAGTGAAATATTCAGGAGAAAATTGCCTTTGAACTCCTGGACTCAGAATTTGATAAGAGGTATTAGAATGAGAGGCTGAGGACACAAACGAGTAAAGAAACTAACCCACAGCTTCGTTTCCACCAGGAATAGGGAGATGTTGCAAATTCTGAAAAATCTTGGACACAGGCAGAGGTGTGATGATACAAAGAAGGACATTTCCTAACACTTAACTGGTGAAGCCCTTCTGAGCCCTTTTCAACCCAGCCTCCCTGCCCCCTCTTTCCCTGGGGTTTTCCTAAAGGAGGAAGTGCTAGCTGGTAAAGGGGGAGGAAGAGGATAGGACTCAGTGGTATCACTGTGATGCCTATATTTGTCTGTTTCTACAGTGGATTTATACCCATACATAGCCAGACATCCCTAATCTCACGACCCAGCTTCCTACCCACCATGGAGTCACACAGTCCAGCTCACACCATGTCAGACACTATACAGTTCAGCACCCTCATAACCAGACACACGCAGCTCACAGACACAGTAACCCATCTGACAACTCCACCCGCACATCATATGTACACATAAGGCAGACACAAACTGTCACCCCATGTCCCTCCTCGCTTCTATTTCCCCTTTCTACTGAAGTGCTTGTTTTGTAGGTATAAACCTTCAACCCACCAGTTCCCTAGGATCCTCTATTCTCCTGCCCTTCTGTAGCTCTCTTTGGGGATACTATAGTCAAATGAGCTAATAGAACACAATGATAATAATATAAACCCATTGTGGTTAAAAAAATTTTTTTTATTGTGGTTAATAATATAGGTTCTAAGTCTCATGTGGATGAGCCTTACCAAACCAAAACCCGCTGCTGTCAAGTCGATTCCAACTCATAGAGACCCTATAGGACAGAGTAGAATTGCCCCATAGGGTTTCCAAGGAACGGCTGGTGGATTCCAACTGCCAACCTTTTTATTAGCAGTTGAGCTCTTAACCACTGTGCCACCAGGGCTCCGGATGAGCCTCAGCAGATCCCAAATATGCATTCCTGACCAGCTCAAGAAAGGTTTAAAAAAAAAAAAAAAGGCCTATCATCCTGGAGGCTTCACAAACCCCCCACCTTACCCCTGTGTGTGCATTTGCCCATCTCCTCAGCCCACGCTCACTCCCAGGTCTTTCCTTTCTCTGCCCCATCCCTCCCTACTCAACTCATCCCCATCACTCCCTGGATTTCAATCTCCTCCCCACCTCACTCTCTATTCAGCCTTCCACAAAGGCAAGTGTAGCGTAGTGGGAATAAGCATATGGTTTAAAACCACTGAGTGACGTTAGCAACTCATTTGGGTCTGTGGATCCTCATCTGTAAAATGGGGTTAATAACAGCTACCTCACAGTGTTAAAAGATCAAAGAAAGGCACGGAGGGGAGCGCTCTGTTACCCAGTATAACCCCGACTGTCTTCCCTAACCCTGCCTTCACCTTCCTTTCCTCCAGAAAACCCAAATCCCAAACAGCTAAAAAAAAAAACAAAAGCAAGAGGCCGAACCTTGGAAGGAGGAAGACTTGGGTATTTCAGTCTCTAGGGAGCCCAATTTTTTGAGTTTGGATTCCCCAATATTTCTTCCACATAACATATAAATGACTCATAAGCTTCAAGCTGTAAAATCAGTTCCTGGAAAGAAATTTTAAATTTACACCAGAAACTGGCGTCAGTGCAAGGTCATTTTGTCCAGTTCTCCTGCCCCTTTTCTTCCCTTCTGCCCTGAGTCCTAGAAAGTGAGAGGGTGAGGACGCCATGGAGAGAGGCAGTAAGTGCAGAGGGAGCCACTTCTCTCTACCTTCGGCTCCATTTACTTTTATTCGATGAAGTGACTCTAGACCATCTTCCTCTCAACTGCACCTAAACACTCTTTTGCTTAAAATATTTGGGTCAAACCAAATAAATGCATTCTTTTAGGGAAGCCTGATTAATCTCTCTAATTCTCTGCTCTCTTTGAGCAGCATAGATACTAAGCTACAAATTCCTTTGTGTTTGAGCTCCTGAGAGCTCCTCGAGGCCATTCGCTCTTCTTGGAAATGATTTCCAAGAGTGAGGATGGGGTGGGAAAGAAGAATGTCCTGAGAGACCCCAACTCAACCTTTTTGGTCAGTGAGGACAAGCCTGCATGGTGAACTTTTCCAGACATCAGGCTAAGGGTCCTGGGTCCCAAGAAGGAAAGGTACGGAAATGGGACTGAGAGAGACAGCATCCCGTTGCTCAAGAACCCAGGCTGCAGAGAAAAAGGCTTCCCACCACTCTGGCCTCATTCTGAGAAACCTCCTACCCAGTACCTCCAGCATTTTGCGTCATTCTCAGATCCCAGCCAAGCTGGACAGTCCTATATGGCTTCAGGGAACCCACTGAAGCAAAGACCAGTCTTCTCAGGTGACCTTCCTGAATCCTCCCACCCCAATAATAGCTGTGGGTAGCCAGAGGGGAAAACTGTTCACCAGCGCCTATGGAAAAGGCCAGGGCTGGGAGCCCCAGACACTGTCCCCGGTAACCCTACAAATAGATTTCAACAGATCTCTTCCTTGGAGCAGCTTTCCCGGGCGGTGACCCCACTCACAGAAGGTCGAAAAAGGCCCCAACCCGAGAGATGACCAAAACGCGGCTCTCTTGCTTCTTTCCAACTCCGCGGGGGAAGATACTGCACCAGGCTAAAGTGAAATGGGCCGGCGACTCCTACCTGCGCGGGCGAGGGGTCGGGGATGCAAGGTCGGCCTGAATGGTGCGGGCTCGAAGCCGGTGGGCCGCCGGGTCCTCTTCTTGCCTCCCGTGGCCCGTCGGTCCTGGCGGCCCTACCCTCCCGCTAAGGCCTCCCCCGCCTGCCGGTGCGGCCAGCTTCCCCCGGGCCCCTCTGCGCAGTGTATGGGGTTATTTTTACTTTCGGTTATCTAGCTTTATGAAGACTCCACACCACTCATACAGCTAGATAACCAAAGATAACAACCAACCCCGCCTCCTGGCTGCCGCCGCCGCTTCCACGCAGCCTCCCGGCTGCAGCCTCCGCCGCCTCCAGCACCTCCACAGCCTCTGGGTCGCCCGCCGGTGGGGTTGGGGACAGGGTTCACAGGTCGGAAAGGGGTTGCAGAGAGGGAAACAGAGACCAAGAGCGAAAAAGACGCAGACACAGGGATACAGACGTGAGAGATCGAAAAAGGCGTGGAAAGGGCGAGACGGCCGGTGGCGTCGAAGTCCGGGGATAGCCCCCTGAACCAGATCCCAAAGGCTTCCGACGCCCAGTTTCCCGCTCCTCATTGGAGCCAGAAGCGGGAGTTCGCTGATCCTGGGGAGGAGGGACCCGCGGGCTTTTCGTGCAACCCGGGAAGGCGGCAGGGACCGAGGCGAAGGCCTTCCCAGCCTCACGGGGTCTCCTTTGCCCGCCTCTGGAAGACCAAGGGCGCATCCAAGAGCTGGAGCCTCAGCCTTCGGCGGAGCCCGAGCCACCCGTGCGGCTGGGGGAGCCGCCGAGCCGGCCTCACCACGTCTCCAACTCGCGAGATCGGTGCAAGCGAGGCGGAGCCCGGGCAGGGGAAAGAGCTGGATCCAAGGTACCGACTAAAAGGGAAAGCCGGCAGCGAAACCCTAGCGGAAACAACCCTAGAGATGCCCAAATAGGAAATGGGGGAATCCCGAGAACCCATAGAGGGAGAGAGGCTGGTGGGCGTGGGTTGAGGGGCAACCCCAGAGACTCCCAAGCGAGTCTCCCAAGGAGAGAGGGGAAGGGCAAAGACCCCACCCGGGAAGAGATCCAGGAAAGCGCTCACGAGATGGATGGAGAGAGGCAAGCCGACAGCGGGCCGGACTGGCTCCCGGCAGGTGAGCCGAGTCCCAGGCCCCGCAGAGCCTGCCAGAGAAAAGGCTTTGTACAAAGAAGAGCAGAAATCACCTAGCGCTCAAGGCCGGGGGTCCGAGGGGAGAGGTGCCCTAGGGGTTGGTGGGGATTCCGATCAGAAAGAACAACTGAGAAGGAGGAGGTCCCGGAAGCCCCAGGAGGCCGTGGGCTCAGCCGGCCCTCGTGGAGGGAGCTCGGGCACGCTGGATTCAGAGGCGCTCGCCCGCCTCCTGCCGGGCGCCGGCCAGGCCACTTACATAGAACCCAAGGTGCCCAGCGCAGCTCCCTCGCGCAGTCCTCCCGGCCTGTTCCCGCCCGCGGAGCGCCACGTTCCTGAGCCCCTGCTGCAAGGACTCAGCGGACGCCGGAGCGGGGGAGCCCCCTGGCCTCTCAGCCTCGGCCGGGCCGAGGCGAGCAGGGCGGAGCGGGACTCGCCTCCCCAGCTCACTCCTCGGTCGGTGCAGCCTCTCTGGCCCAGGCGCGCTCCGGATCCAGACTTTTCATTCATCCTTTCACGCTCCCTCCCAAGGCCAGCTTCTGATTGGTTCCACCGAGTCTGACGTCACCAACTCGTTCCCCCCTCGGCCCCGCCCCTCCCCCTTCCTTGACCGGCCGGAGCGCGCAATTGGGGCGCCCCTCCCTCCGGAGAATGGGGAGCGGGCACGGGGGTCTGTGTGCTAATTCTCAGCCTCTTGCTGCCTCACCCACCCGCGAGAGCCTCCTGCCATCTCCAATCCAATGCCATTTGTGGTTTCGATCTCCAGCCTCGCTCATTTTGTAGGTCCTGCCTTTTCCATTTTGGTCCTAGGTATGTTGCACCAGGACCAGCGTATAAAGATGGAAAAGAGAGCGCGTAAAATCCACTCCATTCAAAAGACTCTATCGCTACCTGCCTCCTCCCGCCAGGGTATGCTTTGTTTCGCAGCTCTGACCTATTCCAGATTGTGGTCCTAATCTTTGTGAAGGGCGGTTTTCGACACAAAATGTGAGGGAAAGATTCTGGAAGTTTGGAACACCCCTCAGGAAGACAAGGGGTCCGAGCGAGTTTGGGCCTCCTCTTCCACCTTGGAGAAACGAGAATATCTCTTCAACTTGTTTGCAGCACCAAAGCTCCAGGTGCGGAGGCTAGAGGTGAGGACCCCGGCTGGTATCAGCCTGCGCAAAACCCGCAGATTTTGACCCAGCCACGGAAGCCCTCGCTAGCGCCTTCTCTTCCTTTCACCGCCCCGTGCGGCTCCAACACCTGGCCCTGCGTCTCTCACCCCTATTCCACCTCCGCTCGTCTGGAGAGCCGGGGTCATTGGGATTGGGAAGAAGATCAGCCCAACTCCCTGCCCATCCCCGAGCAAGATTCCAGATCCTGGGCCTTCCCGACCTGGCTCCCCATCTGGCCCAGAGCAGCGCTCCCAGCTTGGCCTCTCCGCCTGGAGAAGCACAGCAGAATAATATGCCCTGTCCCAACCTCGAGCGGCCCACACCGGCCCGTAGTTGAGATCCGGATTCTCGCTGCCTGCGGAGTTCGCAGAGAACCAGCTGCGGGCCCCTGGCTGAGCGACTGTGCCTGCTAGGGAGCAATCCCAATACTGGCAGAGTCGCCGCCGCTGCCACCACTACCATCCCCCTCCACCTGAGGCTCAGATATCTGGAGCCTGTCCATCTGATTAATATGGACCATCTCTTATAACCAGGGATCCCTAAACACTAAGCCACCAAGGATGCATTCCAGGGGATCCCCAATTTGGCCACCAGGCCTGGCCAGATTGATTTATCCTCCCCAGGGTCAGGCGTCTGCACAGCCTCTGCGCAGCCCAGGAGAATGCCGAGACTGAATGCTATTTGGCTTGGACAAATGGTTTAATTTAGTGCTCCCCTCAAATATTTTGGAGACTGTCTGGATAATTGCTGCTGAAGGTGTCGGCAGCATGAAGGTGGGGTGGGGGACAGCTTGAAATAGGATGAAGTCCAGGGCCGCATGCTTCCTTAGCAGAATGGCAGTATGGGATAAAAGGCCTGATTTCCCCAGGTCTCAGTGCATTCTCAGCACTGGGCTTGGTGCAGCTTTTCCCCTCTGTCAGCCTCCACAGGTCTCAGGGCCTTTCCTCAAGGGAAAAGCTTTCTAGAATCTTCCACAGCATCAATTTCTCCCTCACCCAGAACTCACCCAATGGTGATGAGGGAAGGAAAGAGGCAAAGACGAAGTGTCCACTCACCACCTTGTGTCCTCCTGCCCCCTCCCAGGGGCCGCTAGAGCTCAGAAGAATGGAGCAGTGCCGGGAGCATTTGGGTCCCCTCATTCCATTAGTTGCAGAAAAGCAGAATCCTTGGCAAACATAGACCTTCCCTACTGCGTGCTGCTAAATGCATTCACTACATGCATACACCATAATGGACCCCAGAGGGACCCCAGAGGGACCCCAGGCCCTCCAGCCTCTCTTCTTCACGCCTACAAAACCCCTCAAATATTTCTCAGGACACTGCTTCTTGCCCTTTTATAGTATAGCCAATACACTCCAGACATCCCAGCAATCCTAAGTGGGGCCTGGCCTACATTTCTCCAGATACATTACCAAATTCCCCGGCAATTATCTCCCCCTTTGCCCTCCCATAATATCGCTTAAAAGCACCTTAAGCAAACCTTTCTCTCCTTTCCTTTTCCCCTCACCCAATACCTGAGAAGCTGGGTCACCTTGTAGGAAAGAGCTGGCTGCCCTGTTAACTAATATTGTCCCATTTCTTCTTTGTCACCAATTTCCAACCAAGTCCCCTGCCCTCTGTGGGGCCCAAGCTTATCTCCACAACCCCTTATCCTGGCCTGGGCTATCCAGACAGTACAGCAAGGGGCAAAGGGGAGCTAGGTTCGGCATGGCCATCTCTTCTCTTTTAGCCATGGCTGTACTTTTGTTTGGGAGGGAAGAGGGTAGAAAAGCTTCTTTGCGCAGAGGAGACCTCCCAAGCCGCTGGCCAAATTTAGACTCAACTGGACATCCTCAAAAACCAAGGTCAGGAGAGAAATGGGTACACTTAGCTGGCTTCTGAAAATATCTAATATCTAAATTTCCCCAAATAGCTGGATAAAGAGCTGGTTCTCCTGTCTCTTACTGTGGCTTTAGGGTCTACAGAGGTAATTCAGCATAAACAGTTTCCAAATTTAAGGAGGAAAGACTCCCACAAAGGAAAATGGAGATTAGTCCAAGTTGTCCTCACACAATCCGCATGGAATTCCCTCTTCTGTCTATATTCCTGAAGAAGTCATTTTTTGTTTGGTTTTGTTGGGGTGGACTTGACAACCCCATCTCCCACGGCTCCTGCTTAGGGATCTCTCTGTACGTCAATGTGGATGGAGCTATAAGCTCCTACTGCCCTAAAAGAAGCAGAAAATTCCCCACCATCATGTTAACTGGGACTGGTTTGTATACCAAGCCAGGTTGTTTTCATTATTGAAAAAAAAAAAAGAAATTATTTGAAGGGTGGCAAATAAGTCAGCCCCTCAAAGGTAGGAGCAATTTCATACATATTTGTGTCCATGTTCTCGAACTCTATGCCTAAAACAGTGGGTGTCCAGTAATTGTTGAATTAATAAAGGTATGTGTCTACCTGTGAGTGTGTCGGTCAAGCCTGTGATTGCCACCATAGGGACTGTGTGTGTGTCATGAATATGTTATGGTGGGGAGGGAGAGTACTGATAAAGAGTGTGTTCTGTGGGATCTGTGTATATGTGTGTGTGGAAGGGAGAGTTGTCATGTGTTATTGACTATTTGGCACTTCCTTTCACCAGAGGAGACCCTTCTACTACCTAGGCTTAGATACAGTAAGCCTGTAAGAAGCTAACACTGTGAATGTGGGCAAAACTGCTAACGGAAAGGTCAGCAGTTCAAATCCACAAGCCGCTCCTTCGAAACCCTATGGGTCAGTTCTACTCTGTTCTATAGGGCGGCTATGAGTCAGAATCACTGGGGCAATTGGTTTGGTTTTTGGCTTTTGTGCTTGGCACGCCAGCCTCAGTCTCCCTAGGAAGGCCTCAGTCGGAGCTGAGCCCTCTGTTTCTAGCCACACAGAGACTCTGCCGCAGTGTTCTGTAGAGCCATGGTCTGCAGACCCCACCCAGAGTCCTTCCAGAGAAATTCTCGGACTATGGGAACGCACACCAAATCCCTGTTTCTGGTCAGAGCCTGTGAGTGTCTCAATTAACCTAGGAGCCTGCACTCTTCACCAATGCTGGTCCCCACCCCCATCCTTACAGCCCTGATGCCCACCCATTGTCTGTGTGCTCGAAGACGAGATCATGTGTAGAAAAACCTGGCCTGAATTACGCTGTCTGGATGCAGCTTTGGGACGGATCTTTATAATTCAGGTCCCAAAATACATTTTGGTGTTCAGCCACTCTCTGGAAATATTCAGGTAATTAAATAAAAAGCATATTTTTTTTCTTTGTTTCAATTACCACGTTAATTTGCCTTGAAGATACAGACGAAAGCTGCATTTGGGGATGAGTGGGTTCAGATGTTTATTTCTGTCTTTTAAGTACATCGTGACGATGGACATTATGATACATTATTCTTTTGCTATGGAATGTGTGCATTGTCTGTGGGATAGTGAGAAATAAAAGCAAGAATTGGCAGTAAAAAATGCCGAGGCTGTGTGGAAAAATATATATATGTGCGTACATATATATCCGCACAGGCAGACTAGGTTAGAGGGCATGGAGACTAAGCTGGAGGGTTTCATCCCTGTGGATACCACCCTTCTCTCCCTACAAGAGTGCTTTTTTTCTCTCGTTGCAAGGCCAGCCTAAGAATTCCTCAGGCCTGCCTAAGCATGGCCCTCCTGTCTGCTCCCGATTGTGTTCTTGAACCCACACAGGGCTCACTTGCCTGAGAGCTCTGTGGAATTGGGGAGGTAAGAACAAGATGGCAGAGACAGTAGAGGGTTGTCTTGTCCATCCCTTTTGAGCCCTCGCCACAAGACCCTCAGCCATCAGCAAAAGGTCTCCTTAAGGGGCAAGAGCACGAGTGTACATGCGTGCTGCGCATGCTCTCTCTCTCTCACACACACACACACACACACACACACACACTCAAACCTATCAACTCAGATGAATGCAATGACATAGCCGTGGATACTTCCAGCAGTATCACCATCCTTCCCAACGCTTACAGGTACATGTCCTGACATATCCACTCACTCACAATTATTTAAACTTCTCGGGTTCCCATTGACTATAACCCACACTCCTCTTCTTTCTCACTGCTATCACCCATGTACAGGTATTTATGTCCCCCTTCCCAATCAACCACCTCCCCCAGGTCAACTGGCCTCCATCTCCGCCCTCAGGAGCCTATAGGAAAAGGAGGAAAGAGTTCCCTGCATCCCCAGTGCCTCTCCTCAAACACAGAACTGGGCACAGGGTGGCCTTGCATTCCCAACCCACCTTGTTTCATTCCTGTTATCATTGACTATATAAGGTCTCACTACACTAGGAGTAGACCAAAATCAGGGGCTTAAAGGTAGAAGAGGCAGGGAGTGGGGCGGGGCGGTGGGGAGAGGTATAGAGAACAGGAGGAAACACAGGTAATACAGGGCCAGTTTTCTTTTCCTCCCTCACCCACCACCATCAAAAAAATACAAACAAGAAAATAAGTACCCCAAAAGCCAAAGGTGGTGACCTACGATGACACCAGAAACAAACGAGGCACTTCTTCTTGGATGCCCAGCTCCTGCCAAGGTGGAGAATGCAAGGGTTAAAGTCCTTTGAGTGGCTCCAGTCCTCTCTCCCTAACATTCCCCAGTCTCCCTATCATTCTCTCACTAACTCCTTTTCTCCCAGTCTTACGTTTTCAGGACCTAGACAGTCTGGGTCTCCAATTTCTAGGGCTTGTGGCTGCACAGGGGGGACATAGATGAAAGAGAAAAGCCTAGACATGCAGAGAAGGCAGGGCCCCCCAGCCAGAGCCTCTCCAGCTCCATCTTGCCTGTATGGCTCTAATCCAGCCTTGTCCTCACAACCTCCCTCCACCTCCAACCAAAACCCAGGGGTTTAGACTTAGCTTGTGGAGATAACTTAAACCTGAAGAAGCAATTCCCTGGCCCAATGGACCCACTCCTCACAGATTCCTGTTGCTCATGGACTGCCAGAAAGCAAGCCCAAGATGGAATGAAGGATCTGGGATCAGGGATATATTTTTGTCTGTCTAGTTCTAACTGCATTGTAAACTGTGAAGTGCTATATGAATTTAAGATATTATCTACCGAGTTATCCTTCTAGTTTTCTCCACTCATTTCTGTTGTTACCCATCTACCTGTCATCTACTCATATATCAGATAGGATCCATAAAGACATACCCTGTAACTGTGGGTTTCCCCTGTCTTCACTCTTCTTCGCTCTTCTCATACACAAAAGGTGTGAATACAAACCATTAAAAAAATTAAAAAAAAAATCTTTGTGTGGGGGATGGAACCCAGTCTGAATACTTTATGGTCTCACCTTCCTAAACTGTGGTTTGAGGGAATGTCAGCTATATCAAAGGTGACCCAGTTCCTAAAATACTAAGAGGACTGTGTGTGTATGTGTGTGAGAGATGGACAGACAGACAGATAGGGTAAGTTGGCGAATCCTATCTCAAACTCAATTCCACAAATAATTAGTTTTTTTTTTTTTCTAATCAGGAAGATAACCTACCTAAATGTAGAGGAAATCAGATAAAAGCGGGTCAGGAATAAGCCTTAACACCAAGCCTGATTTCCAGGACGAGTGCCTTGAATGTACCCTATCCACTTCTAACACCCATTTCATTCCCAGCCCTAGCGCCACTTTTCATAAAGGGCTATCTCAGTCCAAAATAGTTATCTTCATACCAAAGAAGAAGCCCCCTGCATCCCCACCGCAATCTGCCGACATGCTAGAAAACAGGCACAAGGACAGTTGTGGAGCCTCTGGCTCCTTCCTGCCCCCCAATCAAAGAGGGTTCCAGCATAGCTGGCGCAGCTGTACTTCCCCTGCCTGATCTCTGCCCCGCCCCCCCAACACCAAACCCACACAGTGCCCAGGGAATATGGTGGCGAGGAACAGGGCCCAGTAGGCCTGGAACATATGTGTGTGCACGTATGATGGCTGGCAGCCTCAGCCTCTCCCAGCAGTCTGGTCTCTGAAGTCCCAGAAATAGTCAGCTCACTTCCAGCTTCCACTATCCCGTAATGGCCCCATCCTGTTTCTCAGAAGGCACAGTGTTTGTGGGGGGACAGAAGGGGAGAATAGCGCCTTCTTTCTATATGCCCCAGGGCCTCCCTAAAACCAAACAAGATCTCCATTAGATGGGTCTGAAGACTGCTGAAGCAGAGTCCTTCTAGAACCTAAGTGTCTGCCTCTGCCACCTTATTTGCCTTTAAGTTCCCCTCGGCCCCTTTCCCACCTGCCAGTTCTTGGGAAATAAGGGGGAAGAGGAGGAATAAAATTAATTTAAATCCTGTAACATGTTTTTGGATTTCCCCCACTTCAGGTTTCCACCTTTCTGGAAATGTAGCTCCTTCCCACCCCGTCCCTAAGTCCCTTAGACTGTCCTCCCCTGAAGCCCGAAATCTCTGGGGCAGAGAGGGATAAGAACCAGGGTAAGGAAGAAGGTCGGGAGTCCAAATTCGGAACCATTTTTCCTCTTCCCTCCCGTCTCTACTACAATCTTCCTTCCTGCCTCTCCTCTGGTGCCAGCATTAAGATGTTCGCCCTGTCTGGTGGTGAGAAGGGAGGGGCGGACTAATAGGATCAGTAGCACCGTGACCCTAAAGCCCCTGAATCCCATCGACAAACTTAGTGAGCTGTCTCCTGGTCGGCCAGCGGCGGGGCTGGGAGAAGGAGGGGGCCCGAGAGACACTCTGGAGTGGCTGGGCAGGGCCGCTGCCTCCAGCTCAGTGATGGACGCCTGGGAAGCTGGAGGTGGAACCCCACTCTGCCAACTATTCCTCCACACACGTGCCTCTTTCCTCTGGGGGACCCCCTAAATCTTTCTATCAGCCTTTCCTTTCTGTGATTATTGCACCAGCCTCCATTAGCCAGTAGGCAGAGTAGGAAGGTTAGGGGGCCCTGACTGGTTTTAGCGGACCCCTTCGCACCCCCAGCCCCGATGTCTGAAGGGGCAAGGATCCTCCTTGGACCCGAAAGGCCACTTACCCAGCTTCCGCGAGGAGCAGAGACTGCTAGCGTGGCCCCTGCGGCTGCACTGCCTCCCTCTCCGGCTCCCAGCCTCTTGTGGAGCGGAGGATGCAGCTCCGATGACGTAGCAGCTGTCTGTCCATTCAGGAATTTCGCTTGCCTCTCTTTCTTTCTCTTGCTGTTCTCCCTGGAAAGGCAGCAAAAAGGGGGTGCTGTCCCTGTCTGGAGACACCACGCCACCAGAATTACGATCCACTCTGATGAAGTCCCCTACTTCTTCCTCCTAGTGCCTGTGTGAGAAGGGGTCTCAGTCATCCCCACCCTGTTTCCCACCTCCCCTCTACTGCCTCTTCGAACCTGAAGCAGGAAAACGGGGCTCAGGGGAGCTATTGCTCCTCTAGGTCAACCCCCCTCCCCATTCCTAAGAGAAAGGGTCTGACGGAAATTGAGAGATGGTTTTACCTCATCCCTAGTCTCCTTCGAGTTCTAATTCACTTTTGAACTTGAGAGTGTGCTGAAATGAGATGTTTCTAGGGCGGGGAGTGGAGTTGGTAAGAGGAGAGATAGAAAGATGACACAGTTCACCATTTGGAGGTTCAGGGTGTTCAAGCTCTCCCTTTCCAAATCTCCCCCCAACTCCCATCCCTGTCAGCCTAACTAATCACACATCCAGATCTCAGTGGTGTAGGAGAAAGTGAGGATTGGAAGATGAAGGCTGAGAGCTGGGTGAGGGGATGGTGGGGGGTGAAGGTTAGCCCTTGGAAGTCTAGACAAGAGAGCAGGAGGGGTAGGACCACAGATTCAAAGTGGAAGATAAATTATCTTGTTCTTAGAGGAGGGAGAGTGATTTGGGGGTTGGTTTCCAGGGCTGGGGTACCGATATTTGGTGGAAGCCGGGGGCCCAGAATGGTACAATTGTCGGATCTCTTTTCTCTCTCACCCCAACCCTCAGCCCCTCCCTTTTTCTCCCTCCCACTCTTCCTGGCCTGCATGGGAACTCGGCCTGAGCTCGACGTGACAGACAGCAGGCCTGCATGCTAATGAAGTTTGTCTCAAGTTCATTGTCAAAGCCCCCCCTTCCCCATGGTCCCCTCCCCTCCTCTCTCATACACAAATCTCCCTTCAACTTTTGTCCCACAGACCTGGAGGCCACTTGAGTCTCTGCCGGCTCCCCTCTCTCACCCTCCCCCACTGCTTTCAGTCTCCCCTCTCTTCACTACCTCCCTCAAACTGGGGGTGGGGGCTCTCTTCTCCTCGGTGCCTTCCCAGCCACCTTCTGGCCCAGCCATCACCAAGCTCCAAATGAGGGATTCTGAGGCCTAAGGTCAGGGTCTATATAGATCTGGCCCTTCTTTCCCCACCCCAAAGTACAGAGACTTTGGGGAGGTGGAGGAAGGCATTAGACTCCCCCCATTCAAGGTTCCCTGCCCCCCAATGCTCAGCCTGGTCCTGGCCTAGTCCCCCCATTCTATCCCCAATTTACCCCTCCTCCCATTCCTCCCATTATGATTATTTTGCTCTCCCCTTGATTACATCTGCTTCACTAGCTCAGAAATAAAGATCCTTTGAGACTAATTTTGCTACCCCCCCCAACTCCACCCTCCTCCCCCCTAGACTAGGGCTCCCGTTAGCTCCTTTCTCACCGGCTAGAAGACATTGAGTTCCTTGTCTAGGGAGTTGGGGGTTGGTGGGAGGGGGTGCCAGTGGAATGGGGGGGGTCTCTTCAGCTCTGGGACGTGTCCAGCAATCCAAACCTGTCCTTCTTTTGTTCCTGCAAATCTCTTCATACTGTCACCACCCTCTGGAGTCTGCCTTTCTCCCAGTAACCATGGGATGGGGGAGGAAGGGGAGGAGGACCCTGAACTCACCCCACCCTTCCATTCCAGGGAAAGGAGGGAGGGGGAGAAAAAAATTTAAATCTCCCCCCTCATTAGCCAGAAAGGAAGCAAAGGGGATAATTATAATTAAAAGCAGACAGCTGTGGATTGCGTCTTTTATGTTCCTCCAAGCTTCCTCCCCACTTCTGCCATCATCATCCAAAACTCGGCACAGCCCCCTGCGCGTCTCCCCCTGGCTTCCCACAAGAGTGGGGAGTGCGCTGGGGGGCCGGCCGGCGGGGAAGAGGACTCCACTTCCTCTTCCACAGGCAGCACTTTCTGGAACATCTCAATAGGCCTAGGATATGAGGGCTTCCTCTTTCCATTCCCCAACCTATACCCCAAAGTGCGGGCTTGGAGGAGCTGGGGGCACTCAGAGGATAATAATTCAAGAAAAAAAAATCTTTGATTTAAAATAATATTAATAACCTATTCACAATGATACTAAGACTTAAATATAACCTGGAATACTTTCTCATTCAGGCATCGCATCTCTTTCTTCCTCCCATGGAGTTGCCTCCAAACACAGGAGAGATGGGTGAAAGCCGAAGAGCTGGAATCTGTAAGAGAGCGCGTATAACAAAGAGAGGCCCATAGATTTGGGGTAGATATAAATGCACACATATACATACATACACTTTATAATTTTAGGGATGGTGTTGCCAGGCCTAGCTCTGCTATCCTATGTATTTATAGAACTTGATCATAGGCCAGAACAGCAGGGTAATTATAGCATTATTAGCATATATGCAAATCAGGTAACCTATATATGCTGAATGGAGGCAGATTATTATTTATTTCTCTCCCCCCACCCCTCTTTCCCTGGTATCAGCTCTGGCTCCTCAGAACTGCACACCAGCAATTATCTGACATTATAAGAGGGGGGTTGTAGCCCTGGAGGAGGGGGCTGAAGGGAGTAGGACAGGGAAAAAACCCTACGGGCGGGTTTTATCTCATTTTACTCAATGTTATTCTGGGAAGAGTGGGGAGGGGTTCAGTGAGAAGCCTTTGAATTAACAAAAGAGGGGGTGGGTGTTATGGAGAGACAGAGACCTGAAAACAGAGACAGATGAAGCCAGAAAAGCCAGGAAGCAATGATAGAGAGGCAAAGATACAGGTACCCAGTTTGCAGGGAATGGAGAAAACGGAGACAGCTGCAAACCTGTGCACAGAGAGGCACAAAGAAGCCAGGTCTGCAGAGAAAACAAGTATCTGTTTATCTGGATTGTCGCTATGAGTTGGAATCCACTCGACGGCACTGGGTTTTTTTTTTTTTTTTTTTTTTTTTGGTTTATCTGGAGGTGGGACGGATGAGCTTCCCAGGTCCACTGGGGTTTAGGGCGCAGGCAGGGGCACAGGCCTCTGTCTGGCCCCTGCTGACTCAGAGGTATCTCATGACGTCCAGGGCCCATTCCACATTTTCGAATCCTCCTCCCTTTTCCCACCACCTAATAAATGGTCATAGGGCCTTGTCATGGATCCAATTGTGTCCCCCCCCAAAAATATGTGTCAGCTTGGTTAGGCCATGATTCCCAGTATTGCGTGGTTGTCCTTCATTTTGTGATTGTAATTTTATGTTAAGAGGATGAGGGTGGGATTGTAACACGGCCTTCACTCAGGTCACCTCCCTGATCCAAGGTTTCCCTGGGGTGTGGCCTCCACCATCCTTTATCTCTAAAGATAAAAAGGAAAAGGATGCAAGCAGAGAGTTGGGGAACTCATACCACCAAAAAAAAGCAGCACCAGGAGCAGAGTGCATCCTTTGGACCTGGGGCCCTGTGCCTGAGAATCTCATCAACCATGGGAAGATTGAGGACAAGGACCTTCCTCCAGAGCCAACGGAGAGAGAGAGAAAGCCTTCCCCTGGAGCTGGCGCCTTGAATTTGGACTTTTAGCCTACTTTACTGTGAGGAAATAAATTTCTCTTTGTTAAAGCCATCCACTTGTGGTATTTCTGTTATAGCAGCCCTAGATGACTAAGACAGGCCTCCAGCAGTGGCTTCTGGCATATTCCTTCATTAAACCAACACATAATGAGCACAAATCACATGGACAAAGTCTGACTCTGGACTGCTTTTTCAGCCAGGATTGAGCCGAGAGCACTCCCCTCCCCTCCTCCAGCCCTCCAGGTTTGTGCTAGGACGGGTCTGGTCAGTTTCAGTCTCTCCAGCTAGCGCTCCACAGGGTGCCTCCATCTCTAAGAAGTCACATCACTGCCTCCCTTCTCACACTCCCTCCCTCTCTTACTCAGACCTTATTTATACCAGATCTCCCAGTTTTAGGAAGCTGGGATCTTTCATATTTTCCCTCCTAATTGTTCCCAGAACTTACCCTACTGCGTTGGGTGCCTCTTGCCTTGCCTGGCTATGTGAGACTCTGTTGGCCCTTGGGGGCCGAGAGGCAGGCACTGGGATTCCAGAGCCTCAACCACGTCTATCTCTCTACTCCTCGGATGATGCCTCCAACCCCCAGGTAGATTAAAGGTGGATTAAGGGAGTGTCTCTGTTTGACCCCAAAGCCCTTTTTATGTCCCTAGAGACCAGCATCTCTGTTGAGTTTCACATGCCTCTCTACAGGTCCCTGCTTGCACTATGGGTATCGCTCTTTGTCTCAAAAACCCTTTGCCCACCTGCGGCAAACTCCACAGAGGGCGATGTTGGGGAGAGGGAGGATGGCAGACACTGTGGCAGGGTCCAAGGGCCAAACCGCCTGATCTTGAATGGTGTAATGAAGAAGGGGAAGAGACTTGAAGGAAACATGCAGAAACAGGCACCCAAAGAGGCAGTGGCCAAAGAACTGAAAGAAAACAAAACTTCAAGGCTGTATTTAGATTTTTTACATAGAAATGAAAATTTGCTGTCATGTGGTGTGGGCTGTGTATGTGGTGTGTGTGTGTGTGCATACTAGCAAGATGGATGCACTTTATCACCAATAATCTCTGCATCTGCGGTGTGCATTTGTATCTGCTCTTGGATCTGGCTGATATTCAATATTTGTTCTTTGTGGCCATATAGTAAAGAATAGTAAAAAAGCAGAAGAGGCAGTGAGAGAAAGAAGAGACCCTAGCAGAGAGAGAGAAAAACCAGAGGCAGACCCAGAGACAGGGATGGAGACTTACAAGAGTGAAAAAGAAAGGAGCTTCGAGGCACCAGACATTGAGTCAAGGGCAGGACAGACCTGTGGACAGCCAGCCAGCCCCAGGGGTCAAACTTTCCATCCTCCACTCCATGTTAAAGACCTGGGATGTGGCTCTCACACCTGCCTGTTCCTCCCCCAGGCTCAGCTCTGAAATTGTCAGTGGATTTGCAACTTCACCAGGCACATCCTTCAGCATGTATAACAATCTGGAGTCCTTTGGACAATCGGTAGACCACCTCCCTGGGCTGCCCTCTAGAGAGCTGGCTCCAAGCACCCTGGCATTCTCTTTTGATAAATGCACTTTCCTACTTCTGTAGCTCTCCTGTACAATAACTGGGCTCCAAACCTATGGATCTCTGTGTGTGCGCATAAATATTCTTCATCTTCTCTCTTACAAATTCATCTGCCTGCCAATCCAATTGGTCATCCGCAACCACACACTGCCTCTTGCCCGGCGTGGTTGTCAGAAGCTGCCTGTGTGTGGAGCAGGTCCATGTATGCCATGAGCACATTTGTGTCTCTACCAGCACCTCTGTGTGTGCCTGACACCTGCCTGCTGACAGGCTCTACCATCAGCCGGAGAGTCTGGCCACCACTTGCACTGCTGCTATGGCCAAGGCCCCCTTCCAGACCTGGGACTTCCGGGAGTGCAGCCCAGACAGACTTTTATCCCAGGTCCCCCTGTAAAGCTGCCAAAATCCCCCCTTTGGTGGCTTGGTTATACATCAGATATATATAATTCTCGCATAAACCAGCCTTACCACAGAGATCCCACAGCCCCAATCAATCACCTCTGTCCTGAAAAGGAGACCAGACCTTGCCACAGAGGCACCGGCTTGCATGCCAGCTTGATAACGGCACCCATGAGCTGCGGCGAGATGCTCTACTTCACATCCCCCCAGGTATGTATTGGCACCTTTATTTGTACATCAATGTTACTTTTATTCCAGAACCATACACATCTCAGCTGGTCATTTTCACACAATGGTCTCTATATGGGCATCTGGCCGAACACCAGGACTGTATGTCATACATGTGGCATGGCACAGGCACTGGCACACACATGGCATGCCTGCTTTATAATTCTGAAATGCGGTGCCATTGTCTTGGTGAAATGCCGGCTTTCGACTGATTCACACAGGGCTCTGTAGGTCTGATGCTCATTTCTGGGGCACAAGCTCTGGGATTTTGGCTGCATCCCGCTGCCAAACAAGCAGCCAGTTTTTGAGCCCCTGCCACCTCAGTCCAGGCAAAGGTACTGAGCTCTGGGTGGTCTTGTGTATATGGGGGCTAGGCTCCTGTTGTGCCTGCTGGCGAGACCACGAAGGTCCCCTTCACACTGCCAGGTGCTCTCTCAAGGGTCACCACTCCTATGGGCCCCCCTGCTGCTGCCGCCTATGTGCCAGTAGGTCTGTGCATGTCTGTATCTTGGCTATCTGCAGCAGTGTGCAATCAGGTGTGTACTGGTTGGTGACATGTAGTTTGATCGTGTGTCTGCTCAGGGGCCTTGGTGAGTGTTCCATGCATAGTGTTGGGCTGTGTGTGACATTCGTTGGTTTCAGTGTTTGTCTGTGTGTGCTATGTGCGCAGGTGTCCTAGTATCGGCTCTGAGGCTCGCGGTTAACTCTGTGTGTCTGTGTTTTCCTGGGCGACAGTCTGCGAATCTCTGGGCCCCAGTGTGTCGAACTGTGGCTTCTGTATGTGAACTGCGGGTCTGGCCCTCTGTCTGCCCCGGATCAGGCCACAGTCAGGCAGAAACACATTCGCAGGGGCCCAAGCCTGCGCCCCTGTCACGTCTCGGGGGTTGTCGCCAGCTTCAGCAGTTCGAGCTCCCGCTTCTGACAAAGTCCAAGCTCCGAAGCTGCGAGGGGCGTGGACTCGTCAGGCGGCGCCCAGGGGGCTCCGGGAGGGAAGGGCGAGGAGTGTGTGTGTGGGCGGGTGTCACAGGCTCCCTTTCGCTGGCTGGACCCGCCGCCGAAGCTGCGCTGCCCGATGCGAGACAGCGGCACCGCGGCGGATGCGCTGGGGAGAAATGAAAGCACAGAAGAACGGAGGCGAGAAGTGAGCAGAAATAGAGAATCGTAAATAGATAAAAGGGAAAAATAAAACCAACTTGAAAAGAAAACGTTAAAAAGGGGATCAAATAATGCTAAATACAATAAAAAGGAAACATTACAAAGATATTAAAAAGGCAAGGAAACAAGATGGAAAGGAAAAGTCCCTAAAGCGCCCAATGGGGCGGGGAACCTAGACCGGGCTCCGCAGGGTTTGAGAGCTCGGGACTCCGGGCACAGGGCTGGGTCCCGCGATCGCCAGAGCCGGCGGGGCCTCAGCCGCTCCCAGGACCCGGGTTCTGCGAAAAAGCCCGCTTCAACGTCTACCGGCGCCCACCTCCCACCGCCAGTAGCAGAGACCAAGGAGTTGGACACGGAGAGCCACCTTCGTCCCCCACCTCGGCCGCTGACCCGTCCCCGGGACGGGGTGGTGGGAGGAGGGCGGGAAATAAAGCCAAGAACGATCCTCTAAGCAGCCACGCTTCAGGGCCAGTTCTCTCTAGGGCTCACGATCTCCGGTTCGCTGCGGAAAGCCCGTCCAGCCTAGAGGGGTAGTGGGGAACCGCGGCCGCCCCCACTCCCTGCCCGCGGTTCCCACCCCAGGTCCAGGCTTGAGGCCCACAGCCTCGCCCTTGGCGCATCGCCCTCGGCGCAAAGTCGGCGCGGCTAGCCCCGGACTGTGGTTTGAGGCAGCCGGGCCAAAGGGGTGAAAATTTAAAACCAGGAGATGCTTGGGCAAGAAGGGAGCCTGGGACGTTGAGGAGAAAGAGTGACAGAAACAGAGAGAGACACAGACAGACAGAGAGAGAGAGACGGGCCAAAAGCAAGGCGGCGAGAGGCCTGAGAGAAGGAAAACTACAGACAAAGTGAAAATGAGAGCCAGAGAAGGACCGTGGTAGAAGCAGCCGGGCCCCGCAGGGAGTCTGGCCAGGCACCCCGATTCCCCACCACGCGCCGCCGCTGGGAGCCGCTCCCCTTCTCTTTTCTTCCTAGACTGCCCAATCCTGTCCCTAGACCCTCGGTCCCAAGGAGCGGGTGGGGTCAGGATCCAAAGAATTGGGACCGCGTAGACTCCGCAGCCCATGGCTGTGGCTCTCAGAAGCAGAGAAACGGAATGGCAAGACTTAGGGGTGAGGGGGAAGCTAAAGCAATGTGCTCCAGAGGACTCTGCTCCCCCAGATTCAGGCGCGGAGCCCCGGTTCAGGGTGGGGCTGGCCAGGTTCAGGGCGCAGCCATCTTAAATAAGCCCCAGCTGACTTCGTGTCCGAGAATCAGTGGCCATTTCACACTCAAAATACCTGAACAAATACCCCCCAACGCCCACTCCCACCACATCGGTGGGCTGGTAGGGCAAGGCCTCTGGGCCTGTGACCAGTTATGCGGCTTTCGCCAAGTCACTTCCTCCACCCCTTTCCCCGTCTATAAAAGGAGATGCTGGGCCTGGGAGTCGCCGGAGTTCTTCCAGTGGAAAGATGACCAGAGCCAGATAACTCAGGAGGAAGACCCTCAAAGGAATGAATGGGACTTAATGAGTTAGCCCAATAAGCCCCAACCAGTTCTGGTGGGTCACCCAGTCTCTCTGATCCCAGAACATTTTGGTCCTCATCAGTAAGCATATTGTGAATTAATCTGGGACAGGTTGTGGGCCAACCTGAGAGTTATCAGCTATGGGGTGGCAGGTGAGGAGTGGGCTGCTTCTGTGGAAGAAACTCAGACCTGGGAGCAAAGGAGTTCCCAGGAGGGCCCCTGCCAGGAGGTGAACAACTAGGCAGGGTGCTCTAGGCAGACAGGTTGGGAGCCGCCGGCTGCTGGTAGTGGGAAGACCACAGTCTGCAAAGGCAGCCCCACCGCTTCTGTGGCTGTGAACCTCTAAGCGTATTACCCACACTCTCTGAGTCCCCACTCTGAACAGGTAAAATGGAGAAAAGGAAGACCCAGTGTCTGCCTGCTGAGCCCTCCACTGACACTCAAAAATAGTAGCTTTTCTCCCAATTCAGGAATGTCATGTTGACCTTTAGATTTCCCTGTTCATTGAACAACAGCAAAAAAAAAAAAAAAAAAAAAAGTGTGAGAAGGGAGGGAGGAAGGGAAGCAGAGAGGTGCAATGGCTGAGTTTGCTGCCTCTCTATTCTGCCTTCCCGTTTTAACCAGTTCTGAATCCCTGTGTCAGCCTCAAATTATCTCAAATAAATACATAACATGAAGTGTCACTATTAAAAAACAAAAGACACTAAAATAAAATAGAAAATCCCTCAGTACACCCAAGTAGCCTGAAATAAAACATCATCAAGTCAAATTCCTCATGGAGGCCCTGCCAGTCACCTGCTACCTCTTTTACAGTTAAAATCAATACACTCAAAAGTGTTGGAATTTCAGTTCGGAACTGAGTAATTTCCTTGCTTATGCTGCGTTTCTGTGTGTGTCCCCCCCCCCGCTTTTCCTTATTTATTTTCAGAAAATTGGGGAAACTCTACGTATGGAAAAAATGCACCTTTTGACTATTTGCATGTGTTTTCATTTTTAATCTCCCCAAATTAAATCTATACATTTAATGAAGCTACTATTCAAGAGTGGTTGCAACGACAAAGTTTTGGAAACAAATGCTGAAATGAATAAACAAAATGTTGTGGAGAAGTTCAAAGAGAAATTTACGCCTATGCTTATCAGTCTGAATAGATTGCATAGTGTAATATTGGATGAAAAAGTTGAATGAGAGAACGTTATTCCATTTATACGAATTAAAACACATGAAATAAACATACAGTATTCGTTGTGTGTATATTCGGGAAAGAGACAAAGTCAAAGAAAAGAAAATGTGTGTGTGTGTGTGTGTGTGTGTGTACAGGTACCAGCATGTGAGTGCAGGAAGCATAGACAGGAAGGTAAGCCTCTGTGCATGGTACATGGCAGACTGGGGAAGGAGAAACGACTATTAAAAGAAAAAAAAAAACAGATAAGTTTCAGTCCTGGTTCTGCCAGTTACTTGGCTGGATTACCTTAGGCAAATCACTGACCCTCTCTCACACCTGTTTCCCAATTTTTCAGATACCCTCCTCACTCAGACTAGGAGACCCTAATGACATTCTGCACATCAAATTTCTTTATAAACGACAAAGTGCTGTAAGGATGCAAGATATCACACATATTACAAATGCCTTGTATGACCCAGCCTACATCAATACATATTACTGACGCCACACCTCGGACTGAATGGATCTCCCATATGCCCCTGACCCAGCCCAGCGGCCCAGATTCTCCAGATGGAGGGGACCCCAGGCCTGGAGGCACTTGGGCTCTGGGGGATGGAAGTGAGTTTAGAGGGTGGAGCAGAGGGCAGTCGTTCATTATCACCCTTTCACATTCTGCCCCCCAGCCCCTCCCCCCAGTTGAATTTCCCCCCTTCACCCTCCCCATGGCTCTTTCTCTCTTTGCCTGGCCTTCAGGTTTATGGACAGCGGAGGTGGAGGGGGTGGGAGGAAATGGACTGAGATAACAGTGGGAGGGATATAATTTGGATTCTAAAAAGGATTTTCTGATCTTCCAAGGCGGGGGACCCAATATCATTCTCTCCCCAAAGAAGAGCCCCGTGAACACTCCAGGGATGGAAAGGGCTGGAGGTGGGGGATGGTAGTGAAGACACCCCAGTACACCCGCAAGAGGGGGGAGGGGGAAAGGAAAGAATAGCAGCTCTGAGAGGGCGCAGGGAAATTCTTATTTCTGTGCTCGCTCAAGAGGAGAGGGGCTTGCATCGCACAGCTAACGAATCTCAACCAAAATTCTCTGCGGGATTTGGCTGCTCCCAGAGGGGGGCCCTTTCTAACAAGGTGCCCCCGGGCCCTGCCCCTCCCTCCCCAGGGGTTGAAGCCGCCAAAGGTTCGTGGAATATAATGGATCATTTTCCAATTTACCAGGGTCTTAGAGATTACGCCGCTAATCCCATCAAAGACCATCTGCTTACATTGTCCCTCCTGAGCCAAAATAAATAGATCCTTTACTCCCTCCACTTCAGCTCCTCTGGGGTATTGTAGTGGGAGAAAGTTCGACAAGGCCCATCCCATTTCCCTCTCCCTCCCGCTGTGGGCTGGACAGAAAAGGAGAAAACAAACTTAGTTTGTCTGAGGTGTGAAAGGTCACTTATGCCCCTGACCTGCATTCTTCTCCCGAGGTTGCGACGATGGGAATCAGGGAGAGGGGCGGGCCTGGGGCTCTGGGGTCTCTAAGGATCAGCTCCCTGCAGAGGTGTGGGACAGGCTGTTCTATGCCCCACCGTCCTTCTGTCTCCTCCAAGGCCACCTTAGCCCCAGCCCATTTTTGGTCTCTTGCTCTAGTCTCACAGAGTTTCTTCCACCTGTGACTGCTGGGAAAGAACTAGAGAAATCTAACTTTCATCCCTCCCTTAGCTGAACCGGGGAAAAAGGACACGAAAATCCACATACACACTAATTTGATTGCATCTAAAAGTCATTTATTTATTTTACAGGCTTTTCACTTTTATTCTCTGATTTGTTATTACTCTGTCGCTGAACAGGGCATCCTAAACATGGGAGAGAGAGGCTCAGGAGGAGTGTGTCCCACCCAAGGTCTCACAGGGATTTTATGGCTAGATCCAGGAGGACTGCGTATGCACACGTCAGGCTTCAGGAATTAGACTGTGCAAGTTATACATTAAAAGGTGACAAGGGCTATGGAAAATAAATGAAATATAAAACAGGGTGAGGGAGTAGGGGATGGGACCTCATTGAGACTTACAGCAGAGACTTACAGGAGGGGAGAAAGTTATGCAAGGTGAGATAAGGAGAAAGTGTTCCACACACAGGGAACAGTCAGTCTCTCCCCACCGTTGCCTCCTGTTTGGGCCACTTCTACCCTACTCTGTCCTTCAGTCATCATTTTTTAGCTGTTTTTCACACCTGCTCAAGAACCTAAAGGGGCTTCCAACAGTTAATCTTATCCTCTGCAGAACAATCTGAAGAGACAGGTCTCTTCAGTGAAAAAACTGCCTGATTGGGGTGACTCTGCCCCAGACACAGCTGGTCTCCAGAAGGTGCATGTATTTTACTTTAGAAAAGCAACATAGAGTAACAGAAACAACACTGACATGGGAGTCAGGAAGATCTCAGTTGGGATCCCAGCTCTGCTACTTACTAGCTATGTGATCTGGGGCATGGTTCCTCGCCTGTCTGGCTCTCCATTTCCTCATTGGTAAAACAGAAACACTGCTGTGAGAAATGAATGAGCTGGTACACCGTTTTTCGTAGCTGCTCTGTTCAAAACACCATGCTGAACAGACTGGGGAATAAGTCCCAGTCCCATACAGAAGTTAGAGAGGATTGGCTCAAGAAATTCAGCAGGGATGTGCAAAGCACTGCATTTAGGGACAAAATAGGAATTTCCCAGTCACAGAATTTGTTCTTTTGACAAGCATTTGTGGGGTGCCCCTATGAACAAGGCACTAAGGAACACAAAGGCGAAGGAGACATATGCTCTGATCAAAGAGCAAAAACAAGGACACAATTACTGGTGTACAAAGCGGAACATGACAGGTGCTAAGAAAATGAGATAGAGATTCTAGGCAAAGAGAAAATGATAGCATTCAACTGGGGAAATGTGTAATCAGGAATTGTCATGAAGGAGATGGCATGAGTTGGGTGACCCCCTTGAAGGATGGAAAGAACCCTGAGCAGGCAGAGTGTAGGGGAAAGCGTTTTATGCAGAGAATGTGAGAGACCATGCTTAACGATAATGTAGATCAAAAAGACCTGAGCGGTCAGATAACCACAAGCTCATTATGAGCCAATAACGTGATCTAACTGCTATAAAGCTAATCTAGTCTTTGGCTCTATGTCAGGAGGAGTCACACGCAGATCCAGAAAGGTGAAGAGCCTTACTGTATTCTGAACTGGCTCCATCTGAGGTGAGATACTGACATATGAGGGGCACAGAAAAGAGAATTAACCAAAATGGCAGGGGGGCTCTGCCATATACAAAGGGTGTGACCACGGGTGGGTTACTTCACCTCTCTCATCTTCATTTTCTTTATTGGTAAAATAAGAATGATACTTACTGTACAAGGGTCATAGGGAGGATTAAATGAGATTATATGAAAACATCTACTGAAGTGCCTGGCATATGGCAAATACTTAAAATGATTCTTGAAAAAGAAGAACTCTTCATAAGCAAAGAATTGTAAAAACAAAAGAAAAAACTGATGCTGAGTACATGACATGTCTGTAACTATCCATTGGTCCACCCTTGAAGAAGAGGGGCAGACTTATTTAATGGTACAAGAGAAGAATCAGTGAGTGGAAATGAGAAGGAAGCAGATTAGGGTCTGGCATGAAGAAGAATGTCCACATGGTTGGAAAAGACCAAATACAGAGAACGTCTGGTCGAGGATGGCCACCCATCAAAGACACAAAGGGAACAATTTCCATTTTGTTAAGTGGTTGAACTAGCTGGTTTCTACCATTCTTTCCAATGCCAAGATTTCTAATACAAAACAGTGGGTGTGCTGGATAAAATTTAAAAACATAAGCTTCCTTAAAAGCTCCATAAAGGCAGGGATCATACCCATTGGGTTCAGTTCTTTATAAGTGCCAAGAAGAGTGTCAGGCATACAACAGACATTCAATAAATATCTCTTTGAAAATGAATGAATGGAATGAGATAATGCACGTCAAAGTTCTTGTAAACTGTAAAATATTGCAGATAGTCATAAGTGAAAATAATAGCTGGAACAGTGTTCTGTTTCAAGTGCTTATATGCATTACTGCAAAGACAGAAAATGTTACCGGCATTTGGTAAAATGAAAATCATAATGCACCCAATCCCTCACTCCAGAGTCTCCACCATGGGAAGACGTGAGGCCTGGAGGAAAAAGGAAGCGCCAGGAGTCACAGCCCATAGATAAGATGGTGATCTCGGCTCTGTCGTCCTAAAGGAAATTGGGAGGGACATCACTGGGCTAATATCCATGGACGGCTGCTAAAACAGGGCTGTGGAACAGAGCTGCAGAAAAAATGAAAATTACACAGAAAAGAGGATTTCTTCTTAGAGTTAGAAAACCCAAGCAGAATGAAGCTCAGGGGAAGGTGGCATCTGTCCCTTGGGTATGTGTTCATGACACAGAAGGCTTGCGTTACTGTGGTGAAGGTGGCATAATCAACTCCCTAGAACCACAGCAGCTTTCCAGTGTCCTAAGATGGAGTCTAGTCAAAGACTTCTAGCTTTTGCCAGAGCCTTCTTTCCTCTAGCAAAGAAAAAATATTTGGTGGGAGGATAAAATAGTTTCCATTAGCTGCATGATTTCTACTTTGCTCTTGATTTGCTGAGAAAGGCTGTGGATTTTCCTTTTATGAAGAAATCAGAGGAGAGGGGTCTGAGGTAGGAAATGCATGAGGCAATACCTTCCACGGGGTACCATGATTTGATTAAAAAAAAAAAAAAATCTGTCAGCAGTTCCTTCCCCAGTCAGTCTAGATTGGGAGCCCTATCTAAATGCCTCCTTACCCTAATCCAGCTTTCTCATGCAGTATTCCAAAGCTTCCCTTTCAGGTGGTTTCTTACACCCTTCTGAGAGCTGGAGAATTCCAATCCCAGGGGTTATCTGGGAAAACAAAATAAAACTCTAAACCAAAAACCAAACCCATTCCTGTTGAGTCGATGCTGACTCATAGTGGCCCTGTAGGACAGAGAGCTGCCCCATATGGTTTCCAAGGAGTGGCTGGTGGATTTGAACTGACAGCCTTTTGGTTTGCAGCCGAGCTCTTAACCACTGCGCCACCAGGGCAAATAAAACCCTAGGTAATATATATCGGTTCCCCCCAGCTTTTCACTTTCCTCTCTGCTCCAGTGTCTTCATCATCATAGAGATCATTGTCATTTGAGAGAATAGAAAGGGAAGGAGTGCTTGTAGGCAGAAAAATGCAGATGAGACGCCCCTTCTTCTGGAGCGGCCCCTAGACACAGCACTTGTCTCTTGGTTTCTTGCCTTGTGCTGCCACCTAATGTCCCAAAATCTTGAAAACCTTAGTCTAGGTAGGGACCACATTTCTTTCATTCATTCATTCATTTACAATTCATCCTTTTACTCACTGATTCAATCTTTCAACAAAAATGTATTAATCCTTCCCTATCCACCAGGCGCTCCTTAGAAACTCTATGGGGCAGTTCTACTCTGTCCTACAGGGTCGCTATGAGTCGGAATCGTCTCGACGGCAATGGGTTTTTTTTGGTTTATGGGCAATTATGGAAGCAAGTCCCCTTATGCTTCTGCTTGTTTCTAGGAATTTCTGCTCTCATGCTGCTCTAGACAGTTCTCTCTCTGCCCCTTTTTTCCCTTTTAAAAGAGGAAACTTCAACTTCAATCCCACAAACTTATTCCCTTTTGTTAGCAGAAGCACGGGGTTGAGGGGAGTAGTAATGCCCACTGAAGACACTGGGAGAGAGAACTGACACAGTATGATAAGACAAAAACTATAACCTATTTGGCACTATTATAGTTTAAAAAAGGAGCCCTGGTGGTGCAATGGTTAAGAACTCGGCTGCTAACTAAAAGGTTGGTAATTTGAACCCACCCAGCAGCTCTGCATCTGCAGCAGAAAGGCTCGGAGATCTGCTCCTGTAAAAGATTACAGCCTAGAAAACCCTTTGGAGCAGTTCTACTGTGTCACATGGGTCGCTATGAGTTGGAATCAACTTGGTGGCACCCAATGACAAGAACAGTTAATAAAAAGTGTCAATCTCTGTCAGGTAATTTAATTCTCACAGCAACCTAGTGAGGCTCACAGGGATGTGTTAGTAGCCTCATTTTACAGGTGAGGGAATTGAGGCTAAAGAAAGTGAAGCAGTTAACTGACAGGGGCATAGCTAATTTGTAGTAAAGCTGGATGAGTCTCGGGTCTTCTGGCTCCCATTCAGGGTCTGTTCCATTAGAGTAGACTGTCCAAGAGAAGGGGACGGACTGGTAGAAGGAAATAGGGAGATGGCAGTGGTGTCATTACAAACAGCGATATGATCCAGAGGGGAGTGGATGTGAACAAGGACTAGGCCAGAGGGTTGGGACTCCTTCTGTGGCACGAATGCTCCTCCCAGTGGCCACACCAGGCTATGGCAATGTCCCTCTTCGTCCAGAAGAGGGAGGGGAAGAGGAAAGCAGAGAACTGGAAAGGCTGAGCTGGGCTGGGAAGAGGAGCTAAGAAGTAGTGCTATTTCATCTGCAGTGATGTGGATTTCCTGAAGGGCAGGCTCATTTATACTGAAGTGGAAATAGATGAGTCTCATTTTTAATATATTTTATTTATTCCTACTATTATTACTAACACCGAACATTTATTAAGCTCTTAATCTTTGCAAGGGGCTGTTCTAAATGCTTTGCTTTCATTATCATATTTAACCCTCACAGTTGTATGAGGTAAGCACTCACAGAGACTCAGAGAAGCCAGGCAACTCGCACTGAGTCATGTAAGTAGTAAGTGGTGGAGTCAGGGCTTGACCCCAGATCTGTCTGGCTCCAAAGCCTGGAACGTTGCTTTCCTCTACCTAGCACTCAGAATAGAATTGGCTCTATTAAAAATAGTCCTTCTTCTTCATGGCCCCCAGACCTTCTGTTGCCCCAGAACATGAACCATTCCCGAAGCCAACTCTTCAGACATGGATTGGACTGGACAATGGGTTGGAGAGGGATGCTGGTGAGGAGTGAGCTTCTTGGATCAGGTGGACACTTGAGGCTATGTTGGCATCTCCTGCCTGGAGGGGAGATGAGAGGGTGGAGGGGGTTAGAAGCTGGTGAAATGGACATGAAGACAGAGAGTGGAGGGAGAGAGCAGACTGTCTCATTAGGGGGAGAGTAATTGGGAGTATGTAGCAAGGTGTATATGGGTTTTGGTGTGAGAGACTGACTTGATTTGTAAACTTTCACTTAAAGCACAATAAAAATTATTTCAAAAAAAAAATAATCCTTCTTCTTAGGAGTATCTCTGATCTAGCCTATCTTTCAGGAATGACTCTCTCTTAGAAGACAGTTTGGTTCGAAAACACAGCATAAGAGCTGGCTATGGAGAGCCCGGAATAAGAAGTTAAAGGATTAACAGGAATGGACTAAATGTTGATTTGATTGCTTCAAATGAGTCAAACCAAAACTTATATACGTGCTTACTGTGGACAATACCTATTTGGACCGGGTCGTTCTGTGGGGATACAAAGACAGCTAAGGAAGCCCAGATCCTTGGAGAACCTAACAGTCTAGTGGGGGAGGCCACCATTTTCAAAAATACTTCCAAGACAAGGAAAAATATGATAAAGGCAAAAATACTAAGGATGGGATTGGAAGAGAGAAATAAATGACTCCCTGGAGGATTTAATATGGCTTTATGGAGGCGGCAGCAGTTGGACTGGGCTTTCAGTATGGGCAGGATTTCACTGGAGTCCATGGGTGGCATAAATAGTTAAGTGCTCAACTACTAGAGAAAAGGCTGGCAGTTTAAACCCACCCAGAGGTACCTTGGAAGACAGGCCTGGCGATCTGCTTCCAAAGGGTCACAGCCTTGAAAACCCTATTGAGCAGTTCTACTCTGCACACATGGCTTTGCCATGAGCATGAGTCGGAATCAACTCGACTTGGCAACTAACAACAGGATTTAAACAGACAGATATGGGAGTGAAGCTTAGATAAGGAAGTAATGGAATTAAAGATGGAAGCAACAGCAAAAACAAAGACTTAGAGGGAGAAAAGTGCAGGGCATATTAAAGGTTTATGTTCTAGGCCAGACGGGATAAGATTCACAAAGGGCATTGCTAGGTTATAAGGCTGGTATCAGAGGTTGGAGAGTCTTGGACGTCAAGCTAAAGGGTCAGAATGTCAGCCAGTAACGAGAGCCATTTAGGGTTTTTTTTTTTTTTTAAAGGAATGCTATGTTTAAAACTATGTTTTAGAATAATGAAATCTGCCAGTGATGACCGAAGAGCGCTTGCTATTTTCCAGGCAAAAAGAACAGTGAGGCTGACCTAAAGAGTTGATGGTAAGGCGACAAAGAGAAGGCAGAGGTACAGTGCATGGGTAGAGATGGGGACCTGGAAACTGGATGGACACGGTACAGAGGAGCAGAAAGAGCTGATGTGGTGAAACACTGCACAGAGCTGTTAAAATCAACTAAACTCATTCAATACAACCACTTTCTGGCAGTTTCCTCATCCATAAAAATGGGAATAGTAAATTGACTTTACACAGTTACTGCAGGAGGATTAGATTTTATTATGTATGTAAAACACCTTGCTCAATACATGGCAGCTATTGCATGATGACCTATAGTTTTGAACATGATGACTAGAAGAATGTTGATGACATTAAACCGAAATGGGAAACACAGTTGGGGGAGCAGGTTTTTCTTTGTTTGTGGGGGGAGAGGGGTTGGCTAACAAATTCAGTTTGGGACTTGTAAAATTTGAGGAACCACATCTAGGTAGAGTTGTCTAGCTGGCAATGATATAATTTGAGTCTGGAATTCAAGAGAGAGTCTGGGAATCATCAATCCCCAGGAGATAAATGAAGCCACAGAAGTAGGTTAGTGTCATGGACTGAATTATGTCCCCCCCAAAATGTATGTATCAATTTGGCTGGGCCATGATTCCCAGGATCCTGTGGTTGTCCTCTATTTTGTGATTGTAATTTTACGTTAGTGAGGATTGGGGTGGAATTGTAATTTTATGTTAAAGAGGATTAGGGTGGGATTGTGACACCCTCACCAGGTCACATCCCTGATCCAATGTAAAGGGAGTTTCCCTGGGTGTGGCCTGCACCACATTTTCTCTCTCAAGAGATAAAAGGAAAGGGAAGCTAGCAGAGAGGGGGGGACCTCATGCCACCAAGAAAGTAGCACCGGGAGTGGAGCATGTCCTTTGGACCCAGGGTTCCTGCACCTAAGAAGCTCCCAAACCAAGGGAAGGCTGGTGACAAGGACCTTCCTCCAGAGTTGACAGAAAGAGAAAGCCGTCCCCTGGAGCTGACACCCTGAATTTGGACTTGTAACCTACTAGACTGAGAGAATGAATTTCTCTTTGTTGAAGCCGTCTACCTGCAGTATTGCTGTTGCAGCAGCACTAGATGACTAAGACAGAAAACCCAGAGAGAGAAGGTCAAGAAAGAGATGAGAATGGAGGCACAGGAACATGTAGAGGGCGCGGAGACTCACAGACGCTCTCATCAACAGTGGAAAACCAGGAGAGGGCAGAGTCACGCAGCTGGAAGAAGACAGCCTCAGGATGGAGGAAAAGGTGCTGCATCACAGGTCACGAAGAGGTAAAAAAAACAGGTAGAGATGAAAGCTTTCAACAGGGCTCTGAGGCTGCTGAGGACCTTTTAATACTTCAATTTCAGGAGACAGAAGAGGCTGGAACCCAGAATTCCAGGGGTTAAGAGGTATATGACAGTCAATAGGCAATTCTTGATTACTCTTTGAAGAAGTTTGATAGTGAAGAGGAATAAAGGGTAATAGTTTGAGAGGGTAAGAGGAATGACGGAATAAATACATTTGCTGTTGAGCTGACTCTGACTCATGGCGACCCCATATGTGTCAGAGTAGAACTGTGCTCCACAGGGTTTTCAATGGCCAATTTTTTAAAAATAATAATTTTTATTGTGCTTTAAGTGAAAGTTTACAAATCAAGTCAGTCTCTCATACAAAAACCCATATACACCTTGCTACACACTCCCAATTACTCTCCCCATAATGAGACAGTCCGCTCTCTCCCTCCACTCTCTCTTTTCGTGTCTACTTCGCCAGCTTCTAACCCCCTCCACCCTCTCATCTCCCCTCCAGGCAGGAGATGCCAACATAGCCTCAAGTGTCCACCTGATCCAAGAAGCTCACTCCTCACCAGCATCCCTCTCCAACCCATTGTCCAGTCCAATCCATGTCTGAAGAGTTGGCTTCGGGAATGGTTCATGTTCTGGGGTAACAGAAGTCTGGGGGCCATGACCACCAGGGTCCTTCTAGTCTCAGTCAGACCATTAAGTCTGGTCTTTTTATGAGAGTTTGGGGTCTGCATCCCACTGCTCTCCTGCTCCCTCAGGGGTTCTCTGTTGTGTTCCCTGTCAGGGCAGTCATCGGTTGTAGCTGGGCACCATCTAGCTCTTCTGGTCTCAGGATGATGTAGTCTCTGGTTCATGTGGCCCTTTCTGCCTCTTGGGCTCTTAATTGCCTTGTATCCTTGGTGTTCTTCATTCTCCTTTGATCCAGGAGGGTTGAGACCAATTGATGCATCTTAGATGGCTGCTTGCTAGCGTTTAAGACCCCAGACGTCACTCTTCAAAGTGGGATGCAGAATGTTTTCTTAATAGATTTTATTATGGAATGGCTGATTTTTTGGAAGGAGATCGTCAAGCCTTTCTTATGAGGCACCTCTGGGTAGACACAAACTGACAACCTTTCGATTAGCATCTGAAAGCTTAAGTGTTTGTACCACCCAGGGACCATACACACACATACACAGACATGGTTTAAGTATATTCGTAGGCAGACAGGAAGACAATACTCTATTAGTCGAGAGAGTGCTGATATAAGACAAAGGTCCTAAAGGAGGGGAGGACAGAAGTGCTTTTAGAGGGCCAGCCTTAACAGAGAGGGAAAACAAACTCTCAGTGACAGGAATTTAGGAAAAGAGGGAGGATGGAAGATACTGAATGATCATAAAGAGAATATTTTGGAAGCTCACACAGGATTGTCTACAAACAACTGAGAGCAAGAGCAGCAAAAGCGGGGCAGAGGTTTAAAGTGGAGAAGATGGAGAGTAATCTCTACGAGGAATATAGTGTCATTTCTCTCTCTGCCTTTCAAAGTAAATTATACTTCCCAGGGGAGTTTGGAGAGTGCTCAGAAGGGAACAATGAAGGATTTAGGGAAAAGATAGAGGCTGAGAGCTGGAAGATCAGACATAATCTACTAAATTGGCAAAAATTAAAAATGATAATATCCAGTGTGGGCAAAGATATAGGCAAATGGACATCACCATACACTGCTGGTATAAATTTTCTGGAAGGCAACTTGGCAATACGTACTAAAAGCTTTTGGAATGTGCATGTTCCGTGGCCCTCCATTTTCAGTTCCAGGTATTCAGTCTAAATAAATAATCAAAGATATGTATAATATTATTTATGATGGCAAAAAAAAAAAAAAAGGGAAACAGAGGAAATTTTCAAAAAGGCAATAGAACATAGCACATGTGTAGGAGATAATACTATGCAGCCACTAAAAATACCGTAGAAAAGTATTTACTGACATAATAAAATGATCACGATATTAAAACCAAAACCCAAACCCACTGCTGTGGAGTCAATTCCAGCTCACAGTGACCCTGGAGGACTGAGAAGAACTGCCACATAGGGTTTCTAAGGCTGTTAATCTTTACGGCAGCAGACTGCCACATCTTTCTCCTGAGGAGTGGCTGGTGGGTTTCAACCAACGACCTTTCGGTTGGCAGCTGAGCATTTAACCACCGCACCATCATGACACTGTTGTTGTTGTTAGGTGCCATCAAGTCAGTGCTGACTCACAGCGATCCTATGTACAACAAAATGAAACACTGCCCAGTCTTGCACCATCCTCGCTATCGTTGCTGCTTGAGCCCACTGTTGCAGCCACTGTGTCAATCCATCTCGTCGAGGGTCTTCCTCTTTTACACTGACCCTCTGCTTTACCAAGCATGATGTTCTTCTCCAGGGTCTGGTCCCTACTGATAACATGATCGAAGTCTGTGAGACGAAGTCTCACCATCCTTGCTTCTAAGGAGCATTCTGGCCGTACTTCCTCCAAGACAGATTTGTTCGTTCTTCTGACACAGTCCATGGTATACTGAATATTCTTCGCCAACATCATAATTCAAAGGCATCAATTCTTCTTCATTCTTCCGTATTCATTATCCACCTTTCAAGTGCACATGAAACGACTGAAAACACCACGGCTTCGATCAGGCACACCTTAGTCCTCAAAGTGAGATCTTTGCTTTTTAACACTAAAAGAGGTCTTTCGCAGCAGACCCAATACATCATTTGATTTCTTGACTGCTATTTCCATGGGCGTTGATTGTGGATCCAAGCAAAATGAAATCCTTGACAATTTCAATACTTTCTCTGTTTGTCATGATGCTGCTTTACTGGTACAGTTGTGAGGATTTTTGCTTTCTTTATGTTGAACTGTAATCCATACCGAAAGCTGTAGTCTTTGATCTTCATCAGTAAGTGCTTCAAGTCCTCTTTGCTTTCTGCAAGCAAGGTTGTGTCATCTGCATAACACGGGATGTTAATGAGTCTTCCTCCAATCCTGATGCCAGGTTCTTCTTCATATAGTCCCGCTTCTCAGATTATTTGCTCAGCATACAGATTGAATAAGTACAGGGAAAAGTTTCCAAGGAGCAAATGGTGGATTCTAGCTGCCAACCTTTTGGTTAGCAGCCGAGTTCTTAATCACTGCACCATAGGGCTCTTGTAGATAAATACATACGTACATGCATACATATATATGTATTTCCTGATTTTAAACCTTGTTCTGTTCAAGCAACTGCCTCTTGGTCTATGTACAGGTTCCTCATGAGCAAAATTAAGTGTTCTGGAATTCCCACTATTCGCAATGTTATCCATAATTTGTTACGATCCAGAGTCAAATGCCTTTGCACAGTCAATAAAATACAGGTAAACATCTTTCTGGTATTCTCTGCTTTCAGCCAAGATCCATCTGATGTCAGCAATGATATATATCCCTTGTTCCACGACCTCTTCTGAATCCGGCTTGAATTTCTGGTGGCTTCTTATCGATGTGCTGGGATAACCGCTTTTGAATTATCTTCAGCAAAAAAAAAAAAAAAAATTTACGTTTTTTAAAAAATTTTTATTGTGCTTTAAGTGAAAGTTTACAAACCAAGTCAGTCTCTCATACAAAAACTTACATACACCTTGCTATGTACTCCTAGCTGCTCTCCCTCTAATGAGACAGCATACTCCTTCCTTCCACTCTCTATTCTCATGTCCATGCGGCCAGCTTCCGCCCCCTCTGCCCTCTCATCTCCTCTCCAGACAGGAGCTGCCCACATAGTCTCATGTGTCTACTTGATCCAAGAAGCTCACTCTTCACCAGTATCATTTTCTATCCCATAGTCCAGTCCAATCCCTGTCTGAAGAGTTGGCTTTGGGAATGGTTCCTGTCTTGGGCTAACAGGAGGTCTGGGGACCTTCTGATCTTAGTCGGACCATTAAGTCTGGTCTTTTTACAAGAATTTGAGGTTTGCGTCCCATTGCTCTCTGCTTCCTGAGGGGTTCTCTGTTGTGTTACCTGTCAGGCCAATCATCGGTTGTAGCCAGGCACCATCTAGTTCTTCTGGTCTCAGGCTGACGTAGTCTCTAGTTTATGTGGCCCTTTCTGTCTCTTGGGCCCATAATTACCTTGTGTCTTTGGTGTTCTTCATTCTCCTTTGCTCCAGGTGGGTTGAGACCAAATGATGCATCTTAGATGGCTGCCTGCTAGCGTTTTAAGACCCCAGATGCCACTCTCCAAAGTGGGATGCAGAATGTTTCTTAATAGATTTTATTATGCCAATAGACTTAATGTCCCCTGAAACGATGGTCCCCAAACCCCCGCCCCTGCTATGCTGGCCTTTGAAGCATTCAGTTTATTCAGGGAACTGCTTTGCTTTTGGTTTAGTCCAGTTGTGCTGACCTCTCCTGTACTGTGTGTTGTCTTTGTCTTCACCTGAAATACTTCTTATCTACTATCTAATTAGTGAATGCCCCTCTCCCTCCCTCCTTCCCCACTCTCGTAACCATCAAAGAATATTTCCTTCTGTGTTTATTTTTCCAGTTCTTATAATAGTGGTCTCATACAATATTTGTCCTTTTGCAATTAATTTCTCTCAGCGTAATGCCTTCCAGATTCCTCCGTTATGAAATGTTTCACAGATTCATCATTGTTCTTTATTGATGTGTAGTATTCCCTTGTGTGAATATACCACAATTTATCCATTCATCCGTTGATGGGCATCTTGGTTGCTTCCATCTTTCTGCTATTGTAAACAATGCTGCAGTGAACATGGGTGTGCATATATCTGTTGGTGTAAAGGCTCTTACTTCTGTAGGATATATTCCAAGGACTGGAATTGCTGGATTGTATGGTAGTTCTATTTCTAGCTTTTTAAGTAAGCGCCAAATCAATTTCCGAAGTGGCTGTACCATTTTACGTTCCCATCAGCAGTGTATAAGTGTTCCAATCTCTCCACAACCTCTGCAACATTTATTATTTTGTGTTTTTTGGATTAATGCCAGCCTTGTTGGGGGTGAGATGGAATCTCATTGTAGTTTTGATTTGCATTTCTCTAATGGCTAATGATCATATTTCCTCATGTATCTGTTAACTACCTGAATGTCTTCATTAGTGAAGTGCCTATTCGTATCCTTTGCCCATTTTTTAATTGGGTTATTTGTCTTTTTGCAGTTGAGTTTTTGCAGTATCATGCAGATTTCAGAGATCAGATGCTGATCAGAAACGTCATAGCTAAAAACTTTTTCCCAGTCTGTAGGTAATCTTTTTACTCTTTTGGTGAAGTCTTTGGATGAGCATAGGTGTTTGATTTTTAGGAACTCCCAGTTATCTAGTTTCTCTTCTGCATTGTTATTAGTGTTTTGTATACTGCTTATGCCATGTATTAGGGCTCCTAACGTTGTCCCTATTTTTTTCTTCCATGATCTTTATCGTTTTAGATTTTATATTTAGGTCTTTGATCCATTCTGAGTTAGTTTTTGTGCATGGTGTGAGGTATGGGCCTTGTTTCATTTTTTTGCAGATGGATATCCAGTTATGCCAGCACCATTTGTTAAAGAGACTGTCTTTTCCCCACTTAACTGACTTTGGGCCTTTGTCAGATATCAGCTGCTCATATGTGGATGGATTTATGTCTGGATTCTCAATTCTGTTCTGTTGGCCTATGTATCTGTTGTTGTACCAGTACCAGGCTGTTTTGACTACTGTGGCAGTATAATAGGTTCTAAAATCAGGTAGAGTGAGGCCTCCCACTTTATTCTTCTTTTTCAGTAATGCTTTACTTATCTGGGGCCTCTTTCCCTTCTATATGAAGTTGGTGATTTGCTTCTCCATCTCATTAAAAAATATTGTTGGAATTTGGATTGGAATTGCATTGTATCTACAGATGGCTTTCAGTAGAATAGACATTTTTACAATGTTAAGTCTTCATATCCATAAGAAAGGGTTTTCCATTTATGTTTTTTGGTTTCTTGTAGTAGTGTCTTGTAGTTTTCTTTGTATAAGTCTTTTACGTCTCTGGTAAGATTTATTCCTAAGTATTTCATCTTCTTGGGGGCTACTGTAAAAATGTATTGATTGGTGATTTCCTCTTCAATGTTCTTTTTGTTGGTGTAGAGGAATTCAACTGATTTTTGTATGTTTATCTTGTATCTTGTTACTCAGCAGAACTCTTAGTTTCAATAGTTTTCTTGACGATTCCTTAGAGTTTTCTGTGTATAAGATCATGTCATCTGCAAATAGAGATACTTTTACTTCTTCCTTACCAATCCGGATGCCCTTTATTTCTTTATCTAGCCTAGTTGCTCTGGCTAGGACCTCCAGCACAATGCTGAATAAGAGTGGTGATAAAGGGCATCCTTGTCTGGTTCCCGATCTCAAGGGGAATGCTTTTAGACTCTCTCCATTTAGGATGATGTTGGCTCTTCAGCAAAATTTTACTTGCATATGATATTAATGATATCGTTTGATAATTTCTGCATTCAGTTGGATCACCTTTCTTCTATCATGACATTAAAAAAAAAACTTGTCATTGATTCTGCAGTAGTAAATGAAAAAAAATACACAAAATACAAATACATAAATATATTCCTACTCTTTTAAACACACCCATGTATTTGTAGATTAAAAAAAAAATTCATTGCTGTCGAGTCAATTCCAACTCATAGCAAAGGATTTTTTTTTAATCTACAAATACATGTGTGTGTTTAAAAAACGATATCATTAATACCACATGCAAGTAAAATATACAGAGTAGAACTGCCCCAGAGTTTCCAAGGAGAGGCTGGTGGATTCTAGCTGCCAACCTTGTGGTTAGCAGTCGAGTTCTTAACCACTGCACCATCAGGGCTCCTGCAGATAAATAAATATATATATACACACACACATATATACATAGTTATGGATTGAATTGTGTCCCCCCAAAAATGTGTGCCAACTTGGCTAGTCCATGATTCCCAGTATTGTGTGCTTGTCCTCCATTTTGTGATCTGATGTAATTTTCCTATGTGTTGTAAATCCTAACCTCTACGACGTTAACAAGGCAGGATTAGAGGCAGTTATGTTAATGAGGCAGGACAAGATCTACAGGATTAGGTTTTATCTTGAAGTCAATCTCTTTTGAGCTGTTATCGGGTGTATCAGTCTAGGAGTGCATTCACTTTTCTTGTATGAATTCAGCTCAGGTGTTTAGGTAGGTGATCATCGAGTGTGTGGTACAGGCTCTGTCCTACAGTCTTAGAGGGGCAGGGGTGATTGGTGTAGGTACTGGTAACTGGTTGCAGCAGGGGGTCACACTCTGAACAAGGCAGAGGGGCTGAGAATCATCTCCCACTTGTCTCTGAGGAAAGCATGTCCCTGTTCCGTACAGTGTACTGCTGGGTGGGCTCTACAGACAGACCATGGACACCCAATGTTTTCGGTTGTAAGGACTGGGAGGTACCAGTTATCTTTGGACCCCTGTCACGGGTGGCTGGGTGACCTGAGTGGAGCTACCAGTCCTTAGGCCCCTGATGTGAGTAGGTGAGGACCCTGTTTAATAGGCAAAGCAATGTCAAACATCAGACACCCACCTCTCCGCCACACAGCTAAAACAGTTGGAGTCTACCAACAAGGGCCTATTCTCCTGAAACAGGCCCACCCTGGTCCATGCACAGGGGAAATGTACTCAAAGTCCACGGACTATTTATGCCTGGACAGAAGCCGCTTCTGTCCTGAGCTCCCCCAGTTAGTGGAGCTGGCAAATTATCTTTTCACCCAATTGCAAATTTATTCCTTCTCCAAGGCCGGGAGGATGGCTCTAGGTGCTCAACAGGGCCTACCTATCTCAGGCCCAGGGAATTCGACCGCTGAAGCCGGCTTGGGGGTGAGGAGGCGCAGTAAAATATACACAAGTACTTAGCTTTTGCTGAGAGTACCGTTGTTCTCTGGTTCTGGAGGTGTGAGCAGGCTGTGTGACTGGCTGCTTCTCCCTCAGGAAACTGCGGTCAAACGCTAGTACCAGCCAGTCTGCGCAGCTCCGGGGAATGGTGCCTGAGGGCTCCCTGCGATTCAGGTCCGGTAATTCCTCTACGCTTCTGAACCCTCTCTTCCTCCCCCTGCCCCTCAGTTCGTTTTCTAAACTTGCCTTTGATGCTCAGGGCTCCTAGCTTGTCTTAAATATATTTGTTTCACTTGTTTTTTCAGGTCTTTACTGTAAAGTGGGCTTGCCGGAAGCGTCTGTCTATTCTACCATCTTGGCTCCGCCTCTTGTCAATCTCTTTTGAAATATAAAAGAGAGAAGCAAGCAGAGAGGAGATGGACCTCATTACCACCAAGCAAGAAGAGCCAGGAGCAGAGTGTGTCCTTTGGATTCAGGGTCCCTGTGCTGAGAAGCTCCTAGACCAGGGGAAGATAGATGACAAGACCTACCCTCGCAGCAACAGAGAAAACCTTCCTCTGGAGCTGGCACCCTGAATTTGGACTTCTAGCCTCCTAAACTGTGAGAGAATAAATTTCTGTTTTTTAAAGCTACCCACTTCTGGTTTTTCTGTTGCAGCAGCACTAGATAACTAAGACATATATATATACACCAAACCAGTTGCCAAAAGTTGATTCTGACTCATGGCAACTCCATTCCTGTCAGAGTAGAACTGCACTCCATAGAGTTTTCAATGGTTGTGACCTTTCGGAAGTAGATTGCCAGGCCTTTCTTTCAAGACACCTCTGGGTGGACCCAAACTGCCAACTTTTTGGTTGGTTGGCAGCCAAATGCTTAACCATTTGCACCATCCAGGGAATAAATGAATATATATATATATATATATATTGAATATGTATGTATATAAAAAAAAAAACAAACTGTTGTCATGTCAACTTTTACTCATAGCGACCCTACAGGACAGAGTAGAACTGCTCCATATGGTTTCCAAGGAGCACCTGGTGGAACTGAACTGCCAACCTTTTCAGAGAGCAGCCAAGGAGAGATGCCCAGGAAACAACGGTATTTACAGGGTGGACAAAATGAGTACAGACAGCAAAGAATAATGCCCCTAAGATCATCATTACCTCATCCCATTACTGAAGACATGTAATTGGCTCATTGGAGATTTAGCTGCACAAGTCATCGTCACTGCCTCCCACTTCCCCCCCCACCCGGCTTTCTGCATTCCCGCCTTCTTGTCTTTGTTCACTGGCCTTAAGTGGCTTACATCATCTCTAATATGGAGATAATAATATTTACCTTGAAAAGTTTTTATAAGGATCACCTGATATACTGTGTGGAAATGCTATGTAAACTAAATATATGTGAGGTTTTCTTCCGTCTTCCAACTATATATTTTGGCGGGGAGGGATATTTATTCCATTATCATCTTTTAAGTGATATTTGATACAAAAGAATAATTGTAGTATATCTGTGTGTTATATATGTAATAATAAATGAACACCTATAAATTTACCATTTAACCCTGTAACTAGAACATTACCAATAATATCCACCTATGCATTCTTCCCGTTCCCATCCACAATCTCTCTCCAGTTAACTACATTGCTTATTTAAAAAAGTTTTATCCTATATACCTAAACAATATATTGCTTGTTTTTGCTACTTTTTGAACTTTATAAAAGTAGTTTAGAATATTTGTAGTGTTTTTCGATTTTTTTTGTATTCAAGATTAAATTTCTAAGTTTTATCTGTTCCAATTACGTACTTTCTACCCATCTTTCAAGCCTCATCTCCTTCAAGCAGCATTCTCAGACCACAAGAACAGTGATGTTTCCTGCTTCTGAACGCCTCTAATATTCACTGTCCATATAAACACTGGACTGAAATTGTGCCTTCACTTTTCCTTTATCTTAAGGTCAGCAGTTCAAATCCACCAGCCACTCCTTGGAAACCCTATGGGGCAGTTCTGCTGTCCTATAGGGTCGCTATGAGTTGGAATCGACTAGACTGCAACGGGTTTGGTTTTGGGTTTGGTCATTACCTAGAGACATAAGCTCCTTGGTGCACATGGAAGCAATATGTCATGGAAGAAAGAACACTGAACGGGTAGTTGGGCAGTCTCGGTTCTACTCCCCACAGAGAATATCCTCGGACTCTTCCCTTCAATTCCCTGAGCCTCGCCTTTTTTACCTGATAACCTACCTGGAGGTGTTTTTGTGAGGAACTCCTCAGATAATGGCTACAACGCGCTTCGTAAATTGCGAAGCATCGTCTCAAAAGGAACGTTACTGTTGGCCCACAGCTCCTAGAAGGGCCTCTGCACAAAGACTCAGGCCAAGGTCGTGTCACCCTGAGGGCAGGGACCGAGTTTGTTCTTTTCTTCGGGATTTCTCCCAGGCAGCTCCTGGTTCAGATCTCGTGCTGACGGACTTCAGAAGACTGGGAAAACTGCCAGGAGAGAGGGTGCTGACTCCCGCCCAAATTAGTCACCAAGTTAGAGGCGGTTAGATTTACGCACGCGCAGCCCCGCCTCCAGGCTCTGGTAAGACCCCGCCAAAATTGGTTCGCTCCGCTCCGTTTTTTTCCCATATAGGGGCTAAATCTTCTGAATACGCATGCGCCTTCCCCAGACTGCGGTTGGCTGAAAACCCCATCCGTCATTGGAAAAGCCAATGACCACGAGATCTATTTCCTACCCAAAGGTAGGGGGCGCTGGAAGTGGATTTGGGTGTTTGTGCGCACCCCCGCCACCGTGGACTAACCACGGTCATTAAAGAGAGTCCGTCGCTGGTGCCGGTAGCAGCGTGGCAGTTTTGGTTGGCTGTGCTGCCGCACCATCGCTTTATTTTGCCATGTCACAGCGGGGAGGGAAAGGGAACGGGGCCAGCGTAAAGAGCGTCGGAGTCAGTGCTGCCTCTGAACAGTGTCCGAGGGGTAGCTCCCAGTCAGCATTTATTGAGCACTTACTGTGTGCCAGACACAGCTCCAGCGCTTTGGAATCGGGCGGCCTCTGCCTTCACGGGAGCTTACAGCCCGCCTACAGGGTTAGAGTAAACAAATGACTTCATCGTCTTCCTTCTACCCCTTCGCCTTTGATGGAGATTTTCTCTCCTCCCCATTCCTCGGGTCACCATAAATTGGGACTTTTCCCCTGAGGGGATAAAGGCGTTAGCGAAGCGCCCGAACCCTGAGCTACTCCGTCGTCCCCGCCTGGCTCTGGCAGGCTGGGCAGGAATTGGGCACCGCGGCGCCAGCGCGAGCCTCCTCCCTCCCTGCTGAGGGCAGTGACTTGGGAGAGGGACGGGCGCCGCGGGACGTGGGGGCTGGGCTTGTCGGGTCCGTGACCGCCCTGTGGGCAGGACCCTTCTCCTACTCCCTTGGGCCGGCGTCGCCGGTCGCCAACTTTTATTGGGCACGTGGCTGCTGATGCGCAGTAAATAGGAGTGACTCTGGGCGGCCACGCTGTGAAGGCGGGGAACACACTTTATGAGACCAAAAAAACTGCCCAAGCGAGGCGTTAGAGCTGTAAACATGTGGAAGCAAATAAAAAGCCAAGATGGGGGGATGGGGGAGTAAAATGTAATAAATCAACCCAACCGGAAGCACGAAATCCTGAGCCCCAGGGCTGATGGCGGCATCTGAACTAGACCTAAGCCGAACTACGCAAAGCGCTGTGCGAAGAACACGGTGGGAGGCAGGGTTTTTCTGCCCATGAGTTTCTGAGAGCCATCTCTTGGGCCCTGGGCTTACCAACTGTGAAATCAGACAGAGGACTGGACGTTCCACTTGTCAGGGCAGTGACACAGAATGAGTTAAGACTGCACACAGAAACAAGCAGGGTGTATGGGCTCCAGTAGGAGCCACTTTGGAGCCTGGGGTGGGGTCGCCTTGTGTCCCTTCCACATCCCCTGTTCCTGAAACAAGTTTCCACGATCACAAGGCTGGAAAAGTTACTCAGCCCATGGGACTGAGGGGTGAGTCAGAAGAACATGAGCTTCGGAGAACTGGCCTGGCCTCCTTGGCTGGAACAATCAGATACCACCCTTTGCTTCCCACCTCCAAAGAGCCACCTCTTTAGGGATAGGAGCCCAGTGGATGTTAATCTTTTGGTGACTGGATAGCTGAGTTCAGGACACTGGGACCCACACCTCTTCTCAGCCCCATCCTATCTGGAGCCACAGCAAGAGCTGGTCCTGGAGCTGGAAATTACAGAAGCTGCAGAAAGTTACCACACCTTTGAGTAAAAAAAAAAAAAATCCCTCGTGTTTAAAGCACTCCACAGTTTACAAAGTGCACTTTCACAACCATTATCTCATTCTAGGTTCTCTGAACACATACTACGTGTCATACTCCGTGTCAGGCACTGAGCCAGGCAACAATGGATGAGGCAGTGCATTACTTAAAGGAGCTTTCAGTCCTTTAAGTAGAAACCAGTGCCTACATTTCTAGGTAGAAGGAGATAATGGTATAAAGAAGAGGCAGATTGCTAAGACACCTCCAATGGAGAGGGATATATAGCCAGCTGGGCAGGGCAGGAGGAAATTACAAAAAGTTTTATGGAGGGAATATTTTGGGAACCAAACCCTGAATGATAGGAAAGGTTTCAAAGACAGAAATGGAGCAGTATTTTTGGCTTTAGCCCTGTTCTTCCCTAAGAGCTCTCCCAGCTAAGGTCATGTATATTCATGTCTTCGACAACTAAACCAAAAAAAAAAAAAAAACCTCAGTGCCATTGAGTCAATTCTGACTCATAGCGACCCTATAGGACAGAGTAGAACTGCCCCATAGAGTTTCCAATGAGCGCCTGGCGGATTCGAACTAGGACTCTGGTTTGCAGCTGTAGCACTTAATCACTATGCCATCAGGGTTTCCACTTGGACACCTAGCTGTGGTAAAAATAATAACTAACATTTATTGAGCACTTTTAATGGGCCAGAAACTTCTAAGGGATTTATATGTACCATTTATTTATATCTCACAGTAGTCCACTTTACACATGAAGCAACTGAGGCAGGGAGAAGTCAAGGTACTCTCTATGCTGTTATCTCCAGTCCAGACCTTGTCCTGAGTCCCAGCTTCATTCATTCAGCTGCCTACCAGATGGTTCCTCCCCCAGGTACCTTGTAAAGAAGTGTCATCTTCCCTAATCAAAAGCCAGTGACCTCTAGGGTTGCACTGGGCATCCCTATGAAGTTGGGCCCTCACAGCCAGACCCCATACTCCTGACCACCCTACCCTACCCATCCTCCCCTCAGGGAACAGGAAATGCATCCTCTCTGTGATGCCCCAGAGAGTGTACCCATGAGGTTTTCCTTGTTCAAGTTTAGTACAAGGCTTGTAGAGAGAGTCAAACAAGCCTTGACTGAAATTAGATCACAGGTAGGAAATACATTTCTGGTTCATTTAACTTACACACCACCACTATTCATATGCAGCATGCGGGCCTGTGTACAAATCTCTCCTTGCCAGCCCCATCCCTCCCCAGCCAGCCTTCCTCCACGGTCCTCAGACTTCCCATGTCCTGAGGACAGCTTCTTCAGGCATTACAGACACCATGAATGGCTTCCCTCTTCCCTCTCCCTACCTACAGAGTGACCTAAGCCTTGCTGGCCTGAACAAGATGACAATCTATCAATACTTCACAATGGTTTTCATGTATTCCTCCAACTCGCCATGTCTAAAATGAAACCCATCTCCTCCAACTCAGCATGTCTAAAATGAAACTCATCTCCTACTCACAGACCTGTCTGGAACCACAGTACCATTATTCAATCAGTTTTATGCAGTCTAAACACAAATTCATGGCACAGTGGTTAAGAGCTTCACTGCTAACCAAACCAAAAGGTCAGCAGTTCAAATCTACCAGCTGTTCCTTGGAAACCCTATGGGACAGTTCTACTTTGTCCTATAGGGTTGCTATGAGTTGGAATCAACTCCACAGCAACGGGTTAGGTTTAGTTTGGTTTAAGCACAAATTTAAAATAGTCCACACACAAATTTGGAAATCATTGACCCTCCTCCCTTTCCTTCCCCCTCCACCAGGCAATTTCCAAGTCTACCCCTTAACTATTCACTAAATTCATCGTCTTCTTTCCATCCCTTCCTTGGGTTTAGGCTCTCATTATTTTTACTTGCAGGGGATCCTGACTGGCCTCTTGCCTCTAATTCGGCATTCCTTCCAATCGTTCTCAGCATTACTGTCAGAGGAAGTTTTCATTGCCAGGAGCTTTCTCAAGTGCGAATCTGATCAAGTCCTTCCTCTACCTAAATCCTTTGGTGACCAAGTATCTTCAGAATAAAGTCCAAATTACGGCAATTAAGGCCCTTCACAATGAGGCCTCTGCTTACCTCTTCAGTTTTATGTGCTACTCCTTTGACCTGAAGGCACCATTCTTTCTCTGTATTACCTTTCCACATGCCATTCCCGCTGTAAGAAATGCCTTTCCCTCCCACATTTGCCCAGGGAACTCCTACATGTCCTCAAAATTCAGTTCATCCAAACATCTCCTCCTGTAAGAAGCCTCCCCGATCTCCATTAGTTTGGATTTGAGTATACCGCATCTCTGATCTCTTATACTCTTATATCCTTCCTATGTGACATTTAACACAGACTGTTGACTCAAGTGTTAACTGTTGATTCGCTTGTCTCTTGTCCCCACTAGACTGTGGGTGAGTTCTCTAAAGGTAGAAGCTGACTCGTTCCTCTATATTCCCAGTACCTAACACAGGGTTTCACACAGAGTAGGTGCTTAAACATTCAGACAGAAGAATGGTCGGAGCAAAGATCTGTTCAAGGAATGGAGTGGGGTGCTTGATCTGTCTAGAATCCAAAGGATGAGCAGGGGAAGGGCATGGAACTAAGCCTGGAAAAAGGGGTTGGCCCTTTGAAGGCCTTGGGAGCCAGGCCAGGGAGACTGGGGTTTATATTGGTGGGCAATATAAACCCTTGAGGGGGTTAGGTTAATGGAGCTGGGCCGAAGATGGGGAGGCTGGGGTCAGAGAAACCAGGGCAACTATTAGCCCTGTTTTACAGTTGATGAAACAAAGGCTCAGGGAAATTGTGACTTACCCAAGGCCACACAGCTGGTAAGTGGCAGAACTAGGACTTGGACTAGTTCTAGACTTTGCTAAGTCCAAAGATCTCATACCACACCCCTCGTACCATCCCATGTGTGCAGATGGGATTTCAAAGTTGTCCAAGTGTGAGACGGATATTGCTTCATTCAGGACAGGATAGATTATATTGCAGATACAACACCAACACCTCTGGCTTAACACATTTATTTCCACTTCACGCACAAAGTCCACTATGGTGCTGGACAACACCTTAAGGCAGCCTAACAATCCAAAGTGCCTTTGTTTTGCAGCACTTCATCTAAACATGTGCTTTCACAATTCCCACAACAGGAAAGGCAGGCTTGGAGAATCATGTACCAGCTCTCAACTGCTTTTCAGAAGTGACATACGTTACTTCCCATTACAGTCCACTGGCCCAAACTAGTCCAATGACTCCACTTGACTTCACAGGAGCTGGGAAATATAGTCTTCTGTGTGTCCAGGAAGGGGAAGAAAACAGGAAATATTTGTGATGGATAGTAATGCCCACTCAAGACTCCATAGGGTAATGCTTATAGGGAAGTGCAGTGCAATGAATCGCCTTTATACGACCTTTCTTGCCATGGTCTTGTAACTCCCGCCAAATGACTGGGTGGGACTATGCAAATAAGGTGCCTGTGGCCCACCAAGGGGATTGGATAAATTGCTAGTAATGCAAATAAGGTGCATGGCATCCTTGTGGGGGTGGGGCCATGCAAATAAGGTGTATGTAATGCTAATGAGGGGATTGGTCAGTTTTGCCACCCAGCTAGGCTTAAAATGAACCCTCCCAGGGGCAGAAAGGGGGGACCTCATTACAGCCAAGAAAGAAGAGCTGGGGGCACAGCATGTACTTTGGTCCTGAGTTCACTGTGCTGAGAACTTTCTAGGCCCAGGAGACAGCTGTAACACTGGAAAAGGTGTGAGATGGTGAGAAGCTGTGGCGGAGAACCGGCAGCAACAGTACCAGGAAACAGGTGCAGTGGGCTTTCTGGCCCACAGAACAAGATAGCTGAGTGTCTTCAGGCAGGAGGCTTGCTGGCAGAGCAGGATATCTCTGGGCACTTATCAGTGGAGCTAAAGAGCTTTGTTAACACTTGCCTGAGCAGGGCAGAGGCTGGGCTGGCCCAAGAGGTCTGAGAGGCCAAGGGCCAGGGAGAGAAGCCAGTTTGTGGGCATGGCTGAGAATCTGTCTTCACCAAAGAACTGCATCCTGAGTTGTCCCTGATCCTGAATTGTAACTTGGTACTTCACTAATAAACCCCATAATCCTGAGTATTGTCTGTGAGTTCTGTGTGGCCATTGCAACGAATTATCAAACCCAGCAGAGGAGTAGTGTGCCATAGGAGGGACGACTGGTGTAGGAATTGGTAATAAGCAATCAGCCTCGGGCTGTCGATCTAATAATGATCCTTTCCCCTTCCCCTCCTGAAGTTAGATGAGGAGGTTGGACGCTGCCACCATGCCACTTTTACAGTTGGCTCCATTTTTTTTTAACAGGAAGGAAGGGCAGGCTAGACAATCTGAGGAACGGATATGAGATGTACAGGGGAGAGAGTTTTTGCTCAGGACTTGGCTGTTGAGTCAGGGCTGTTTTGGTCATCTCAGAGAGGGGTCCTCTCTTCCATGGGCATGGTGAGCTGGGATGTACATAGGTTCTCATCTGTAGCAATGTCTGGGGAAGCTTGGAAACTATAAGGACAGAAGGAAAAGAAGGCCTCACTCAAGTGTCTGTTGGAAGGATGCCTCAGTTCTTTGCCATGTAGGCCTCTCCATGGGGCTGCTTAAGTGTCCTGCCATACAGCATCTGGCTTCCTCCAGAGCAAATGACAGAGAAAGAGAGAGAAGCAGAAGCCACATCTTTTATGACTTAGCCTCAGAACTCACATACCATTACTTCTGCCGTATTTTGTTGGTCACACATACCAACTCTGATTCAGTGTGGGAGGGGACTAGACAGGGCATAAGGACCAGGCAGGAATGACTGCTGGCCAACTTGGAAGCCGCTACCACAGGCAGCCAGCAGGAGAGCCTCATCTGGAGGACGTCATCTTCTTAACTCCTTCCTGCGCAAGTTCACCTTTCCTCTCTGCTCCAGCTGAGGGAGACATGAGGCCAAGGCTGCAATCGCTCTGTGAGGGAGGCAGGGCTGGTACATATTGCTGCAGCTTGCAAAGGAGGAAACCTAAGGCTCAAAGACGTTGTGACCTACCTGACTCCTATGTGCTCTTGCAGCAGCCCGCATCTGCAGCCACCAAAGCTTGAACCAGGTGATGTTGATTTTAGGCATTTGCAGGCCTGTCTCAGCCATCCTATATGGGCAACTCACTCCATCTTTGACTCTGCAGCACCCAGCAGGGCCTGGCAGAGGAGTGGCCAAACCCTGTTAACAGTGAGCCAAGTCTGGTGCGCCTCCCTGACAGCAGCTGCCTCTGCCCCTTGGCACAGCTTTGCAGGGGTGGGGGAAGCAGCATTTAAGTGCAGCCTGCCCTGCCGAAGGGCACCAGGTGGGTGTGTGGGGCCCTCTGGGATATGTGAGGAGGGGAAGGAGAGACTTCTCGGCCAGTTAAAGCACTTCAAAAGGAAGGAAGGGCAGATTCCCCTGCTGGAGTGAACTCCAGGAGGGCCACTAAGGTGTGGAATCCATCTGTGCCTGACATGGCGCCTGGCAAGTTTCTGGTGAATGAAGGTTTTCAGCAGTTGAAGGTCCTCTACCATGCTACACCAAACAGCATCCTGTGCCTGACCTGACCTTCAGAGGTATTTCTGTTATTCTTGTGTCCCAGGATCCCTCCTGCAGCTTCTAACTGGGCAACCCCTGCTCAGTCCTGGGGCTACCACTCCTTCTGACAGAAGTACCTGGAAGAAATTCTCATCCTGGAGATGTGAGCTTAGGAGAATCCCACCTCAGACCTCCTGGAAGTGCCCTCCCCGGCAGGGCAGGCTAACCACCACTGTTCCTGCTGAGGTGGTGCTCTGGCCTGGCCCCCTGGCAGAGCCACACAAGCCCTCCCTTCCCCCACCGCAGCCGACCGCACCAAAGAAACCAGAGCCCAAGCCCAAGTATCAGAAACGTGTATTCTTTTTCTTTTAATAGTAAACCTCTTTACAACAAATATAGTGAAAGAGTTTTCAAACAAAACTCATAAGAATCTCGAGGACTTTGTCTTTTCTTATTGTGTAGAATACTAAGAAAGCATCACCATACAGCACGAAAAGAAATATTGAAAACAAATCAACAGCCACACACTTGGACTCGCCCTGCCCCAGGACCCAGGAGGAGCCTCAGGAGTGTGGGTGATTGTCGGGTTTGGGGGTGGGCACCTCCATGGCCCCTCCCCACCCCTCCCTCCCTCCTTGCCCTCCCCTCCCCTCCCTCCCTCTGGGACTTGAGTGGGGAAGATTGAGAGAATCCAGATTCTCCATACAACATTCCAGCCCCCCCAACCCCCATACAAATCCCATTCCTTCTACCAGCTGCATGGGGAGTGGGAATAAGTGGCAGACAGGAGAACAAGGCGATCCCAGGCTCCATGATTCCTCCTCTCCATGAAAGCCTAAATTCACCCCCGACCCCCCAGGGGATTCCAAAGAGTCAGTTAAAAATATATAGAGATATAGATATTTCTAGATACACTTTTACATCATTTCTGTCTCTCCAAACAAATAAATAATCAGCAAGAGAAGGTGCATTACTTCCTTCCTGTCCAAGGTGGGGAGGCCTGGGGTGGGGAGTCAGGGGTCAGTCTCGCTGCATTGAGTGCACTGTTGGGGTGACAGGAAATGGTGTGTTCTGTTGGGGGTGTCCTCTTGCCCACTGTCCCTGAACGCTGTGGGAAACCTGGGGAGGGGAGGGGCATTGGATGACTCCAGTGGTTACTTTGGCAAATGCCCAGTTCTTCAGAGGAGGGAGTGGGTGGAGGCAAATTTGGCTTGTGAGAGGAAGAAGAAATTAAGTCCCCACTTGAAATCTGGGTTCCCAGGGACTCATTCATCTGGCTGGCCAGGAGCCCCTAACTCCAAGAGAAACCCTGGGATACTGAATTGCAGAAATGTCACACATTCATTCACAGACCAGCCCCTGCCCCACCCAGGGACACAGAAGGACACACAGACATCCACACAGCCACACATGGTAATCAAAAGCCAGGTTTGCCATTACAAGGCAGAAAGCAAAACTGGTGAATATTGCACCATGAACTACAGGAGCCCTCACCCCCACCCCAAGTTTAATGGTGGCCAAGCCCAGCCCAGAAAGCTGGGCAGACTGATGGTGGGAGTAGCCTGAGAAGGGAAGGCCAGTCATTCAATGTTTATTGAGCACCTATCATTCAATCATTCACCCAGTCAGCATTTAACAAGTGCCTACTATGTGCCAGGCACTGGGCAAGGCTCTGGGGATACACGCATGCACAAGACCACACCCTGGCTTCTTCCAAGGCCCTGATCAAATGTCATCAATTCCTGAAACTCCTCCAGAAACCTGCAGGAGAGGTGGGAAGACCGGACATGCTGGGTGCCCAATTAGCGTGGGGGCTAAGCTGCAAGAATGGAAGGATCACTGCCCAGTGAAGGAAAAGCTCCAGGGAAGAAGAGAGACTTGAGTTCTGTGTTGAGTGTCTGAATACTGCCAAGAGGCTGGGTCACAGAGGTGGGCAAAGACAGCTATTTACCATACAAAAAAGCAGGGCTGGCCAGGGGGGAGAGGGCACTCCGGAAAAGAAGACTGTGAGTAAGGTTTGTGGGACTAAGTGGACAATTGTGGGTGGAGGCAAAGGTTCCTGAGGGAAGCCCTGGGAGAGGTAGGGTCATGGGAAGAAGCAGGGAGGGCCAACTAGCAAAACCCCCCTACCTGCACTATTAACAGGTCTGAGCTGAAGGTGAGAGCAGATGAAGGAGCAAGGGAAAGGGAATGGGGCTCAGGAAGGAGGATCACAGGGTTGGAAGGCAGGGCTGTGTGGCTGGGAAACAGCCACCTGTCCCTTTGTAAACACACAGCCAGGCACACACAGGCAGCGATGCCCTCCGAGCTCAAAGCACACAAAGATTTGTATATACCCAGATAGGCTCAGACACACACACAGGTACACCCATGCAACCGCACACACGCGCACACACGCACGCACATAAATACACAGGTACACTCAGACACATAAATACAGATGCCTTCATGAACTCACTCAGGTACTTGTGTGGTCATACACACCCTTCTGCTTCTGGGTCCTTCCCTGCGTCAAGTGTCGGAATACTGCAAGCGGCCGGGTCACAGAGGCGGGCAAAGACAGTCATTTAGCATGGACCCGGGCCTTGTCTAACTCTACTCTCCAGCCAGGATGAAACTCCAAGGGAGCACTGCACCCCTTGGGCAGGAGTGGGCTTGCCTGAAGGACCTGGGCAGACCCCTGCCTGCCTGCCCATGTCACCCCAGCCCAGGTCCCTCAGGGCGGGGGTAGTGGTGGATGGAGGGCTCGGGGCCTGCCCCCTCCAGTTTGATCTTTGATCCAGCCCGAGGTCTCAGGCCCCCTTGTTTCGGCTGCCCCTGGGCCCCTTGGCCACTGCCTCCACTGAGGAGGCAGAAGAGAGGGGCAGACTCGGGAGGGGGGGAGCAAGAACAACAGCAGAAGAATCTCGTCTGTACAGTACGGGCCGTTTGAGTCATTATTATTACAATATACTTTGACAAAAATAGAATCTCATTTCATATCAATACAACAACAACAAAAAAAAAACAGTTTCCTGGACTGTTACACTGCTAACGTTTTTTTCCAAAGGTTGCTATTTACAATTACAGTAGCCAAGAGGGAAGGTGGGATGCGGCCTGGGGGTGGTGGGACAGGAGGTAGCGAGACAATGAGGGCGCCAAGAGCAGGGAGGTGGGGTCAGGAGTGGAGGAGCTGAGAGGAGGGGCTGGGGAGAGGGACCAGGGAGAGGGACCAAGGAGCGTCAGGGAGGCTCATCTGCCCCTCCCTCCCACCCCCACAGACCATCCCAGTGTCCACTCCTCTGGGTATGTGTGCGTGCAAGGAGTCCCCTCACTGACACCTGCCCCTGAATGAAAGGGCTCTAGGGGTGCGCCTACCTCCCTTCTGGTCCTCAGGCCCCCAGGGAAGCCCAAGGCTGACTCTCGCTGAGCCACCTCACTGGAGTTCCTCTCCCAGTCTCCCTGCTGGTTGTGGCCAGCTTACAGAGCTGGTGTCAACTGAGGGATGGGGAGCTATTGCACTGTATATTTAGAGAAAAGGCCGGGGAAGGGCAGGGGCCCGGTTCACCCCTTGCCCCAGCCCTTCTGCCCCTCCTCAGCCCTCTCCTCATGGCTCTCTTTGTCTTTCTCTCCAAATGTGCTTCGAGAGGGGTCCCCACCCCAGGCCCCTCCCTCCAGCCTCTGATTCCCTGGCAGTCCTCTCAGCCAGCACCCGCACACCTAGAGGGTACAGCTGACAGGAGAATCAGTGAGTGTCCTGTGGGTGTGCAGGGGCACTTCGGGGGCCAGGCTGGGGCATTCTGCCCCATGTGCCAGTGGCCATGTGAACAGCCCAGAAGCAGAGCCTCTGATTTCAGAACCTCTGCCTCCCTTTCCCCCTGAAACACAAACCCACCCATCGAGTTAACTTTGGGGTTTCAGTCTATTGTATGGGTTTTTTGTTGTTGTTTGGTAGTTTTTTTGGTTATTTCCCTCTCTCTGGGGGAGGGGGTGGGAGGGCTCCGCTTGCGGGGCTCGGCACCTGTCCTTTCCCAAGGCCTGTCAGGGTCCCCACCCCTTCCTGCAGCATATGTGTACAACGTGCAAAGTGTCCCCCCCTTCCTGCAAAAAAGAGACCCCCCCCAGCCAGTGAAAATGGTGGGGGGTGTAGAAAGAGGGGATGGAAGCATCCCCCTCTCCAAAGCGAGAGTCCAAATTGAAAAAAAAAAATATAATAATAATAATAATAATATAATAATAATTATACACAAATGTAACCATCAACAGGACACGGAGCACAAGAAAGGAAGTGGGGTCGAGCGGGAGGAGCCCAGGACAGGGAGGGGTGGGCGGTGAGATTGTCAACTCTTCATCAGGGAGGCTGAGAGGAGGGGAGTGGGAATCGTCACTTTAATGTCTGTGAAGAGAGGAGATGGAGAAGGGGGTGAGAGGGGGTGGCCTGGGCTACAGGTGTGCACCCCCCACTCCCTTCTCCCCAGGACTCAACGGCCGAGCCAGCTCTGAGGGGAAGAAGTCATTGAGCAAAGGGACTGATGCTGGAGGGGGTAGGAGATTGGCCTTTGTGGGGCAAAAGGGGACTGGTGCTGCCTCAAAATGGCTGGTAGAAGGGCTAGCTGGGCACAAGGCCTCTCAGGTGGGGGAAAAGACAGATTGGGGGCACATGGGACGGTCCCTGGGTGTAGCAGACACTGGCAGACAGGTGGGGTAATGCTACAGTACCCAGGTATCGAGCCGCATCCTCTTCACAGCTGAGCCCTCAGCCTCCTGCTCTGGGGCCGGGCGCAGCAGGCCCAGTGTGGGCCCGAAGTCTCCCCGTCCGTCATCCCGGTCTCCCGTCTCATAGGAGCCCCCGGCCGGGCTGCTGAGACCATCACCAGGCTCAGCGCGGGCAGCCGGGAACACAGCTGGAGGGGGAGGCGCAGGGCTGCGCTCGCGGCTTGGCGACACAGGTTCTGACTTGATGCTGATGTGGGGGTGGGTGGTGACTGTGAGGGCAGCACCCACGTGGGGCAGTGGGCTGCCCGGGCTGCAGGCAGGTGATGGGGATGGGGTACAGGGGATAGAAACAGAGCGGGTGAGAGACAGAAAGAGGTGACAGGAGGTCACAGGACAGAAAGTGAAAAAGAGGACAGACAATGTGGGGGATTGGGTGTGGGGAGGGGGAAAGACAAGTGGATGTAGACAGAGACCAGGACACAGAGGGCAGTGAAGGGAAGGGGATACATAACATTAGTTTTCTGTCTATCCGTCTCTGTCACCTTCTGCAGACCAGGGTCACCCCCACCCCTACCCTGGGCCTGCTGGGGAAAGGGCTCAGGATGGGTCTCCTAGGCCTATACAGGTGACCCCGGGCTGCCTCACAGGCTGTCCACTGTACAACCTGCACAGCCTCACAGATCGTCCACTGATGACAGACGTCCTTGTGGGGAACCCAGCTCTCAGGGGGACCCTCGACCTCCCTTCCCCTGCTCCTCAGCTCTCCCTCCCCAAACATTCACTGGGAAACCTCCCAGACTCACATCAGGTTGCCGAGAGACACGGGGACGAGGTGGGGCTGTTGCTGAGGCGGCTGCTGTGGCGGCTGCGGCTGCTGCGGCTGCTGAGGCTGTGGCTGTGGCTGTGGAGGCTGTGGCTGTGGAGGCTGCTGGGGCTGTTGTGGCTGTTGCCAGGCAGTGACGTTGCCTAGCGACAGCCCCCCAGGTGAACTGAAGGCTGGTAAGGAGGACAGCTCTGCACTGGTCAACTGGTAGTCTGCAGGGGGAGGGGGAATTAGGGAGGGTGAGCCTGGAGGTGGGGAGAGGACCTGAGGCTCTCGTCGGGGAGGTGCCTCCAGGACAAGGGTGGAGACAAGAGGGGGAGTACTTAATGACATACGTGGATAATTAAATATACTCATCAAAAGTCAGTGAAGGTGGCACTCAGAGTTAAAGAAACGCAAATCGTAATAACCAAGAGCTACTATTTTAACCATCGTATCAGCAAAACGCAGAAAGTGTGATCAAACTCAGTGTGGGTGAGGGTGTAGCAAAGCAAGCACTCTCATCCCGTAGGTGGGAGTTTACATTTTTGAAAGGCAATTTTGCAATATCTATGAAAATATAACATGCATATATCCTCTGACCCAGTAGTTCTATTACCAGAAATTTACTCTACCAAACAGTCTCAAAAAACTAGAAAAAGATAACTATATATATACACAAAGATATTCCCGGCAGCATTATTTGCAAAAATCAAACCAAACCAAAAACCAGGAAACATTCTCATGCTCTTATCAATGGAGTCTGATTAAAATCTATTACAGTGCACCCATACAATAGCATACTACGTGGTGCCGAAAGGGAATGAGGTTCTGTTTTTCATATAAGCTCATACGAAAAAATCTCCAGGATAATTACCAAAAGAAAAAAGCAAGATGAGAAGCAGTCCGTTTACAAGGGGCAGAAGAAACAGGAGAGACATAGGTTGATGTTAGCTGAGAAAATGTTGATGGCAGTTCACAAAACTACTGATTTTTATCTTGGGGATATAGGACTGGGGATCAGAGATAGAGGGTAAAAAGAGATGTTTTTTTCCCCACAGTGTTTTACTTTTTTAAAAACCATATGTAGATATCACATTTACAATTTAAAAAAAGAAAGAAGAAAAACAAAAGGTTTTAGGGAATGTCTAATACATGTCTAAGGAGCCTTGGTAGCTCAATGATTAAGTGCTCAGCTGCTAACCGAAAGGGTAGCAATGGCTCTGGTGGGAGAAAGACCTAACGATCTGCTCCTGTACAGATTACAGCCTAGAAAACCCTATGGGGCAGATCTACTTTGTCAGATGGGGTTGTTAGGAGTCAAAACTGACTCGCTGGCACCCAACAACATTAACAATATATGTCTAACTGTCATCCTGTCAGCCAAGACTTTCTGAAGCAGAGAGGAGTCACAGTCAACACCAGGTGAATCCGGGCACTAGAAGCGAATGACTAACTACAATTCCACCTTCTGCAAAGTCCCGAGTTTCCCAAAGATTGTGTCGCAGCAAAGGTTCGAGCTGCTGCGCCCACACACATAAACACACAGGACCCACGGTAGCCACCCAACTCCTCCTGCCCCCAGAGCAGGTGAGCCTGCAAGAGCAAGAGCAGAGGGGCTAAAGGGAAAACGCCTGGGACACAACTGGCTGGGGTTCTGGCAGAGGTCCCCATGAGACGGTGCTCATTATCTTTTTAAATTTCTATCTTAATGAAGAAACTGTGATGTTTACACTGTTACAGAATGAATAGAATCATGAAATGTTTCACAATTTACATCGCACTGTTATGTTTCACATTGCATCCTGTTTGCGACAGTTTAGACAGTTTTGTCCTTGAGGAACACAGGGAGACTGTACTGTAACAGTGGGAGGGCATGTGTTATGAGTGGAGCCCATATCCCCCAGTCATCCCAACACTACACCCCCATGCTACTACACAGGGGTAATTTGCTCTGGCCCTCTGTTTTCATGCAGGGGAGGTAGTATTATCTCTGCAATATAGCAAGGTGTTAAAGGCATGAGCTATGAGGTCAAACTTCCTGGCTAGCTCCACTTACAGGTCACATGACCTTGGGCAAGTTACTTATCCTCTGCCCATAAACTGGAAGCAATAATCCTACCTATATCAATCAGCTGTTTCAAGGACTAAGGAGCTAACACACATAAAGCAGGTAGAACAGTGTCTGGCACATAATAGCTATACAAAAAATTTGCCTATCATTATCATTCCTTTACAAATGAGGCAACTTGCCCTCAGTCACAGAGAAAGCCAGGGGCACAGCCAAGGCTGCAGGTCTACTTATCACCTTTGAATCTATCCCTAGAGATGGCCTATGCTTGCCTCTGGCCTTGTAACAACGTTAGCCAGGGTTCTGACATGCCTATATTTAAAAGGCAGAGTAAGGACAGAACGGGGCCCCTGGTATCAAGTATTTCCAAGCCTTGCTTTACAAACAAGGAAGCCAAGTCTAGAACAGTGCAGTGCCTTGATCAAGGCCCTCACTGAGTGAATGGTAGAGACACAATTCCCAGTTCCCCACTGTTCCTACCACACTCCAGCCCTGTCTATTGGGAGGCCTGGCTCCCCCAGGCCAGGAGGAATGTGGCCCAGAGGCTACCTGGCAGCCCACTCGGTCTGCTACCAGGGCAACTACAGCCAGACCTCTCAGCCAGTGTCAACAAGGGGCCAGGCCCGTCCCTTACCCAAGACATTACCATAAGCCAGAACACCCCCAGCCGGAACTTGAACTGGGGCCAAGGACTGTAAACAGTGAACAACTAAACAGCAATGCATTCGCTGGGGTTTTGTTTATACACCTAGGGTCACCTGAAAACACCTGCTGTTTGAATTGAGATGTGCTGAGCTGCTCCTGTAGCAAGAGGAACTAGAGCCTCCAGTTTCTGAGAGGATGTGAGAAACCCCACACACGTCCCAGCAGGACTCCCAGGACAGGCCCAGGGTCAGAACCTGCTTTCACACCACACTGACAAGTAAAAGTCCAAAGTCTGGCCTTGGTGAGGGCCTGTACTGGGCTTACTGACACCAACCAATCTTCCTCCTGCTCCACAAAGATTGGCAGTTGGCCCCAAGAAGATGGTGTCTCAGAGACTTGGCAAAAAACCCACCACTGTGGGATTCCTAAATAACAACAGCTCCTGAAAGATGATCTGCGTAGCCCTCCACCACTGCCCCACCCCGCCCACCCTCAGGAAGCCGGCTTTTCCCAGAGTCCCAGATGGCAGGGCTGGAAGAGCCTCAGAGCCCTCCTGTCCACCCACACCTCCCACAGATGAGGAGACCGCCCACAGGGCACGGTCATCTGAAGAGCTCCACTCTGAAGCTGCCTGAGGACATGACAACCTGGGGGTGAGTACACAAGCGGGCACACACACAAGGGATGAAGGACTTACAGACACTAGAGTGAGAGGATCCAGACACAGACACCCACGTTAGAGTCTGGCCCCTCAAAATGAAGCAGTTCCTCCAGCTCTCGTACCTTCCACAAGAGGTTTCCCTAAACGGGGCTGGGTTCCAGCTTTATACACATGGGAAGGTGGGATACTGGTGTCTGGAACCTAGCATGGTTCACCTCTGTTGTGGAAGCTTGGTGGGCGGGGCAGGGGGGAGTTTAAGGGTCTTTTGGTCCAGTCTGATCTTATCACAGGAACATCCCTAACTCAAACCATTCACTTGTGGGAACCTGGAAGAAGGCAGAGGTCTCTTCAGCTGGAAATAGCCCAGGTTCCCAGCCACAGAAGTTCTCTCGAACAAGGTGACAAGGCCTTTTCCACTGGGAAATCCTTCCTGACACAGCATCTTGGAGTGCAGGCAAGGATGGCCGAGAGTCACAGACTGTTCCTGGGCAGGTGTGAGTGGGTGACACAGACCAGGACAGCCCTGGAGACCCAGGACAGCTTGAGAACTGGGTGTTCTGTCTGAATTCCTCTACCCAGAGACCTCTCCTGTGTCCTAAGTGACTCTTCGCCTTCAGATCCCCCTCCCAAACCCTCACCAGTCTTCTCCTTCCTTCTTCCTCATCATTGCACCACGAAGGCATCATCAGGCTAAGAGACTCCCTTCCTCCTTCTCCACCTGGAGCCCCCTGGAAAGCTTCTCCAAGAAACTGGACAAATCTACCCTGACCATGCTTCCTCTCTGGCCTCCTCGCCCTCATTCCTTCACTTTCCTCCAGAGAGTCTTGCTAAACTGACCATGTCCCCTCCCCACTCCCCAGTCCTGGAGTCTAGAGCTTGGTCCGCTTGAATCGCCTGCTTAGCCCACCTCTGTCCTGTTTCCTCCTCGCACTGAAGGCTCTTGAGGGCAGGGGCTGGGGCCTCCCTCCTCCACTAGGTCCTATATTAGAAACGGAAGATGCCCAGTTAAGTTTCAATTTCAGATAAAACAACAAATACTTTTTATTGTATATCTGTCTGTAGAACATACTTCAGCATATTTTTGGACACATTTACACTAAAAAATTATTTGTTGTTTTATTTGAAATTCAAAGTAATAGAGCAGCTTGTATTTTTGTTCGCCAAATCTGACAACATTAATTAGGTAGAGAATCTCCCGAATCAAGGGCCTTCCTCAGATGGGGCATCCCCCAGGGTTACCTAACGTTCCTTGTCTGGTCCCTTCCCTGCCCCCAGCTGAAGTGCACACGTACACACGCCACATGGACACTCACCTGTGTTGTAGGCAGTGGGCATGGAAGAGAAGGGGAGGCCCTGGCTGAGTAAACTTGGTGTTGCCACGGAAACCACTGGGGTGGTGAGTGAGTGGGTAGACTGGGAGACCCCAAGGCGCTGGGCATTGTTCTGCAGAAGGACAGAAGTATCTGTCAGCAGATGGCAGATGGGTGGGCTGCCTTATCCTGGCCCTCCATCCCAAGTCTGGGCTGGGGGCCCTCAATCTTAAGGCCCAAGTGGGGTCCCTTAGCATGGAGGCCCCAGAGATACACAAATTCACGCTGGTACATTCACAGAGATGCTGAGATCCATGGAAAGAAACATGCACACATAGATTCATTCAGTCCTACACCCATGCAAACAGGAAGACACAGATGCTGGCACTGTGGGCCCAACACCAAGACTGGGCCTGGTCTCTTTGGGCAGAGTCGGGAAGGGATAGACACCAGACTTCTCCTGCCTAGTCCCTCTGGAGTCTACTCTCCATCCATCACACTGCAGCACACACTCTGGTAGAAGTGTGCTGGCATCTGTGAGAGGAACACGGGGCCTGGCGTGGTGTGTGCCTGCGTGTACGTACACACGTGTGTGGGGCTGTCAGCTCCATCTGCCGCTGAGTCACTTGTTTATTCCAACTCCATGCTGGGGCCGAAACTGCCGCCGTGTTGGCCGCCAAAGCCTGCCTGCCTTTTCCAGCCTCTCTGGCCTCCCGTCAGGGAGTTGGGGAGGGAGGAGCCCCCACCCCACTCCTGGCTGAGGGTGAGTATATGGGAAGAGAGTAAATGTGTGTGAGACAAAGAACGAGTGCCTGTGAGATGGGCTGTGTGTAGGAAAGAGGACAGGAGACAGAAGGAGGGCAAAGAAGCCCCCCACCAAGCAGGACAGCTCTGGCCTTGGCTTGCTCAGCTCCCCCTGGAAAATCAATTTTGCTGTCCAGCTGGCATCCCTCCTCAGGAGGTCCCTGTCTTGGGTTCCAAGAAAGCTCTATGCGCCTGAGTGGTGTTAAGATGGGAGGTAGGATCCAGCCCCATGGTCCCAGGGCCTAATCCAGGCATCCTGGACAAATCAGGGTGGGGTTTCTGAAGCCTGGGGCTGGCCCACTCTCTGTGCACACACATTCAATGTATATACAGAGAAGGTGTGTCTGCAGGAACGCAGCACCGTACAAAGGCACCATGTACACGCAGGCACACACACATGCATGTCTAATTCCCGCACCCCCACCCTATTCACCTCTGTATCCCGCTTGGCGCTGAGCACAGCTCCTGGCAAGTAACCAAATAAAAAACAACACACACTACACATACAGGAGAAAGGACAGGGGCACACACGTACTCCATGCTAGGTGCCTGCACAGCAATGGGCTGACCCAGAATTCAAAACCACGGCACACATCTCACAGCCTCACTTACCAAATCTAAATGGTCCTCAGTCTGAGAGCAGAAATAAAGCGAAGGGGACAGCTGAGTCTCTGGTCTTTGCCCCTGTCCCTCCCGACACACACTTGCCTCTACGGCTCTCCCCAGGGGAGAGCATAAGGAGACAGAGGGGAGCTAGGGAAGCCCCCGACCAGGAAGGATAGGGCCTTCACTGTCCTGATTTCCAGAAGATGCTGTCTCCCAATCTCCACCCATTACGAAATCCTCACCGGCTCATTTCCATCCCTCCTGCTGTGCTAACAAACCACTCCTATCATCCTCCCCATCAGAGGGCCTTCTCTCTCTCCCACCTCCTGTCCCTTTTTACTGCCCTTGAGGCTGTACTTCTGTGCCCCAACCTCTTGTCAGGTCCAAGCCATGCCTGGAAGTCCTAACTGATAGTTCACGTTCATCTCTTCTGCCAGAGGTCTGCTCTTTCCTCCCCCACTCCCCAGCCCCGACATCCACTCACCAAGTGATGCATTAACCCCTTTCCTCCCTGGGAAGTGATGACCCGAAGGTCGGGCTTGCGGCTGGGGGCTCCGAGCTGGGCGCTGTGGGTGGGTGGGGGCGGAGACTTGGCAGGGATGACTTTGTTGAGGCTGTTGCCATTGGCCACCGGAAGGAGGCCAGGGGAAGCCCGTGCACTCACATAGCCATTTCCTGGAGAGTGAAAAGACATAAAAGGCATAAAAGGAAAAGCATGGGCCTACCTCTCAGCCCTGTTAGTGGCCCCCATGGCTTCACTCCTATCACCCAGATCCTCTCAAAGCAATGCCTGGGCTTTCAGTGGGTGCTGAGCTATCTGATTTCCCCCCTAAAATCATCCTGCCTTGGGACTAAAAGGAGAACATCCCTTACTTCCTAATCACTGGGTTCAGCCCCCTACCTCTATGCTACATGTGGTGGGGCTGAGTGGGGGCGCTCTGAGGTCGGTGGGAAGAACTGGAACACAGCCATTATCTCCTGTCCCCCACAAAGGCCAAGTGGTTTTTCTGCAGCCAATCTTCTCTCCACCTTTTCTCTCACCACAGACAGGAAGCCCAGTACCTTCAGATCCCCTACTGACCCGGCCCACAATCATCCAGGATGGAGAAGGGCTGGTGGCCTGGAATCTGGGCCTCTGTGAGGATCCTGGTCACCAGGACAAAGCACCAACCACTCGGACTGCTCCCTCCCCACGAGCCAGGGAGGCTGTGATTTGGCTCAGCACATGACAGCTCCGGGGACACAAGTCATTCCTTGGTGGTGGTGGTGTTACTGGCACTGGGGCACTGATAACACAGCTACCGTCATAATTACATGGGCAGTAACCACCATAATAACTATCTCTCACATTTGTTTCACACTCCACAATCTACAAAGGGCTTTCACACACACATTATCCCATTTAATCCTCACAATAACTGTGCAAGATGGACAAGGCATGTATTATTAGCCCTGTTTACAGAGGAAGAAACTTGAGGCCTGGTTGGAAGAGGTGTGGTGAGTGACTTGTCCAGGGTCACACAGCTGGCTAGAAGCCAAGCCAGGGCTCTTGCTTGCTTTCCATCTGCTGGGCTCAAGGGCCTCTATGTATCACAGTTTCCTCAAGGTTTGCAGGCATTTCTCTGGCCCTCCTCGGAGACGGAGGAATATTTACCCATCCTCCCAGTTTTCTGACCCCAGGACACAATTACCGCCAGGGAGGTGCTGTATGGTACCTGAGGCTGAGCTGGGGGACTCTGAAGGCCGGACATGTGGGGGTGACTGCAGTCAGAAATGCCACCTTGCTCTGTCCCCTAAGTGCACGTTGTGCCCCGGAAGTGTGTGGCCGCCTCCATCCCAATTCCCGGATCACTCTGGGAATGGTAGGAATGTCAGAGTGACGTCAATGGTGACATTCGAAGTCATAGTCACCAAGCTAGACAACGGCACAGGGCAGGAGGGGCTGTCAGCTGCTGGGGGTGGGAGGGCAGCCTTTCCTCTATGGCTTATGGATGTATGATCACAAGTGTACAGCTAATGTTCGGCTATTTCTGTGACAGTGACAATATACACATTTGCGTGTGTGTATATATATGTGTGTGTCTGCCTGTCTGCACCTACTGTCCATATGGCCAACACTAGACATTTCATCTTCTAGATCTCAACCACACACGCCCTGTTCAGCTGGAAATACCTACATCTTCCCCTCCAACTAGAAATGCTGGTCCATTCCCGCAATTTGCCCAGAATTCCTTGAGCCTACATCTCTTCTGATCATTCACATTAATTACTACTACAGACAACAAATCCAGGGGCTTCAAAATCCTGACTCTCTATCCGACTTAAGCCCTGGGCTCTCCCTCTTCTCCTATCTGAGTCCTTCGGGACCCTGGACCCGAGGCCACTGAGCAGGCAGGCCTACCCCATCCCCAGGCAGAAGGGCAGGTGCACTCACCAACAGGGCTGGGACAGGCTCCATTAGCACTGCTGAGGTCTCCCCCCAGCATGGCCCCTGAAGGTAAAACAGAACCATGATGAGCTGACAGGATTTCCTGCTTTCAAAGTCAGTCTTGGGGACTCATCGGGGAGAGGGGACTTCAGGAGAAGGAGTCATAGTCCCTTCCCTCAAGAGCAACACAAATGAGGGAATGCTATGGTGGGGAAAGGGAAATAACTATTGAAAACAGAATTCCAAAGCCCCTACCTCATCTCATCTCCACCTCACCTACTCACCCACCAGTCCACTCACCTGCACTGGCTGGCCGCTGGGGCAGGCCGGGAGACACACTGTTCCTCTGCAGTGCTGGCTGCTGGGGGGATAGGAGCCGAGGGTCCGTGAGGGATGACGTCACCAGGGAAGGGGTGACCAGGGAGCCGCTGGGATTGCTGAACTGAAGTGAGCTCTGATTGGACACGGGCACCGTAACAGGCATGGCAAAGTTTGGGGCTGGAACAGCTGACTGGATAGAAAGATGAAGGGGAAGGGTCAGGCCAGGTCAGCTCCTCACCCAAGACCCACTTTGCCTGGGAGGGCAAGCAGAGGTTCTTCTAGTTTCTGGGCTGCGCATCCTAGGGCCAACAGCTCCCTCTCTCTGCCCTGGGCCCTCTTAGAGTCCTGCCTACCACTCCCACCAAGGAAGAACATTGGTGGGAATGCTCTGGGGAGCTAGCTCTGGCCCAGAGAACGAGAACACAGCTCTGCTCACCACAGACAGAACCAGGGACACCTGGAACCTCCGAGTGGAGGTGGGTTAGTCCTCAGCCAGGCAGGACACACAGGAGCACGTTAGAGGCCCTGAGTACAGACCCAAACTCACACACACAGCAATTAGGGGCCTGTGCCAGGCATTGGGGACATTCACTGGCAGTCTCTCATCCCTCCAGCCTAATGCAGAAGGAGTTCTCATCCATCTCACTGCCTTCCCCTTGAGCAGTCTTTGTTTTCCCTAAACAATCTTGGGTGTTCCAGGCTGGGGACATCAGAGCAAGCCCAAGGGGCCCTCTCCCCAGAAAAGACCTGGTCAAACAGCACACTCTCTACTTTCCTGTTATCTAAGGGTCTCACACCATCTACACACTTCTTGCTGGTGAGGGACACATTCCAGGCCTCTTCTGGCTTATACTCCATCCAAGATGAATCCCAGCAGGGGTCACAGGTTTATCATGACCAAGGTCAAAGATTCCTCAGTGGTCACCAATAGCCCCAGCATGGCTCAGTGCGGAACACCCATCAGAGGCAGCCGAGAGGGCTGGGCCGGGCTGCAAAGCCACACCATGCACCACAGGGAGGCTCTGCTCCATGCGACTACTCACGGCCAGTCTATAACTCTGCATCATTTTATCAAACTCCTCGTCTATCTTTTTATATTTCTCCTCCGTCTGGGGGGTCAGGGCAAACACCTCGTCCACCTCAGGGCTCTCACATTCCCTGTGCTTCTTGTGCAGCGCCTGGGGGGGAGGGGCCGGAAGGAGGGGGCCAACAGAGAGAGAGTGAGTGGGGCTCACCCCATAGCGCCGGAAGAGCCCGTCGAGCTCCTCGCTGGCGCGCCGGTACTTGTCCTCCAGCAGGGGGCTCTGCTCCAGCGAGTCCTCCCCGTCGGGCTCCGGGCTGTCGCAGCCGTTGAAGCCCTTCTTCCTCAGGGTCTGTAACCGCACTGCTGTCAGTGGGGTAAGTGTCCCTCCCATGCCGGCTTCCCCTGAGGTCCTTCCAACCCTTTGCTAAGACCCTACCCCCATGCTTTCCCCCAATCTCCTTCGTCAGAGCTCCCCAGCACCTCCCCAGCCCCCTTCCTCAGAGTCACCCTCCCATCCCCACTGACAATGCCTCTTGGGGCCGGAGGATCTGGTTGGCGGGGGGAGGCATCAAAATACCCTGGTCACATGGGAAGTGGGCCTAACCCAGCGGATGCAGTTGGCAGGGAGACATGTAATTCTAAGACGATAGGTGGGGAAGGGGGTCCATGGGGGATGGGCTCAGGGGCTGACCACCCTTTGGCAAGCTCTGGTCAGAAGGCACTGAGGACTCTCCAGGGAAGGTAGTCAGGGCTGGCTCTGCCCTTCTCAATCCCTGGGCTCAGCTTAGGAGAAGAGAGACTGACCCTGGTTGCAAGAGTCCCTGCGGACACACACTGGCAGCAATAGCGGCAGAAGGAGACAGAAGACAGAAAAAACAAAATGCAGAAAGACAAGGAGGAAGCCAGCATGTACTGAGTTCCTACTGTGGGCCACCGCTGTACGATGCCCTTGCCGTCACACCCGAGCATCTCACATATACCCACTGCTGTGATCTGAACAAAACTGACACATCTTCGTGGGTCTACAGAAGACCCCAAAGCTGTCCTCTCCCATGGTCAAAGCATCTACATGTACTTGTTACGTCGTTAAAACGAATGTAAATTTTACATTCTAGTCTAGAGTAAATCGGTTTTCTCTGATATAAAAATAAGGGAAGTTCCTCCAAATCCTTGAATTAAATTCTCACTCCAAGAAGATGGGCCTGTGGCTTCCCGGCACCCTCTTCACTGGCACAGAGGTGCCATACCTCAGTGTGAGCAGCAGAAACTGGGCTGGTCTCGTTCAGTTCACACAACACCCTTCAAAGCAGGTACTGGCCCTATTTGTGGAGGTGGACACCAAGGCCTGAGGAGGCTAAACCATCTGCTCATAGCCAATAAAGGCTAATGCTGGATTCCAAAGCCTGTGTCCTCGACAGCTCACAATGTCGGCTTTCTTTGAAACAGAAAATAGAGCCACAGGGACCCTCACAGAGCAGGAAAGATGGAAACAAAGAGGGGGATAAAGAAAGGGAGACAGAGCAGACCAAAAGCTGGAGAAGGGGAGAAAGAGATAGAGGGAAATAAAACCTGAGAGAAACAGCGGAGAGGTGTTATGTCATGCCTGACGGACATGAAGAGAGCCTTGCAGAGCTGCTGGGGTGGTGGTGGGCGGGTATGGCAGCCCCACCTGATCGCCCAGGAGGCCTCTCCTTCCTCCTTGGGCCCTAGGTTTGTATGAGAGGATGTGGGTTTGTGTGTGTGTGCACACAGGTGAGGGGCAAGGAGGGCAGGTATGCACACACGTGTGCCCAGGCAGGTTTCTGTGTACGTGCTACATGGGCACGTGTGTGGGGGCCCACCTCGATGATGTCAGCGTTGGTGCGGCTCTCGTGAGGCTCATTGTACTCCGTGTACTTGAGCAGCACCTTGTCCATGTCGGTGCTGGCATACTGGAACAGCTTGTTGGAGTGGTTGAAGATGATGAGTGCGATCTCACAGTCACACAGAACGCTCAGCTCGTACGCCTTCTTCATCAGCCCGAACTTCCGTTTGGTGAATGTCACCTGCAGGCGGGCAGGTGGGCGGCCAGGTCTGGCTCAGTCAAGGCCTGCCCAGGAGTCCCAGCCTACAGGCAGCAGAACATAGCCCCTGCCCTCAGGAGCCCCCATTCTCAGGGTGACACATCCCTGGCCTTCAGGCGCCCCCATTCTCAGGGTGACATAGCCCCTGCCCTCAGGAGCCCCCATTCTTAGGGTGACACAGCCCCTGTCCTCAGGAGCTGGCATTCTCAGGGTCCAGGGAAAGAACGGGCCAGCACTCCCGTCAACACATAGCCAAGACACAGCTCAGAGCCAACTCACTGAAGGGAGGAGATTTAGAGGAACAGAACCCCATGCTTCTGTGGTGGAAGCTGGGAAGAGGTCAGGATTGGGGGAGAATAGGAGGGTGTCTTTTGGGAAAGGAGGGGAAGGACTCATCTTGGAAAAAGAGGAGGTGCCCAGGTACGGCCTAAGGCTCGCATATGGCTCCTGCGTGGGGGCACAGGGCCATCTGGGAATCCTGGGATACAGGGTTCCAAGAGCTGCAGGAAGGTGAGGGCTCCTCTTCTCTCGTCTCAGCCCTTCCCCTTCCATAATACCCTCTAGAGCCCCCTTCTTCCAGGAAGCCCTCTTGGAGTGCCTGAATGGAATGAAGGCAGAGGCCAGCTCCCTGCCCTCACCCACTGTGTGGCCCCAGGGCCCCTCACCTGTCGGTTCCGCTCATCGGTGATTCGCTGGATCTGAATCTTTTTCCTCCCCATCTTCTCTGAGGGTCTTCAGTGCTAGGGAGGGGAGGGGCTTGAGGGTAGTGGATCTCGGCACACCTTACACTGTGATCATGAAAGGTCTGGGACCAGTGCTCAGTTCATGGTCTGCAGCACACCTTCTGGACAGCCTCCTGGGAGGGGAGGGTCACGAGAGGACTATCAGCTCCCACAACCCCCAGCCCTGTTCCCTGTGCACCCAGGCCAGCCTCACAGCACCCCTGTGAAGGGCTGGCAGTGTCTGAACCCCATTCCCAAAATGAGGAAACGGCAGCTATCTGAGGTGATGGCCTGCCACAGCCAAGCACAGGCTAACATTCTCACTCTGGGCTTAGGACTGGGCCAGGCTCTTTCCACTGTCACTTCTGCCTCTCAGGTTCCAGGCCAGAGTGCGTGGAGCTCCCTAAGGGTCTGGGTCTTAGAGAACCCCCTCATCTTCTCCCCAGATCCAGACTGGTGTGGAGACACCTGGGTTGCCCAGCTGCCCCTCCGGCATAGAACGGTGGTTCCCATTCTAGAGCCTGGTGCCAGGATGTGAGTGTCTCTGGCACCTCTGGTTCAAGAACATATCAGAGCAGGTTGAGCAATGGTCTTCAGGTCTCACTCATGAAACCCTGGGGCCTGAGGTTCCACAGTGGGACCCAGGCCTGGGGAGCTCCTACCCTACTTCGGCCAGAACTCTATGCCAGTCTGCTGAATTCAGTGTCCCTCCGCCTAAACTTTCTGTCTGAAAGATGAGTTCTACCGCTTTAAATAAATAAACAAATAACCAGCCAACCCACCCCTTTAGATCAGTGGCAGGCCTATTTTTTTTCTACAAAGGGTTATATAATAAACATTTCAGGCTTTGCAGGCCATATAGCCTCTGCGGTAATTAGTTAAATCTGCCGCTGTAAACGTGAAAGCAGCTATAGATAATATGTAAGTATATGAGTCTGCGTTCCAACAAAACTATATTTACAAAAAGGGGCAAGAGCCAGCTTTGGCTCAGGGGCCATAGTTTGCCGACTCCTGCTCTAGAGAAATGGGCTCCAAGTCTAGAACGTTAAGCTCAGTCTAATGGTAGTGTTTCCCAGCCTTGTTCACCCTGAAGCACAGAGAAATGTTTAGGGCCGGCTGATATACACTGAGGAGGCTGTTGGCAGCCAGGAGGGTGCAGACACCAGGAGGGAACCCATGTTAGCACACCTGTAACCCACTCATGGCCACTGGGTGAACGGCTCAGATTCCAGAGCCAGGATGGGAAGAGGGCCCCCGCACGCACCACTCCAGGAGGTACCGCAGATGGGAGGGGGCATGAAGATGGCAGCCCAGCCTGGGCCAGAAAAGGTTGCATGATCCCAGGTGTGGGCAGTGCCCACACAGACTGGGTGAGTACTCGGGGCTGGAGAGGCCCAGGGCAGGATGGAGGCACCAGATGACCGCAGGGCCCCTGCAGCCCTGAGATTTCAGAAGTCCTTGCATCAGAGATGAAGCTTTCCGGGAGATGCTGGAGGAGGGCAGTGAACATGGGGCCCATGCCTTCTAAAGCCTCTTTGGTTGGGTCCTGGGACGAGCCTAGGCCACAGAAGTCCAGCCCTCCTCTCTGGAGCTCCCCCTCCACAGAGCCCCTGCCCCCATTCAGATTCTGCTGCAGAGTCCAGGAAGTAGGACCCCAGCCTCTGTCTGAAACCCCCCTACCAACATGGACAGCGACGTCATTGGAATATTTGATGACAGACAAGAGAGTCACCTCTAAGTAGGAACCTGCCCCCAGTTCCCATTCGCAATGGCTGCTCAGTTTCCCTGGAGCCTTTCCAGCCCCACTCAATGCGTCCCCCAAGGTACCACAGTGGATGCAAAAATTCAGCCTTGGCGTCTGGGCCATGGGGGTAGGGGAGGGAGAGGCAGGGAATCCGTGGGCTCGGGAGAGCCAGGAACACCCCCTCACATACACACCCTTTCCCTTTACCAAGACCATCTCTCAGGCTTTCCCCAGTCCAGTTGGAAAGAAAGCTTCTGCTCCGTGCAGATGTCCACAGGAAACACTGCTGCCCACCCCTACTCCTAGAAAGAGCCTTCTTTTTCACATTCTAACCTGCGCCCCTCTCAATTTTCTCCCCAGAGAGGCATCCAAGCACCCTCTTCCTGTTTTCCTTGTTCCCAAGGTGCTCTATGGGCCCTGGGCCTCCTACAGTCTGCCTCACGCACAGCCTGGGAAGACACCAACACCAGTTCAGCCAGTCCTGGGTTGCCCACCAGGCATCTGGGCCCAGACCAGCTCCAGCCACACCATGTCTTGCCTGCGACTCCAATCTCTGCTAAACCCCAACTGCAAAGGGGTCTGTGGATTTCTGCTCTCCTGCTTCCAGTGTAATTCAAAGGCAGTATTTTCTAGAGCTACAATGTTGTGGGCCTGGTAGGAAAGGGTGGCACATGGGGGACAAGCGGGGTGGCTGAGTTGGCTTTTTAAATGGGATTCTCTGGCCTGGCCTTGAAACCCCAATCTAGACTGATGAATGCAGTATCTACTGCGCTCCTCTTGGCTTACAGCACCTACCTTCCCTTCCTCTCCAATTTTACTATCTGTCTCTTGCAGCCCTTTGTTCATAAGCAAACTCTTGCTGAGATCTAACCTCTATCAGCTTATGGCCAACAATGTCTCTTTCTCCAAGTTGGGGGAGTGCCCTCTCTTTGCTCTCATGACCCTCAGAAAAGTTACTCCTGCAGTCTAACCTCCTGTCTTTGGTTCCCCCAATTATTTACTCTCAGAGTACCCTGTTCTTTTCTTTCTGGCACTTCCTACAACTGCAAATAATTACAATTCTGTGCTTCTGTTTAATGCTGGACTCCCCCTAGGAGGCTGAAGTTTCATGAGGGCAGGAACCACATCTGTCTTTTTCACCACTCTATCGTCTGCAAGAAAGAGCTCAGGAAACATCTGTTTTAGTGTTGTGACCCTGTGGGAAGTCCCTCTTACAGTCTACCCTTCATCAGTCCTGCTGCAGTACCAGCTGCTCTCACTCTATCCCCTGTGGAGGTAGAACCCTTCCTCTCCCAGCTGCCCCTGAAGTTTGTCTGTCTGGACACCCTCCAACCACCTCTGCCACCCCAGTCTTCAACCCTCCCCCCTCTCAGGTTGGCTGGTGCAGCGGGTGAGACTCTAAAGTCTTCTAAGGAGCAGCCCTGAGCACATGGAGATAGAGAGGATGGGGTTGCTCAGGCAACTGTCTCCTGGCAACAAGCTCCCTAGCTGATCTCCTACACCGCCCCCCCCCACCCCCGCCTCATGCTGGGGGAGCTAGGAAGCGAGAGGGATCAGGGATGAGAAGGCAGGGAAGCCACAGAGGCCCACTAAGCATCCTCTTAAAGAACAAAGTCAGGGTTAAAGAGACCAGGCCCCATCTATCTCCACTCCCTGTCAAGGTAGCCCAAAGCACTTTTTATAATCCCACGCTTCCCAGGGCCCCTTCCCCACTGCTGCTCCCACCCCTGTGCCAAGACTGCCAGAGAAGGAGATGCCCCTGCCCTGGGCAGTCCTTCCTCTTATCTAACCACAAGCCCTCCGGCAAAGCAGGCTCAGTCTGTAAGTAACGCCTTTCCCCCTCTGCTCTCCATTGCACATTGTTGCAAGCTCTGGTGCAGGAACATGAACTCAACCTTGTCTCTGAAGGAAAGGGTGGCTGGGGCCTGGGTCGGCACCAAGGACCCCAAACTGACCCCTTCCGAGCTGTGGAGGCCTGCCTGCCCAAGCTTTCCTCCTATCCAATTAGGGAGACTTTAATGAACACCTGGACCTCCTTAATAAGCCCTCTCCCTAATTACCCCACCAACTGCCAGGAACCAGAGGCCTGGGCATCTGTTCTCCAGATGTGAGCCTCCCCTCTCCTGCCTGGCCTGGCCCATTCTTCTTTTCCTTCCCAGTGTGCTTCTTCTCTAGGATGCCTTCCCAGATGACCTGGCCCTTGGTTACTCCTCTTCTAGCCCTCTCTTCTGCACTATGCCTGCTATCTGGAACCAGGGTTTAGGAGGGCATCAGACTGCCATGGAGACAGGGAGTCCACCAGGATGGCCTTCCCTCAAAGGCTACGGCTGTTCCTGACTCACTCACTCCTGGGCAAGGCTGGCAGGGCAGGGCTGGGCAGGGTGGACTTCCTGCAGGCTGTGGAGGAGGCAAAGGTAGGGCTTTCTCTGATAGAGAAAGGAGCAAGGAGGGAAGGCAGGCAGCTGGGCCAGACCCCAGGAAGGCGGGCATAGACCCATCCTCTGTGGAGATGGGTGGCTGCAGAAAAGCCTCCAAAAATGGAAAATAGGGAGGATATAGGGCAGGAGGAGGGGCTGAGGGGACCAGAGACTGGGAGGTCCCGAAGGAACACTAAATCAGTTAAAAAAAAAAAAAAGTTGTCATCAAGTCAACTCCGGTTCAAGGCAACACTATACGTGTCAAAGTAGAACTGTGCTCCACAGGGTTTTCCAATGGCTGATTTTGGGGCAGTAGATCACCAAGACTTTCTCCCAAGGCCCTTCTGGGTGTCCTTGAACCTCGGCCTTTTTGGTCAGCAGCTAAGTGGTTTAACCATTTGCACGACCCAGGGACTCCAAAAGGACTCTAAGACACACATTTTTCCAAGCTCAGCTACTAACTCAGTAGGAACCTTAGAGTTGTATTTACATGCAAATTAGAAGCAGATAACATCCAAATGTATCCTAAAGGGGGTCTTGGTTTGGAGGTGGTATGGAGGAAGAAACAGGCCCTGGCCTCCCCCCAAAGTAACACCTCTTGGTACCTGAGCAATATTCAAACCATTCTCGGGTTTCAGAATGATGCTATCTCAGTTCCTGTGTAAGGGTGTCCTGGGGCCAGCTGGGGGGGCAAGGGGGTCGGTAGGGGCAGCCTCCCTGGAGCGGCAGTTGCAACAGGGCTGAGCAGGTCTGCCCTTCCTGGGGAGCTGCAGAAGTTCTTTCCAGTGGCTGGCCTCCACCCCTTTCTCTCCCCCTGTTATCAGGGGAGTACCTGCCTCTCCTTCTCCCCTACACCCTTACACCCACATATGCTCTCTGTCCGTGTGGCCCAGAGGCTCAGAGGAACCACAGGGCATCTATTTCCCGAGCTCCCACATCAGCGCAGGTCAAAACAGAGCAGATGCCCAGACACTGAGTGTGTGGCCCCATGTCACAGAGCAAACCCCAAAACCAAACCTGTCACTGTCCAGTCGATGCCAACTCATAGCGACCCTACAGGACAGAGCAGAACTGCCCCATAGAGTTTCCAAGGCTGTAATCTTTATGGAAGCAGACTGCCACATCTTTCTCCCACAGGGGGGCTGATGGGTTCGAACCACTGACTGAGCACTTAACCACTGCACCACCAGGACTCCTCTGTCACAGAGCAATGGGCCTCAATCCTGCTCTTCCACACAGTGAAGAGAGGGTGTTCTCATTAAGCGGGGCCTTCATCCCTTCCTCCCAGGCTGCTCAGGGCTGCAGGCTGTGGACTGAAGGGGAAGGCAGGAGGCGCTGGAGACAGCTGTCATCCCTCCTCCCGCCCCTTCCCCGTGGCTGGGCTTCAGGGCATGAAATAAGCAGCAGGCGCTGGGGGAGGGGGGTGACAATCCAATCCACCTGTCACCCCCACAGTCAGGCGGCCTCAAGCAGCCTGCTCACTAACGAATGAGGAGGCGTGGGTGAGGCAGACACACAGAGGGGGATGGCAGAGGGGGACAGACATACAAACGCAGGAAAGGAGACCGAGTCTAAGAGGAGAGCAGTGTGTGGGACAGAGACAGTGATGGAGACAGACCAGGAGGTGGCCAGAGGAGAGAGGCAGGAGACCAGACAAAGACTCAGAGAAGCAGGGGAAGAACAAGGGGCAGGTTCAACAACTGCTTGCAGAATTCTGACTGGAGGGCTGGGCGCTGGGGGCATAACTTGAAAGGATACCATCCCTGCCGTCTCAGAACTTGCAGTGCAGCCAAGTGACAGACAAGGGAGGGGCAGGTCCCACCCAGGGCAGGGAGTGTCACAGGGGCTCTCTGGGACCTGGAGCAGGGCCAGACAGGGCCCAGAAAGGACCATCCAGGCTCTTGAGGCTCTGTTCAGAGTGGGCAGAGATGAGGGCCTAGGACCAGGGCTGCCCAACTCTGCTGAGGTCCAGGTTCTCAGCCAGGGGCCCTCTCAAGCTCCTGGGCACTGCCTCCCTTCCCAGCTCCCGCCCCTGCCAAGGGCTTCCAGACTTCCTAGTCATTCTCTGAACCTCAGCCCTGGAACCTCTTCCCTCTAAGCAGAGACACTGCAGAGGAGCTCTGGAGGATGGAGTGGAAAGATGAACCAATGACTTCCCACAAACACAAAGAGATGGGGCCCAGGCAAGGCGGTCTGGGGGCATGTTTCAATGGTTCACAGCCCCTGGAGCACACACGTGGAGCCTTTTCTCCCCAACACTGCACTAGCCCCAAAGTGGGCATTTCTCCTCCAAAGTCTAATAAATAAAGGCAGTGCCTGGGGCTCACATTGTCTCTGCCTCCCAGCGCCCCTTGGCCTCTCTCTGGCCTCCCGCTTACCCTCCATTCCCTCCCGTCCCTCGGCTCCTCCTCCCCTCTTCCCACATGGCAGCCTCTCTCCTTTCACCCCAGGGTTCCTCTAGGGTCCCCAGCCCTAAGCCTCCTCCCTTCAAGGCTGTATCTAGCAGGCTTACTACTCAAACCCCTGGTTCCCACCATCTCCCCCTTCCTCAGGGACTCCCCTCCCCCAGCCCCAGCAGCCTCAGGGCTGGGCAGGGGCTATTTTTAGCCTGGGCACTGAGCTAATTTTAACTCACCGACAGGGGACCTGGGGGCGGGCTGGCCAGCCTGCGGGGGAGGGGAGGGCCAGTTCAGGAAGGCTGGGGCTGGGGCGGGGGTGGTCTCAGGTCCCAGGGGCCCTAGGAACTGCAAGTGGGGGGTGGACACAGCGGACACAGCTTAAGGGACAGGAACCAACTTGCCAAGGGGAGAAGCCGGTATGGGAGGCAGGGCTGGGAGCCCTCCCCACAGCTTCCGCTGGACAACTCTCCTGTGCCCCACCCTAGGCTTCCCACCCTCTCTTCCCTGGCAAACCTCCTGGGATGGAATCATCCTGTTCTCTACCCAGGAGATGCCTTGAGGGTGGGGGGCTGTCTCCTGAGCCTCCTCTACTGCTTCCCCACCCTAGCTTGTCCTTCCTGTAGTCTAGCGCTCATCCTTCCTGTAGCAGCTATGGGCTGTATGGCTCCCTATGGAGCCCGCAGACCTCCTCCCCAGGTCCCAGCAGCTCCTACCCCAGCTCTGGCCCTCCCCTGGCAGCTTGTGGGCTGGCTCCTAGGCACTCCCCTCATGTTCCTGGAGCCACCCAGCCTGTTTTTAGGAAGTATTTGGGGGCAATGAGATTGAATCCTAGTAAGAAAAGGACAGATGAGGCAGGGCAATGAACAGCCCAGGGAAATACAGGGGCTCTAGAAACCCTTGTGGCACAGTGGTTAAGAGCTGCGTCTGCTAACTAAAATGTCGGCAGTTCGAATCCACCAAAGTGCTCCTCGGAAACTCTATGGGGCAGTTCTACCCTGTCTTATGGGGCTGCTATAAATCGGAATCAACTCGATAGCAACTTTTTTTTTGTTTTAGGCTGGGATTCTGGATGCCTGGGTTCTAGTCCCTGCTCTGGCTTTTTTGTTGGGTTCTAGTCCCTGCTCTGGCTCTATCTAACTCACTATGCGAGTGACCCTGAACAAGTCACTGCCTCCTCCAGGCTTCATTCCATGGCCTTTAAAATGGGCGGGGGGGGGGGGGTGGGCAGGGAGAGGTCGAGAAAATGAGTAGACTAAGCACCCAAATGCCCTTCCAGCCCAGATACTCTATTCCTGTGCTCTTTGGAAAGGCCCAAGATTCCACAGAGAGGTTACAGAAGAGTTGGTCTCATTGGGCCCATCTGCCTCCAGCTGGGGGAAAGGGGCAATGTGGAGGCAAGGAGAGAGCAGGAGTGGGAAGAGGGAGTGCTTTCACAGTCAGCCAGGGCAGGTGCCAGGTGGGGCACAGGAGGTCCTCAGGGCAAGGGTTCAGCCACCCCAAACCCCTTGCACACGTGAAATGCCTATCAGACCCAGGGCTTGGGGCCATCTTCTCCTGGTAACTAGGCAGTGACTGGCCCAAGGTCACCATCATGTTCCTTGGCAGGGTCAGTTCTGGAACCCACGCCTGAGCCTCACTTCACACTCCACCCCAATAGGCTGAGCAGCAATGACTCATTGCCACTCATTTGCATGGGGATTTGCATAGTGTCTCTGACCTTATTCCTTCAGGCTCAACTTCCCATTCCAGGACTATGCCTCCCCCACCCAGCATCCCTGGGTACTTAGGGACCCCAAGTGGGGTTCTTAGCACCCAGCCCACCCTTCTCCAGAAAACCTTCTTGAATTAATAAACACGCCCAGAGGTACTGTATACAGTGCTCAATCTGACAGGGTCCTCTACTCTTGAACAAGTTCCCAAGGGGCAGGAATGCTGGAGGCAGGTGGATAATTGTGGCCATCTTACTGTCTGGGGGCTCCGCAGGAGAAGAGTTCCATTCTCCACCTGAGTGCCAAGGTTGGAGCAGCAGGAGAATGGGGGCGGGCTGTCCTTTACTTCTGCCTCTATTCCCACTTCCAAAACCCACCCTCAAAAATGCAGAATGAGGGGAAATGGCCTAGTACAGCAGGCAAGACAGGTGAAGACTACAGAAAGGACTTCCCAGGGCTGAGTCCCTGGACTCAGAGTAGTCTCTGGGGCTTAAACTCGCTCTGTCAGAAGGCACCTAACAAAGCATGGGCAACTGGTGACATTTGGGGCGGGGGGGCATGGCTCTGGCATTACACTCCAACCAATGGGAGCTGGCAGATAACCAGTCCCCTGCCTCCCTTGAAGTCTGACCTCCATTTGTCCAGTCCTAGTATCTACATTTCCAGACATACCCTCTGAGACAGTGAAGCCCAGCAGTGGTCTCCTATCCTGGGAAGTCCTTCCTGCTATCTAACCACCATCCCTCCCACTGTAGCCCACCCTTCTACTGCAACCTAAGCCTGTTTCAGTCATCTACATGAGAGTGGTGGACAGGGGCCCTTGGCCATCAGAAGCCTCTGCTGAGGAGAGGTGGGGCGGTTGGGACGGTTAGTATGTCACCTTCCACCTCCCCACCCAACTTCCCTCTGGGGTCTCAGGAGACAGAAGTGAAAGTGGCAGCTGGGGCCTTGGGGGCGGGTCAGCTTGAGAGCCGTTGGGGTGAGCATAATGCCACAGTGCTGGGTCTGGGCCACGTGCCATTGCAGCGGGTAGGCTGATGGTTAGTCCAGGGGAGGGACTTCCCATGGAAATGAGGGTATGGGGTAACGATGGGGTGTGGGCCCCTGGCCAAAGGAAGCACAGGCTGAAAAGGAATGAATTGAGAGAAACAGGCAGTGGATGATCCCAGAAGGGCACTCTCTTCTACAGTAGTGGTTTGTTCCTGGTTTTAAGCAGCAAGATTCTTTCTTCTCATCCAGAGAACAGACGCAGGGCTGCCCTGGCTGAAGCAGATGCTGAAATGTGAAGGCAAGGAGAGAGGAGAAGGGGCCTGAGGCCTGGGCCCTCAGAGTGGACAGCACCAAATCTAAGAGATGGTAGAGGGTCAGAATGTAAAGTGTCTACCTAAAATTATGACAGGGGACCAAAGGAGGCCAAACCAATCAGGGAAAGCAAATCCCCCTAGAGACATCATGATCTCGGGAAGCCACCGAGGATTTAAAGGGGCCACTCAGGGCAGCGGCTAGATCTCCTTCTGACTCAAAAGAACAGTCCTCTAAGCCCCTGGCAGGGGAGGGCGGGCAGTGCGGTCGTGTGGGTCTGCTGAGGCGGCCAACCAGGCAGCTTTTACAGGATTAGCTTGCTGCTTTCAGGAAAGGTGCCAGGTGAGGCTAAGATGCCCAGTCAGATGGAGGGGGAGCCCTGGCAGGCGAGGGGCAGTATCAGAACATGGCTAAGTAAATATATGCTCCCAGGTTTGTGCCCCTCACCAATACCCAGCTTCTCACCCTCTTATAACGACACTACAAGGCCCCTCTGATTCCTGCCAGCTAGGACCCCTGCCTACCAAGCTTTCCTTGCCATTCCCATGATCGGGGCTATCCTTCCTCTGAGTTGGAAGTCCTGCCTGCTGTCTACTCTTAATCCCTCTGTGACACTTTAAAACCAGGGCCCCATTCCCAGGAGCAGGTGACAGGGCTGAGGGGTTCCTCCCTCTCCCCTCCCTCTCCATTCCCTACCCCCTGGGCTGACAGGTGGGGGAGACAAGAGAAAGCAGCTGGGCCAGGACACCTGTCCCCACCCAGCCAGCCTGGGCCCCACAGGCCTGCCAGGGGCATGGGGGAAGTCAGCATAGAGGCAGGCAGCTGTGGGGGCTGGAGGAAAGAGGCGCAGAGGGCAGGCAGAGAGGTGCCTGGGAAGGCCCGCAGCAGCCCCTTCCAGATTAGCCCTTCATCACGGTACATCTCCAACCATCATCACTCACGGAACACACAACACTTGCCATGCTCTGAAGGCAAAAAATATCGAAGTCATCTGTGCCACCCTCTTGCCTCCACGTTACTTGATCCAGCCAGGGTGGGAAGACCCCGCTAAAAGAAGAGACTCACTCCTCCTTCCCTCTCTTCCCTGGTGCTGTTTCCCTTGAGGTTTGGGGATGGGCTCTCTCTTACGTCTTAGTCCACAGAAGTGATGGAGAAGAGGCTCTTCCAACTCTCAAGCCCAGGTATTTGCTGGTGGGTGGGGGAGGGGAAATCATGATGCATAAGTAAGCGCTGCAGCCAGAGGGATTTGGTAAGACTTGTGGGGCGAAGTGTGGAGGGGGCAGGTTCTGAGACAAGAAGACAGCTGGTCAGGGAGGGCAGGGCTGGGCTCAACTTCCCGAGCTCATCCCAGGCTCAGACTGAGCCCTAAGTCTGGATGGAGGGCCCCACAGCGCTTCCTCAGTCCCTCCTTCCTCCCAAGATCCCTATCCTGGACACCAGTGGCACTGTCCACTCCCACACCAGTTCCCTGGGCCAGGCTGGGGCCACGGGTCTGAAAGGAAGGACAAAATGACTTTCTGAGCATCCACTCTGTGTGGGGCACCACACATTTTCCCACTGAACTCCTTTCCATTCCCATGTGAGGCAGGTGGCATCATCTCCCTTTCAAGATATGGAAACCAATTCAGAGATGGGCAGGGACTTGCCCAAGGTCGCCAGCAATAAGTGGCAGAGGTGGGCTGGTTGCTGAGCTAAGCGCTTCCTTGAACAACCTCCCTCTGCCTGTGAGTTATAGCGCATTCCTTCCAGGGCAGAGTCCCCAACTTCCGGGCCTGGAAGACTCCAGTCGGCCATGCCTCTGCCTTCAGACAAGTCCAGGCCTCTCGTGGCTCAGGCCTTCCTGCTCCATCTAGCCTCTCTCCTCATCCATCCCACAGGGCAGCTCAAGCGATTATTGGTGGGTACTTTTTTACTCAGGAGGGGTCTCTGCGGGTCTTTTGTTCCTGACCTCATGCCCTTGCCTTGTGAGCTTTCTCCCACAGCAGAAGACATTATCTTCTCAGGGAATCACAGCAACATCTCCCCTCAACTTGCCATCAAACCTTAATCCTCTACCCTTCTGCTAGGGAATCCCACTTGGTTAGTGCTTCAACATGTCATCTTTCTCTCAGGTTTCCCTGGGCCTGACTTCTAATCTCTTCCTTAACCTCAGACAAAAACACCTCCGAGCTGGGAAAGCTTGGGCAAGTCACGTAAATCTCTGAGACTCTGTTTCCCCAACTATAAAACACAGTTGTGGAGAGAAATAACTGGGTCTTCATATGTTACCATGCCCAGCACAGAGCTTGGCACACAGGGAAACAATAAATAGAAGTTTTTTGAGACATACCACCACACCCCTACCCGCTCTAAACCACCCCCTACCCCAGGATCTCAAAAAGTTTTAAGTTTTGTTTTCTAAAATATACTGAAAAAATATTTGTGTGGTGAGGTAGGGGGTGGGGAGGGGAGGATAGTGCCTGAGGGTAAAGCTCCCTTCACCAGGGAGCAAAAAAAGCTCCTTCTCTATATGCTTTCCTGGTCGGCCCAGCTCCTAGGGGAGTGGCCAAAGCACCCAGCCAGGGGCACTATGCCAAGGTCAGTGGCCAGGCCCAGAGCCCAGAGCCTCCTGGGAGGGTGAGTTTAAATGAGTAAATATGGTCCCGCCTGGGTGTGGTCTGCAACAGACCAGAGCCTGGGACAAATCCCTCCTCTCCCCTCTAAGAGGCTCCACTCTCACCTTACAGGAGATAGGAGAGAGACGAGACAGCAGGTACCCACCCTTTACCCCCTCATCCAGGCTACCAGGGTCCTGTGAAGAGTCACTGAATGTATCCCCCAATACTCACACTGGCCAGAAGCACAGCTTGACTCCCAGGAAGGGGAAGTTGTGGCCTAGGCCTCAGGAAAAGGCAAAAACTCAGATGCAGGGCCTTGAGGGTCATCTAGGGCAGGCCCCAAAATGCCTGAGGGCTCAGATGCAGCCTTGATACCTGAGTGGCTGTGCTCATCAGGATGAGTGGGGAAGACAACAGAGACCAGCCACAAACCACCGAAACACCCAGACGTTTGGCTCACTGAGAGACTGGGTGAACTCCTGTACACCTGGAAAGCTGAGGTCCCACGAGCAGCGACTTAGGCAAGGACACAACTGTCAGTGTGAGGGACACAGCCAGGCTGGGCCAAGCCACAGCGAGGGATAGATGGAGGAGGAGGGGCACAAAGGGCAGGGATGGAAGTCAACTAGGGCTCCTGACTCACAAGCCATGTTCTTTACCTCACAGACAGGGCTCCATCTGTCCATCTGTGGTCTAACCTCAACCCCTCCTGCTGCAATCAACCCTTCTCTCTTCAGAGTTCTTGCCATGCCCTTCGCCTTCTTGCCTCCAGTCCCCCACCCCATCCCCACTCCAATCCTTTAATCATCTTTGCCATTTGCTACCCCCGCCCCCACAGGGCGGCAGCTGCTCCGTGGGTGTCTACACACCCGAGTGTATGCATTGCACACCTTCATGCATGTGTGCCACTAAATGCTGCAGACCTGCCAGGCGCATCTGGGCATGTCAGTCTGCACAAGGCCCCTGCTGGGGGAAAAGGGGCCCAAAGGCTCACCCTACGACAACTCCTGGAGAAACTCTCCTCACAATACTTTCAGCTGCAGGCAAGGGGACAGAAGAGAAAATAAATATTCCAGGAGCCGAAGAGCACCATTCCCACTAGACCAAAGGTCAAGGTCTTTCAGCAGAGCTACCAAGAGCCACTGGAGAAGAAAGGGCTCTGAGATCCCCTCTGTGCCCAAACCAAGTTAGAATCATCTCTCTTTCCCCCACCTAGCCCCACTGGGAAGTTCTTCCTCTAGTGTAAGCTCCATCCAATCTGCTGCAATCGTGGATAGACAGAATGACATCAATCACAACACTAACAGGCATCCAGCCTCCAGAACATAGCTCCTAGCACCTAATACCTCCCCCTCCCCACATGAGTAAGTCACCAACCTGGGACAGATGGACAGACAGTTGACCAGACTCCGGCCACAGGACTGGCTCATAAAAGCCACCGGCGATTACAGTGATGCCGAGGCTGTGCTGGCCCCACCAACATCCCCTCCTTCCCTTGTAAAAGGAAGATAATTGCATCAAACCAGTTGGCCTAAGAGAGCCTGGAGAGTCCCAGCCATGGTCCAAGGGGGTGGGGAGAATCCACCACCATGGTGCCCAAGATGACAGGCCAAGGCCAGACCCAGAATCTTATCCTCGATGGCTGGTTCTGGGCCCACGCCTGATCCTACCTACTCAGATCTCAGGTGGACACCAACTATGTATGATTTGTGTCCATGAGGTCTAGGCCTATATTGCCCACCCACTTTTCTAAAGGTTCCTCCCTACCTACCTCCTCTTCTCTAGTAAGGCCACAACGCTCCTGAACTGGAAGTTCAAAGAAGCAGGGTCCTGGCTCCAAATACAACCAGGAAAATGTTGAACCCACTTATTTGTCCCTGGATTCCCCTTACCCCCATGGAGGTAGAGAGGTGAGTAACAAAACACCTACTACAAGGCCTGCAGCAGGCCAGAGTAACCACTGAGATTCTAGACCCAGTACCATACCAATCAGGAAGGACAGGAGGCCAAGTTAACCAGCAGGAGAGAGGTGATAGGATGCACAGAGGACCAGGCCTCTCTGGGTACTAGGGCCAGGGTTCCCCTCCTACCACACCACTAAGGGACCTTTCCAGGGGAGAGTCAGAGGAGGAGGGTGAGAGGGGCTGCACCAAAATCAATGAGGGTCTAACCCCAAGGCCTTCTCCTCTTATTCCCTCAGGACCAGGAGGCCTCCCCCAGCCTCCTTGCTGCTATTCTTCCTGCCCCTAACCTGTAGAGTCTCCCTTTCACCTTCTCCTCCCTTCACACCTCCCAGGAAAGACCCAAAGAAGATTTAACAAAACAAAACAAAAAAAAACCCTGCTGGAGAGAGATTATATAACAGCAGCCAGGAAGACTATCATATCTCCTGGCCTATGAGAAGAGCCAGGAGCCAAGAGAGACAAAGCCGGGAAGCCCGAGCCCCTTCAGCCCAGGGGCGCCAGGCGCACAGTAGGGTGGCCAATGGCCAGCACCTGCCACCCCTTCCAAGTCCTCCACGACTCTGTTCCAGGCAGACGGTACAGGAGACAGAAGCTCTAGCCCAACTCCCACACCAATCCTCCACCGTAAGGATTATGACACTCTCTGACTGGGTCCTTCTTCTCCCCTCAGACTAGGCCCTCCAAGAGCACAGATTGCATGTCTTCCTCCCTGGTGTCTGTCCCATATGAAGCTGTGCCTGAAAGAGCAGATAAACTAATGCGCTGACACAGATTTGCCGTGTGATGTCAGGTAAAAAGTTCATCATCTCTGGGTCTCTAAAGGAATTTGAGTGACAGCTCCTCCCTTCCTCAGAGTAACCAGAGACCGCTCCCCTTATAAATGCACACGCACACACGCACACACACACACACACACCCGTGTGTTGGAGGGCAGAGGGATTACAACAAAGAGAATACGACCACTGAGTCCCTGAGAGCCCAAGTGCCTGTGCTGAGGCAAGGAAGAAGAGCGACGCATATGTTCCCAAACCCATCCAGCGTCCCCCAATTACCCCGCATAAGCAGGTCCTCAGGCACCTCCATGCTAATCCCACCCCACCCCCCATCTTCTGCCCAACACACTGGGAAACCACAGGAAGGAAATTCATTCCCAGGCAGGCCGTGGGAGCTGGGAGAGCCAGGCTATAAGTCCTGGGGCGTTTGTGACCCAGAGGCCGCAGGGGGATGGACATCTGTGAACACTGACATGGGCCTTTTCAATGCTCTCCTTGCCTACTGAGACCTCTCTACTGGGAGTTTGGAGGATAGCGAGAAGTGGACAGCTCCCTAACCACAAAACACCCAATCTCGTGCTGGCCCAGGCTCCCCTCCTATCTAGAGGCCAGAGCAGCCCAAGGTCACCACCCCAGATGGCAAACTTCCCATGGTACTGGCTGGCCCCTGAATTGCTGGGCCCTAAATTTCTGAGACCCACTGAAGGGGTAGGAGGAAGGAGTGGGTTAGTGTCACCTCCCAAAAGACCTCAAGTGAGAGGGAGGTTCAGGAAAGGGGGAACACAGGATCTATCCATTGTACCCTCCCCCAGTCCGTCAACAATGCAGCGTGAGAGGAGGCAGAGAGAGCCCCCCACTCAGAAGGACAAACCTGTGATAACCCAATCATTGGCTGCAGGTGTGTCCACACCCAGGGGCCCCTATTTCATGGGGAGAGACCTCAAGAGGTCAGCCTGAATCACTGGGGGAGGGAGTCCCTTTCCCTCAACTCCATGAGACCCAAATATGATAAGAAGGAAGCCGACACTATGTTGTGAGACTAAATGAACTTTAGTCTCCTCGGCCCTCCCTTCCAAAAGCCCCCCAACTTTCCTTAGACCCCCATTTCCAGCCCAGTTCAGCCTGACATTGGAGAGAGGGACTGGAGAACTCTTGCCCAGATGTTGAACAGCTGCAAACTTCTGGTCGGGGGTTCTCCAGCTGGGGCTGCTGACAACCAGATCAGAGGTGTCAGGAAACAGGGCTAGGAGGTCCCGAAGAAGGGTCCCTAAGTGCCCACCTCCGTGGCGACTTTGCGTCCCAACTCCACAGACACCCCGCAAACACGAGCCCTGGACACACACACACTCACACACCCCAACCCACCACCCCGGTGTCATCTGAACAACATCCCCCTTCCCTCCCCCGCTTCCCAAACAGCTGCGGCTCCCCCCCCCGCCCCCACCCTCCCGCCGCCCTCCCAGGCCCCCTTCTGCATCATTTCGGGCCAAGGAGGAGGGAACAGGCGGCGCGAAGAGGGAGAGGGAGGGAGGGCCGGCTGTTAAAATGTCAGTCGCTCCCGGCTGTCACCGGAGACCCCCTCTGAGGATGGCACCCCTTCCCAGGTCACTCAGAAACCGTCGTAACCTCTGACCACCAGCAGACCGGCGCGCCCCCAAGCCGCTCGTCCCCACCCTGTCCCCTCAGCACCCAAGGGAATTACAGCCCACTCTACTTGTCCCCCACAGCCGACTCCCCAACACAAACAAACATTCCCCCTTGTAATCTCCCGCGAGCGTCACACGCAAACACGGCCCGCTCCGCGAGTTCCCCCCAGACCAGGGGGCCACCCCATCCCACCCCTCAGGGGGACGGTCTAGACCACCCTCCACCCCAACCCCAGGACGGGGTGGGGGAGGGGGCGCCTTAAAGTGGTAGGCACGTTATTTTTCTTTACTCACCGGCCCAGCTGGTGGAGAGGGATGTCGCGGCGAGGAGGGGGCAGCCCTCGCCCTTCGTCCGGGGGATCGTCAACACCGAGAAGCCGAAGCACCGGGCGGAGGGAATAATAAATGAGGCCGGCGTCCGCACGGGCCCTGGGCGGCGCCGGGGGGCCTGGGCCCCCGTTGCGGACGCGGGGGCGGGCAGACGGGCGGCGGGCAGGCGGGGGACTGGGGCCAAGCGCCCGAACCACCTCGGCTGTTGTTGATATTTTGCTTCCTTCCTCCTTTCGGGCTCCAAAGGTAACTCCTCCAGCCCCCGGGAGTCGAGGCCGACGTAGGCACAGCTCAGCCTAGCTTGAGGGGTTGGGGAACAGGGGTGATGGACAGGCGGGGGGGCCAATGGGAGGAACCGGTGGGGACTGGGCGGGGCCGGAGCAGGGGCGGTCCCGGGGACGCGGCCCCGCCCCTCCCTCCCTAAGGCCGGCCGGGCCGGGCCGGGCCGGGTCGGCCCTCACCCCCACCGCCCCCCCCAAGCAGGCTGCAGCGCCGGGAGTGGCAGATCCCTCCGCCAGCCGGACGGGAGGGAGGAAGGGACCCAGCGAGGCGAAGTAGGGAGGCGAGACCCAGAGGCCTTTAAAGGGATCGGCCCGCGCCTGTGGTCCCCCTCTGAGCACGCTGGGACGGCTGCCTAGTGCTGCTGCCACCATGCGCTCAAGGAGGTCCTTTCTGGGGCGGCTCCGCAGGCAGCGCACGCAGACACATGCACAACCTGTATTCCCCGCTTGTCAAAGGCCCGGGAGAGTTAGGAGGTGGGGGTCTAAATTTATCTAAATAAATAAAGGGGAGACTGTGTGGTGAAAAGATTACATCTCCCTCAAGTGTGAAGAAGCCCGACTTAAAAGGCCACATTCTTTCCTTAGAGCGTTACCTGAAGAGCTCGGCTGCTCCCTCTACTTGTGACAGGCCCCTTTCCCTCCCAAGGCCGGCCTTAGCAGACGCCCAGCAATTTAAAGGGGCAATTCATAGTTCTTGGGTGACCTAATCCCCAGAGCCAGCGGCCACAGTGCACTTACTACCGAGGGGGCAATTTAAAGGGGCGGGACCCTAATTTTCCCCAGCACAGGAGACACCCAAGAAGCAACTTATTAAAGAAGCAGTAGTAGCTCTTAAAAATGTAAAAAAAATTAAACTCCTGGTTGCCCCAGGGCGTGGTGAATCTCTATGTGCCCTACAACAGAAGTGTGGGTGCCATTCAGACTGGACAAGGACAGGCTTCCTCTCCAGCATCCCTGTTACCTCTAAGTCCTGCGATTTCTATCTAGAGTTTGGGGAAATGGTCGAATCTGGCTTAGATCTCAACCTTGCAGAACAGAAGGGTACTCAGTTCTCCACACACCCTGATTTCTATCTGGCTGGTTCTGATTTAATACACAAAGACTCAATTCTGAGTTAAGTGCTGGAGAGATCAATACAGAGAGAGGCAGCGTGTCATGGTGGTTAAAAGCATCATCTTTGGAGTAGTCAAGCTGCCTAAGTTCAAATCCTCACTCCGCCGTTTATTAACCAGGAACGCAGGCACATTACTTAAGTTCCCTATGCCCGGTGATCCTTGTGGGTAAAATGGAGATGGTGGTAATAGCACTCAACTCAGATTTGATGTGAGGATTAAATTCGTTCATGCAAGTAGATTGCTTAAAACAGTGCCTCATGCTGCGTTATAACTCAGATCGTTGGGTCAAGAACCGGACTGCAAGATCTCTTGAGGCCCCTGGTAGCCCATGCAAGCCTCAAAGGAGGCAAATTCAGCAGACTTGTACATTCTAGGACAGGAAGCCGGCAGGCTCTTGTTTCTTCGGCCTCGGTTTCCAACCCGCCCACTAGACCCTTCCAAAGTGTCCCACTTTGTCCCCAAATTTAACTTTTCAGTTCACTATCAAATCTGGGAGATAGGGCACCCAGCATCAGAAGATGTCAGTTCTCCCTGTCAGGCAGAGCTAGCTTGCCCAGAGGACTCAAGGGTAGGCAGTGGGAGCCCACCTGCCCCTTCCCAAAGACTTCCAGAAGAACAGAGCCTTGTGCCATGCCTGAGACTATGGCAGTAGCAGGATGGGAAGGTGCCCCCCCGCAAGTGGGGAACCTCCCCTCACTTATGGTCTCTATTTTTAGTGCTTCCCCAGGCTTTAGCTGGAGAAACCGTTTAGTCATCAGGGTGTTTATTTTCCGGCTGTTTCCGACGTCGGGAAAGCAGAATGTTGAGACTGGAGAGATCCTGGGCTGCTGGAAAAGGCTTCTTAGGAACAGGCCTGGGAACTCAGCCTTCAGGCCATTTGAGTCCCAGAGCGTATTAAAAAAAAAAAAAAAAGTGGGCAGGGGGCAGTCAAGCCCCCAGGAGACCAAGAGAGCTGGGTTCTCAGCTTGCTCCAGTTTTGAGGCTCTCCAAGCCAGGGACGCCTCTGGCCCCAGCTCTACTTCAAGGATTCCCTCCAAAAACGTAAGCGGCCCCAGAACAAATTCATTCCCAAGGCTGAGACCCCCAAACCCCCTCCCCAACCTCCTATAGATCAGTGTGGTTAGCCTCCCGCCAACCACAGCTCCAGCCAATCTCAAGCCTGAGGCAGCCTTGCCTGGGCCGTGATTGGCTGGCTGGTCCTCCCTGCCTTGGAATGTTGGGTCCTTAACAAAGGAATGAGGAAGGAAGGTGAGTCACCTGGTTGTTGTTGTTATTGGGCACTGTGGAGTCTGTTCCGACTCAGCGACCCTATCTATGTCCAACAGAAGAAAACACTGCCCGGTCCTGCGCCATCCTCACAATCATTGCTATGTTTGAGGCCACTGTGGCAGCCACTGTGTCAATCCATCTCATTGAGGGTCTTCCTCTGTTTCTCTGACCCTCTATTTTACCAAGCATGACGTCCTTCTCCAGGGCCTGGTCCTCCTAATAACATCCAAAGTACCTAAGATGAACTATTCTCCCTTCTAAGGAGCATTCTGACTGCACTTCCAAGACAGATTTGTTCTTGGGGCAGTCACCAGGGGAGGGTGTTAAAGGGCCAGGAGCAAAAGGGAAAGAAGAAAGGTAAGGAAGAGTTCAGTGGGGGAGATGGAGTGTCCCTTGGCCCCTGAAATGCTCAAATGGGAACTCACTAGAGAAGAGAGAGAGACAGGCTGTGGGATAATGGGGATAGAAGTTAGAATACCAAGAGAACTTCACAGGAGAGGAAAAGCAACAAACATGAGGTTTTGATTTCCACGGAGGATTAAGAAAGGGTCCAGGGAGTAATGTTGTTAGAGGTTAGATCCTAATAAGGACTTCCTGAAAGGGACTCACTAAATCTTTTTCTTCTAGCCCCTGGACTACCCATCTGAGAATCTTCTGGATGGAAAATGCCTGAAAGGGATCAGGCACCTGAATCTCATTTCTCCCCGTCTGGCTATCCACTCATCTTTCCTAGAGAGAACTCACCTAACAGCCCAAAGTCCCTATGAAAGCCTCTAGGACTCAGACATTTGGATGCCCACCAAAGTCCTAAACAGTGTGTGTACAACTCCTCTCTATGGTATCACCTTCATAAATTTATAGGCCAAACAGACACCAACAACTGTTATTCACACACACACCCAAATATCCCTAATCTAACAATTTGAAAAGGTCTTCCTCATCCTCATCCTCCAAGGGCTATCCTCCAAGGGCTGTTTCCCTTCCTGCTTTTTGTTCCATAACCCTGTGAAGACATTAATGTTGGTCTCATCCTCTATCTGCCTGACTGATTGGCCCCTTTCACCTTCCCCGCAGCCCCCCACCTTTATCCACCCCATGCTTTCCATCAGGCTGGTCATTCTTCAGTTGCTGTGTAATCCCAACAAAGGCCGCCATATCTACCACCTTGTTTGTGAGAGGAGCCATCAGCAGGTGTACTGGACGCTTCTCTATGTATAGTCTCTGTGTGGTAGACTCACATATCAATCACTCTGCCTCTTTGTAGAGTGCTCTCTACTCTGTGTACTTAAATCACCACATTGTCCCGACATTTTTGGTTTCTGATTTTGCTCTTCCCCCCCAGATCCTGAGTTCCTTGAGAGCAGCAATCTAACTTTGGGTCTGCAGGGCCTGGCAGGGCTTGGCATGGAATGCCGTCAGCAAATGTCTGTTACATGAATCTGTGTGTGTAGGTGTGTGTGTGTAGACCTGTGTATCTGAACTAAGGTTATCAAAACTTTATTCAACGCCTCTGTCCATAATAACTGTGCTAGCCCAAGGATGGAGCTCTGGTCTGGGGCCCAGATGGGTCCCACTCTGGAACGGAGTAGGGGGGGTGGAGTTGGGCAGAGCGGTGTTCAAGGCTGAACAGTAGATCTGTGCCCAAGCTCAGTGTCAGGGGTGCCTGGGGCCAGGCCTCGGGCAAAGGGCAGAGGCCCCACCCTGGAACCGAAGGGGGCACGGAAGGGATGCCAAAGCCGGGTCCTCGGTCAGTGCATCCCCCTGCACGAGCTCCCTGCCCCCGGCCTGGGCAGGATGTGGTGGCAGCTGCAGGAGGGTGGGCAGGATGTGGAGGTGGGGGCAGCTGAAACGCAGCCTGACAGTCTTCTCTCCAACTCCTCCCTCCTTCCCTCCCCCCACCCGCCCCCTCCTGGTCACGTGCTTCCAGACCCGGCACCGACGGACTATTTCCCCCAGTCCGCGGAAGAACATAATTGACTTCGCAAATCGTGTCACGACCGACTTCAGCTGTTCCACGCCTTTCTCTTGTCCATTACGCAGGAAGAAAAGTTTGTCCAGTACACATTTCTTTAAAGCTCTGATCACTAACCCGAGAATGGTCCCTTTAAATGCAAATAACCTTCCTTCAAACTCGCCCCCCTACCCCCACCTCAACTTCTCTCCTAGTGCCCAGACTCCGCCAGCTGCCATTGACGTCACGCGTGCGTCAGCGTCGCCAGCCCAACCAGACGGCACGTGGGGGGAAGAAGGTGGTCTTAAAGGGCCAGACGCTCGCGGCCTGCCGGGCTCCTGCTGTGAGATTTGGCCTAGGACCAGAGTAATGAGATGGGAGGTGGGGAAGGCTATTGGAGCAGGAAGAAATGCAGGGTAGACGTTAGGAAGGACTTCCCAAAGTAAGAGGGTGTATTCTGAGTCAAGTCTTCCCCAAAAGTTTCAGTATTTGCGCCTGGGAGAGAAACCCAGAAAGAGCAGAACAACTCAGGTGGTAAAGGAGGTTTGTCATTTAAACCAAAACCAAACCTATTGCCATCCGGTTGATTCCGACTCATAGCCGCCCTGTAGGACAGAGTAGAACTGCCCATAGGATTTGTAAGGCTGTAAATCTTTAGGAAAGTAGACTGCCACGTTTTTCTCCTGCAGAGCAGCTGGTGGGTTGGAACTGACTTCTTGGCTAGCAGCCGAGCGCTTAACCACTGCACCACTGGGGTTCCTTTTAGCTTTTAAGACCTATCCAATTATAATTTTAGCCTTCCCCCATCCCTGCCCACCATATCCGCTAGAGCAGGAACTTCTTTCACTTCTGTATCCTCAGCACCTAGAACAGTGCCTGGCACTCATAGTAGGTGCTCAGTTTAAATATTTGTAGGATGGATGAATTAATCCTTTGAGTCCAGTGAAAACCCACCTCCTTTAGGAGGCTTTCCCTGATTGCCCCACCCAAACTGCAAGAAACACAGTTAGAGGCAATAGCACTCTCTTTTGAACAGCCGCAGCATTTAATGAATTGTCTTTCCCTTCCATGCCTTAGAGACTGCAGGGCAGTGGTTAAGGGTATAGAACTTGGAATCATGTAAACCAGGGTTCCAGTTCCATTTTTACTGTTTATTAGTTTAGTGACCTTGGGCAAGTCTCTTCATCTTAGTTCTAATGTCTGTCAAATGGGGCTGATGCCACTTAGACCACAGACTTGCTGTGAGGATTAAATGTGACAGTTTTTGTGACCCTGTTACATGGTTACCTATTGCATAGAAAGCACTCAGTGATGGCGGGGAGTAGGTTTTAAGATGGCCGTCTCCTCTACTTAACTGTGAGCTCCTTGAGAACAGGGTCCTTGCCATACTAATTTATTCCCACCACCAAGCACAATCCGAAGCACTTTAAAAATGTTTGTTGAATGAATGAATGAATGATTTCAGTATTTCCTGAGATCTGACCTTCAAGCCCTCCCCCTGAAGTTGTTACCCAAAGGGAGAAAATGTTACAAATGCCCATTCCCCCCACCCAGCCCTGGTCCAGGCCCCCTGCATACTCCAGGTTTTAAAGCTCTGTGGTGGAGCCTACAGGTAGACTTGGGGAAAGAATCTAATCTCTGCAGTTGGCCCGAAAGTATTATGCAAACAAGCCACAAATGATTGGTTTGTAATGGAGACCTGAGGGAGGCCTCCCTAGCTCTCCACAGCCCCAGCTCAGATGCTGAAACCCTGTCCCAGGAAACCCAGGCTGGGCTTCTGCCAGGGACAGAGGACACTAAAAAGAGCAGGAAGAGGGGCGCTTTTCGCCTCTTCACAGTTTCTCAGCCTAGAGGCTAACCCATCTTCAGCCTTCTCTTCTGGAGCCTAATCCACACCCCCCATGCCCCTCACCAATTCCTCCCCTCTCTTCAGCTCTGCCTCCCACCCTCCTAATCTTCACCCTCCCACCCCAGCCTCCCAAGGGTTATAGTGAGGGGACCACAGACCTCCTATCACCTGATTCCAGCTCCTTGGCCAGAGGAGCAGTAGCCACCTTGTCCTGGTTCAGCCTGTCTTGCAGCTGCTTATCGATCTGATTTTCAATTTCTGTCACCATCTCTGAAGTAGAAAGACTGACACTTAGACAACAGAAGGGACTTCCTGCCAGGGGAGCAGCTTAACGGAAAGCAGTGAGAGCTCTCTCCTTCCTTGAAGACCGGGAAGAAATGGTGAGACCCTCCTCTGGCTGAGGGCAACCTGTCAACCCAAGGAACCCTAGGGGGTGAGAGTGGGTTTCCCCCACAGGAATCTCCCATCAGCCTTGTTGCTGGCTCCACCCTCTGCAGGGGTGGGGTGAGCCAGGGAGCACTCTGTGTTCCAGAAAACCCTAAAATAACCCGCCTTGGCTGTCCGGCTGCTATTTCTGTCCGTCTTGTTTAATTATTCAAACCCAAGTTGGGGATTGTACTATAAAAAGCTCTCTTACTTGGGGACCCAAGAGAGCTGGGAGACTGGCCAGGTTGCAATAGCACCAGACCACAGGGTTTTGGGTGAGGTCACTTGGTCCCGCCTCCTGTCTGAAAGTCCTTTCTGTTATCTGCCTGCTTCGTGTGCTAGAAGGCTGAATGCAGGTCTTCCTCCCTAAACCTCCCTCATGCCCTCATTTCAGCACCCCTCCAACCCCGTCCTGCCTGGGAGCTGGCCTCTGCCCACCCCCCTTTACTCTGGAAGTATTTCCTCTCAGCTGCCCCTTTGCTCAGCTGCTCCCTAGTCTTAGATTTTTATCCTACAGATAATATCATTCTGTGTGTAAGGAACGTAGAGACATCAAAAAAAAAAAAAAAAGAGAGAGACATTAGACACTAAAAAGTCAGACTCAGGCATCGGGGACTGAGGGTAGTGCGATGGCAGGGAGCTTAGGTAAAGGGAACAAGTTGAGGTGGGCGCAGAGACAGGAGATGGACCCGCGCCCTTGGAGGGGACTCAATGTCAGCTAGGGCCAAGACAGGGGTGGAGGGGGTGGGTACCATTCCTGGTGGGGCAGGGTCCTGACCATCCCAGGTGCCGAACCTCTTCGGGGGCCTCTCTGGGGAACTCTGACATCATGGCAGAGGGGAGGCAGCAGGGAGGACCTTCCTTCTCTTCTGGACCTAGTCTTCTAGTACTCCAGAAGTCCAATGTCAGTTTCCACTGAAGCCCAGGACATGCTGAGGGAGGAAAGCAAGACTCCCCTGGGGACCTCTTCTGTGACCCCTCCACCACAGGCCTTTCCGGGAAAGGAAGGAACAAGGGAGTGTGGTCATGGTTGCTGTGGCAACATGGGGTTGTCAGGGGTGACCAGTACTTGGCCATGGGAAGTGAGGGGATTCAAGTTAGTGAGGGGAGAATGGCAGTTACACAGTCTAAACAGGAGAGGGTGCAAGAGAACCTGGGGCAGCCACAGATACCCCAGAGACAAATACACGTGGACATGGAGTTACAGGATGGACACAAGGACAAGGGGCAGCAACAGTGACATTTGAGCCCTGAGAGAGGGAGAGACCACTGGGGCAGACCCAGAGACCCAGGGCAGAGAGAGGGGCAGACAGGTAAGAATACAGGAGAGTAGGGGCCAGAAGCCCAGTGTGGGAGGGGGAGCAGCAGCCGGCACAAGCTGGAGAAAGGGGAGTATGGCAGGACTTTCCAAGAGTCAGTCTAGGACCTGCAGGTTAAAAAAGAGCCTTGGGTTTCACACTCAGGCCTATTTTGGGGCTTGTTCCCACATGTTCCTGTCAGCAAGCAGCAGCTCCTGTAAGGTCCAGCCTGGCTCTTCCTGCTGCAGCTGCTACTAGAGCTACAAGGGGAGGTTGCTGAGGTACGGGGAAGAGGTGCATCGCTGCTAAGCAACAAGAGACTGTGTACCTGGAGGCCATCGGAGGAGACCCTGGCACCATTTGTGCCAGGGGGAGCAGGGAGACAGCCAAAGAGGCAGGATGGACAGAGCTCAAGGCCCCCTCAACCCATCCCTCCAGAAGTGTGTTAATGAGTGTGTAAGTGTGTGATCCTTCTCCAGGATGCTGACTGTGGGTGCACACTGTGTGACATTCGTCAGACTATCTCTGATCACTGGCAGGGGTGTGGGCGGGGGCTGGAGATGAAAGACAAGGTTAAGCATCTTTCACAGGACAAATCTGGTAGGAGGGGTTGAGGACTTGCCCTGTCTGTTAAAAGGTAGGGGCCTTTGTGGAAATGCAAAGGCCTAAAGGTGGAGGCTTGGTGGGGAGACTGAGTGGAAAGAGAAGCTGGTTGGAACATGCACCGGCCTCCCAGTCAGACAGAGGCTCTGGATGGTGCTCCAGGGAGGTGAGGTCCCTCACCCACCCAGCCACCTGCAGGAAGTCTGCTCCCAGAGCTGAAGCACTCGACTGTGTTTTCTTACTCTATTGTATTATTTTGATTTTCTTGTTTTATTTTTAGGTTGACTGGAGTTTGACAGAGGTAACCATCAATAGGGAAAGACTCTACTCTTTGGCCTTTGAGCCCTGTCACTCACCCAGTGGCATCTCTACCAGGTCTGTGGACCTGGCATAAGAGAGCAGCCCAGGCCTTCACTCAGTGTTGACACAGGCATGTCACCACTCTTCTTCACTTGCTTCCTTCACTGGCTCAACCCCTTCTTTCCAGACAGGGTGTGGGAAGTAGTAAGGGGTGGGTACCGCGGTGGTCGACACCAGCCGATCCTTCTGTGGTGACAGTCGGCTTGCTGGTGTCTCAGCAGGCTTCAGTTGTCCCGTCAGATACTCCGCTGGCCAATGTCGCACGTACTGGTTAATATCTTCTTGCTGTCCATCCTGGCATGGTCCCCGAATACCACAGGGAACGGGGTGTGCTTCAGCCCCCTCCTTCTCTCAGGAAGGACTGGGAAGTTACCAGTCCTCCATCTCACACACTGCAGACTGGCTGTCCAGAGGGCTGTATTGCTGAGAGACACAGGGGCAACGAGAGGCCTTCTTATTCCTGATCCCTGTGAAAAATACAAAGTTGGGGATCAAAAAGGGTGCAAGCTTGTTTTGTTTTTATTGCTGCTATATCCCAAGCACTCTGAAAGGCAGTATGTGCACTACTTTAATCATCGTACAATAAATAGCCCATTTGACATAGAATTGTCATCCTCACTTTACAGATGATGGGACCCAAGCTCAGAGAAGTTAAGGAGCATGCTGAAGTTTACACACCAAGAAGTGCCTGTGAGATTCCAACCAAAGCCTGTCTGACTGGGCCCAGTCAAGGGTCAAAGGTGAAAAGGGCTTCAGTTCACCATTGCTGAGGTGACTATATGGTCACAAGGACACTGGAGGAGCCTAGGACCCCACATACATGGAGGGGAGGCTCCAGAATATAGTTAGGATAACAACCTCGTGAGTTCAGTGTTGCAAGAACTAATGAGGAAGCAAAGGGCACTCAAAGGTCTGGTATGGCCACATAGGGACCTCTGAATTGCTCACATTCAGAAAAGACCAGGAGAGAAGGCTGGGTCAGACAGACCTGAGATCCAAAGCTGGTTTGTCATTTCTAGCTGTGTGACTTTGGGTGAGTTACTGACCCTCTCTGAGCCTCAGTTTCCTCAGTGATACTATGAGGGTGATATTCATAAAGTGCTGCAAAAATTACAACAATCAAGTAAACGATACACACATGGTGCTTTGCACTTAGTTGGCAGGCAACAAAGCCCCTCTCCTTCCATCCCCTACAGAAGGGGAAGAAGGCATGTAAACAAGGACAAATTTAAGAGGGGTATAAGCCTGTAGGAATGGTACAGGAAGCCCAAAGCCTTGCAGAAGTTTGTGAGCTGTGCAAAGGACAGCCAAAAAAAGGTCTGTCTCAGGAGGCGGGGTCATGTATGGAGCAAGAGTATCAAGACAGGGCTAGTCCTCTGCTGGGGCAAGTGGAGCAATGGCAACAGATGACAGAGAGAAAGCACAACTCCCAACTGCTATTTTCTCCCTATCTCTCCCAAGACAGGTATTTAAAGTGAAAACAAAAGATCTCTGTGTGGTGCAAATGGTTAATGTGCTCAGCTACTAACCAAAAGGTTGGTGGTTCAAGTCCACCCAGAGGCACCTCGTAAGAAAGGCCTGGTGATCTACTTTCAAAAAATCTGCCACCGAAAGCCTATGGAGCACAGTTCTACTCTGACACACATGGCATAACCATGAGTCGGGATTGACTCGACGGCAGCTGGTACTGGTATTAAAAGAACTGAAGTCCAATTAAATGTCTTAACTGTCTCCACTCTGTGAAGTTCAACAGAAGCACTGAAGGCATTCACACAGATGTTGTGGTGGCAATGCCCCCATCTGTGAGGAATTTTGGATAATGGAGGAGGTGCCAAAAGACTGGAGATGAAAACAGGAGGTTCCAAGAGAGGGGAAAGAGATTTTTCAAAACTCCAGGCTTTAACCCCTACAACAATTTTAGAAGATTAGAAAAGAAAGCAGGAAAGCTAGCGGGGGTCCACTAATCCCTGGCTGCTGGAGTGAGTTTGGTAATCACTTGGGGGATAGAATTGCGTCCCCCAAAAATGTCTTGTCAATTTGGCTAGGCCACAATTCCCAATACTGTGTGATTGTCCACCATTTTGTCATCTGATGTGATTTTCCTATGTGTTGTAAATCCTAATCTCTGCCTGTGGTTAATGAGGCAAGATTAGATTATGTCAAGGAAGATTAGGGTGGGATGTAACACCCTTGCTCAGGTCACATCTCTGATCCAATGTAAAGGGATTTTCCGTGAGGTGTAGCCTGCATCACCTTTTATCTTACAAGAGAGAAAAGGAAAGGGAAGCAGGCAGAGGGTGGGGGACCTCATACCACCAAGAAGGCAGCATCGGGAGCAGAGTGCGTCGTTTGGACCTGGGGTTCCTGTGCAGAGAAGCTCCTAGTCCAGGGGAAGTGTGATGACAAAGACCTTCCTCCAGACCCAACAGGAAAAGCCTTCCCCTGGAGCTGACGCCCTGAATTTGAACTTTTAGCCTACTTTACTGTGAGGAAATAAATCTCTCTTTGTTAAAGCCATCCCCTTGTGGTATTTCTGTTGCAGCAGCACTAGATGACTAAGACAGGGGGGTTGTCAGAAATGCTGAGAATCTCAACCCTACTGCAGATCTGTTGTCGTTAGGTACCATGCAGTCAATTTTGACTCATAGCAACCCCATGTGACAGAGTAGAGCTGCCCCATAGGGTTTCGTAGACTGTACTATAGATGATTCAAGTGTACATTCAAGACTGAGGAGCCCTACTGATGCCTATTCCTTAACCCTATAGGCAGGTGGGTGAGTTTTAAAGGTGCCATTGGAAGGTAGGAGTTCCTTCAAGGGCCTCGCCCTCCAGGGAGGTTGTTGAGGAGAGGCTGGGTGTGAACAGGGTTCTGCCTGCTTTGCCCCTTTGGTTTCTTTCACTTGTTTCACACAGTGGGCTTCCGAGTAAGCTTGCCTTTGCAGAGCTGGGCTGCAGCGGAAAGATGCTTGTTATGAAACATCTATGCTCTGCAGTGCTACGTAGCCTCACGAGGGCTGAAGTGGATCTAGGCCCACTGACATGGAAAGATCTCAGAGACAAATTGTTTCATGAAAAAAAAAAAAGTCTCAGAGCAGCCTGGTAATATCAGGCTATTTACACAAACAAACACATATGGGTATGTGTGTATTAATCAATTGTCTAGACTTAGTAGCCTAAGTTTGGAGTCCTCCGGTGGGACAAATGGTTAAGTGCTTGACTACTAGTCGAAAGGTTGGCCTTTGAACCTCCTCAGAGGCGCCTTGGAAGACAGGTGTGGTGATCTGCTTCTGAAAGGTCAAAGCTTGAACATCCTGTGGAGCAGTTCTACTCTGCACACGTGTAGTCACCGTGAGTCGGAATCAACTGGACAGCAACTAACAACAACAGTTACTTGAAACAACAATCATTATTGTTATTGCTGTGGCTTTGGGGATCGGCTGGGTTCAGCTGGGTGATTTTCACTCAGGGTCTCTCATGCTGTTACAGTCTGACAGGGTTTGGAGTGGGAATCATCTCAAAGGCTTCCTCACATATCTGCCATCTGGGCTGGGAACCCTCAAACAGGTGGAGTGTGGAATAGCTAGGATTCGTTGGGTATCTCTCTCTTTGTGTCTCTCATTCTAGTCTCTCCTTGTGGTCTCTTGAGCTTGGGGACGTCAGACTTACAAGGTAGGTCAGGGCCCAAAAGTGTGTGTCCTAAGATGGAGAGGCAAGGTGAATCAGTATTACCTTCTATAATCTAGCTTTGGGGGTCCCCTCTTGTTACTGCTGTCATACTCTATCAGTGGAGGCAGTCACAGAGGCCTGCCCAGGTTTCTGGGGAGAGGACAGAGCCTCTACCTCTTGATGAAGAGGGGCAAGGTTTTAGAAGAGCATGTGGGATGGGAAATGTTGTCGTGGCCACTTTTGGAAAATACATTCTACCATAATAGGTGCATACACGCGAACGCAAATATACAGGAAGAAGGCCTGGAAGGATTTATACCAAACTTAACAAGGCTTACCTCTGAGGAAGGTGGGTTGCAGATATGTATTACCTTCCATTTATATGTATTACTCTAGTCTTTTACAATGAGATGATATAAACAAAAAAAAACCTTGTTGCTCTTGAGTCGATTCCACCTTATAGCAACCCTGTAGGACAGAGTAGAACTGCCCCATAAGGTTCCCAAGGAGTGGCTGGTGGATTCGAACTGCTGACCTTTTGGTTAACAGCCGAATTCTCAACCACTACACCGTATAGATATTATTTTATTTGTTTAAAGAAAAGAAAACTAAAGAGAAGAAAGTAGGAAGAGAAAAACAAAAACAAAAAAACTTTGCTGTAAACCCCTTATATTAAAAGAATTTGGCATTTCTGGGAAATGTTGCATAATGGGTCTGCATTTCATGAAAGCGTTTAATGAGGTTGATTATAATATCTTTTAAATACGATGCAGAAATGTGGACAGGATGATTCATTCACTCAACAAATATTTATTTAATGCCTACCGTGTGTTAATTGAACAGCTAAACCCAAAAAATCTTGTTAACAGATCTGAGTCAGCTTAGAGGGACATCTCTGATAGCTCCATCTATTGCTTCATTCTGTTCAGCACTTTTATCTGGAAAGAGAAAAGGCAGGCTTGTCAAGAAGGTGGCATCGTGGTGCAAAAAGACTTCAATAAAAATGTTCAGTTTCACTGTTCCAGTTACCTATTGCTGTAGCAAACTACCTTAAAACTTAGTGGCTTAAAACATTATTTTTTTGTTATGGTTCTGGGCTTGATTGAGCTCAGCGAGACGGCTCTGACTTGGGTCTCTCATGTGGTTGCAGACAGACAGTGGCTGGAGGTGAAATCATCTCAAAGGCTTCCTCAGATATCTACTTGTCAGCTAGGACCCTGGCCTTCGCTTGACTTCTCCATGTGGCCTCGGCTTCGTTACAGCACGACAGTAGGGTTCCAAGAACAAACGCCCCAAAGGACCAGGAGGAAGCCATATTGCCTGTTATGACTTAGCTTCAAAAGTTACATAACCTCACTTTCACTGTAGTCATAGGCCCACCCAGATCAAGGAGAGGGAACACAGATGCCCTCTCTCAAAGGGAGGAGTGTCAATGCCATGATAAAAAGAACATGGGGGACAGGAGATTTTGTTATGGCCACCTTGGAAAATCAATCTGCTACAGTCACTATCAAAGAAATTAAAACCAAGCAACGATGCTTGCATTTTTAAATCAACAATTGATGCAGTTAACACAGAGTAAAAGCCAAGTCCTTCTGTATCAGGCCAGATTGGCTAAATTATGCTGCAGTGATAACTATGCCCCAAATCTCAGTAGCTTAAAATAATAAGGGCCTTGGTGTCAGGCATTGGTGGCTGTCTTTCCAGGGTGCTACTAGCTCGTGACTCAGCTTATGACACATGTCACACACAGGGTGGTAGGGAAGGCTTGGCTCCACATAGTCACTCAGGGACCTAGGCTGATGGAGGCTTTACCATGTTGTAGCTGCACCATCTGGAACACAGACACCACGTCAGAGGAAGAAAGACAAATGGGATTTTCACTGCCTGAGCCTGGAAGTGGCACACTCCACTCCCACTCATTTCATTAGCCTGAGCTAGTCACATAGCCTTGCCTAACTGCAAGGGATCTGGGAACTGTAGCAGAGCAAGTGGAGTATTTGGCCGGTGCTTGGTGGTCTCTGCCACCCCTTATTCTGGCCTATAAGACCATACATGACCTGCCCCTCCACATTACTTCTCAGACCTCTTCTCCAGATATCCAGGTGGCTCCCCTCTTTACCTCCTTCAAGTCATTGCTGACATATGTCTTCTCCTCCATGAAGCCTCTCTTAATGACCCTATTTAAGTTGCAATCCAATCCTTCCCTTCTCCCCATCCTTGCTGATTTCCAAAGCACCCATTGCTTCCAACATACTATATGACTTACATCTTTATAGTATCTATATCTGCCTTTCCCTGCCACAACATCAGCACCATGAGGGCATGGATCTATGGCTCCTTTGTTCAATGATATATCCCAAGTGCCTAGGGCAGTGCCTAGTGTATAAAAGGCACTTAATAAATATTGTTGAAGGACTGAATTTTTTAAAATACTTGCTGTTGGCAAGGTTGTGTAAGACTACCACTTCGGTGTCATATTAGTGGGGCTATAAATTGATGCAATACCCTTTTTTTAAACAACCTTTTTATTTTGGAATAAATTTAGATTCACGGAAAAGTTGGAAAGATAGTACAGAGTTTCCGTATCCCCCATCACCCAGCTTCCTCTAAGGTTAACATCTTACATTACTACAGCACATTTGTCAAAACTAAGAAACCAAGATGAATTATTAACTGAATTCCAGCCTTTATTCAGATTTCAACAGTTTTCCTACTAGTGTCCCCTTTTCTGTGCCAGCATTCAATCCAGGATACCACATTGCATTTAGCAATACATATTTTTTAAATGTTTCTGTTCCTTGTAGAGAAAGGCGCTCTCATGCTACACCAGAGGGAGGGTAACAGAGAGGTTTTGCAACTGCCAAAAGGGCAGGTTTGTGTTGATTTGCAATTAAGTCAGACTGGGCCTCTTTCTGGACCCTGAGCCACTGGCCCCAGTAGTTTGCACCAGTTTTTCCCTACTTTCTTTTCCCTCTTTCTGCCTGTTAATTGGTACAGATTTTATGGAGGACATTAGGCCCTGTATAAAAAGACCCTTTATAAACTTTGGACACTTTGACCTAGCAATTTCCCTTTTAGAAATGTAGTCCAAAGAAATAAACCTGGGCACAAAGATTTATGTACAAGGACATATCAGGAAGGAATTTTTCTAAGCAAGATGCGGTGCTGAGGAATTTGGCGAGTAGGGATTTGTTGGGAGGGTGCTGAGTAGCACTCGGCGCTGTAGGAGTGAGATGACTTACCTGGGAAGGATGGCACTCTGGCCCCTCTGGGGATTCCACTGCTAGAAATGGTGGTTGTCTCTCCAGGCTGCTGCCAGCTAGTGACTCAGCTCCAACTGGCTTCCCTTCTTGGGTTCCTCCCTCAGAATTCAGATTCCCAAGATGGCAGGGAAGAGAGTCTAAGTGGCTGGTCTAGGGTCATGAGCCCGCACCCAGGTCAATGGAAGAGAGGTTCTGCTTTTATCCCCACCAGTCCTGTGGAGGGAGTTTCCTAAAGGTGGAGACTCAGAGAAAACAAATTAACAGACAACCACCACAGAAGATTTGCAACACAGCATTACTGGATATATCAAAACTAGAAACAGCCTAAGTCGTAATTCTATAGTTACAGCCCACTTAACATGGGGGAAATGTTTACAATGTTCAATGGAAAAAGCAGATTACAAAGTAAGATGTATGGTGTCATTCTGAGGAACCCTGGTGGCCCAGTGGTTATGCACTAAGCTGCTAACTGAAAGGTCGGAGGTTGAATCCTACCAGCCACTCAACAGGTGAACCATGGCAATCTGCTTCCCTGAAGAGTAAAACCTTGGAAAACCTATGGGGCAGTTCTACTATGTCCTATAGGCTCGCTATGAATAAACTCTATGGCAGTGGGTTTTAGTGTGATTCTGACTACATATAATTTGAAGAAAAAACGTCAAAATGTTATAAGTGGTATCACTTTGTGATGGTATCATGAATTTTTTTTTACTTTTTTAATGTTTTATAAATATTCTGTAAATATATATAATAATCAGGAAAAACAATAATTTTTTTTAAAAGTTCGTACTGCTTCTCTGACTAATTTCTGTTCTAATATTCTATTCTAAGGAAAATAATTAGAAATGCAAATCAAGATCTTGTGTAAAAAGATGTCCATTATAGAGTTATTTATAATAATGAAAATGGGAAACAACTGTTCAATATTATAAGAACGTTAAGTACATTAAATATATGGGTATATTACCGACATTTATGGGAGTCCTTGGATGGTAAAAAAAAAAAAAAAAATTTTTTTTTTTTTGGATGGTGCAAATGGTTGAACGCTGGACTACTCATGGCAAGGTCAGTGGTTTGAACCCACCCAGGGGTACTTCGGAAGAAAGACCTGGTGATCTGCCTCCAAAAGGTCAGACTTAAAAACCTTATGGAGTGCAGTTCTACTCTGCAACACATGGGGCCATCACGAGTTGAAGCTGACTCAATGGCAATTGGATTTCACTGGTTTTTAGACAGTTATAATGTTTTTGAGGAAATTTTAAAAACACAGCAAAATATTTTTCATGGTTAAGTGAATAAAGCAGAATCTAAAATGGTATATGCACTATGATGATCTCAGCTACTCCGTCTCTCTAGTTTAATTCTACAGTACTAACACATTCTTTTTTTAATATATAATTTTTATTGTGCTTTAAGTGAAAGTTTACAAATCAAGTCAGTCTCTCACACAAAAACCCACGTACACCTTGCTACACACTTCCAGTTACTCTCCCCCTAATGAGACAGCCGGCTCTCTCCCTCCACTCTCTCTTTTCCTGTCCATTTCGCCAGCTTCTAACCCCCTCCACCCTCTCATCTCCCTGCCAGGCAGGAGGTGCCAACATAGTCTCAAGTGTCCACCTGATCCAAGAAGCTCACTCCTCACCAGCATCCCTCTCCAACCCATTGTCCAGTCCAATCCATGTCTGAAGAGTTGGCTTCGGGAATGGTTCCTGTCCTGGGGCAACAGAAGGTCTGGGGGCCATGACCACCGGGGTCCTTCCAGTCTCAGTCAGACAATTAAGTCTGGTCTTAGAGAATCTGGGGTCTACATCCCACTGCTCTCCTGCTCCCTCAGGGGTTCTCTGTTGTGTTCCCTGTCAGGGCAGCCATCAGTTATAGCCGGGCGCCATCTAGTTCTTCTGGTCTCAGGATGATGTAGTCTCTGGTTTATGTGGCCCTTTCTGTCTCTTAGGCTCGTATCACCTTGTGTCCTTGGTGTTCTTCATTCTCCTTTGATCCAGGTGGGTTGAGACCAATTGATGCATCTTAGATGGCTGCTTGCTAGCGTTTAAGACCCCAGAGGTCACTCTTCAAAGTGGGATGCAGAATGTTTTCTTAATAGATTTTATTTTGCCAATTGACTTAGATGTCCCCCGAAACCATGGTCCCCAGACCCCTGCCCCTGCTATGCTGGCCTTCAAAGCATTCAGTTTATTCAGGAAACTTCTTTGCTCTTGGTTTAGTCCAGTTGTGCTGACCGCCCCTGTATTGCATAGTACTAACACATTTTTATACCACATTAGTAAAGTAGGTCCTCTGGAACGTTCTTCTCAAACTATCTGTAGTGAAGGATGAATTTTTAAAATTTGCAGTCTGTTATGGGCTGATTTTTGTAAGGTACAATGAAAACAAGTTACTATAAAAATGAAATTAAGAGGCCTATAAAATAGAAGCCCCAATGTTTTATTATTAGGCTTAGGTGTAAAATTACTAGCAGCTTGCTGTAAGTTTCTAAAGGCTTGCCCTCAGTTTCTGCACTTACCTGGTTGTGGACCAGTAACAGCTTACAGACTTGACTTTGAGAAGCACTGCTCGAGAAGAAGGGACGTGCCAGTCCTGTGTTGCTCCCGTCTCAATTCTGAGCCAAAGTGTGTGTAGGCTTTCCTTTCCAAAAGAGTCATATAAGCTCATTAAAATAATGGCACAGAAGGACACCTCTCCTCATTCCCACTCCCCAAACGTGAGCACTGCTAAGTTTCTATGTGTCATTCCAAACAACGTATACCTTTGACAGCTTCTCACATCAGCACACATGGATCTAACTCATTCTTTTTACTGGCTGTACAACGTTCCATAGTGTGGCTGCTACTGAGTTAATTGCCATTACAAAAAATGCTGCCACAAATACTCCAGAACTCTTTGCCTACCTATATTCTTGCTGGATATGTACACTTGCATTTTTTTAAAATAACAGCTTTATTGAAATATAAGTCACATACCATAAAAGCCACCCTTTTAAAGCATACAATTCAGTGGTCTTTAGTATATTCACAGAGCTGTGCAACCATTATCACTAATTCCAGAACATTTTCACCCTAAAACAAAACGCTGTAGCCATTAGCAGTCACTCTCTAGTCTCTCCTCCTCTCATCCCTGGCAATCACCAGTCTTTTTTTTTAATTGTGCTTTAAGTGAAAGTTTACAAATCAAGTCAGTCTCTCACACAAAAATGTATCTGCACCTTGCTATGTACTCCTAGTTGCTCTCCACCTAATGAGACAGCAAACTCCTTCTCTCCACCCTGTATTCCCCGTGTCCATTCAACCAGCTCCTGTTCCACTCTGCCTTCTCATCTCCCCTCCTGACACGAGCTGCCCACAGAGTCTCCTGTGTCTACTTGAGCCAAGAAGCTCACTCCTCACCAGTATCATTTTCTATCTTACAGTCCAGTCCAATCCCTGTCTGAAGAGTTGGCTTTGGGAATGGTTCTAGTCTTGGGCTAACAGAAGGTCTGGGGACCATGACCTCTTGGGTCCTTCTAGTCTCAGTCAGATGATTAAATCTGGTCTTTTTACTTGAGAATTTGAGGTCTGCATCCCACTGCTCTCCTGCTCCATCAGGGATTCTCTGTTATGTTCCCTGTCAGGGCAGTCATTGGTTGTAGCCAGGCACCGTCTAGTTCTTCTGGTCTCAGGCTGATGTAGTCTCTGATTTATGTGGCCCTTTCTGTCTCCTGGGCTCATAATTACCTTGTGTCTTTGGTGTTCTTCACTTTCCTTTGCTCCAGGTGGGTTGAGACCAGTTGATACATCTTAGATGGCCACTTGCTAGCATTTAAGACCCCAGATGCCACTCTCCAAAGTGGAATGTAGAGTGTTTTCTTAATAGATTAAAAAAAAAAAAAAAGATTATTTTATGTCAATTGACCTAGATGTCCCCAGTCCCCCGCCCCTGCTACTCTGGTCTTCGAAGCATTCAGTTTATTCAGGAAATTTCTTCGTTTTTGGTTTAGTACAGTTCTGCTGACCTCTGTTGTATTGTGTGTTGTCTTTCCCTTCACCTAAAATATTTCTTGTCTACTATCTAATTAGTGAATACCCCTCTCCCTCCCTCCCTCCCCACCCTCATAACCATCAAAGAATATTTTCTTCTGTGTTTAAACTATTTCTTGAGTTCTTATAATAGTGGTCTCAGACAATATTTGTTCTTTTGCAACTAATTTCACTTAGCATAATGCCTTCCAGATTCCTCCATGTTGTGAAATGTTTCACGGATTCATCATTGTTCTTTATTGATGTGTAGTAATCCATTGCATGAATGTACCATAATTTATTTACCCATTCATCCGTTGATGGGCACCTTGGTTGCTTCCATTTTTTGCTAACCAATCTACTTTCTGTTTCCGTGGGTTCACTTATGATGAACATTTCATGTTAGTGGAATCGTGCAATATGTGGCCTTTTGTGTCTGGCTTTTTTCAAGGCTTATCCACTGTGGTGTGATGGATCACTTTTGTGTGGCTTTTCTAGCCATGGTCTTGTAACTCCCACCCAAGTGATTGGGCGACCTGTGTGATAGGGTTACTTGTGCTCACCAAACGGATTGGTCAGTTTTGCCATCCTGCTGAGCTAGAAATGAGCAACCCCAGAGGCGGAAAAGAAGATCCCATGACCACCAAAGAATAGCCAGGAGGCAGCACATCCTTTTGACCACAAGTCCCTGCGCTGAGAAGCTCCTGGACTCAGGAGATAGAGAGCTGTAACACTGAAGGCAGCTAGAAGTGGCAGCGGAGACTCGGCAGCAGGAAACAGTGTGGCGGGCTTCCCAGCCCACAGGCGAAAAAACTGCGTGCCTTTGGGCAGAGGCCCAGGGCCAAGGAGTGGTGTATTTGTGATCATAGCTGAAAAGAGGCTATCCTGATGGAAGAACTGTATCCTGAGTGTTCCTGAGCTTGAATTGCAACCTGTTACTTCCCTAATAAACCCCATAATTCTGAGTATTGTCTGTGAGTTCTGTGTGGCCATTGCAATGAATTATCAAACCCAGCAGAGAAGTAGAGAGTGCTGTGGGAGGGACTGTTGGTATTAGAATTGGTAAAGATGGAAAAGAGGGGAGGCATGTCTCACTTCTACCTCATAGGAATCAGCCTTGGGCTGTTGATCTTGATTCTCCTCCCTCTTTGTGAAGTTAGAGGAGTTCAGTCATTGCCCCCATGCCATGAAAAGATGCTCAACATTATTGGTCACTAACCAAAACCCAAACCCACTGCCTTCGAGGTGATTCCAACTCACAGCAACCCGATAGGGTTTCCAAGGTTGTAAATCTCTATGGAATCAAACAGCCACATCTTTCTCCTGTGGAGCCATTGGTAGTTTTGAACCATGATCTTTTGGTAGTAGCATGCATCAGTACTTATTCCTTTTTATGGCTGAATAAAATTCCATTGTATGCACCTACCATGTTTTGCTTGTCCATTCATCAGTTGAACATTCATGTGTTAGTTCTTGTGTGAACATGTTTTCAATTTTCTTGGGTATATACTTAAGGGTGGAGTCATTGGGTCATAATGGTAACTCTGTTTTTAACATTTTGAGGAACTTTCAAACTGTTTTCCAAATTTTACAGGGCATGCAGATGACACAACCCTGTTTGCTGAAAGTGAAGAAGACCTGAAGCACTTACTGATGAAGATCGAAGACTGCAGCCTTCAGTATGGATTACACCTCAACATAAAGAAGACAAAAATCCTCACAACTGGACCAATAAGCAGCATCATGGTAAATGGAGAAAAGATTGAAGTTGTCAAGGATTTCATTTTACTTGGATCTATAATTAACACCCATGGACACAACAGTCAAGAAATCAAAAGACGCATCGCTTTGGGCAAATCTGCTGCAAACGACCTCTTAAAGTGTTAAAAAGCAAAGATGTCACCTTGAAGACTAAGGTGCACCTAACCCAAGCCATGGTGTTTTCAGCTGCCTCATATGCTATGCGAAAGCTGGACAGCGAATAGGGAAGACCAAAGAAGAATTGATGCCTTTGAATTATGGTATTGGTGAAGAATATTGAATATACCATGGACTACCAAAAGAATGAACAAATCTGGCTTGGAAGAAGTGCAACCAGGATGCTCCTTAGAAGCAAAGATGGCGAGATCTCATCTTACATGCTTTGGACATGTTATCAGGAGGGATCAGCCCCTGGAGGATGTCATGCTTGCTAAAGTGTCAGCGAAAAAGAGGAAGACCCTTAACAAGATGGATTGACATGGTGGCTCAACAGTGGCTTCAAACATAACAATGATCGTAAGGATGGTGCAGTGTTTTGTTCTATTGTACATGGGGTCACTGAGTCGGAGCTGACTCAACGGCACCTAACAGCGACTAGCAATGTATGAAGGTTCCAATTTTCTCACATCCTCACCAACATGTTACTGTCTGTTTTATTTTCACCATCCTAGCTCCCTGGTGGCATAGTGGTTAAGAGCTTGGCTGCTAACCAAAATGTCTCAACTTGAATCCACCAACAGCTCCTTGGAAATTCCATGGGGCAGTTCTACGCTGTCCTTGTTGTTGTCCTATATGGTCACCATGAGTTGGAATCAACTTGATGGCAATTTTTTTTTTTTTTAGTGGCGGTGAAGTGGTATCTCTTTGTAGTTTGACTCGTATTTCTCTAATGACTAATAAAGGAGACCTGGTGATGCAGTGGTTAAAGCACTTGACTGCTAACTGAAAGGTCACAGTTCAAAACCATCAGGGGCTCCACAGGAGAAAGATGTGGCGGTTTGATTCCATAGAGATTTACAGCCTTGAAAAACCTCTGGGTTTGCTGTGAGTTGGAATTGCTTCGAAGGCTGTGGGTTTGGGTTTTAGTTGATGACCAGTAATATTGAGCATCTTTTCATGTGCTTATTGGACATTTGTATATCTTCTTGGAAGAAATGTCTATTCCAATCCTTTGTCCATTTTTAAATTGGATTGTCTTCTTATTATTGGGTTACGAATTCTGTTTATATTCTGGAAATAAGTCACTTATCAGATATATGATTTATATTTTCATCCATTCCTTGGGTTGTCTTTTCATTTTCTTGATGGCATCCTTTGAAGCACAAGTTTATTTTAATGAAGTTCCATTTATCTATTTTTTTGTTGCTTGTGCTTTTGATATGTTGTCTAAGAAACCATTGCCTAATCAAGGTCATGAAAATTTACATCTATGTTTTCTTCTAAGTTTTACAGTTTTAGCTGTTACATTTAGGTCTATGACTCATTTTGAGTTAATTTTTGTATATGGTGTGTGGTAGAGGTCCAACTTCAAGCTTTTGTATATGGATACCCATTGTCCCAGCATCATTTGTTGAAGACTATTTTTTTCTCCATTGATTTGTCATGACATCCTATACTATATTTTTGATTTTGCCAAATTGTCCTCAAAAGAGGTTGCATTGGTATACTCCCACCCACAGGAGGTAAGTGCCGGTATCTCAGATTGAGCCTTGGTTAGGAAAGACATCGATAAATCGAAGCCCATCAGGGACCATGGCCAGGGTAGACCAAGGTGGGGTGGGTTTGAAAGAGCATGGCATGACAGGGTGGGTTGAAGGAACTGGAAATGTTTCTCTCAGAAGAGATACAGGGAAATATGAAAATTCTGAGCGGATGAGATGGGCCTGCATTTGAAGCCCTATTCTGCCCCTTACCAGTTGCGTAGGCTTGGGCAGCTATCCAACCCTGCCAAACGAACGAACCTGCTTCATACATTAAACAAAGACAGTGACTGCTTACCTTTGTAAGGTCCTTGTGAGAAGTCAATGTATGTAAATATTCTAGCCCATGACAGGTCCTCAATAAATGGCAGCTATTGTGACATTTCTCTGTGTGCTATATGTGGCTGATATCATGATTGTGGGTAAGCATCAGAGCAGGATCATGTTGGAGCCATTTGGTGTGAGATTTTTAATGATGACTGATCACGTGTAGAAACTTGGATCCACTGGTATGTGTCACTGTCACCCTGAGCATGGCAGTGCTTGAAGTCTTCGCTGTGACATGTTAAGGGAGAGAGAGGCTGTGACTGAGATTGAGTGTGACAGCAAGACAGATCGTGAGTGACAGAATGGAATGAAGTGCAGAGAGGCAGGCTGTACCGGGCAAGCATGTGGGTCCCCAGTAGGGGCTGCTTGGGAGTTCAGAAATGAGGCAGGTGTCTTTCTATACTACTCTCCCCCCAGCCCCTCCACTTTCCTACCTACTTCCTAAAAAAGCAGGTAGAGAAGGTAGAGACTTACCCTATGGAAAGGGGATTTTGATCAGAGTGTAGAACCCACAATAACTAAGGAGCTGTGGCTCAGGCACCTTTGGTGCCATCACCCAAGGCTCAGAAAAAAAAACGGCTGGAAATGTGTGCACAATGGGTGGGGTAGAACTCCAGTGATTTCTCCTCCTCTCAGCTTTAGCCTTCAGAGTGGCCGATAAAAACAGAATCAAAACCTAAGCATTCCTTCCTCCACTCTGTCCCCCGGGGGAGGGAAGAGAGGAATAAACGCCACATCTCATTAAGCTTTTACGAGCTCAGGCAGGCAGAGTGGGCCCACACTGGGGGCTGGTGGAGAGGGTGGGGAGGGCTGCAGGAAGGACTCCCCAGCTCTCAGGAAGAGCTGTCCCAGACCTTGGAGGCCTGCTCTGCAGGAAATGAAATAAGGAGTTAACAACAGATGCGGGGGTAACAGCTTTTATTAAAATGAAATCAGAAGGGCAACCGGGACAGGCAGTTGGGTAGATGTGGGGACAACAGAGAGACAGTGGCAGGGACAGGACTGCAGACCTATTGGAATTGCCTGGAAAAGTCAGCTCTGAGGCGGGAGAGTCCTGAGCTGACAGAGAGAAGGGAAAGGCTGCTCTTTGTACCGTATGAGGCTGAAATAATGAGCTCTTAAACACAAGTGGGAACCCTGTTGCCCCTGACCCAAGGTGACTTAAATACAAGGTGTAAAAGATTGGCATGGGTACTATCAGTTTGAACAGGGGAAATGAGAGCCCTTCTCTAAGCTCAAAAAGATGAAAGAATTAAAGCCATGATTAAAGCTGTACAGGGACCTGGAGCATAGAGGTGGGCAGGAGAATAAATACCCTAGTGACCCACAAACAGGGGAATGGGACTTGAGGTTAGTAGAGGGCCATCCTGCCTATGCTCTCATAAAGGACAAGAGTGCCACAACGCCCATGAGCATCAAGAGGCACTGACACCCCCCAGGAGGTGGTGAGGGCAAGAGGCTAGAGAGTGTGAGGCAGCAGCAGCGAAGCGGCCTGGGCTTCAGGGCGGCAGCAGCACCCACTAATGTAGTGAGACATAGGGATGGGGAGCCTGGCCCTGGCTTTTGGGGTCTGTGGAGAGAAGGAAGGCAGAGCGGGCATCAGGCTGCACATGCAGCGCTTGTAACATTGGCTGACGGGGGGTGGGGCGGGGGAAGCCAACACAGCAAGTCTTCCCAGGCCAAGGGGTGGGTCCTAGGTTGTTCCTCACCACTTGGCCCAAAAACCATGGCATTCCGGGATTTAAAACCCACACAGCCAGACTCCAGGGCAAGACTCACTTTAGCCAGTTAAAGAGACCCTGCCTGCCTGTGGCCAGATACGCAAACTCCTCCCCGCTGGGGAAGGTGGAGAATCCTTGAGGTGTGCCCAGTGCTGAGCTCTGGGTGTCTGCGTGGAAGCCGAGTAGTGAGTTAGTGTTAAAAAAAAGCACCCAGCGAGGTAAGTGGGGCTTGACTAGCACCCGTGGCCTCTGTCACTTCCGCAAGAATTTCTTGTTAAGGAGGAAGATGAGAAGGTTGACGTTGACCTTGGCCTTGTTGAAGAGTTTCATGACAGCCACGCCCTCATACTGGAGCTGCAGGAGGTCCTAGGAGGGAGGGGAATCTAAGGGCTCCTCGCTGTGGCCCAGCCACAGTCTACAAAACAATAACACCTAGTGACTTCAGCAGGGCAGGAACTAAAATCCCACTTCACAGATGAGGAAAAGGAGGCCAAGACAGAGCAGTACAGTGACTTGATCAAGTGTCAATTCAAGCAGAGCCAGGCCTTGAAATCGCTTTCTCACTCAAAAGCCAAAAGAGCAGAGGAAAAAGATTTGAATTTAAAATTGCTGCTTCTCTGAACACTGGTCTGTGAATTAGGCCTGCTTCTTAACCTTTTAGCCTCAGAGCCTATAAAACAGGGATAACACTTCAGAGCTGTGCAGAGGATTAAATGAGGTAACACAGAATGCCCCTGACATGTCACAGGGCTTCAAATACTGATCCTGCTTCTGACACTGCCAGCCCACTCCACTCACCCAGATGCTTGCTGTGGGGTCTGTATTAGGGCAAGGAGGCAAGGGGAGAGGGCTTGGGCTGAACAGGCCCTCAGGCTTCCCTTCAGGAATAGACAATCCTAACCGGGCAGGGAACAGGGCTGCTGCCCTCCCAAGGCCTAGGGAAGTGAGGCGCCCTAAACTCTCCTGGCACCTAACACACGGCAGGCATCTTGAGGGCTCGTGGGTGTGCCCCCTTACCTGATAGTGAAGCTGAAACCGCTCCATGTCCACGCCCAGGAACTTGGCATTTACTTCGAACTCTCCTGCCTCATCCCCAGGGGTGATGTCAAAGATCACATTTCTGAAGCTGTTAGGAACAGGATTCAAAAGGTGGATCCAGGGCTTCTTTCTAGGGCCACACCCCACAGTCCCACCCACTGTTCCTCATCCCCGGCAGCAGTGTGTGTCATGCAGACCCCAGGCTTCCTTCTCTCACTCCCAGCCGGGCACAGCCCTCCGACTTCTCCCAGTTCTCCTGCTGCCCACCATACCATCTTTCTCTAATCTGCCCGGCCCCCTCTTCCTTGGGGCGCTGTGTCAGACCACGCCTGCTGCCCTTAACTTTCTGTCTGGGCTGTTCTGTTTCCCCCATCATTGTAGCAGCTCCTTCACGGCAGGGACCATGCTTCCCCCCGCCCCAAACCTAGTGCCCAACCCAGAGCCCCACCCCCAGGTTAGGGGACAGGAAGGGCCTGACATCCTGTCCCCTGAAAACACATACTGAGAGGCGGGAAGATCTTCAATTTCCACCAAGACTCCCTTCTCCAGGAGCTGAGCAGCAGTGTAATGAAGAGATGGCTGTTTCTTTCCCTTCCCAGCACTCCTGATTAAAAAAAGGCCCCAGAGAATTCATCCAACAAACTCTTCAGCACCAAAGACACTAGTTCTCTGCAGCTGGTAGGAAGGAAATTAGACCCTGAGGAAGGCTTCCCACTGGTGGAAGACAAAGGAGGGGAAGCTGCCCTTGAGCCCAAGATGTCAGGAGTGAGACTCAAGACCAGAGTCAGGAAAGGAACATGCTGTGCTGGGGTGAGATTTCCCTTTCAAAGCTGGCAGCGAACACAGCAAAGGTTGGCACGGAGTAGGTGAGATGTCACAGGTAACCCTTGGAGTGTGAGAAGGTGGCACATACTTGGAGCTGGGGGCCAGGTGGTCCAGGCAGGCCCGGATGTACTGGCTGTAGTAGTCGCCCTGCTCCTCATAGAACACGGTCTTGGCGCTCAGGCCCTGGAATGTGGCCTGAAGCTTCACCAGCTCCGCCTTCCGCCGCTGCCGGTGCCGGCGCTGGTTGCGGATGTCCTGGGGTTGGGGGTACCAAGGAAGGGGGTGAGTCGATCCTTCCTCATAGGAGGGCCTGAGGGCCTGGCTCAGGCCCCAGAACAACTCGCATTGAGGGTCTTCAGGAAAAGTAGGAAGAGGAAGGTTTCAAGACTGTTTTTCCTAAGAGGACAGTCTCAAGAATCCCATCCCCAAACCCTCAAAGGATATCTTGGGGCATCCCCACCATGAGAAGTAACTGGTTTCAAGGCTCCTTGTTTTTTAGTAAGAGAGTTGCAAGAATGACTCCCCGCCTCTGACTAACTCTAGGACCTTTCTTTCAAGGTCTTAAGGTGAGGTTTCCCTTCTGGCTCGTGACAATTGTGGGTGGGCTCTCACCAGGGAGAAGACTGTGCCCAGGGTGCCAACGATCATAGATGTCAGACCCAGATTGCTACCTTGGCCAGCTCATCCACCAGTCCCTCGTAGTTGTTGGTTGCACTGACCAACCCCAGGCTCTCAAGTCGGCGCAGGTTCCGTAAGACACGCCGTTGCTTCTCGGCCAGCGGCAGGAGGGAGTGAGCTGTCAGTGAGCGGTGTCGCCTCAGCGGTTCTGGGGTCTGGGCCTCACAGGCCTGGCGCCGGCCCATCAGCCGCTTGTGGGCCATTTCCTGGGGGACAGAGAGGCTGGAGGGGTCTACCAGGTCCTACCATTCTGCCTCCAAGCTAAGCCCCAGGGGCACCAGCAACAAGGAGAGATCTGGGTACTTCTCTGTCATCAGGAAAGTACCCTCAGCAGGCCAGCTTCTGGGGGGAAGGGATGGGGATGGCTTGTGAAGAACATCAAGGGCAACATCATAGACACGGAAGGCCTTATGGATCTCCACTGGCCAGGGAGTGGCCCAAGGGGGACCCAAATAGAAGCTGTGGGATAAAGGATTCCTGAAAGATACTGGCTGGGACTTTCAAACAACGGAGCTTTGTGATAGCACAAGGGTTTTGGGGGGCATTTCCCTCCATCTGTCCTGTGTTTTGGGACATATCTTTACTAGACCTCACCACCTTTTCTCTGGAAAGCCCCTGGCCTAGTCTTCACTTCAGCTAGCCAAACTTGCCCTTGGCCCCTACCCGCTTACCACATTTTCCTGCCTCTAGGCCTTCAAGTAGATCATGCCCTCTGTTGTGCCCCAGCCCCTCTGTGCTCAAGATGGGCTTCCCAGAGTGCTTCTTGGCACTCCCCTCACAGTCCCTACCACTGACCTAAGGGTCAGGTATCCTCCAGAACTTACTCTTGTTTCAGTGTGTGGGGAGCAGGGAGGCAGGTAGAGGCTATTAGGGCTGTTCTCCTCAGCCTGTGGGCCTCTGGGGGTCAAGGCAGAGGCCATGGAAAAGTAGAGCTCCCATTACTGGTGAGCACAGCTGTCTGCTTATGGCAGACTGTGGGGGCGGTTCAGGGGAAGGAATCAGCAGTAGTGGTGGGGTGAGGTGGGGTGATGAATGAGACAGTATCTGTGGGCTTGCCCGGCCGCACTCACCTGCTCTTTAGAAGCTGAGATGGACAGGATCTCCTTGAGGGAGTCCCCAGGGTGGAACTGTATGATGTCGGCCAGCATCTGCTTGGTGCTACAGGAGGGGAGTGATGGGAGATGGTGAGGTGGGAGGGGAAGGGTCTGGGCATGGGAGTGGCCAGAGAGCAGAGGGCAAGGAGGGCGGGGGCCAGGAGGTATTGGAAGGAGAATGCAGCCTAGAGGGAGGCCTGGAAGGTGGTGGGTTGATGGGCCTAATATAGAACTTCCCATAGTTCTGAACACACTGTGCTCTTCTCCTCTCCCTAACACCCCTCCCCATTGTCTTCCTTTGAGTCCTTCAGCTGAAGCACTTGCTTCCTCATCCGTGAGACATTTCCCAATCCAGGGGTCCCTTCTCCTGAGCTCTCAATGCATCTGACATCCACCTCCCTCTTGGTGGCTCTCTGACTGTGTCTTCACCCCTAGCCCCATGAGGCTATAAGCCCTTTGAGGGCAGGAGAAAGAAGCACACCCAGCTTGCTTGTATACTGAATGAGTGAATGAATGAACAGAAGGGGCTGCCTTGTTGGCAGGGAGTTTAAGCTGGGAACTTCAAAAGGTTCTCCTTCTGCCCCGATGACCAGCCCAACCCTGCTGGGGGCCTCTCAGCTTTGCAGAACTGGGGAAGAAAAGCTTGATGACCATCTCCCACCGTCACCCAACAAGAGCCAGGAATCAGAACATGAGCTCCACCGCCACCTGACTGTGGGACTCTGGGCAAGTCACTTAACTACTGAGTTTTTTCCTCAGTGGTAAAACAGAGAAACCACCATCTACCTCATAGTTTGTCCTGTGATTAAATTATAACACGTGAAAAAGCACTTGGTAAATAGCACAACGATATGCAAACATCCATGGCTGCCAATGTCCTAGCCATTCCTTTGCCTTCAGCTACAACACAGCAAAAAGCTGAGGTTGCCAGAAGGAAAACAGCTGAGACCCCAGCACAGGGGAATGCTAGGCAGGCTTCAGGGAGCACTTCCTGAAGGAGAAAAGGGCCTGGGTGAGCAGGGGCCAAGGCCAGTCCCACCCACCTCAGAAGCAGGCTCCGGGCATTGGTATCGTCAGTGTCTGTCTCCAGTCCTTCAAACTTGTTGGTAAGTGTCAGGGACACTTCTAGCTTGCTCAGATCTATGTTCCCATCTGCAGCTATATTCTCGCCTGAGGCAGGGTGAGGAATGAGAGCCAGACACACAGACACACGCACAGATGAGGCAGCAGTAAATATGCTACTCCATGCGCCAAGTTCTTCCAGGGAGCTTTCCCACCCTGCCCTCAACCCTGAGCGCTGATGGAAGATGGACTGTTACCCACAGAGCTGTGCTCTGGGGACATGCCCCCCCCCAAGTCTGGAGCTCCTGGCTCTCTCCGATCATTACCACCTTCACTGTGCCTTTCCACCACGTAAGCTGGCCTTCCCCACTCCATCCCACAGATCCTAAAATCCCTCCTCACCAGAGAAGCCTTTTGAGATTGAAACAAAGAGAGTGGAGAACTATCCCTGGCCCACCCAAAACAGGCCCTTATCCCTCCCACATCTATCTCACATGATATCATTGTCCATTTATGTGATGGCGCTGGGTTCTTCTGCTGCCTTCCCACTCTCTCCAGATCAGTCTGTGTCCGTCTTAGGACCAGACAGGAGAGGGAGGGAAAGTGTATAACTAGCTGCCTGGCACACATCCCAGGCTGAACAAAAACTTGAGAGAGGGCTTGCTCACATGTCCTGCCTGTCTGTCCCTCCCTGCATTCCCCCAGCCAGCCCTAGGGGCCCTGGATGGCACACACCAATGAGGTCAGGGACAGTGGGCAGCTCCCCAAGGTCCTCCAGGAGCTCATGCAGGGGGTCACGGTGATCAGGGGCAATCCAGTCCTGGTGCTCCAGCAATAGCTGCAGGGAGGAGGGAAAAAGAGGAGATGGAGGGTCTGAGTCGGGCCACATGGACTTCCAAGCCCCTGCCCCTACCAGTGCCCTCCAGGCTGCAGCCCTCACCCTGTGCGTGTTGACCAGCTCCCCTACAGTGATGTACACCACAGGTTTGGCCACGGCCACCATGTCTGAGTACTCATCCACTGCAAAACGCTCTTCTGGCTCTGGCACCTGGCAGGCTCTGCAGATGAACCTCCTGTCTCCAGAGGGATGCCATGTGAGAGAGTGCCCCCAACATGCTTCCTGTTCCCATTATCCCTCCCCATTGCCCTCTCCAGGGACTGCTCAAGCCAGTTCTGACTTTCCAGTCTCCCTCTCTCCCTACGTCCCCCTCAAGCCAACTTCCTTTAACAGTCCTCTCTCCTCTCTGCTGGGGAGCCCTTCTAGCAGTCTATCCTCCAGCCCAGTGACTATACTCTTTACCTCTATGCCTCACCTGAAGAGGTGAGGTGACTCCAAGGAGAAGTGGGCCATGCAGGAGGATGAGAAGAGGAGAAAAAGGGGACAGGGAGGAGGAATGGGATGTCAGGACCCAAGACCTGAACTTCAGGTGCGTCTCCTCCAGATAGTCATTCAGGACCCGCAGGTGCTGGCTCTCCCCAGAGAAGGCTTTGCCAGCTGCAGCATGCTGCAGGAGTTGAGCCACAGCCCCCAGGGCGTGGCGCTGGGGGGTGGTCAGGGCACCACCCGCTGTCACGGCCACAATGTCAAAGGCGTCGGGGGCCACCACAGCTGGGTTCAGGAAGCGGTAGTACAGGAGGTTCCCCACCACCTGAGGACAGAGGAGACCATCCTAGAAGTGCCCCAGCTGCACTCTCCCAGCTCACTCAGCTGGAAGAGAACACCTGGGCCCAACCTCCTCATTTCACAGAAAACGGATTCAGAGCAGGCTGGCAACTTGCTCAAGGTCACACAGCAAACTTGAGCAAGAGCTGGAACTAGAACCCAGATATCCAGAAAAGTCCAGTGTTGTCCACTCTATTAGCTCATGTCCCAGGTGCCCTTCCAGCTGCCACCTGAGGCCCTGCTGGTGAGCCAGGGCCTGTTTACAGGTAGAGAACATCTTCCTTGTTGGATTTTTACAGCATAGTGCTTTCTGTCCTTTTGTCTCAGTCTCGGGGGAGGGGGTCACAGTTACCAGCAGGATAAAGGAGGGTTTGGGAGGTGGGGGAGGGGGGATGACACTTGCCTTATAGATCTCGCTCTCTGTGGCATAAGGGAACTTCTCTGCCAGAGTTGTCTTCAGGACTTTGGCCACATATCGCATCCCGTACCTGGGGACAAAGCAACAGGTGCACTGTGGCTCTGTCCATCTCTTTCTACCAGGGCTCGGCGCAGGAGTGCCTGCCTGCCTCTCCTTCCCAGGCTCAGCCACACAGAGTGGAGCTCAAGCAGTGTCCCTCCACTCTCCATAGCCAGGTACCTGCTGCCTTCCTCCAAACCTCTTTGGCCTTGTCCCTTCCCCCAGCTTTTGTCAGTACCCAGGACCAAGGCCCTGTTATCCACTAAGTTCTCACACAGCCCACGACCTAGCCTGAGAGCCTCTGGCCCCCTCAGTATTCCATGCAGAACATTCCAGATCCCATATCCATCCTTTCTTCCCCCTCAGAGGCTCTTTAACTTATACTTCGGGTATCTGACACACACAGCCAAAACCCTCTCCCAGGACAGCCCAGGAGGCTCCGAGACTGCCAGCCTTGTTGGCTATTACATGGCACCTGTGATCTGGGCTAGATGCAGGACCCAAAACAAGGAACTGAGAGTAGAAGCTGTAGGCTCCTGTCCTGACCCCACCACTAGCCAGAGATATCACCCTCAGCTATTCTTTTCCCCTTTGTAAGTTTGTTTCCTGCTCTGGAAAATGGGAATGATGGTTCTTGCCCTCATCTCACAGGGTTTTTGTGAGGATCAAGTGAAATGAGGTCTGTGAAAGTAATGTACAATGGTGGAGTGCTATTCACATGTGCCAGACCTTATTATTACTATTCCTATTATAGATTTGCCACCTACAAATTTAATTAAACTCATTTAAAAGTTATTTCCACCTCCTAGGGTACCAGAGACAGAAGTTTACAGCTTGTGGCGTGCTTTCCTTTATTTGGCCTAGGGCACCCTTCTCTGAACTCTGATTGAATCCTTACTCCAGTTCTCTGAGTTTGGAGCGCTGATCATGAATTCTGTGGGCTCCTCTCTCCAGCACCCCTGCCCTGCCCCATGCAGCACTGAGTACCAGGAATGCCGGCTGGCTGAAAGATGGATATAGATGATGTCCGCCTCACCACATTTTCACTAATTTGCTTTTCAAAAGCCATTTGTTGATTGAAATTTAAGAATGTCAGTTCATACTCAACCTTAAAAGTAGTGGTCAGAGACCTGGTGCCACTTATGGGTGATATGATCTTGGGCAAATCATTTAGCCTATGATCTTCAGTTTCCTAATCTGTAAAATGGGGATAAGACTGTCTATATCTCTGGGTTATGACACTAAAATAATAATCTAGTGATAATAATAGCTAACAAAATAGCATTTATTACGTGCCGATTTTACCACATTTAACCCTTACAGCATGCCTATGAAAGGAGATAACTACAAAGTGCTTTACCAGTTTGAAGAACTTTTCTTTTTTATTTTGTGGACTGAAGAGTCCTATTTTTTCCTCATCTACTTTCAGACAATAACATGTCCCGTTAGGTTCCCTTCCCTGGCTCCTGTGACATCCTGACGAGCTACACAGACCTGCATGCCGTTGTTGCCAGCTCAGCTCTCCAGGAGGGGCTTCCAGCACCCTCTGCACAGTCCCTCTGAGCACTCCCAGCTCTGTTTCCCTCCTGCCCCCCTCCCTTCACTGCTGCTCTGCTCTCCCCATCTCAGCCTGGCCCTCTTGAGAACTCCTGCCTGGGCCGGGGAGGGGCTGTTCCACCTACGGAATTTGGTCTACAGAGGAGATGATGGCCATAAGAAACTTTTCAGTCATGGCGAGGAGGTTGCGGGTAGAGATGTCCAGTCGTCTCTGGACCTCGGGGTGGCTCAAGGCCTGCTCTGGGGTGACATCATAGGGGAGGTGGCTGTGGGCAGAGAGACAAGACATCAACCAGAGCCCTCTCCCGTAGCCTTCTTTCCAAGACCCCATTCCTTAAACTCTCCATCCAACAACAGGATCTCACATAAACATGCCAAGGGCAGCCCAGCCTGCTAAAGGGGATCAGACCAGAATAAGGGAAAGGACTCTGAGAGGACAGGAAAGATGAGGGTGGAAGGTGAAGAAGAGCTGGAGAACCCACAGGGAAGTGGAAGGGAGTAGGAAGGAACAGACAACCTGGAAATCTGTTGAAGACCCCTAAGGGGAACTGGGAGGAAACCAGGGTGCTGCTCTGCATCTCGTCTTGGCGGATGGAGCAGGAGGGAAGCTGAGCCCTACCCGAGTATCCAGTCCTATCCAGAGCAGCCACCAGCACAGCCTGCTCTCCTCAGCAGCTCCACTTCCCTAGTACCTGCTCACCTGAGTAATTCCCCTACTCTCATTTGCAGGCACTAGCACAGCAATCAGTACATTTGCATATTCATCTGTGCTCATTCTATGTTAAGCTCACCAGGTCTGAAGTTATCTCCAACAGTTCCATGTTAATCACCAGAGGGGATCTAAAAGGCTATCTTATTTACTCCTTAGGGCTGGTGTCATATTTGCATAAATCAGCATGCTCATTTATATGCTACCTTCAAAGTACACCGAGCTTCCCCAGTGAGGGGAAGAATAAACTGATCAAAGAGAGCTCTCCATCTGCCCTGTCTGCTCACCTGCGCTGCCCTGTCTGGGCCTCCGTCTGGTTGACCCAGCTCTTGTAGAGGTGGACAGGGTCTGTGTGGACACTGAGCGTCTTGTCCTCTAGCACGTCCTGGATAACCTTGCCTAGGATCTCTCGCAGGGCACTCTGTCCCCGTCCGTTTCGGTAGAATCTCACCACCAGCCTCACCACCGTTGGGTTGCCTGTCACCACATCCTGGGGCTGCTCCACCTTTGACCTGTGGTTCAGGAGGTCATTGAAGCTGGTCTCCTGCCTCCAGGTAGGACAACCAGTTGGATTGCCTTTTTGAGACACTGGCTCTTAGAAGCTTGCTCTGGTGTCTCCCGTCTTAAGGAATGCCCTGATGTCTCCATCTCATCCTTTGGGCTAACAAGGCGGCCCATATCCTCCCATTCTGTCATCCCAGGAGGTATCTTACAGGGTCTCCATAGGAGGTAGGGAAAAGAGGTCTTCCAATTTCATTTCCACCCTCAAACCTCAATAAATTGTCGTTGTGTGAAGGAGCGAACATTGTCATCTCTTAACCCGTTCTCTTCCTATGTGGAAAACCTACCTGATTTCCTCCTGGAGTGCTGTCTTGAACAGCTGCAGCAGGAGATAGGCCTCTCGGCAGTTGGAGGCATAGTTGTACAGAGTGAAAATCACTGACTCCATGAACTTGGTGGTTTTGTTCTGTGGCATCTGAAAGATGAGCTTGGCTAGATAGATGGGTTGAGTCTGCAAGCAATGGTAAGTCGGGAATGATCGATAATGCAACTTAAGGACTGGTGATCAGACAAAGAAAGGCTTTCCTGATGGAAACTTGGAATGAAGAAAGCACTGCCACCTTTTCTCAGGGTACTGGAAACATTCCAGACAAACAGGGAAGGAGGTAGCCTTTTTCCCTTGGGATGAGGCATTAGGATTGTGGGGAAGGACACCTTGCCTACAAGCAAAGGCACAGACCCAGACCCTCAGGGAATAGTGGAGACTACTTCCAAAGTCCTCTGCTCACCTGGAGCAGGTAGAAGAGATGCTGGTATGCTTCTAGTTTATGCCGTTTCTCTTTGCTCAGCGACTTTAATCCCTTCTGCTTGTCCAGAACCATCATATCCGACAGCTGTTCCTTATTCTTCTTGGTCAGCTTCTTGCAGTGGGAGACCACCTCCTACAGGGGTGGGGGAGCAGGTGATACAACCAACCCAGGCCAGCACAGAGCACAGAACATACGGTCTAGACTCAGTGCCCTGGGAAGACAGGGCTTTCTGCTGTTCAAGGAATAGGCACGAGATGGGGGAAATTAAATGGTTCTGGTGTGAGGATGGGCCCTGCTACTGCCCTGAGAGTCCATCGGGCACCTCTGCTGTCACGGGGGTGAGTCCCCAAAGAGAACTGGGCTGTCAGACTGAAGCATCGTGTCTGTTGGTTTTTACTATTATTTCTCATTAGGCTATTGTACAAATCTGATGTGGGGCTATCACGACATCACCACTGTCCCATCACTGCAAATTTGTATGGTAACTGACAGTTTAAGGAACTTTCCTATATATGTCTGCATTTGGCCTGGTGGGCTAGGCACTCTCATTATTCCCACTTTACTAACGAGGAAACAGACTCAGAGGTTAAAGGACCAACCCACAGTCCCTCTCATCACTAGGAATTAGCAGAGTCAGTCACTCCAGTTCTGTGTCCAGTGCTGTTTCTGCTATATCACATGCCCCCAACAAATGGCTTACTAGAAGGGCAGAGGGCCACTGGAACAAGGACCTGAGACAACTGCTAAAATCTACACATCTTTCAAAGGCTTGATTAGTGACCAGGGAATGGCCAGCATCACCTCTCTGGAGGCAGCTAGATGTGGGGGAGGGTGGGTCCTCACCTGCAGGGTGATCCGGTTCTTTACCAGCAGGCCAATTTTGATGTCCATGAGATTGAGGTCCTGCTCAAGCTGCTGATTGGACCGGATCTTCCTGACCACCTCTTCCTGGAGCTTCAGCAGCTCTGCTTCAGCCAAGAAGTCCTGCTGGCTTTGATTCAAGAGGTGGGCAAATCTCCGAACCACACTGAGAGGGGGGTGGGGTGCGTGGACTGGGAGAAGAGAGGAGGCATCAGAATCAGACATGCCCTCATCAGGGGCCTCCTCGCCAGCTACCTGCTCCAGAGGTAACCCACCCTCAATCCCCATTCTGCTTGAGCAAGAAGCTGCAGCCCTCTTCTAACTGATTCTGCTCGCCATTGGAGGGCAGCGGGCAGCCTCCCAGTCAGTCCTGTCCCAGACCTCCTTATCTTATAAATGGGTGTGGCTGAAGAGCTATTCTTCCCCTGCCTCTGGATTCAACCCCAGTCTGGTCCTATCCCAGAAGTCTCTCACACCAAAGCCAGGGCCCAACCTCTTTCTGATGAACCCCCAGGCCTCCCTATTTTACCTCAATTTACTCCCTACTCCTGTTGGGCCAACCTGCTTCTCATCCTTCATCCTAAACTCACTTCTGCCATGTGAAACTCCACTCAGTCCTGCCTGTCCCTCACACAACCCTCCTGCCAGGAATGACTGTACCAGGCGGGAGTATGGGTAGAAGAGTTCCTTTTATAATATAACAGCGTTCAGAGCTAGATGGTGATCCTCCTTGCCTGTGGAATTGTTATATAAGCAAAGAGAAGCCTCTGAGCTAAGCTACAGAGGATGATAACAATAAAACTGACACATATAATATTTACTTTTACAGGCCAGACACCATTCTAAATGCTTTGCATAATCAAAACTGCCCTGTGAAATCAGTACACTGTAACCTTCCCACCTTATTGATGAGATCACCGAGGCTCAGAGAGGTTAACTAACTTGCCCTGATTTACACACAAACAAAAAGCCAAACCCATTGCATTCTAGTCGATTCCAACTCATAGTGACCCTACTGGACAGAGTAGAACTGCCCCATAGGGTTTCCAAGGAGTGGCTGATGGATTTGAACTGCCGACCTTTTGGTTAGCAGCTGTAGCTCGCCATAGCTCACCATAGTTCTTAACCACTGCACCACCACAGTAATAAATGAAGGAGGTCGATTTGAAAAAACAATAAAACCAGGCCCTGTCTCTCTTGTTGTAGCCGCCATCCCACCATCGAGTCAATTCTGACTCATGGCGACCCCACACTTGCAGAGTAGAACTGCCTCTAGCATTTCAGCTAGTAGTTGAGTGTTTAACCACTTGTCCCTCCCAGGAACTCCTAGGCCCTGCCCCTAAGGGTCCCCAGTCCAGTCAGGAAATTAGACAAATAAATCACAACTCAGTATAGTGTGATTGGTGCTTTGAGGGGAGTCCCTGGGCAGCGCAAGTAGCTAAGCCCTGAACTACTAACTGAAAGGTTGGTAGTTCAAACCTAGCCAGAGGCACATTGGAAGACAGGTTGGTGATCTGCTTTCAAAAGCTCACAGCCTTGAAAACTCCATGGAGTGCAGTTCTACTCTGCATGCATGGGGTCACCACGAGTCGGACTCAACTCGGTGACAACTTACAACAGTGCCTTGAGAGAGGCGAACATGAGGATCTTTTGGAAAACAAAAGGAGGCTACCTAATCCCACCAGAGGACTGAAGGCTTCCCGTAGGAGGTAAGGCCCAACCTGATGTCTGTGAAAAGGAGGTGAGAGTGAATGTGGGCTGTTTTGGGAACCACCGAAAGTCTAGCATGTCTGGAGCACAGTGCAGAGGACACAAGTGGTAATGGCAGGGTATGGGGGGGATGTTGGAGGTACAGGGACAGGATGGATCACAGAGAGCCTTGGAAGCCGTGGTTAGGAGACTGGACCTCGTTCTCAGGGCAATGAGGAGCCACTGTTTTAAGTACGAGAATGACATGATCACGCGTACAGGTTTAATGGATTAATCTCGCTACAGTATAGAGGACAGATCTTTGAGGTGTGAAGGATGGCAGAACCTAAGACAACTGATAGCACCTTGGATTTGATGAGATACAGCACGTTAACTCATTTAATCCCTAAAATAACATAGGTACTACCATTACTCCCATTTTACAGACGAGAAAATGGAGGCAATGATAGAGTTAAGTGACTTCCTAGGGCCACACAACTAGTAAATGGTGGAGCTCTGAGTGGAGCCTGGGGACCTAAAGAAGCCGGGAGACTTTAAGGGAAGGGGCCAAGAGCAGTCTGAAAAGACCTTTTCAAGGCTTTAAGTGACTTCCCAGCATATGCAAGGGAATATGGGGCAGGAAGATAAGAATTCCCTCAAATTCTAAAAAACTATTGTGGTGCGATGTACAGCTTTTATGGGGCCTTTCTCGCCCGCGGTCTTGTAACTCCCACCCAAGTGATTGAGTACCCACCCGTTGCCGTAGGACTGTGCAAATGGGGTAATTGTGTCTCACCGAGGGGATTGGTCAGTTTTGCCATCCTGCTGGGCTTGAAATGAGCCATCCCAGAGGCAAGAAGGAAGATCCTACCATCACCGAGGAAGGAAAACCAAGAGTGGAGCAAGTCCTTTGGACTTGGGATCCCTGCACTGAGGAGCTCCTGGAACCACGAGACCCAGGGAGTGACAGAGAGCTGTAACACTGAAGATGGCCAGAAGTGGTGGCAGGAGGGACCAGCAGGCAGGAGACACTGGCAGGCGATGGCGCAGTGGGCTTATGGGCCCACGGAGTAAGAAAGCTGAGTGCCTTGGGGCAGGAGGCTTACTGGCAGAGTGGGGTGCCTCAGGGTATTTATCAGCAGAGCTAAAAGAAAGAGCTTTGTAACACTTGCCTGAGCTGGGGCAGAGGTCAAGGGGCCAGCTAAAAGAACCTGTCCTGACGAAAGAACTGTATCCTGAGCATTCCTGAACCTGAATTATAACCTGTCACTGCCCTAATAAATCCCATCATCTTGAGTATCGTCTGTACTGAGTTCTGTGTGGCCATTGCAATGAATTATCAAACCCAGCAGAGAAGTGGAGAGTGCTGTGGGAGGGGCGGTTGGTGCCAGAATTGGCAAAGATGGAGGAGAGGAGGCACGTCTGACCTCTGCCTGATAGGAACCAACCTTGGGCTGTTGATCATGATTCTCCTCCCTTATGAAGTTAGAGGAGGTCAGACACCCCCACCGTGCCATTTTTACACTATAAACTGAAGAGAAGAAAAAGAAGATAAAGGATGACTGGAACAGTGTGATTAACACAACAACAGCAAGAGAAAAAATAGAAAGGGCTTGGCTGGGAAGAGGTGAGAAGGAGGGAGAGAAGCTAGCTGCCCAGAAGCAGGTGGGCCTGAGTGTCCAGGGCCAGAGAAGGGGCAGACAGCGCTCCTGTGGGCAGAGCAGGGGGAAGAGAGACTGAGTAGGTGCAGGAGATGACACCTGAACAGTATTTTCAACCTGAAGCCAGAGTGTAGCCTCAGGCCCAGAAAGGAAAGAGGTCTCCTTCTTCAGGAACGCAGGAGCTGCAGGCAAACGTGGAAATGAACCAACTTGTTAACTTCACAAAAAGGAAAGGGACCCTCAAGGGTTGGACTTCTGGACTTTAAGGGCAGGGGCCAAGAGCAGTCTGAAAAGACCTTTTCAAGGCTTTGAGTGACTTCCCAGCATATGCAAGGGAATATGGAGCAGGAAGACAAGAATTCCCTCAAGGGCTTCTCCCCGAATTCCCCAGCACTGCAGGAAGGGCTCTCAGCATGCCTCCCCTGGCTTTGTGTGTGCTGGACCACAGAGGTCAGGAACTGAAAGAGTCATTGGCCAGGGCAGAGGAGAAAGTAGAAGGTTGGAGCTCTAGGTAGATAAGAAAGAGCCTTTTCTTTTTCCTCTGGTGGTTGCAACAGAAAAAACACAGCACAAGCCTGGCACAGGAAGACCTGGTTAGAGGAATATTCTCAGTGATGACGCTCTCTGTTCCTGAAGTGGGCAAAGGGCTTTTGTTACAAGCCCTGTTCCACATTCCTGTACAGACAACTTGGTACCCCATTCCCTTACCTGTTGTGCAGCCCCAGGAGGAATATCTAGACATGCTTGGCCCTGGGTGATTCCTGTCTCTCTTTTCAAACTAGAAGATCCCCAAAGGCACATCTCCTCAAGAATACTTAAGATTGGGGATACCAGCTGTTGATGAAAGAAAGGGGCTCAACAAGGCCAGACAACTTCTCCAAGGTCCCAATTTGTAAGCTTTGGGTGGTGGGGTTGGGAGGGTGGTGTGACCTGCCGTAGGCTGACTGTTGAAAGAATGAGATTTGCAGAGACAGCGGAGGAAATCCAGCCAGCTTACTCACACATGCAGAGGGTAGACTAGTCAGCTCACCTAACATCCTGTAGTCATCCCGGGCTCTCCTAGCTCGGAAAAATGCCTGGATCTTCACAACAGAGTTAACCTGCCATGAACACAGATGGGAAAAGTCACAGTCCCAGGCTGCCCTTGCTCTGGCATCATGGGTAAAGATGGGTATGGGGGAGCAAGGTAACACTCACATTCTTCCGGAAGTAGTGCAGACGCCTCCGGTATCGCCTCCGAGCTGCCCACATCCGGGCCCAAGCCTGGATCTGGGAGGAGACATAATGCCTCAGAGCTCTGGGCTCAAGGGCCCATCCCTCAGACCCAGGCCCATTCAGCCAACTCCAGAGGACACAAGGAGGTGAAAGAACTAAGAAATTGTTTTCAAAGATCCTTCAAGAGAGATGGGGACCCGACCATGATCTAATTACCTTGATCACGGCCTCCACATTTGCTTTTAAATATTGCAACCGCTCCAAGTAAATCTTCCGCTGCCTGCGACCCCGCCAATGAGCCTGCACATCAGGAAAGGAAAAGGGGTAACCCTAGTTGGTCCCCTTAGCCCAAGAGTCTTTCAGGGGAAAGCCTTGTCCAAGGCTCTGGGCGGTGGCGGGGGGGCAGGGGAGGAGGCAAGCAGTGGAGGAGGGGAGATTGTCTCTGGTCTCAAAGAACTTCCAACTCCATGGGGAAGACCATATGTCTGTGCCCTCTGCCACATGCCCTGGTCCCAGCACACACCCACACCCACACACCCACCCCCACATACCGGAAAATGAAACACACATACCCACACCCATTGACACCTCCTCACACAGAAACATAAAATGCAGGCTTAAAAGATATTAGTAATAAAGCATACACCTACTTGCCAACTTTATCCCCCCAAAATACATTCATACACCCATATACAGACCACCCACACGCCATCATACACTCCACTCTCCCTCACACGCAGGGTGGTTACAGAGCAGTCTGGTAAGGTACACGATTTCATGGATGGAGAATGTGTACAAGCATAGAGTTGTGTGCCCAACTCTGCCAACGGCCATCTGGACAGCAGGTTGCTATCGCTCCCATAACTCACACTTCACTACACCATCCAGCTCCTGAGACCAGTTCTAGGCAAATCTCCCCTCCAAGGCCCCCAATAACTCAGATGTCAGTCTGATGGCTTCTCCCCCTGACTGGCCTGCTGCAAAGGGTCCAGCTGGCCATTTCCTCCATAAATCATGGCCTCGTTGGTCTCTAAAACACAAATTTCACGGCCCCCTTCTGTTTTAGTCTCCTTCCTAGAAGTCTCGTCCCTCTCATTCCAAGCTTGTGTGAGATTAATTTTCCTAAAACACCACTTGGACTATAACTCTCTAGCCCCAATGTATCCAGAAGTTTCTGACCTCCCACTCCCCATCTGACTTTTCCAATGGCACCCTACCTTCTTAAAGATTCTAGCCACAGCAGATTATTGCACTTTCTTCTAAATGTGCCTTATGCTTTTCTGCCCCTGAACCTCTGTTTATGCCCACCCCTGGGTCCCAGCTCTATTTCTACCCGCTGAAATTCTTCCTGTCTAGGGCCCCTGTCAAACATTTCCCAGGTGCTCAGGCCCTGGGGGATACTCTACCATGGACAATCAAGTATCCCCTTTCACCTGATTGTCCTCCCAGCCCTTCTCTAAAGTCAGTTCTCCTGGCCAGGCTTTCCCCTAAGGTGTACACTGACCAGTCTCTTGGGACAAAATGTAAAAGAGGCAGCTTGGCACCATGACACCAGCTGTCCATCTTAGAGCCTAGGCTCTAATGCTAGGGAGTACCATTTCTAGGCAGAGGGGTCTCCTCTCTGCTCCTACCTCCTATCTACCTCCACGTGGCTCCTCTTTCAAGAGGAGGGCTCCCATCTGGATTGGTCAGAATTCAGGACCCTGAGTGGGGTTGCACCCAGGGTCACAGCTTTCAGAAGAAATTAAAAACTAGAACACCCAAGTGGGCTCATTTCTGACTCTTACTCCACCATAGCTGGGGGGCAAGTGGTCTGAGGCTTTGGGCCACCACTCCCTTTGTCTTCCAGGACACAGGTCAAAGTCAACACAGCTCTCACTTTAGTAGAGAATGCTCCCTGATGCCACCTCCTCTACTACTGCTGGTGTGACTTTTCATCTCCTTAGAATTAGTGTGAAATTCTAATCTGTGCTAAGGAAAGAGGAATCCTATGATCCAGGGCACTAAATGCAGATTGTATTTAGTGCAATTGAGTTCTGGGACCAATGTCCCAAAATTTACCATCTCAGAATGGTAACCACCAGTGGAGCACTTGCCAGACTAAGTGCTACATGTAATTTTCCTACTTAATCCTCATGAGTGCCATCATTACAAATGAGGAAACTAAGTGTTGTAGAGGGCTTAAGTAAGGTCATATGGCCCAGAAGTGGTAGAACCAGGAGACAAATTCCAGCCTCTGATTCTGAAGCCTGAGCTCTCAATTACCACCCCACATGCCCTAGACCATAATTGAGAGCCATTTTTCCAGTTTCATTCTGCACATCCATTTCCCTTGGGGTCCTCTGGTGTTGTCCTCGTGTCCCTACTATCCAACATCTAACATCAACTGTGGTCCAGTTCCTGCAAGGAGAGAGACATGATCACTCACTGTGTGTTTCATGCCCAGCTCCCAGCCTTGCCCAGTGTAAGTGGAATGCTTTGCAGATACTAGCCATTCAAAGATGCTTGTTAAATAACATATCTGTACATTGCTGTCACCTCCACGAGGCCCTCCAGATCACATCTACCTGGGGAGGTCTCCGTTTGCTCAACTCCCATCATTTCTGGCTTGTACAGTGCCCCTGGCTCTCTTCCCAGTTGGCCTCATGTCCCAGTTAGTTGAGGGTAGGTCTTAGAGGCTACAGTGGACCATCCATACATTGGAAGAATAAAAATAGAAAGGACTGACTGGAGAGGAAAGAGAGAAGATGCTTCTTTTCCTAAGGGTATTCTGCCCCTTTTCTGTTTAACCCCTACCACCTCTTTACTACTCTTCTTCGAGTCAGGAAGTCCTCCCTGGTATCTAGATTTAACCCCTCTTACTAAATCTTATTTCACTCTTCTCTTGGGGAAGCTAAACAGCAGGTCTCCATACTCAGTAGATGATGATGGTAGCTAGCTAGCACTTATCTACCTCCCAGACACTGTTCCAAACACTTCACAGATGTTATTTTATTTGATCATCATAGCAATCATATAAGGTGAATGCTATCATTCTCCCTATTTTGCAGATAAGGAAATTGAAGGCTAGTTGAGGAGACTCAGGTAGAGAGAGAGCAAGTAACTTGTCAAGGTCACACAGCTAATATGAGGTAGAATTGGGATTCAAACCCAGGTAGTCTGGCTCCAGAATCAATGCTCTTTAACGACTACTCTTCAGAAACCAAAACATCATTATGACTCCACTCAGCACAAAGGCAGTAAACTCCTAGAGCTCAGATAAATCCAGGCCCTGAAGACTAATAAAGCCAGAGCCTGACACCTGGATCTTGACGATTGCTGGGAGCCAGGTCCTCAGAAAGTGAGAATGCTCAGCAAACTTCTGCCGAACCAGGAAGCCACGGAGGCGAGCCTGGAGCTGGATGACAAAGCCGATGTTGGCCTTCCAGAGCTGCTGGCGGTCGTGGGCAGCAGTGACCTTGGTGACAGCTGACTGTAGAGGCAGGAGACAGGCTGGTAGGTGGGAGTCTCTCCTACAAGGAATTCCCCATCCATGACCCTCTCCCTTGTAAGGGCCCTGCCAACCTGGATCTCCTCCCGAGTCAGGTGGGAGGTATTGAGATGACAACCTGGGGGTCGCTCCCAGGTCCCCTGGAAGGTCCGCAGATGGAAGTAGTAGGCAGTGCCATCCTTCATGTTATGTTGAACCCAGAAAGCTGTGTCCCCTAAGCAGAAGCCAAGGTAAGCCGGGAAGATTCAATAAGGAGGCAAGAAGTGATCAGGGCAGGCAGAGGAGGGAAGGGTCAAGAGAGGGCCATTACCTGGGCGCTGCTTCTTTGCCATGGCACCTTCCAGGGCTCGCTGGTAGCCATCAACACAGTCAGGAACCACCCCTCGGAGGCCTATGTTGGGGTTCCTTAACACCCGCTCTGTCTGGGCTGCCTTGCCTTCCTTGATGGCCTGATTGATGGCGGCCACGCCAAGAGCCACTGACAGGGGCATCAGGAGAGAGAAGTCAGTGCTGCCCTTTGAGTACAGCCCACAGGCCCTGTGCTATACATGGGGAGGGTTCAGGGGAAGAGGACACAAAAACCCCCACTGATGGAAGAGACAGTCTACATCCCAGGCTGGACGCAGACAGATGAAAAGAAGCACGCAGCTATGCTTGGAGGAAAAGATAGCAGGGAAGGAAGGGTTCCTGGAGGAAGGCGGTGTGGTGCTTCGTAAAGGAAAATCACCTTGTACAGAAGGCAAGATATGGGCAGAGACCCTCAGGACGCCTTTCTTAGGAGGAGCAGAGTCCAAGAAGTGGGGGTAGTTGATACAAGACCTGCCTTCAGTCACTCACAGACAGACGGATGGACAGAAGGACTCCAGACACTGAGAACTAGCAACATCAGCACCCCACACCAAAATACCAGTGTCTAGCTGCACTGATCCCACCTATTTTTCCTCAGACTCCTGCCAACACCTCTTCTCCCACCCTTAAGACTAAACATCCTCTAGCCAGAGCCACTACCTCATCTTACATGCTCACAGTGCAAGGGACAGTGCCCACAGGAAGGCATGGAAGGCAGAGGGTGGACTACGGGCACTCAACTCCTGAGAATTTCCTACCCAGTTGACTGCTGAGAAAGCCCCCCACGGTCTAAGCGGCCACCTTCCTGTTCTGATTCTGGTCTGCCTCCCCCCAGCGGTTGCAAGGGAGGGGGAGGTGACGGGGAGGCTTCCTGATTATTTGGGCTCCTGGTGAGCCCACATCTTCTCCTTGCCCTCACACGTCCTGCCTGGCTCATTTACTTCTGTGAGCTGTGTTTGTGTCCTCATTGGCTCTGACCACTTCCTGGCGAATCTCCTCCAGCCATAGCACAGCTCCAGGATCCCCTGTCACCTGGAAATCAAGAGAGATGGGAAAAGATGAGCCTCCAGGCTGGCCCCCCAGGCTCCCAGCCTAGCTGCCCTAGGGACTAAAACTGCAGGCAGACATTGGGGGCAGTAGGGGCAGTGATCCTCACTCCGCTCTTCTCACTCCTGCACAGACAAGCCTGTGGCTCCCTTGGACTGCTGCCAGGCTCTTAAGGCTCTACCTTTTCCTACCCTGCCCTCGGGCTGTCCCAAGCATCAACTCAGCTTGATCACAGCACCCCGGAACCCACATGGGCTCTGTACAGTGTCTTGACCCCTCAGTATCTACCACCCTCTCAATCCCCTGCCCCTGTGCCTCAGCTATGTCCAGGGATAGCCCACATCACAGCCTCCACCCACCCACCACCACTCTCCATCCCCTAGGCTCCAATTCACACCTTCTCAGGCCAATTCCGACACTGACCTTCACCTTCTCCTTCCCATTCCTACTCCTCTACCACACAAGAAAGTGGGAAGATTACAGGAGACCACAGGTCAAGTAAGACTGATGAGACTAGCTCTCTCGCATTTGTCTCACACGACCCTAGACTCTACCCCCTCCCAACTCTCCTCATTAATAATAGACCTTTTTTTAAAACAATAATTATATTCACAATGTTGTGCAATCATTACCACTATTAGTTTCCAAAACGTTTTCTTCACCCCAAACAGAAACTCTATACCCATTCAACATTAACGCTCCGTTCCCCTCTTCCCCCAGTCCATGATAATCACTAATCTACTTTCTGTCTCTAAGCATTTGCCTACTCTAGATATATTTCATGTAAGTGGGATCATAAAATATTTGCCCTTTTGTGTCTGACTTCTTTCCCTTAGCATAACGTTTTCAAGGTTCATCCATGTCGTAGAATAACAGACTTTTTAAAATTAACATTTTATTGAGCCCTGACTGTGTGCTGGAGTCTCTCAGTGATGCAAACAGTTAACGCATTCGGCTGCTAACCAAGAGGTTGCTGGTTCAAGTCCACCCAGAGGCACCTCAGAGAAAGGCTTGGCAATCTACTTCTGAAAAATCAACCATTGAAAATCCTATGGAGCTTGTCTCACAATTGTGAGACAAGTTTGTAGGTGAGGAAATTGAGGCACAGGGGGTTAAGTCAGGCTGCCAGCAAGTAGCGAAGCCAAGATCAAACTCCAGTAGTCTGGTTCCAGAGTCCTGGCCCTCAACTATTCTCTTGACTCCCACATACTCAGGGCTTTATAGGCCAGACTCTGCCACATTTTCAACTCATTTGATTTTTACCCCTATTCAGGGAGGCAGGTAGGACCAGGGTACATAGTATTTTACAGCTGGTAGAACACAGAGACATCAGGGGTTTGCTCAAGGTCACATGGTCAGTAAGTGGCACAGCACAAAATCCAGTCCTGGTTCTCTGGCTCCAGGTCCAGTGCTCCTCCCAGACACAAGGCCCCCACTGGCAACTAGAGCCCAGGCCAATTCAATTGTCTGTCTTGGCCTCTCAGCCCTGGTGACGGAGGCCATCTTCCCCCATCAGATGGCGACCCCTCTGGGCCTCACCCCAGGAAGGGATGGTGTCCATCAGATTGGCAGGGTTCACTGGGCACAGGGCTCTGCCCACAGGGATGTTCTGCCTGCTCTGGTGACCAACCCCGTCAGCCCGAACCTCACCTGGGCCTTCTGCCTTTTGGCTGCCACGAGGAGGAGATGATACCGAGGGGCAATAGGGAGGCTCACGTCCTCCAAGCCAGCCGCAGGAAGCAGCAGGGCAGTTAGGGTCTTCTCAGGGCTGCCATGGTCCAGAGCCTCATTGATGAGGCTGACTGCGAGGACCTCTGGTAAAGAGATCTAGGTGAGCAGGGTTCCACACACTTGTGGCTAAGAGACAGGGCTGCCATGTGGAGCTGTCTTTCCCCCAGCCCAGGACTCCACTCACGATCAGTCTCTTCCTGGACCTGGGCGTTGACCTGGCTCAAGGTGGCCTGCAGGTCATTCCAGCTCAGAAAGACCCCATCCATTCCACGGACCTGTCGCAGCTTCACCAGGGCATCAAAGTAACTGGTAGTAGGGTAAGGAGAGGGAGGTGAGTAGCATGTACATCGTCAGCCAGGGGACAGGGGAAGCATTTGGAATATCTTCCTCACTTGGCCTTGAGGACACCACATTTTCTTGGTTCTCCTCTCCCTCTAAGCCTCCTCTGCTGGTTCCTCCCTGACCTCTAAACACAGGAGCATCCCAAGGCTCAGTCTTCAAATCTCTTCTCTCTCCACACTCTCATTCTAGGTGATCTCAACTAATCTATGGCATTAAGTTCCATATTTTAAGGACTCCTAAAACTTCCCCTCCAGTCCATTCACATATCCCAGCTGCCTCCTCAGTATCTCCACATGAACGTCTAATACGCGCCTCACACCTAACTTCACACATCTGAACCCAATTCCCTCCACCCAACTTGTGTCTCCCAGTCTTTCCCATCTCAGTAAATATTAGCTCTACCCTCTCAGGCCAAAAATCTGGGAGTCATACCCAGTTTCACTTTCTCTCCCATCCCACATCCACTGCAAAACCAGATCCTGTCAGCTTTGCTTACAAAACACATCTAAAATCTGAATTTTTTACACCACCTCCACTGCTACCACCCTAGACAAAGCCCCATCATCTCCTGCCTGATTACTCAACCCAAGTCTCCCTGCTTCTCCCCTTGTCCCTGTAGAGTCAATTCTCAGCACAGCAGTCAGCGAGATCCTGTGAAAAGTAGGTCAGATCATCTCCCTCTTTGCTCAAACCCTCCCATGGCTTCTTTCCTCGCTCAGAGTATAAGCCAGAGGCCAACACGGGCTGGGTCTGCCACTCCAACTTCCTCTCCTTCTATTTTCCCTTCTGCATGCCACCGCCCTGGCCTCCTTGGGTTCTTTGAACGCACCAAGCATGCTTCTTTCTCAGGGCCTCTGTCCCCAGATAGCCTCATGGCAACCATTTATGGCCTTTAGGTCTCTCTCAAGATGACCTCCTTACCAAAGAGGCCTTCTATAACCACACTATATAAAACAGAAAAAACATCCCTACGTGTCCCCGACCTTTTTCCCCTTGGTCCTGCTTCATTTTTCTTCATAGCTCATCTCTTTTAATCATCTGATATATTTGTTTTCTGTCTGTCTCCCTCTATTAGCATGTAAGTTCGATGAGAGCAGGGACTTTGTTTTGTTCACTGCTATTTCCTAGCAAGGGTGGTGAGACTTCATCTCGCATACTTGGGACATGTTATCAGGAGGGACCAGTCCCTGGAGAAGGACATCATGCTTGGTAAAGTAGAGGGTAAGTGAAAAAGAGGAAGACCCTCAACGAGATGGATTGACATAGTGGCTGCGACAATAGGCTCAAACATGGCAACGATTGTGAGGATGGTGCAGGACCAGGCAGTGTTTTGTTCTGGTGTTCATAGGATCACAATGAGTCAGAACTGACTCATGGCACCTAACAACAACAGAATAGTATCTGACACGTGGTGGGTACTCAGACATTAGCTATGGAAGAATGAAATAATGGAGGAAACAGAGATGACTGTGGACCTACCCACTCCTTGAAAGAAGCACAGGACAAGGAACTGGGAGGCCAACAGGTGGGCCTGGGCTCAGGAACGGAGGATGCAGAGTACTAGTCTCCAAGTAGAAGAGCTCTGAATCTTGGTTACAACCCTTCCAGCCAGCCCCCCACAGCTGCCATCCCCAAACATGTGGTTAAACCTTTCTCACCGCTGAGCATTGTCTCCTTCCACCTCGGCCAGACCTGTGGCAGGGTTCACCAGGCTGCTCCAGAAGCCACCGGCATCCCTGGCCTCCAAGGCCTGGTTAATCAGGACCACAGCTGAGAGCATCTCCACAGCCACAAAGAGCTCCTCCTGGCTAAGCTCCTACAATGCAGGGGAGGGATGATTCCCAAGTGGGCTGGTGAAGGGTTTGGGGGCCTACACTCCATCCTGACCCCAAGACTCTTGTATATCTCCACGTCTCCATCCCAAAATCCCAATGGTCTGGTTCAGTCACTAAAAAATAATCATACTTAACTGTTGAGAACACTATGTGCTCAGTGTATAAGTACTTCACACACATTATCCCTTAATTTTCATAACAAGCCAATGAGGTATGGGCTAGTAATATCCACTTCACAGATGAGGAAACAAGAGGCTCCGTGAGCCCATAGTCAAGTAATGTGAACCGTGTAGCCAGGATTTAAACCTAGCTGCCTGATTGCAGAGCCCACACTCAACCAATGAGTTCTGCTGTCTCCCTTCTCATCCCTCCTACATGTTAGGAACAGCACTAGGGCCCTGGGCCTGCAGAGACGAATGTAAAGTGGCCATCCCCACACTGCACACCCAACAGGCCCTGGCCCCACTGCCCTGCCCATTTTCTCCTTCTCAAACGTCTGCTTATGCTGTTCCCTCTGTCCGGAGCATCCCGCCTGTCCTCCTTGTAGAAAACAGAATGTTGCTAGTAATAACCACAATAGCTAAAACTTACACGACACTTACTCTGCACCCAGCTCTCTTCTCAGCACGTATGTTAACTTATTTAATCCTTACAACACTCCTATGACATAAATATATTAGTGTCCCCATTTTATATGTGAAGAAATTGAGGGGCAGAGAAGGTAAATAACTTGCCCAAGGTCACATAGCTAGGAAGTAGTAGAGCTGGATTTGAACTCAGGCAGTCTGGCTTCTGGCTCTAATATCCACAACCTTAGTCACAATGCTTCACCTCTCAGTACTTACTCTGTGCTTCCTTGTACTGTAGTTATTGATATGTTGACACTCTGCTCTTCCTAAGTGTCATGCCTCTGTCCAGGTTGTGCCTGGAGTAGACCCTCTGTAAGTGCCTGCTGTGGGTGTGATTCTCTATTCCATTCTCTTCTCTTCCAGGAAGCCTTCCCAGACTTATCCCCAGCTCTGCTCCCTCCGTTTCTCGGGTCTGAAGCCTTCTTCTACCTAGATCACCTATTCCTCCCTCACCATGCCTGCCTGGATCCTTGAGTGTATTCCAAGTCCTCCAACAGACTAGGCACCCTCTGAGGGAGGGCCCTCTTACCCCACTGTAAGAGAGGCTCTAGGGACTGAAGCGACCTTGGACAGCTGCGTGGTTAAATGCATGGGCTTCAAGAACATTCAGCTTTGTAGTCCCTCCCAGCACTGCCAGTGACAGCTGTGTTGGGCAAATTGCTTAACCTTTAGATCTCAGTTTCCTCATCTCTAAAATGGAAATAATACTTATCTTTTAAGGCTCTTTTAGGACTAAACGAGGTAGTGTATGTAAAGCAGCGCTTAATCAAGGGTATTGGCTATTATAATACATTCAGGAAAGAATGAACGGTAGCCCTCCCTGCTCCTGCCAGTGTCTGAGGCTGCCCTCAGAGGGTGCTCTGGACTGACTTCCCCGATCCCTCCAGCTTGCTGGGGATCCTGAGAGCTGGATCGCTCATTCCTGGGGCTTACCCCCTGCTGCTGTCGCTGGAGTACTGCCAGCTCCTGCTGGTACAGAGCCGAGGCAAAAGGGTACACTGGAGGCAGCTGGGCTTCAGGGCACAACAGTTCCTTCACAGTGTCAGCTGCCGCTCCCCTCTGGATGGCGCTATTGATCCGCCGCACAGCCCGGAGCACTGCAGGGGAAGAGGGGAGGCTGCACTGGCCGGGCACTCAGTGCTAGCTCTCCTCTCCTAGCCAGCTTCTTTGAGGGAAACGGCTTTGTAAATGCTCTTAAAAACCCTCCTGCTAGTCCAGGATGGGTTTCTAAATATCCAGGAGGAAAAGAGGCTGAGCCACTTTAAGAAGGGGCTGTGTAAGACCAGATTTGCCAAGTCTAGAAGCTGAGTAGCTCAGCATGTATCACAGAGGGCTGTCCTGGCAGCGATGAGCTCCCCAGGTGGTGAGCACAAGACTGACAGATGGCTAAGAGTGCAACTAAGGTGAGGTTAGTCAAGGGACTCCAGGGACCAAATCTTGATGGCAGCACAGAGGAATAAGGAAGTAGCTCCAAGGTGGAGCTATTTGGCTTGCAAAGGGAGGGAGTGGCTATGATGAATCAAAGTAGTTTCAGTTTTCAAACACTGGGGCTTATGAAAGGCCAAGCAGATACGGGCATCAGTGTCAAAGAGCGCACCATCTACTAAGGAGAAATGTTGTTGGGTGCCATTGAGTTGATTTCGACTCATAATGACCCCATGTGACAGAGTAGAGCTGCCCCATAGGGTTTTCTAGGGTGTAAACTTTATGGGAGCAGATCACCAGGCCTTTCCCCCGAAGAGCTGCTGGGTGGTTTCAACCTTTCAATTAGCAGGCAAGCGCTTAACCGTTGTGCCACTTGGGCTCTTTAGTAGGGAGAAATAAGGATATAAAAATCCAACAGTGCGCTGTAAAATATGGGCAATGCTATGTTAGAGGTACTCCCCTCCCCAACATGTTTGGCAGTGTAGGGGAAGAGGGATTCTGGCTGGGAGAGAGCAGAAGACTTCACCGAGCAGGAAGTGCTTGAAGCAGGCTTTGGAAGATGTTTTTACCCGCTTTCAACAAGCGACAATGTGGAAGAAATAGAATCCAGAGGAGCAGAGGCTTGGAGATGGGAAAGGCTGGGGACCAGTCAAAGAACAGGTTGTCTGGCTTGGCTGGGTGGCATATGAATAAGAGGGATGGGGAAGAACTCTGTAAAGGCTTATCTGCCAGGCCAAGGAGATAGGACTAATCAAAAAAAAAAGAAAACCCATTGCGGTCAAGTTGATTCTAAATCTAATTCAAAGTGACCCTATAGGACAGAGTAGAACTGCCCCATAGGGTTTCCTAGGCTGTAATCTTTGTGGGAGCAGATTGCCAGGTCTTTTCTCCCATGGGTTTGAACTGCTGACCTTTCGCTACCAGCCGAACACTTAACCATTGCACCACCAGGGCTCCTTTAGTTATATATACCAACCCCAAGAAACCAACTCACTGCTGTCAAGTCTATTCCAACTCATAGTGACCCTACAGGACAGAGCAAAACTATTCCCATAAAGTTTCCAAGGCTGTAATCTAGGAGAGCAGACTGCCACATCTTTCTCCCACACAGCAGCTGGTAGTTCAAATTGCCAACCTTCTGTTTAGCAGCCGAGCACTTAACCACTGTGCCACCAAGGCTCCTAATAGAACTAAATCAAAAACAAAAATCAAACCCGTTGCCAACAAGTCATTTCTGACTCATAGCAACCCTATAGGACGGAGTAGAACTGCCCTATAGGGTTTCCAAGGAGTGGTTGGTAGATTCGAACTGCTGACATTTTCATTGGCAGCCGAGCCCTTAACCACTGTACCACCAGGGCCCTGATAGAACTAAAGTTTAGTGAAGATGTTCCACAGAGGAGATCAGATCAGATCTGTGCTTCAAGGAGATTACTCTGGCAATAACAGGCAGGAATGAACAGAGCTGATAAGGCTGGCAGCTAGGCAGGAGGGCCTGGGGGCTATGGTAAAATGGCCTCTGAAAGTTCTGCTAGACAAAAGTAAATGGTTCCTGAGCAACCTCAAAACCTGACAGAAAGTCGAGGCTGAGTCAAGCAGTTGTAACAGGTCTAGTGTCTACAGGCTAGTGCCTTGTGCCTCAGCACCATTTCTCTTCCCACTTGCTAAAAGAGATTAACCCCTAAAAAAAGGGGGATAATGACTGACTGACCATTCTTTTACTCATATTTACATATAATGTTCTTAAAGGAAACTGAGTTGGATTCTGAGTTTCTCTCTCACCTGGGAAATCACTACATATCAGTAGCCAAAGGAACTCAAGCAAGTTGAAACTGTCAAAATTACGGGCAAGTGCCTGGAAGGAAACTGTTTGCCCCTAGAAGGTCCAGCCCATTGCAGTACTGACACGTCATTGACTCTAAGGCTGTAATGAACTTACCTATAGTGTCCCCCAGGCAGCCAGAAGAGGGCAGACTATGTGAGGGGAGATGTCCCTTGCCAGGCTGGGAACCGGGCAACGGTATGCACTGGCCAACGCAGAAGGTGGCACAGGGATAAGATGCTCTTCCAAGAGCCAGTGATAAACCCAGGCCAGGCTTCAGGCCTGGGGATGACTTACTGGCTTGTTCCTGGTCACCCTTCATGTTGGCTGCAGCCACACCAGCCTGGACCTCCTCCTTTTCCAAAAGCTCCACCAGGCCCAGCTCCTAGAGGAGGGAAAAAAAGAGATGCCTAAAAGGGAGTCCTCCCAGGGCCATGGACATGCTCCAGGAGCCACCAGCATGAGCTCCCACCCTTAATCCTAACTCTCCCCTTTAGGCAGACTAACCTGGCCCACCCACCCCTATTAACCCATCTCTGACCTCTGGCTCTTTCCTACCCAGCAAGCATCTAAAATAACATGTTGTTAGGTGCTCTTAAGTCAATTCCGACCCATAGCGACCCTATATACAACAGAAGGAAACACTGCCCAGTCCTGCGCCATTATCACAATCGTTGCTATAACAACCTAAGCACTACAAATATAAACAGTGTCAGGGAGAAAGCCAACAGCATTGAAAATAAGATCGCTAAATTGAAGCTGCATTTCAGCTATGTGGGAGAACAGTCCTGCCTGTTTGGACAAACCCCAGGTCTTCTCCAGTCAGTCTGAGAGACTACAAGAGGGCAGTGTGTTATCAGCCTAGTCCATTAGGCTTCAGAGTGATTTAGCCACTTAAACAGGTAGTCAGCACCCGCTGAATACACAGGCCTAACAGAGATGCTCCTCGGTAAGAGGTCTCTCCTCTCATCCTGCTCCCGTCCCACAATCAGATAGAAGAGGTGACAGGTCAGAGAGCCTGACCTGTGCTTTCTGCTCTCTGTCTGCACTCAGCTGATCCAGGTACCAGTCGGCAAATTCTCTCCTTACACCTCGCAGGGCCAGCACAGGGTCTTGAAGGGCCCCAAGCAAACCCTCAGGGCTCTGTCTTTCCAGGGCGTCATCAACAACTTCTAGAGCACCATGGACTGAAAAAGACCAAGACCACCTGCCACTATCCCCAGCCGAGCTTAGGAATCTGCCCTCTTCCTGCCTGCCCAGAATTACCCTCACCCAAGCCCCTGGGTTCTTGGAGCCCTTTTGGTCCAGCACAAATTCTTCAGCTTGTTCTTCAGAGGCCTTCCCATCTTAACCATCACAGGCCCTGAGGATATCCTGACCCAACAGGCAAATGCCCATCTTATCCTAAGCTTTCATCCAGCCCCTTCTGCTCTGATATCCCCCTACACCCATTCACTCTCCACACTTCATTCTCGAAGGACCCCAGTCCAACTGCCCCCAGCACCAAGAGCTGAAAGGCCTGCCCCCTTGCCTCTGTCCTCTCCATGGATCTCCATTCAAACAGGAGCCTCCCTGGCAGGGACAACTTCTCCAAATATTGAGAGCAAGAAAAGAGAGCACACACTGCCTGGACTCTGCTCCTTCCCTGAGACAGGCTTGGTCCAGGTGAGGCCAGAGGGCCTTCTGGCTCTAGAGAATTCATCCTCAAACCTCCCAGCACAAGGACTTAGCCTGAGAGCACTCCCTCAGCTCCCTCCCGGCCTGCATCTCTTACCATTGACATGGTTGATGTTGCCCTGGATTTCAGCCTGAGTTAGGTAGTGGTCATAGATGTCCTGGCTTTCTCCATTATCCTGCAAAAACTACTTTGAGAAGTGAACCTGAGAAAACCAACTAAATCTTCTCTTACTACTCCTACCCTCTCTATACCTATTTCTTCTTCTGGGGTCTTCCCAAGGCCAAAGGTTGGTCTGGTTGGAAGAATCTGAGGGAAATCATGGGGTCTGAAACCCCTGGCACTGACATAGTTAGGCCAAACCAATCTTTGGAATCTCGAGTCCAAATCTCATCTGGTTCTACATTCCAGAGTCTCTTCTCAGCCCTCCCTGAAGATCCATTCTTCTAGAACCTCTTCTTTTCTGAATTCTCATTATTTTCCCAAATTCCTCTCCTATTTCTCTAAAATAACTGACAAGGTAGTTTCCCTAAGCGACTTTGGAACCTACAGACAGGGTAGAGAAGAGTCCTAGTTTCACTCAAGATTTTCCAGGCTACCCAGTTTTTCAGCCCCTCTACCCTTTTCGGCTCCTCCTTACGCGGTTCCTGGCATTGGCAGCCTTTTCCATCTTGGCCTGGGCTAGCAGCTCCTGGTAAATGACTGCCAGAGGCTCTCGGAGATTCTCCAGCAGTGCACTGGGATTCTGCAAGGCAGTCAGGGTGTCCTCGACCACGCCCCGCTCCACTGCTTCATTGATGGCAAGAACAGCTGCATGGACTGGGAGGGGGCATGGAACCAGGGTCAGGGGGTCAGAACAAACCCCAGACCAGGCCACAACCAGCTGCAGACCACTCTGACATCATCCCCTTTATCCATTCTCAGGCAGGGCTAGGCAAACCAGGTAGCCTGATGGCCCTGCCTGGAGATGAAAGGTGGCCAGAATCCACCTGAGGGCTGTGAGGTTGGGGGTCCTCCTATACTCACCAAGCTGGCAGGGCAGAGAACAGTCCCTACCTGCAGCCTCATCCACTGAGAGCTCGGTGGCCAGGATGCCCCCAATCTTGCTGAAGGCAGGCAGCTGGAGGCAGTATTTGGCCAGTTCAGAGGCCATGTTGCTGAGTTCCTCAGCTGCAATGACAGCACCAGTGCCCTTCTCCAGGCCCAGAACCCTCAAGACCCTGCCTAGACCATAGAGGTTACAGAAGGAGTTGAGCTTACCTGTGAATTTCACTTTCCCGTATAGATCATGTATTTGAGGGGCCAATCCCAGCCGGAAGAGGAAGAGACTGGGAAAGAATGAGAGGCATTGGAAGGCCCTGGGGTCTGTTCATTTCCACAATCTGCCCATAATGGGTTTGCAGGAGATGTTAGGGGCACCCGGAGAAGAAGACCCCATAGCACCTGCCCTCAAGTCACTCCCCAGTCCACAGGGAAAATGTCACTGTAAGTCAGCCTGAGGCAAGTGCTACAGGAGATAAATAAGACACTGTGTGAGAGGACTTGGGGGGTGGGATGGGGAGGGCTTCACAGATGCCACATTGCAGTAGCAGGTCATTGGATGAAGACAAAGGTTGGGAAGGGCACAGCAAGCAGAGATCCACTGAGCAAGGAAAGGACCCAGGAAATGAAGTCAGGAAGAGATGACATGGTAGACACAAGGAACTAGTCAATCACTTGCTATGATTTAGCCAAGGAGTTGCTGATGGCTGGCTACGAGTAGGGCCAGCCTTCACCATTTACACTATATGGCTTGCATGTGATGCTCGTGATAGGTCCTATTCTGATTCCTTTGTGCCTCTGTCACAAGCTGAAGACCCTACCCTGCCACATTCCTGTCTCTGCTACCCTGCCTACCCTTTCTGTCTACCCACATGGGTCACGCATAAATGTGCCCACAAACATGCACATAAATCTAAACATAACTATGTAAATCTAAAATCTCATTCTCCTAAGAAGCGTTCTTTGTGGTCTATCCTCCATCCTTCCTGCTGCAATGCTCGTTGCTGTTGATTGCTAGGTTCATCTACTTAGAGGAACCTGGATGACAAAAGTCTGGGGCCTCTCACCTGAGTGCATGGATGCAGTAGACCACCCGGGGCATGTTCTTCTTGTCATAGATATCTGTGGTTTCTGGGAAAAAGGTCTGGAAGGGAAACCAGCCAATTACTGTCACTGAGGACCTTTAAGCAGCACCAGATATGGAAAGAGAGGACAAGGAAAAGGCCTTCCTCTCTGACCTGCGGGGTGTGTTCCCTTGTTGCCTGGGGCTTCTAGGTCAGTCTCTCCAACCATTTCCAGTTAACTTAGTGTAAATGAAAGGCAGTGGGGACACACACTGAGCCAAGACTCAGCCACAGACACACAGTCGCAGGGGACCCTGATTAACCAAACACCAGATGAGGCTGTTTAGGCTATAAGTTACATATCCTCCAGGAGGAACAGGCCCTTTAGACATCCTATAAACACACTAAGCCTGTGCCCCTTACCTCTGACTCTCACCAGAAAGGTGGCATGCTGGGGAGCCAGCTGTGTTCCCACAGAGGGCCCAATAAGGCATGCATTGCCAAGGACCACAAAGGGGTCAGGGTGTCTCATCCCTGCCTCCAAGCCAGAAGGCCTCTGATCAATAGGGGCCCATCTAAGAAACAAATCACCCTAGGCATAACTTGCCATGCCACCCAGCAACTGTAATGAGGCCGAACTTCAATACGTCTTGGTTACATTTACATTTATAACAAAGTATCATATCTAGAAACTTAAAAGCATCCTGGTCTCTCTGAGAACACATGCCCTCTATTGCTCCCACCTCCCACCAAAGTGCCTTTCTTTACTGCTATTTCCTCATTTTATAGTTCCCTTCTATAGTGAAAAGAATAAAAAACATTCTATAGATGAAAAATAAAACAGAAACCATACATTGCAGAATCCTCTCTGGCCTTAATTTGTATCTTTCTTTATAATTCACGTAGATCTTTTGATCCTCCTGATGACCTCGTAAGGCAGACAGGGCAGGGATTACTATCCCCATCTTAGAGATGAGAAACAAATTGAGATTCAGAGTGTGAGAGGACATAGGCTGTGTCCAATTTGGGACTTGGGCCCAGGCTTCCGATTTGAAGTCTACCACCTAAGTGTGTGGTATACCCTCGCTTCACGCTGTGAAATTCTGGCATCATTTCAGATGGGTGGCCTACGCGAGCCCCATCTCCTACATTACACAGGAGCCCCACTGTATAATGTGAATAACACAACTCAGGCCAGGGAGCCTTCACCTCCTTTTATCCATAGGGAAGTGGAAGCAGAGACCAAGTGACCTGGTTCAAAGACATACAGCCCCAAGGAACATACATAGGTTATGTTAATTTAGAAGACACCTAGAGATAAGACTAGAGGGACATAAGGTATAGGGGGTGCTGGTGGAGAGTAAGGATGAACTCCAAACTTGAGGCCCAGTGTTACCGAAGGCAGACCGATGTGGGCTATTGCAGACAGCCAATAGTTGATGTTGTCTGTGTGACGGAAATGTAGGCCAGTTGCCTGAAGGGGAAGGAAAAGAAGAGAATCTGTTTCCACAGCTCTCAGGGCTCCCTGTGGGCAGAGTCCTTCTTATGGGAAATCCATAGAGGACCCTGACCTGCAGATCTCCCGACCCTTCAAGAAAAATACACGCAGACAAACAGATGCCACCAAGAATGGATGCTCTAACTGGCATAGAGATGAGATTAACAATCCAGGAAGGCTTCCTAGAAAAAGGGAGTCCAGAGCTAGAATGGGAAGAAGAGGGCTGGGCTGGCTAGAGAACAGGGAGGGGGCAATCTGCCCACGAAGTTCCAGCAGTTGGCAAAGCCCACAGCCTCTGAGTGTGGATGGTGGGTAGAAGTCTGCTCAACAGTTCTCATATCAGGGGCATCTCAAAGGCCACCTAGCATGTGCCTCTTGCTGCTAAGGATAACACACACCCATTTGGGAGACATCTACTGATGCCTATTGTCCAAGTACAATGATTAAAAGCACTCCTTTTCATCTTCAAAAGTGTCCAGGTTTGGACAATAAATTATATGGTCACCCTACCCTCACAGCTTTGAGGAAAAGGGGTAATTTGAGAGGAAGAAGGTAGGTGGAAACCTCTATTCCCCACCTGGTATCGAAGCTGCTCCACATCATAGATCTTCTTCAAGGGAACCACGGAGGGTGCGAAACAGTGGCCCAGCTTGGCCAGCAGCACGCCATTCCGGAGGCTCTCCTCCAGCTCCACAGGGGAAGGCAGCTCCTCCTTCAGGCAAGCCTCCATCCAGCTAAGAGTGGGAGAGTGCCTTCTCAACCACTCTGGCAGGCCACAGCAGTTCTGTTCTAAGCACAGGGACTTCCCTCACTCTGTCCCCCAAGTGGCCCTGACCCACTCGCCCACCTCCTTTTTCTTCCCTACCCCCAACTCCCCACTCTGTCCGTTGCCTAGCTCTTCCTATCTTCTCCCAAGCTGCCCCAAATGCCTGGATTGGCCAACCCTCAGCCCAGCCTAACCCAGAAAACCTTCCCGGACAGATCCTGATTCAGCACATCTTCAGTGGGGCTTAATCAGGCTCTTTCTCTGTTACATAACATAGCCTCCCACTCAGTCTGGTTACGCATTTGACTTGGGCCAAATTGAATCTGCTGGTTTCTCTCATCCTGCGTGTTCTCTGAGAACCTCAGGTACAGAAAGATCACATCTGCCTGAATGATCTACACAGCACAGAACCCAGTTTCGATGATGATGAGGGTGGCGGGAAGCCCCTAGGGCTGATTCAAGGGGAGCAGCACAGTGAGACACAAAGGTCACAGCCCCTGGAATTGGAAGACCTGCTTTCTATACCGCCTCCCCCACTTCACCTCTCTGAGCCTCAGTTGCCTAATCTGCAAAATGAGGACACCACCACCTGTTTTTCCTGCTTCATTGGGAAGCTGCCAGGACAAATTATCTAACATTTGTGAAAACACTTTGAATATTAAGTATTATTACTGCTGAGAGTTGTATAAGAATAAGAGCTCCCAATACTGGAACCATTCCCAAAGTCATCTCTTCAGACAGGGATTGGACTGGACTATAAGACATAAAATGATACTGGTGAGGAGTGAGCTTGGCTCAAGCAGACACATGAGACTATGTGGACAGCTCCTGTCTAGAGGCAAGATGAGAAGGCAGGGGGGACAGGAGCTGGTTGAATGGACATGGGGAATACAGGGTGGAGAGGAGGAGTGTGCTGTCTCATCGGGGGAGAGCAACTAGGAGTACATAGCAAGGTGTATATAAGTTTTTGTATGAGAGACTGACTTGATTGGTAAACTTTCACTTAAAGGACAATAAATAAAAAAATGAATAAAAAGAATAAGGGCTCCTGAGATGGGGTCTCCAAACCTCCCCTAAATAGTGGGGTCTACAGGAAAATATGTTTCCAAAGACAGCCAGTCACACCTTGAGACATGCCGCCCCTGCCAGATACCTGATCTCCTGTCTGCCCTATCCTATCCACTTTTTTGGAGAACATTAAAACTATACTATTGAGTTGTCTCAGTAAGCCCTCCTTGGATCCCCCAGTAGCAAAGTTTGTTCCGTTGAATTGTAATTGTGTTGTGTGGGGGGGGGAGATGTGTGTTTATTAACAGTAGACTTCATGTCTCTAGAAGGTAAGCACAAATGGCTGCCTTTGAATCTTCCTAATATCTAGGAGCCCTGGTAGCACAGTGGTTAAGAGCTCGGCTGTTAACCAAAAGGTCGGCAGTTCAAATTCACCAGTGGCTCCTTGCAAACACTATGGGGCAGTTCTACTCTGTCCTAGAGGGTTACTATGAGTTGGAACCAACTCAACAGCACCTAACAACAAGTATCTACTACTAACCGAAAGGTTGGCGGTTCAAATCTGTCCAGTGGCTCCACAGCAAAAAGGCCCAGTGATTTGCTCCCGTAAACATTACAGCCTGGGAAACCCTACAGGGCAGTTCTACTATCATATGGGGTCATTATGAGTCGAAATCGACTTGAAGGTACCTAACAACAACAGAATCTACAAGGACATTTGATATACTGTAAGATTAATAAATGCATTTCTAAATAGAAATATATACATACACACACACTATTGATTAAAGAATTAAGTATTTATCTTGCCTTTCCTGGCCAAACTGAATTTAAGGACAACCAAATAGCCCTAAGATAATATAGGAAAGTTCTCCTTTAGAAAATAATTTCAGCTAATAAAAGTGGAAGAAATGACAGAATTAGAAAATAGTCATTTTGCAAACCCTAATAAAATAAAAGAACAAATTGTAATGATGACCAACAATGGACAAAAGCATTAGATAAAGGGTTAATGAGGAATTTTACAGTATAGAGATCAGGTCGTTATCACTTGAACCCCAGGATCAGACTTGGCATCACTGGAAGTATGACAAGCAGACACTGCATTCTTCCTGATGCGATGCAAGATGAAGCACACAGTGCAGCCAATGAACTCTTCTTGTCAAAAATGTTGAACTGGAATCCTAGCAAGCCTTTAGAGCCAACATCCATTTACGGGAAATATGGAGTGTGGAGGAAGAAGGTAAATGATACGAGGAAGCAAATAAAGCCAGAATGTGGGATGTACTACAGGACAAATGACCTGGTTTCTTCCGTAAGTCAATGACGTAAAGAACAAAAAGAGAGAGGATGGGCTGCTCTAGATTAAAGACTTAAGAGACGTAATAACCAAATATAACATGTGAACTTTTTTAGATCCTTATTTGAATAAGCCTACTGTTAAAATAGACTTTTTTTTTTTAAATACAGTCAGGGAAATTTGAAAATAGGTTGGTATTGATCTTCCAAGGAATTACAGATAATTTGATTGGGTATTATAATGGCATTGTGGTTAGGTAGGAAACCCTGGTGGCGTAGTGGCTAAGAGTTACGGCTGCTAACCAAAACGTCAGCAGTTTGAATCCATCAGGCGCTCCTTGGATACTCTATGGGGCGGTTCTACTCTGTCCTATAGGGTCGCTATGAGTCAGAATTGACTCGACGGCAATGGGTTTAGTTTTTTGGTTTTGTGGTTACGTAAGCAAACGTCCATGTATTTTTAGAGACATATATTGAAGTATGTAGGGGAATAAAAAAATGTTTGGGATTTGCTTTCAAATTTTTTTTTAAAAAGATGCTATTTCAATTCTCCCCTTTCCCACAGAATGGGCTCTCATCCCATTACATTTGTTTTGGGGGCAAATGCCTGGGATGGGCAGGATGGGAAATGAGGCCTAGAAAGAGGCAACCCCTCCACTCACCGCTTTGCTTCCTCCAGCCGGCATAGGTACTGATAGGCAACATTCTGCCGTCTCTGCTCATCCATCTCCTCAGCTGTGAGGCGTTCATCTGAGGAGTGGAGGGGGGATAAGATCAACAAAGGGAACATTAGATAGGGGTCTCAGCATTGAACTTAATGAACTTCCTCAGGCAACCCTGCTCAGAGACCTGAAGCCTCTCCCATATGTCCCTCACCTCCTTCCAGGACATCCCTGGCCCCAATCTTCAGCCCCATCCAGCAAAGGTATCCCAGTCCGCATCTTAGCCTTGCCAGCTTTTAACAGGAGATTTCTCCTGTATCTGAAATACTTCCCTTTCCTCTCTAGCCATCTTCCTGTCCTCCCCCTCACTCCTAAATCTTCCTCACAGCCCTTCCCTCAGTGCCTCTCAGCAGGGATGTCCAGAGTGCTCCTTGCCTGGAAACTTAGCTTCTTATCTTATCCCTAATTAGACTCCAAGTTCCCCTAAGAGCTGGGCCCCTGTCATCCTCCTCAGGTTCTCTCTCAGAGGCCAGGTTAACAAAAGCAACTAGGATGCATCATTCAACAGCCATTCATTCAGTCAATACCTCCTACATGTCTGATGTATAGAAATACAATATACAAACTGACTCAAGAAATCCAGAGATTATTACTGGGACAGAAAAACACCCATGTAAATAACTCCAACCTAACGTGATAAATGTGATTATAGGCCGTGAATAAAGCCTATGGAAGCAGCAGAGAAAGCAAAATGTTCTACTTATGAGGTAGGTCTTAAGAATGAACACGCACAAAGAGGGAAAAGGTAGTCTAACAAAGAGAATCAGGTGAAAAAGGAGCCCTGGTGGTACAGTGGTTAAGCCCTGGACTGCCAACTAAAAGGTCCGCAGTTTGAACCCACCAGCTGTTCCGCAGGAGAAAGGTGTAACAGTCTGCTTCCATAAAGATTTATGGCCTTGGAAACCCTATGGGGCAGTTTTACTCTGTCCAACAGGGTCGCTATGAGTCAAATCGACTCAATAGCAGTGGCTTTACTTAGGATTAAGTGGACAGGCAAAGATAATTTTAAAAGATCATAAACGTATCTTCAAGAAAACATTTTCCATCCCCCTTTGGTGAGGGGCGTCTGGGGTCTTAAAAGCTAGCAAGCAGCCATCTAAGATGCATCAATTGGTCCCAATCCACCTGGACCAAAGGAAAATGAAGAACACCAAAGACACAAGGAAAACACTAGCCCAAGAGACAAGAGGGCCACGTAAACCAGAGACTCCATCAGTCTGAAACCAGAAGAACTAGGTGGTGCCCTGCTACCACTAATGACCACCCTGACAGGGAACACAACAAAGAGTCCCTGATGGAGCAGGAGAAAAGTGTGGTGCAGAACTCAAATTCACGTAAAAAGACCAGACTTAATGGTCTGACTGAGACTAGAGGAACCCCAGAACACATGGCCCCCAGACTTTCTGTTAACCCAGAACTAAAACTATTCCTGAAGCCAACTCTTCAGACAAAGATTAGACTGGACTATAAAACATAAAATAATACTCATGAAGAGTATGCATCTTAGTTCAGGTAGATACACAAGACTAAATGGCCAGCTCCTGTCCAGAGGCGGGATGAGAAGGCAGAAAGGGACAGGAGCTGGTTGAATGGACATGCGAAAACCGGGGTGGAAAGGGGGAGTGCGCTATCACAGTATAGGGATTGCAACTAGGGTCACATAGCCATATGTGCATAAATTTTTGTATGAGAAATTAATTGGAGCTGTAAACTTTAACCTAAAGCACAATTTAAAAAATATATATATACATATATATTATTTTAAAACAACGACAACAAAAAAAGGTGTCTTAATCCTTCTTTTTGGTGTAGGTCGCCTGGGAAGGAAGATAATCTCCAAGCTAAACAAAATGTAGACAATATTCTGATCCCCGAAGCCAAGAACAGCAAATCTTCTAAATGAGACAGCACTCATGCTTCTTGTACTAGCCATAGCCTCCCTTCGTCCTTCCTCCTTCTCTTCTATCTATTTTCCTTAGCTAACACAAAATCTAACAGACACAGAAAGAGAAAGCTACACACACATGCCCAAAATAATAAACTCAGAGGGCTTGAAAAGAGAGAGCCTGTAGTCCATCTATCTTTGACTCAGCACTTACTGTCATTCCCACTCTATATCCTGTTTCCACACAGCCTGCAAACTGACTTGGGGGAGAGGCGGGACTTATTTTAATTGGCAGTTAAGCATGGTTAAAAAATAATAATACACATCTCCAAATTCAGATTTGAAAGCACTGGCTAACCACAGGAAATCCACCAGTTCCTTCTAGGGAGTGTACAAGGAAAAAGTGTTGGTTGCTAAGCATGGAAAATAAACCAGTAAGCGAGTGACATCACCTCAGAGTTATGAATTGAGGGCTGTGAAATGGATGGGACTGTGTACACATACACACCATCTCAAAAAAAAAAAAAAAAAAAACCGTCTTTCTGCCCTTCTCAGATCTGGAACTAGCTTTCCTTCAACAGATTTAGTGAACTTTTAGAATCTCCTTGGAGAGGAAGGTGGGATTGGAGGAACAGGGTTTGCCTTTCATTCAGAGGGTGAGATGGAAAGCTTTCAGTCCTCCAGTCCTTTCAACTTCAGTCTCTATTCCCCTAAAGCAATGTTGCTGAAAGTGTAGTCCACAGATTACCTGCATCAGAATCACCTAGGCTCGGGGAAAGAAGCACAGCTGTGCTTGATATACATGCAGGTTATGGGCCGTAATCCCCACCCACTGGAGCTGAAGCTCTGGAATAGGACTCCAAAACCAAAAACCCATTGCCGTCGAGTCGATTTCGACTCATAGCGACCCTATAGGACAGAGCAGAACTGCCCCCTAGAGTTTCCAAGGAGTGCCTGGGGAATTTGAACTGCCGACCCTCTGGTTAGCAGCTGTAGCCCTTAACCACTACGCCACCAGGGTTTCCGAATAGGACTCAGGAATCTACATTTTAAACAAGCTTCCCAGGTGATTACAGCCCCCTCAAGCTTGAGACGAGCTCTGGTGGCGCAGTGGTTAAGAGCTAGGGCTGCTCACCAAAAGGTCGCAGTTCGAACCCAACAGCTGCTCCTTGGAAACCCTATGGCGCAGTTCTATTCTGTCCTAAAGGCTCGCTATGAGTCGGAATCGACTCGACGGCAATCGGTTTTTGGTTTGGAAAGCTTGAGAGGCATTGTCTCAAAGCCGCATCTCAAAACTCTGGAGTTCCCCAGGTCCCTTTAGGCGTCTTGCCCCCTGGCAGCAGTCGGCACGTTCGGAGCCAGCAGTAACTCCCAAATTTTAAGGAGCCACTAGACCACCTACATTCTCCCGACTCGAGCCTCAGAATTTGGAAGTAAAGGAGAAAACTCTTTGTAAGCTTCGAGGCGCAGCACAGGAGTCAGGCAGCGCTTTGGTGCTCACAGGCCTACCCCCGCGCCGGCGCCTGAAACGAGGGCTGCCTCGCCCTGAGCACAGTCCCACCGCCCCGCGCCCGGCAGGGCCGGCGCCCACCCCCTCCCCAACCTCTGCCGGGAAGGCTGAGCCCCAGACCAGCGCCCACGCTGCTGGACCCTCCTCCGCCCCTTCCAGCACTCACAGGCCGCCCGGCCCTGGCCCGCGCCTCTCCCGTCCATGTTCCTCCTTCCAGGTTTGAATCTCCCGCCGCTGCAGCCACCGCCCCTCACCGTTGCCGCAGTCCAGCAGGACACTTCCGGTCCGCACCGCAGGGGCCCCTGGGATTTGTAGTTCCAGACCAACCAGGTAGAGAGGAGACGCGACCACCTGGGGGGCCGCTTCCGGTTCCAGCAGTTCTCCGCGTCCCTAGTGGGTGGACGTCCTTGGCTCCTTCGCTGCTAAACTGCTTTATTTCAAGCAACACTTGTCCCTGCCTCTGCCTGTTCCCCTGTCATTCCTTCCCTCTTTCCTGCGCAGTTTTCCCATTAGCCTTTGCTCAGCTCCCTGTATTATTCCTGAGTCTTGTAAACACTCTCGTAAAACATTCAGAGCCAACTTGGTACAATGCACTAAGCTAGGTTAGGTCGTGAGGATGCATAGATAAATAAACATAGTTAATGCCCTAACTAAACTTTTTGTTCTTGAGTAAGTGATAGAAATATAGTCAAATAAATTAGAAGTCTATGGTGCACAGCGGGAGGGAGTAATTTCAATAATTAAAAGCAGTAATAGATCACGAAGACTTCCTGGCAGAGGTGACAGCTGATCTGGTTGAAAAATGAATGAAAATTCGTCAGATTGTTGGAGAGAGGCATTTCAGTCCGTGGAAACAGCATGTGCAAGAGCAAGAAATCAAAATCTGTTTAGCTTTGTTGGGAGAACAAAGTTGAACCTGGGAAAGGCAGAAAGTGAGCCTGGAGAGGCACAAGGCCAGATCCTGCAAGGCCTTGGCCACCACACTGAGGTGCTGGGATGTGGTCTGCAGAGCAATCAAGAGCCAAAGAACATTTTAGGCATAGGGCAGATCTACATTTTAGAGAGATCCCTTTTGCAGCAGGGGTTTGGTGAGGAGTGAGGCTGGGAACAGAGCTTGGAAAACTATTGCAGTAGCACAGGCGAGAGATAATAGGGCCTGGACTGATTAAAATCATGATGACAACGACAACAATGCCGAAGAATATTTCTTAGAATATCACTTGCTGGGCTTTCCCCATCTGGTATTTCTCCCTTTGCCCTTCCCCCCACACCCGCTTCAAGCAGCTAGGCAGCCTAGGCTCATAACCTCAGAGGAGGAGAATACAAAGGGGCAGAACCCAGAAAATATCCAAACCTAAAGCCTTCACAGTAACAGAGAAGGTTCAGGGCTGAAATAAAATTGTTTGGGAAAAGTGGGTTTTGAGGAGAGTGAGTGTTTCCTTGGTGACCAGAGAACTTCCTCTTTTCCCAGTACCAATAGAGAGGGTCTAGATGTTGGCGATATCTGATAACAGGCGTTCTTCTCCCTGCTTCCTGAGAAGGTCACCCAGGGGCACAGGATCCTGAGAAGAAACAGTTGCCAGGCAGATGTGTCCTTAGGCAGCTGTGTAGAAATTCCCAGCTAGAAAGGAAGTACCTAGAGGAGTTACTCCCATCTTCTGCTTGGGGTAAGGGTCCCTGGGCCTGAAAAGGCCAGGTGGATGAGAAGAAAGGAGATGTCAGGGAATGCCTTCGTGAACCAGATGGGCCCCCCCTCAAGGCTTGGCATTACATACCTCCTCCTACTTGGACTTCAACCTGAGGAAAAGGAGAGGGGGGAACCCCCCAACTGACTCACATTGTTTCCACCAATCCCAGTGGAATAGGAGCTTCAAATAGAAAAAAATAGAGATGTATTTCTTACATACCAGACTTATGGACAAACATACAGTATCAACAAGTATTGAGGGCTTATTATAAACTGGGTAATGTGTTTAGCATCTTACTGTTATTGTTGTCATTTAGTTGCTATTAAGTCAATTCTGACTCGTGTCAATCCCATGTGTGCAGAGTAGAACTGCTCTATAGGGTTTTCAAGGCTGTGACCTTTCAGAAGTGGATCACCAGGCCTAACTTCCTAGAATTTTACTAAAAAAAAAAAAAAAAAACCAAACCCATTGCTGTCGAATAGATTTCAACTCATAGTGACTCTATAAGACAGAGTAGAACTGCCCCATAGGGTTTCCAACGCTGCAAATCTTTTTTTTTTTAATTGTACTTTAGATGAAGGTTTACAGAACAAACTAGTTTCTCATCAAACAGCTAGTACACACATTGTTCCATGACATCGGTTAATAAACCCACAACATGTCAACACTCTCCCCTCTGAATCCTGGGTTCCCCATTACCAGCTTTCCTGTTCCCTCCTGCCTTCCAGTCCCTGCCCCGGGGCTGGTGCGCCCCTTTAGCCTTGTTTTGTTCCATGGGCCTGTTCAATCTTTGGCTAAAGGGTGAAACTCAGGAGTGACCTTATCACTGAGCTGAAAGTGTGTCGGCAGCCATATTCCCATGGTTTCTCCAGTCTCTGTCAGACCAGCAAGTCCAGTCCTTCTTTTTGAGTTAGAATTTTGTTCTACATTTTTCTCCAGCTCTGTCAAGGACCCTCTATTGTGATCCCTGTCAGAGCAGTCAGTGGTGGTAGCCAGGCACCATCTTCTTGCACTGGACTCAGTCTGGTGGAGGCCGTGGGAGATGTGGTCCATGAGTCCTTTGGACTAATCTTTCCCTTGTATCTTTAGTTTTCTTCATTCTTCCTTGCTCCCAAAGGGGTAAGACCAGTGGAGTATCCTAGATGGCCACTCACAGGCTTTTAAGACCCCAGATGCTACTCACCAAAGTAGAACATAGAACATATTTTTATAAACTATGTTATGCCAATTGAGCTAGATATTCCCTGAGACCATGGTCCCCACAGCCCCAACCCACCAATTCGGCTCCTCAGGGAGTTTGGATATGTCTGTGGAGCTACCATGACCTTGCCAAGGCTGTAAATCTTTATGGAAGCAGACTGCCACATCTTTCTCCTGCAGAGCAGCTGGCGGGTTCCAATCACTGACCTTTTGGTTGGCAGCCGAATGCTTAACCACTTTGCCACCAGGGACCCTTATTGGTTTATAGGTGTTAAAAATCAGAGGAATAGGGTGGGGGGAAATGGAGAGTTATTGCTTAATGATATACAGTTTCTGTACAGGATGATGAAAAATTCAGAAATAAATAGTAGTGATAGTTACACAACCTTATGTACTTAATGGCACTGAATTGTATACTTAAAAATGGTTAAAACGGTCAATTTTATGTTACTTATATTTTACTACAATAAAAAAACACGTGAAACCAAAACAATGATATTTTTCAAGAAATACCATCCATGTTAACTGAAAATATGGCCAAAAAAAAACCTGAATAGAAGTAGAATATTTTATTATAACTTCAAAAAAAAAAAAAGGAGTAGATGTTCTTGGGAGAATATGGAAAGTAACAAGACAAAAGACCAAAGCACAGAGTGCTGCTGGAGACGATCAGCACTGATGAGGTAGATCCAGGAAGAGGACCTAGCAAAGGAGACTGAGAAGAAATTGTCAGAGAAGCAGGGTACAGTGGGTCATGGAAGCCAAGTTAGAAGAGAGTTGCAAATATGTCATAAACACAGCCGAGAATCAAACAAGAAAATGATTCAGAAACATCACTGAATAATTGGGGAGCCATCCGGGGACCTTGGTGAGAGTGGTTTCAGTCCCTGTCCCTCCCCAAATCCTCCTCTCCCCTTAAGCCTGCTGAGTGAACGACAGACTAAGCTGCATATTTGGCCCTGGCCAGGTTGTGGTAACGATGTGAGGGGCCAGCCTGTGAGCAGAAGCTGCGAGTCTGTCTCAGGCACAGGCACCATCTGTGGCACCCAGCACCACGCCTGCACACAGCAGGCACTCAGCAAAGGCTGCAGAACAAAGAGTGAGCCCAACTACTTCCTTATAATTGTGTTTCTGGCAAAGGCTTCTCTACTTGAAAGAGGTAAATGAGGACATTGCTTTCTGATGCCGGCCACCTAGGTGCCAGTTGTTCTGGGGCCTGCTGTCCTCTCTCTCGTTAAGCAGAGCTTGGAGGTTGCAGATCAGTGGAGCTGGGAAAAGGGATCGGGGGCGGGGGAGGGAGATGCTTCTGATCTCTGGGCCTTTCCTGACCATCAACCTTTCACCCTGTTCCCATGTGGAACCACCATACAGAGGCACATTTTATGAGTGTGTGTGTGTGCGTGTGCGTGTGTGTGTGAAAGGATTCACTTCTGGGGCATTCTGAGCCCCATTAAATTTGCAATCACAATGTAGTAGAGGGGGGCTGTCTTAGTTTCCTAGCGCTGCCACATAACAAAATACCACAAGTGGGTGGTTTTAAAGGACGGAAATATATTTTCTCACAGTTCCAAAGACTAGAAGTCCAAATTCAGGACATTGGCTCTAAGGGAAGGTTCTTTGTCTCTTTCAGCTTCTAGAATTGTTGCTCGGTGAGGTCGAGTTGGTTCTGACTCATAGCTTCCCTACACGCAACAGAACGAAACATTGCCTGGTCCTGTACCATCCTCACAATTGTTGCTGTGTTTAAGCCCGTTGTTGCAGCCACGGTGTCAATCCATCTTCTCCAGGGTCTTCCTCTTTTTCGCTGACCTTCTACCTTACCAAGCATGACATCCTTCTCCAGGGACTGTTCCCTCCTAATAACATGTAGTGTACATGAGACAAAGTTTTGCCATTCTCCCTTCCCAGGAGCACTCTGGCTGTACTTCTTCCAAGACAGATTTGTTCGTTCTTCTGGTAGTCCATGGTATATTCAATACTCTTCCCTAATACCATAATTCAAAGGCATCAATTCTTCCATCTTCTTTATTCATTGTCCAGCTTTCACACGCACATGAGGCAATTGAGAATACCATGGCTTGGGTCAGGCGCACCTTAGTCCACAAAGTGACATCTTTGCTTTTTAACACTTTAAAGAGGTCTTTTGCAGCAGATTTGCCCAGTGCAATACGTCGCTTGATTTCTTGACTGCTACCTCCATGGGCGTTGATTGTGGATCCAAGTAAAATGAAATCCATGACAACTTCAATGTTTTCGCCATTTATCGTGATGTGGCTTATTGGTCCAGTTGTGAGGATTTTTGTTTTCTTTATCCTGAGGTATAATCCATACTGAAGGTTGTACTCTTTGATCTTCATCAGTAAGGGCTTCAAGTCCTCTTCACTTTCACAAGCAAGGTTGCCATCATCTGCATATCACAGGTTGTTAACGAGTCTTCCTCCAATCCTGATGCCCCTTTCTTTTTCATACAGTTCAGCTTCTTGGGTTATTTGCTCAGCATACAGATTGAATAAGTATGGTGAAAGGACACAACCCTGATGCACACCTTTCCTGATTTTAAACTGTGCGGTATCTCCTTGTTCTGTTCAGATGACTCCTTCTTGGTCTATGTACAGTTTCCTCATGTGCACAATTAAGCGTTCTGGAATTCCCATTCTTCACAATGTTATCCATAATTTGTTATGATCTACACAATTGAATGCCTTTGCATAGTCAAGAAAACACAGGTAAACATCTTTCTGATATTCTCTGCTTTCAGCCAAGATCCATCTGACATCAGCAATGATATCCCTCATTCCACATCCTTTTCTGAATCTGGCTTGAATTTCTGGCAGTTCCCTCTCAACGTACTGCTGAAACCGTTTTTTAATTATCTTCAGCAAAATTTTACTTGTGTGTGATATTAATGATACTGTTCGATAATTTCCACATTCTGTTGGATCACCTTTCTTTAGAATGGGCACAAATATGGATCTCTTCCAGTCTGTTGCCTAGGTAGATGTCTTCCAAAATTCTTGGCATAGACAAGTGAGTACCTCCATTGCTGCATCCGTTTGTTGAAACATCTCAATTGGTATTCCGTCAATTTCTGGAGCCTTGTTTTTTGCCAATGCCTTCAGTGCAACTTGGACCTCTTCCTTCAGAACCATCAGTTCTTGATCATATGCTACCTCCTGAAATGGTTGAATGTTGACCAGTTCTTTTTGTTATAGTGACTGTGTATTCCTTCCATCTTTTGATGCTTACTGGGTCATTCAATATTTTCCCCAAAGAAGCCTTCAATATTGCAACTTGAGGCTTGAATTTTTTCTTCAGTTCTTTTAGCTTGAGAAATGCTGAGTATGTTCTTCCCTTTCGGTTTTCTAATTCCAGGTCTTTGCACATTTCATTATAATAATTTCCTTTGCCTTCTTGAGCTGTTTGAAATCTTCTGTTCAGCTCTTTTACCTCAGCATTTCTTCCATTCGTTTTAGCTACTCTATGGTCAAGAGCAAGTTTTTCAGTCTCTTCGACATCCGTTTTGGCCTTTTCTTTCTTTTTTGTCTTTTTAATGACAGGAAAGACAGCTTCTAGGAGCTGCCATCACTCCTTGGCATTCTTGGGTTTGCAGATACTTCTGCCTCTACCCATAATCATCTGGCTTCTTTCCCCTTGTGTATTTTTCCTTTTTATAAGAGACCACTCAGAAGGCATTAGGTTTAGGACCCACATGACTCTGATATGAACTCATTAAAAAAAAAAAAAAAGTATTTCCAAACAGGATTACATTCATAGGTACAGGGGTTAGGATTTCAACATATATTTTGGGGGGACACAATTTAATCCATAACAAAACCCTAGGCTGATCAGCCTAGGATCAGGAGACCTGAGGTCTAACCCCAGCTACATCACTGCTCTGTGACCTAAGGCAAGTCACACCCACTCTCTGAGCCTCAGTCCTCTCTGTAAAATTAGGAGGTGGGATAGATGATCTCTGAAGTTGTAACCACTAACCAGTCCCATGATGGCTTGTTTCGTTCCCTGAAGTAAGGGGCCTGGGGGGTTTGTCTGCAGAGGTAGGGGGCGGTGGGAGCAGGAAGGGCAGTGGAACCAGACATCTCTGTGCCCAAGCACCATCAGGGTTCAGCACTAAGATAGGACACCTGAGCTGTCAATCAAAGAAGTCCTAGGAGTGGAGGGCGGTACCCGGTTGTCTGGTAACCCCGGGGGCTCTGAGCTAAGAGCTAGGCAAGTAACCCAAGCCAGAGGGACCATTCCAGAAAGTCAGCTGTGAAGAAGAAGACCGAAGGAGGTACGGCATGGCGTCCTGTGCAGGGGCCCCCAAGACGGGGTGAAGGTAGCCAGGGATTTCTTTCTGGGGATGGGGACCTTGAAGAAGTAGAGTTTCCGGGTGTTCTTAGAAGCGGGCGAGTTTCCTTAAAAATAGAATGTATCAGCTCTCTCTGCCTCCCACCGCCACCAAAAAAAAAAAAGGAAGAAGAAAACGGTAGGGGCTGAGAGCCCAAATGCCTGGTCTTTCCACTCCTCCTGACTCCCAGGTGGAGAGTTCACGAAAAAGCTTTGCCTTTTAAGGGGAGAGATACTAAGAGTATACACATTGTGATGAGATAAATGTATTTGCATTTAAGAGGATTCTGGATACCAGAGCAGGATGTTGGGGGGCCTGGGACCAGCTGCAGACAGAATGCTGAGGAGACAGGGGAGAGAGGATCCCCTTGAGAAGGTAAATGGAAAGACAGAGTTCATCGGTCCCCAACTCCCAGAGGTGGTTGTCGTGTGCCATGGAGTCAATTCTGACTCATCGCGGCCCTGTAAGACAGAATGGAACTGCCCAGGAGCAGATTGTCAGGTCTTTTCTCCCACAGAGTAGCTGATGAGTTTGCACTTCTGACCTTTTGGTTAACAGCCGAGAGCTTAACCATTTTGCCACCAGGGCTCCTTGGCTTCTTGCCAATTCGATAGCTTTTTAATCTTTGCACCCCCAATGCCTAGCATGGCTCTAGGCACATAGCAAGAGTTCGCTGAGTATTTGCTGAACTGACCTGAACCATGGTTTGAAATCAGATAGCATTAATACCTAGATTATGAGTGTGCGTGAGGGCACGGTTTGAAAGGAGTGACAGAGGAGAGGCCCTGTATTGTTCTGTTCATTCATCCATTCATCTGTTCATTCAATAAACATTTACTGAGACTGTACTATGTGCCAGACATTTCAAATTGCCCAGAATCTAGTGGGAGAGACAGACAAGAGAGTCAAAACTGTAACCCAGTGTGGTAAATGTCATACAAGACATAAGCGCAGGAGCTATGGAAGCACAAAAGAAGGACGCAGCTAGGAGGGAAAACCCACTGCCACTGAGTCAATTCCAACTCATAGCAACCCTATAGGACAGAGTAGAACTGTCCCATAGGGCTTCCAAGGCTGTAATCTTTATGGAATCAGACTGCCACATTTTTCTCCCGCAGAGTGGCTGGTAGGCTCAAACTGCCAAACTTCTGGTTGGCAGCTGAGCTTTTAACCAGTGCACCATCAGCTTTCTAAAGGAAGCTGTCACTTAAGCTGAATTTTGCAGGAGGACTAAGTCAGGACATGAACGTGAGAGTAGATATGGTGCCAAATAAGACATAAGAAGTGAGATGGAAGTGAGGGTCACGCCCAGGTAACGGTAGAGCTGAATTGCCCTCAAGGGATCCCGCTTTTGGGGAAGCCGAGGCTGACATGCTGACCCCTCTATTCTCCATTGTCAGGCCTATGTCTTCTCCCACCCCTGAGGACACTCCTCAAGAGCCTGGGCCTGAGCCTTCAAGCTTCAAGAAGAAGAAGAAAAGAAAGTGGCTGCAGCAAGAGGCCAGCATCCAGGCCCTCACCAGGGCTGGTCATGATGCCCTGCGGGCTGGCTGGCACCACGAGGCATTGACTAGCTTCCAGAAGGCTTTCCTCCTGGCCTTCAAGGTCCCACAAGCCAGAGACAGCCCTGTTCTCAGGGCCTGCGCCTTCAATCTGGGGGCTGCCTACGTGGAGACTGGGGATCCAGCCACAGGCCTTAAGCTACTCCTGCGAGCCCAACCTGAAGAGAAGGCTCAGGGCAGATGCCACGGCGACCAGTGCTTCAATGTGGCTTTGGCCTACCATGCACTGGGTGATCTGCCTCAAGCTTTGGCCTGGTACCACAGGGCCCTGTGCCACTACCAGCCACAGGGTGACCAGGGAGAAGCCCAGGCAAAAATGGGAGCTTGCTACCAGGCTCTGGGGCAGCCTGAGCTAGCGGCCCCCTGCCTGCAGGAAGCAAGCCGAGCCTATGCCCAGGCAGGGCGGCCCCAGGCCGCAGCCCTGGCAATGGGGGCTGCGGCAGGGTGTATGCTGAAGAGCGGACAGCATGGGGCGGGTGAGGTGGTACAGGTGCTGGAGGAGAGCCGGAGGCTTGCTGAGAGGAGCACTGAGCAGGGCTTGCTGGGTGAGGCCTTTGGGCAGAGGTGTGGGATGTGGGGAGATACAGAGCCTGGTGATACTCTGAGGCATTTCTGAGGGCTGGGGCAAGGGCTGGGCTGACCGTGGGAGAGCGGGGCAGGGGCTGCACCAGTATAGCCTCAGTTAGTGTCTGACCAGGCTACCAGTGACACTGGCCATGCCCTCTAGGGCAACTCTATAATGACCTAGGCCTGGGCTACTCCGAGCTCCAGCTGTTCCCGCTGGCAGTGGACGCCTTCCTGCAGGCCCTGCCCCTGTGCTGGGGGCCTGGAGAGGAGGCCACAGTGCTAAGAAACCTTGGGATGGCCCACAATGCCCTCGGCAACTATCAGGAAGCTCGGAAGTTTCACCAGAAGGCTGCCGACCTACATGGTAGGTGCCAGGGACTGAAGAATAGGATTGGGAGCAAGGAACTAAGTTGGGGGGGGGGGAGCTCCATGGCTGAAAGGTGGATGGACCATTGAGACCAGGAATAGGGCCTAGAAGCTCAGAACCAGGCGGATAAGGGCCAGGGATGCAGAAGATGGGATGGCCAAGGCAGGGCAGGAGTTATGGGCCCAGAGGCAGAGGCCTAAGGGCTTGGAAAGGCGGCACTAGGAAGAGGAAGGAGTACTGGCTAGGGGAGGAAGCCTGAAGTGGAGTCCCAGCCCCTCCTCTGACCGTTCATATGACACTCAGGAGTCAAAACGAAGCTATTAATACTGGCCTTGCCCACGTCACAGTGTTGCTGTATAGCTTGAACTAGCTGGGGCCGGGGGGGTGGGGTGGTGCGGAGAAGGGACAGATTCAGGCTGAAACTCAGGACTGAGGTAAGGCCAAGCATCAAGAGATTAGGCCCCTGTGGTCCATCTGGAGGTGGGCTGGGGCTCAGCACCAAGACTGCTGGGGACCCTCCCTTGGTTGCTGGGGGCAGGATCCTGATGCCCCAGACACCAAGGTCACCTCTTTGGATGGGGCGGACTATGTCATCAGGCTCTGTGGGGCAGCGGTGGGAGCAGGGCCGGAGCTTTGGCAGCCTGGCATTTGCACTGAGCCAGCTGGGGAACCACAAGGCCGCCAGAGACAACTATCTTCATGCCCTGCAGGCTGCCCGGGATACTGGTGAGGGTGAGCGGTTAGCATGTGGCTTGGGTGGGGGAGCCCAAAGGCTGAGGGTCCTTGGGGTTGGCAGGGAGGCAGATGGGGGAGCCTGGGGGTGGGAATACCACTGGAGAGGCAGGTCAGTGGTGTAGGGAGCTGTGACAGCACCCCTCAGTTTCTCCCTCCCCAGGGGATATAAAGGGGCAGTGGCAGGCCTGCGAGGGTCTGGGGGCTGCTGCAGCCAGGCTGGGGCAATATGACCAGGCCTTGAAGCACTACAAGGAAGCGCTGGCCCAGTGCCAGGTGAGACCACCTACTCTTCCCTGCCGTCCCTCCACGTGACATTCCTGCCTGCCCTCCGTGTCCTCTGCATTCATTCACTCGTTGAACATGCATTGGACACGTTGTGTGCTAGGCCCTGGGGATACTGTGGTGAAGAAAATTCCACTTCTGTCCACAGTTCTGAGTAGGGGGTGGCAGGACCGCAGGAAGGGCACAGGGAGGGAGTAGAAGAGAAGTGAGACAGAGCCCTCTTCCCTCCTCACTTTCCTGTTTTCCAATCCTCAGAGGACCACAAAGTCCAGGCTCTCCCCCCCCACCCATGACCCTATTATCCATCCTCCCTGCAGAAGGAGTCGGATTCTGTGAGACAACGTTTGGTGGCCAAGCTGGCAGACGCCATGAGGATCCACTTGGCCCAGGGGGGGCTGGTCCTGACTCAAACCCTGGTGAGATGACACCTGAGACAAGGAGCTGGAGGTGGGGAAAGGTTACCTAGAGAAGGGGGGAAGGGGTCAGCAGAGCTGATGTCCTCAGGTTGCTGTGCTTGGCTGCTTGTCTGTGCTCATCTGCTCCCGGGGCCTGCATATGGGTGTATCATTTTCCTGGGCCACCTGGGGGTAGGGAGGTGGGCGGGGGACCACTGGCATGTCTCCAACACAAGGGCTGCGCTAGAACTTTGGCTGAGTAGGAACCAGTCAATTGGGTGAAGGATCCCGGGCCTGATGCAGGAGGAGGTGGAAACAGTAGTCCTTGGCTGCAGTTCCCTAAAAGGCCACAGGATGGTGATAGTGCTCCAAGGAAGTCCCTCTCTCCAGTCTCCAGGGGCATTTCTTTGTGGTTTTCCATCAGCCCTTCCTTCGCTGGCTCTTGGCCCTCGGGGCACGGCCTCACACTCTGTGCCCCTGTCTCTCTCAGCAGGCTGATGTCTCTTTCAACAGGCTGATGTCTCTTTCAACAAGCTGATGTCTCTTTCAACAGGCTGATGTCTCTCCCAACAGGCTGATGTTTCTCCAGCTGCCTCCCACTTCACACTTTAAGACACCCCCAGGAAACCTTCCCCCACCCACACAGGAGCCGAAATTATACTCTAATATTATATTTATTTGATAGGGTTAATGTCCTTTTTTTTTTCTTGGAGCCCTGGGGGCACAGTCGTTAAGAACTACAGCTGCTAACCAAAAGGTCAGCAGTTCTACTCTGTCCTAAAGGGTCGCTCTGAGTCGGAATCGACTCGACGGCAACGGATACGGTATCGGGTTTGTCCCCTTATTCTAAGGACTAGGACACCGTATCTATGCCTGTAAGCAAAATTAAATTAACCTGGTACAGTCAGACGATCTGGTTGGGGGCCAGAAGACCTGGGGCCCATCTGAGGACTGCCACCAACTTTCTGGGACTTTGTCCCTCAAGGTCCCAGGCAGGATGGGGTGGTGGTCAGGCTCTGGCAGATCTGACAGTCCGTGAGCCGGTGTGCTAACTCGAGAGTTATTAGTGGGGACCTTAACGGAACAAAGAGCCTCACCCCAGATGTTTTAATCTCAATGACATGTGGTACATTCCGGTTTGTCTCTATCACTTCTGTGTCTCTCTGAGGCCACTGTGTCTACACACACACACACCCACACACACACCCACCCACACCCACACCCACACCCTTTATTCTCCATCTTCCCTAGACCCCGGCTTCAGGGAGGCGGCAGGCTCCAGGTGGAGCCTGCCTGGCGTGGACCCCAGGCAGGCTGGGGAGGAGCATCGCAGCTACCCAGCGCAGGTGAGCGGGAGGGGCGGAGCTTCTGGAGTGGGCGTGGCCTCTGGAGGGGCTTGAGGGTATAGTAGTCTAGCAGCCCGGTAGGAGGAGAGGCCCCGAAGTGCTGCTCTGCCCCTCTGCGCCCCCGCCCCTGCCCCTGCAGATCTGCCGGTGGGTGGGAAGGCGAAGAGGCTGAGGACCACCGCGAGGAGAAGGAGGAGGAGGGGTCGGCGAATATTCCCGCGATGTCTCGGGCGCGGAGACTGGAGGGTGAGTTAACTAAGGCTGCATCCAGCTATGCTCCTCCTCCCTGCAAACGGGAGCATCTCTCCAACCCCCTTACCCTCTGCCCCCACCTTCCCCCCGACGCAGGTCTGAACTGAGGCCTGGGGGGGTCCCTCGAGCCCCCTCTCCATAGCCCCCGTTTCTTCTCCAGGTTCCCAATCCCTGGACCAGCCCCTTCCCGGAATCGCCTCCTCCCTGCTTCTGTGGCTTCCCTAACTCTAGAACTTTCCATCTAAGAGCACCAAGGCTTTTTGAAAGCCAACTGCTATGTAGTAGGCACCACGCTGGGTGCTTTTCTTACCCTAACTCACTATTTACTAGTCTCTCTCCCAAAGCCTTCAAACTCCAGAAGCAGAAATCCTCGCTACTTGTGGAATTGACTTGAATTCACTAATATCTTCTTCAGTGAGTCATTCCCACCATCTAACCTCTAGTCAGCTCATGTTTGCCAAGCACCTGCCATGTGCAGGGCATAGTCCTTGGCACAGCTTCGTGGGCAATGACACACATCCTCCTTCCCCCGCCCTCCGCCATGATGGCTCTTGGTGCAGAGAGGCCTGTGAAAAATGTTTCTGTCCCTCACAGGTCCAGAACCCGGGACCCATCTCTCATTTAGAGGCCCAGAGCCCCCCAGAGTGTGGCACCCTAGCATCCTCGTACCCAATGGCCCTCAAGCCAATAGGTGAGTCCTTGGGGGAAGGGAGGGGACCTGGAGAATGAGTGAAGGAAATAGAAGAGGATGTGGCTTGGGATGATTTTGATGGACCCTGATCATTGGTAAGGTTGGGGAAAGATACGATCTGATACTTGGGGATATAGGACTCTGAGCCTCTTTGTCTTTGTCCTTTAGCAACAAGAACAACCCTAACCCAGGCCTGGAGGCCCGGGATCTCCCCTGCCTCCTACATGGCCTGACTGTTGGCCTCAGAGAAAAGGAGGGCCCTGCAGAATGGGAGAATGTGAAGCTTAAACCTACTCCCTCCTGCCCTGGAGCCTACCATCAAAGGTAAAGGTCTAAGAGAGCACTAGGAAGCTGGAGCCAGAGCAGGCTAGCTCCTGCTCTTTCCCCATCCACCCCCACTGGCATTCCTCCCTCCCTCTTGCAGGTCATCCAGATGGCCCAGGGAAACTCCCAGCAGGAATCCCCAGAGGAGACCCACTGAGTCTGGCTTCTGCACAATCACGTGAATCCACTCTGCTCGCCAGAGCTCTGGCCTCTGCAGTCCCCCCCGACACACACACTTTAGGGACTTCTGGGGACCAAGCCTCTTCCCATTTGTTGAACCCTGTGTGGACAAGAAACATAGCATAGCCAGTGAGTGGACTCCTGAACACACTGGACAGGGCTTTGCCATCTCAGCACTGAGGGGCTCTGTTTGCTCCTCACTGAGATTTTTGGACTCAGTAGGTTAAAAAAAGGAAAATGGATGGTGAATCCCCCCTTTTCTTTCTAGATCCAAATCTCATGATTGCTAAGGTCCTTGGCAGTCCTAAAAACTATGACTTTTTGGTCAGGTGGCTTTGGAGTCACTGACTCTACAGACCTCCATCTTCTCATATGCAGAATGGGAATAATAGTACTACAGGAGATACACCTTAACCAACCTATGCAGTCCACTCCATGAAACACAGGGGATGCTGGTGGTGTCAGACCTGCAGCCTGTAGAACTGCTGCTGGGAGCAGCAACAATGATATTATGTAACATTTATTGAGCACTTACATCCCACACTATTGTAAGTGTTCACAAGTGTTTTCTCCTTTAAACATCACAACATGGCTAGGTGGTAGGTGTTGTTATCATCACCTTTCACACATAAGGAAAAGCTGGCACAGAGAAGTTAAGTGGTTTGTCCTTCCAGGCCACACAACTAGTAAGTGGAGAAACCAGCCTCCTAGAATGCTGCTCAGTTCTGCTTCCCCAGTTAAACCATTGCTTACCAAGAGTCAGTTGTGTTTGATAACAAATGTATTTATGCCAGTATACATGTTATTGTAGTTTATAATTTAATTAAATAGTATATAAATTGATAGACACAAACATTGTTTCTATGAAAACTAAGTTGAATGCTAAGACTTGATTAAGGTGAGTCATTTAAAAAGACTGCTACTGAATTAGAAGTGAGCAAGAAAAAGCAGAGATATCACCTTGAGGACGAGGGCAAGCCTGACCCAAACCATGGGATTTTCGGTTGCTTCATATCCATGCAAAAGCTGGACGGTGAATAAGGACAACTGAAGAAGAATTGATGTCTTTGAATTACGGTGTTGGTGAAGAATGCTGGATATACCATGGACGGTCAGAAGAACAAACAAATCTGTCTTGGACGAAGTACAGCCAGAATGCTCCATATAAGCGAGCATGGGATGATTTCATCTTAGGTACTTTGGACATGTTATCTATCAGGAGGGAGCGGTCCCTGGAGAAGGACATCAAGTTTGGTAAAGTAGAGGGTCAGCAGAAAAGAGGAAGATCCTTAATGAAATGGAATAACACAGTGGCTGCAATAATTGGCTCAAAGGTAGCAATGATTGTGAGGATGGGCCGCATTTCATTTCTCATTGTAAAATGGCTTGGGGGCAGTGCCTGACCTCCTCTAACTTCACAAGTGGGGAGGAGAATCAAGATGAGCAGCCCAAGGCTGAGTCCTATGAGGTAGGTCAGACATGCTTCCTCTGTCCACCGTCTTTACTAATTCTGACACCAACTGCCCCTCACACAGCACTCTCTACTTCTCTGCTGGGTTCATAACTCATTGCAATGGCTACACAGAACTCACAGACCATACTCACAATTATGGGGTTTATTAGGGAAGTAACAGATTACAGTTCAGGCTCAGGAACACTAAAGGATACAATTCTTTCATCAGGATAGCCTCTTCCCAGCTGTCCTCCAAGGTATCCCTCTCCCTGATCTTCAGTTTCTGCCCAAAGGCAGGAGACTGCTATGCTCAGCACAGGGTTTTCATCTCATGGTATAAAACAGCTGCTCCAGCTCCAGCATTATACCTCCATTCCAGAGAAAGTGGACGGAAACATTCATTTTTTAAAAAGGTATGACCTATTCCAACAAGGCTGGCATTAATCCAAAAAACACAAAATAATAAATGTTGCAGAGGCTGCGGAGAGATTGGAACTCTTATTCACTGCTGGTGGGAATGTAAAATGGTACAACCACTTTGGAAATCTATCTGGCGTTTTCTTAAAAAGTTAGAAATAGAACTACCGTACAACCCAGAAATCCCACTCCTTGGAATATACCCTAGAGAAATAAGAGCCTTTACACAAACAGATATATGCACACCCATGTTTATTGCAGCTCTGTTTACAATAGCAAAAAGCTGGAAGCAACCAAGGTGTCCATCCACAGATGAATGGTTAAATAAATTGTGGTATATTCACACAATGGAATACTACGCATTGATAAAGAACAGTGACAAATCTGTGAAACATTTCATAACATGGAGGAACCTGGAAGGCATTATGCTGAGTGAAATTAGTCAGAGAGAAAAGGACAAATATTGTATAAGACCACTATTATAAGTTCTTGAGAAATAGTATAAACTGAGAAGAACACATACTTTGTGGTTATGGGGGGGGAGGGAGGGGGGGAGAGGGTTATTTACTGATTAGTTAGTAGATAAGAACTACTTTAGGTGAAGGAAAGGACAATACTCAATACACTGAAGGTCAGCTCAACTGGACTGGACCAAAAGCAAAGAAGTTGCCAGGATAAACTGAATGCTTCCAAGGTCAGCAGGGCAAGGACGGAGGTTTGGGGACTATGGCTTAAGGGGACTTCTAAGTCAATTGGTGAAATAATTCTATTATGAAAACATTCTGCATCCCACTTTGAAATGTGGCGTCTGGGGTCTTAAATGCTAACAAGCGGCCATCTAAGATGCATCAATTGGTCTCAACCCACCTGGATCAAAGGAGAATGAAGAACACCAAGGTCACACAATAACTATGAGCCCAGGAGACAGAAAGGGCCACATGAGCCAGAGACTTACATCATCCTGAGACCAGAAGAACTAGATGGTGCCCGGCCACAACCGATGACTGCCCTGACAGGGAGCACAACAGAGAACCCCTGAGGGAGCAGGAGATCAGTGGGATGCAGACCCCAAATTCTCATAAAAAGACCAGACTTAATGGTCGGACTGAGACTAGAGGAATCCCGGCGGTCATGGTCCCCAAACCTTCTGTTGGCCCAGGACAGGAACCATTCCCAAAGACAACTCATCAGAAGTGGAAGGGACTGGACAATGGGTTGGAGAGAGATGCTGATGAAGAGTGAGCTACTTGTATCAGGTGGACACTTGAGACTGTCTTGGCATCTCCTGTCTGGAGGGGAGATGGGAGGGTAGAGAGGGTTAGAAACTGGCAAAATGGTCACAAAAGGAGAGACTGGAAGAAGGGATAGGGCTGACTCATTGGGGGAGCGTAAATGGGAGTATGCAGTAAGGTATATATAAGCTTATATGTGACAGACTGACTTGATTTGTAAACTTTCACTTAAAGCATAATAAAAATTATTAAAAAGAAAAAAAAGGTATGACCTGGGAATTGAATGTATCATTTCTGCTAATATCACATGGGTCAGAATTTAGTCACATGACCATGCCTAGCTTCCAGGAAAGGGAGGCAGAAAAATGTAGCATTTAACTGGGCAACAATATGGCCAGATAAAACTCAGGGGTAGATATCAAAGGAAGATTGGAGAATGGATTTTTTTTTTAATAATTTTCATTGTGCTTTAAGTGAAACTTTACAAATCAAGTCAGTCTGTCACATATAAGCTTATATACACCTTACTGCATACTCCCATTTACTCTCCCTTTAATGAGTCAGCCCACTCCCTCCTTCCAGTCTCTCCTTTTGTGACCATTTTGCCAGTTTCTAACCCTCTCTACCCTCCCATCTCCCCTCCAGACAGGAGATGCCAACACAGTCTCAAGTGTCCACCTGATATAAGTAGCTCACTCTTCATCAGCATCTCTCTCCAACCCATTGTCCAGTCCCTTCCATGTCTGATGAGTAGTCTTCGGGAATGGTTCCTGTCCTGGGCCAACAGAAGGTTTGGGGACCATGACTGCTGGGATTCCTCTAGTCTCAGTCAGACCATTAAGTCTGATCTTTCTATGGGAATTTGGGGTCTGCATCCCACTGTTCTGATTGGAGAATGGATTTTGAGTGACAAGTAGAAGCATCTGTCACATGGGAGTATTGATATTGGGTCAGACCAACCCAGTGTCAGCCATCACTGTTTGTACCATTTAATAGCTGTATTATCGTAGGAATATTCCTTGACTTCTTTCTGCTACTCATTTTCCTTATGTGTAACATGAGGATAAAAATACATCATAGGATTGATAGAATTAAATTAGATAAGGTGCTTGATCCATGTGTCTTACCTAAATTGCTTTTGAAGGCATTTCCCAAAGAAAACTCCAAAAAATCTAAATGGCAGCCTAAAGACACAAGGGAAAGATTAGTGCAAGGGGCTGATGGACCACAACTACCACAGCCTCCACCACACTGAGTCCAGCACAACTAGATGGTGCCTGGCTACCACCACCGACTGCTCTGACAGAAATCACAATACAGGGTCCTGGACAGAGCTGGAGAAGAATGTAGGACAAAATTCAAATTCCAGTCTGATAAAAAAAAAAAAAAAAATTTTTTTTTTTTTTTGGTACACACTGGAAAAACCCGGAGAGTATGGCCCCCAGACATCCTTTTAACTCAGTACTGAAGTTGCTCCTGAAATTAACCCTTCAGCCAAAGATTAGACAGGCCTATAAAACAAACAATAACACCCATAATTCAACCATGTATACAAGATTAAATGGGCACACTAGCCCAAAAGCAAAGATGAGAAGGCAGGAAAGGACAGGAAAGTTGGACAAATGGGGGTGGGGAACCCAAGGTGGAGGAGGGTAGAGTGTTGATACATCGTGAGGTTTGCAACCAATGTCACAAAACAATATGTGTATTAATTATTTAATGAGGAACTAATTTGCTCTGTAAACTTTCACCAAAAACACACACATAGACACAAAAAATCACCTGGGCATCTTATTAAAATGTAGATTCTGATTCAGTATATTTGGAGTGGAAATGCAAATTTCAGTTTGAAGCCCTGGTACATTGTTGTTGTTGTTGTTAGGTGCCCCCGAGTTGGTTCCAACTCATAGTGATCCTATGCACAACAGAACGAAACACTGCCCGGTCCCGAGCCATCCTTACAATCGTTGTTATGCTTGAGCTCATTGTTGTGGCCACTGTGTCAATCCACCTCCTTGAGGGTCTTCCTCTTTTCTGCTGACCCTGTACTCTGCCAAGCATGATGTCCTTCTCCAGGGACTGATCCCTCCCGACAGCATGTCCAAAGTATGTAAGATGCAGTCTCGCCATCCTTGCTTCTAAGGAGCATTATGGTTGTACTTCTTCTAAGACAGATTTGTTCGTTCTTTTGGCAGTCCATGGTATATTCAATATTCTTCGCCAACACCACAATTCAAAGACGTCAATTCTTCTTTGGTTTTCCTTATTCATTGTCCAGCTTTCACATGCGTATGATGCAACTGAAAATACCATGGCTTGGGTCAGGCGCACCTTAGTCTTCAAGGTGACATCTTTGCTCTTCAAAACTTTAAAGAGGTCCTTTGCAGCAGATTTACCCAATGCAATGCGTCTTGATTTCTTGACTGCTGCTTCCATGGCTGTTGATTGTGGATCCAAGTAAAATAAAATCCTTGACAACTACAATCTTTTCTCCATTTGTCATGATGTTGCTCATTGGTCCAGTTGTGAGGATTTTTGTTTTCTTTATGTTGAGGTGCAATCCACACTGAAGGCTGTGGTCTTTGATCTTCATTAGTAAGTGCTTCAAGTCCTCTTCACTTTCAGCAAGCACGGTTATGTCATCTGCATAACGCAAGGTGTTAATGATTCTTCCTCCAATCCTGATGCCCCATTCTTCTTCATATAGTCCAGCTTCTCGGATTATTTGTTCGGCATACAGATTGAATAGGTATGGTGAAAGAATACAACCCTGGTGTACACCTTTCCTGACTTTAAACCAATCAGTATCCCCTTGTTCTGTCCAAACAACCACCTCTTGATCTATGTAAAGGTTCCTCATGAGCACAATTAAGTGTTCTGGAATTCCCATTCTTCGCAATGTTATCCATAGTTTGTTATGATCCACACAGTCGAATGCCTTTGCGTAGTCAATAAAACACAGGTAAACATCCTTCTGGTATTCCCTGCTTTCAGCGAGGATCCATCTGACATCAGCAATGATATCCCTGGTTCCACGTCCTCTTCTGAAACTGGCCTGAATTTCTGGCAGTTCCCTGTCGATATACTGCTGGAGCCGTTTTTGAATGATATTCAGCAAAATTTTGCTTGCGTGTGATATTGATATTGTTCTATAATTTCCACATTCGGTTGGATCACCTTTCTTGGGAATAGGAATAAATATGGATCTCTTGCAGTCAGTTGGCCAGGAAGCTGTCTTCCATATTTCTTGGCATAGACAGGTGAGCACCTCCAGTGCTACATTTGTTTGTTGAAACATCTCCATTGATAGTCCATCAATTCCTAGAGCCTTGTTTTTCGCCAGTGCCTTCAGAGCAGTTGGACTTCTTCCTTCAGTACCATTGGTTCCTGATCATATGCTACCTCTTGAAATGGTTGAATACCGACTAATTCTTTTTGGTATAATGACTCTGTGTATTCCTTCCATCTTCTTTTGATGCTTCCTGTGTCGTTTAATATTTTCTCCATGGAATCCTTCACTACTGCAACTCGGGGCTTGAATTTTTTCTTCAATTCTTTCAGCTTGAGAAATGCTGGTATATAGTAAATGCTATTTAAGTGCTGAATAAAACTGTGGTGTTCTGCAAAAAAAAATTTAAATGGCAGCAACAGATGGAGTAGGTCTTGGACTCCACCACCACCTCTTACTTTATAAATTCTGGGTGAGTGGGGCAGGATATATTTTGGGTCATTATTTTATAGCTGCACCTCAACAGAATGAAGTCAGCAAGCAGTGACAGTCCTTTATTTATGTATTTCTGCATTTGGGGAAGCAGTACATTATAGAATAATGGTAAAGAGTACAAGCAGCCTGGATCCTAGTTCCACCAACAGCGATCCCTGTGTCATTGGGCATGTCATTCAACATCTTTGAGCCTGAGTTTTCTCATCTTTAAAATGGGAATGATAATAGGGTTGCTGTGAAGATTAAATGAGATGAATCATATAAGCACCTGGCACATTAAAAAATGTTAGCTATGTCAAAGAAACACACTTCACATTGTGTCTTAGAAAGGAATCTTTCAGAATCACCAAGTTTATTTTCCCAAACAAGTCTAGACGCAGTCTTAACTAATATGTAAAAGTGAAGCCACTTATGTGCTGGTGAAGTTATAAAGTTAGCAAGGTTTGAAATAAGATTATTTAATGGTAGCATGTACATTACAGTTTAGATGAGTAAACTCAGTTTCCAACCACAAACAGTTTAACAAAAACAATTCCTTACCACAATCATTTGGTTTCCCACAACAAACATGTAAGACAAACAGCTGGAGGCCAAAGGTACATCCCGTAGGTGGTGACTCTTTTATAATTGAAAAGGAGACTATGAGATGAGTAGTTAAAAGCAGGAGGGGATTTTTACTTTCTCAGTGAACTAGCCAGGAATGCATTTCATGATACAGAATAAAAATAAATCTTGCATGAAAACAGAACGTTAACTCCACCTGGATCATTGTCTTTATTCTTTCTGCCTTAAGGGTAACTAGTTTATTATTCCCAACCCTCTTTAACCATGCAACAGAGTGTATTTAGCATTCTCTATTCCCATAGCTATATCTTAATAAAGCTTGCTTTGGACAATCATCAAGAGGAATCACTCGCTAGGGAAGGACACTGTGTTTGGGGAAGGAGAGGACCTACTAGGTCCAGTGAGACCCTGGGTGAGATGGTGAGATGGACTGGTACAGTAGGAGCAAGCATGGACTTGAATATGCCTGTGATGGAGAGGATGACACAGACCAGGCAACTTTTTGTTCCGTTGTACATAGGGTTGCCATGAGTTGGAGTCAACTCCATTATAGTTATCTACCTAGATCTCTATCTTAATAATCTGCTGCAGTCTGGTAAATTCCAACTCATGGTGGCCCCACGTGTTTCAGAGTAGAACAGCACTCCATAGGATTTTCAGTGGCTGTAAACTACACAAGACATTTCTTCCATGGTGTCACTGAGTGGATTCAAACCACTAACTTTATTAGTGGCCCAGCTCAAATCCTGTGCACCACCCAGGGACCTATCTTAATAAAGTCTTACGTATGATTAGGGAAGTACACCGTGCTATACTGCTAAACAAAAGTACCATACCCATTGCCATCGAGTTCATTCTGATTCATAGCGACCCCAGAGGGCAGAGTAGAACTGCCCCATAGGGTTTCCAAGTAGTGGCAGGTGGATTCTAACTGCCAACCTTTTGCTTACTAGCCTTAGCTCTTAACCACTGCCCCACCAGGGCTCCATAAAACATTTAGTGTAAATAACAACAATAGATTAATTTACTAAACCCTATAAAAAAATTTTTTTTTATATATGTGCCAGGCGGGAACCCTGGTGGCGTAGTGGTTAAGTGTTACCGCTGCTAACCATAAAGGTTGGCAGTCTGAATCCACCAGGCGCTCTTTGGAAACTCTATGGGGCAGCTCTATCCTGTCCTATAGGGCCGCTGAGTTGGAAACGACTCGACGGCAACGGGTTTGGGTTTTTTTGTTTATGCGCCAGGCCCTGTGCACAGCTTTACATTCATTATCACCCTATAAAACATGTACTAGTAACCCCATTTTATAGACAAGGAAACTGAAACCAGGGGTGTCTTAAGGTCAGTTAGTCAGTGGTGGGGCAGGAATTTGGTTATCATATACAGCTTCCTAAGATAGCTACTCGGCTGCTAACTGAAGGGTTACGGGTTCGAACCCACCAGCCGCTTTGCGGGAGAAAGATGTGGCAGCCTGCCTCCAGAAAGATTTACAGCCTCGGAAACCCTATGAGGCAGTTTTTCTCTGTCCTGTAGGGTCTCTGTGAGTCAGATTCAATTCGGCGGCAATGAGAAGAGTTACTTAAATATGAACGATTATTATTATCTAAGAGGGATTGGGAGCAAAGCAAATTATTTCGGTACATCTGGAAATGTAGGGCAATACCGGGTGACTGCTCTGGAGGAGTGTTGGGCCCCAGGCTGTAAAGGAACGTGCACAGAAGCTGCCTGCGCTCCACAAAGGAACCGGAAGCCGCCACAGCCCCGCCCCCGAGCTGTCAGTCCCCGGCCGCTTCCGGAGACGTCGCGCGCCGGCCGGGCCTCCCCCGGGGCGGGGCGCAGCGCCGCGCATGTGCCGTGGAGGGCAGGCCGGGCTGCGGGCGCGCTCTGCGGGCTGCATGTCCGGACTGCGGGCGCTGCTGGGGCTCGGCCTGCTGGTTGCTGGCTCGCGGCTGCCGCGGGTCAGAAGCCCAGCTGGCGTCTGCCGCTCGGGACGCGTCTGGTGGGCGTCGCCGCGGCTGAGTTCGGGGGGCCACGGAGACCCAGGGGCCATGGCGAGCATAGCGGTGAAGTATCTGAGGTGGGCGAGGCTCCAGGCGGGCCCGCGAGGCGCAGACGCGCGTGGACGGCCCTCCGTCTCGGGGGCGGGGCCTGGGGCGGCGCGCAGCACCACCTGCGCGACGGAGCACCTGAGGGGCGGGGACTCAGGCCAGAGGTTTTCCCCCAGCCAGGAGGAGGCCCAGGCGGTGGATCAGGAGCTGTTTAACGAGTACAAGTTCAGCGTGGACCAACTTATGGAGCTGGCTGGGCTGAGCTGTGCCACAGCCATTGCCAAGGTCAGTGGCACAACGCTCGCCCCCTGGAGGAGCTCCTGACAGCTTGGCGGAGGAGCAAGGGAGGCGTCCCTGTCCAACCTGTGGGTTGTAACTGCCCCTGCTTCGGCTCCTCTGATTCTGCCCTCAGGCATATCCTCCCACATCCTTGTCCAGGAGCCCCCCAACGGTCCTCATCATCTGTGGCCCCGGGAATAATGGAGGAGATGGCCTGGTCTGTGCTCGACACCTCAAACTCTTTGTGAGTACGTAGGGCGGGGCTGTGGGAAAGGTCATGAGGATTCTAGGATCTGGGATTAAATTACCCCTTCCTCCTAGGGCTACCAGCCAACCATCTACTATCCCAAAAGGCCTAACAAGCCACTCTTCACCGCGCTGGTGACCCAGTGTCAGAAGATGGACATCCCTTTCCTTGGTGAAATGCCTTTAGAGGTAGGAAGCTCTAGGTCAACACCTCACCTCCCAGTAGGCATTACCCTTCCCTCACTGCCAGGCTGAGGTCATTTATCTTCATCTCTAAACTAGTAACTCTCAGAGGACAGGGATGGTGCCTGAAGGGTACAACTTGAATATAACTGGTTTAAGGGTCATCTCTTCCTATGTAAGGTGTGCTCTTTGAGACCCCAACACCTTCTCTAAAGCTTTCTCTCCCCTTCATCTCTCCTGGTCACTCCTTTCACTCTCTAGTCAATTCCTCTTTCCCTAGCATGCAGTAAACACATCCTCTGCCCCTCTCAGGAGCTGGAGTGACTGCCTTATCTTAAACCATTTCTGCACACTTGGATTTAGGGGTAGAAAACTTGAGAACTTACCTTTAAAAAAAAAAACACATTTCACGGATGGTGAGGCTGAGGTACAGAGAAAAGAAGTGGTTTACCCAAAGTCACAGAATCTGATGGCAGAGCTGACACCAGAACCCTGCCCTCCTGACTCCTAGGGTCGGGCTGTCCCACACCGCAGCCTTCCCAGTGATAGGCTGGCACTCAGAACAGATAACGTGTCTAGCTTGGCTTGATCAGTCACCAACTCACACTTACGTTAGGTCTCAGAATGCCCTCTGAACAAGAGAGAAGATTGAACTTGTGGACAGCCCTCTCCAGTTAAGGGCTCTTTGTGCAGCTGCTGGCTTTGACCTCTTTTCATGTTCCACCACAGCCTCTGATGATTGATGAGCTGTACGAGCTGGTGGTGGACGCCATCTTTGGCTTCAGCTTCAAGGGTGATGTTCGGGAGCCATTCCAGAGCATCCTGAAAGTCCTGAGTGGAATCACTGTGCCCATTGCAAGCATCGACATTCCCTCAGGTGCTGGGCCCAGGGAGGTTGGGAGGTATCAGGGCCCTGCCCTCTCTTGAGGCGGGTACCTTGGAATCTTGATTTTTGACTGAAAGCTCATACCAGGTCTAAAATAATTTAAGTCTGGATGTGCAGGACATGGCTTTATGGATCCCGTATCAGGGCTAGACAACAGAACTCAGGAGCCCCCAGTACACACCGCCTCCATGAAGAGACCAAAGCCCAGGGGTGCATGGAATTCCAAGGACAAGAGTTCCTTAGGCGGGGACCAAGGGGGCTTACCACCCCTTTTAGGACTAGGGTTAAGCAAAATGTGGCAGGGCAGTAGATATTGTGGTCTCATGTGTTCTTCCTAAATACTGTTCTCTTTTCAGGGTGGGATGTGGAGAAGGGAAACTCTGAAGGGCTCCAGCCAGACATGCTCATCTCCCTGACAGCACCCAAAAAGTCTGCAACCCAGTTTACTGGTCGCTACCACTACCTGGGGGGTCGTTTTGTACCACCTGCTCTGGAAAAGAAGTATCAGCTGAACCTGCCCTCCTACCCTGACACTGAGTGTGTCTACCGTCTGCACTGAGGGAAGGTGGGTGGGCATTCTCCCCAATAAAGACTTAGTGCCTATCTTTCCCAGAACTGTGGGGTCCTGGGAGCTCTTCTGGCAGTGGGTGGCTGGAGCCAGAGAACACTGAGGATATGGGGACATCTCTCTGAGGGAAACAGCAGGCAAGAGGTTGATATGGCATTTGGAGGCAACGAAAATTTGACTGTTAGGTGCTGAAACAGACTCCCAAGTGAGGTGTCCTGTTCCTTAGACACAAGTGATTCTTACACATTTGGGCTGCAGGTAGGGAGCTGGATGAGGCTCCCTAAGCCTTCGCCTTTCACTTAGCAGTACAGCAAAACTACAGTTAGCCAGTAGGGTTTTCTCCAGAGGCCTCCAAGGAAAATCCAGTTTGTATTGAGGACCTGCCCTGGAGACCCAGGCTGGGAATGGAGAGGCCAGAATATATATACATATGCTAGGAGCCCAAGCTGATGTTTATTCAGTTATCTGGTATAGTGTTAGAAACTGGCAGTCCATGGGGTGAATTCAGACCTGTCTGTGTATGTTTTTATTTAAAAATCAGAACATTTCAAACAAGTCTATATTTTCAGCTTCTCTTTTTTTAAAAAAAGAGGGCATCTGACAACACTGGGCCTACATGTCGGCATTCAGCTGGAACTGAGGCAGGGATGCCCTTCAAAGGGTATCTGTGTTCCTGTTTGAGGAACGCAGTCCTTGTCCCCAGCTACCTGTCTGCTGTAGACACCCAAGTTCATGATCTCTGGGTTAGAAGCTGCAAAGGAGACCCCACCTGCTCCCTCAACTCAGGCATGGCTCCCACGGTCTCTCTTCTCAGGAGATTGGTGTTCCAGAGCTCAGTTCCCTCCATGGGAGGGACTCCTCGTTAAAAGGGGTGCAGAAGACACGAATTGACCCAGGTCTCTGAAGCTCTAACTCCTGAAAAGGAATCAGTTGAGCCCCACCTTCAGTCTCTCTTCTTCTGTTTCTTCTTTTTGGTTCTCTGGCCAGTGTTGACTTCAGCTCTTTCCTCCTCTGGAAGCTGCTGCCTCTTCTTTTTATCTCTACTGCTTGGAGCAGTATCTGTTCTGTTCTCTGCTTCCCTAGTCCTCCCACCTCCTGCAGTCTCATCTTCACCCTTTAAGTCCAACACCTCCTCCTCCTCCTCTCGATGCCGCTTCCTTTTCTTCTTGCTTCTCCTGATACTTGGGTCACTGCATGCTCTGCTTGCTGCTTCCCTGGTCCTGTTGTCTGCAGAAGCTGCCTCACCTTCTTCATCCTCTGTGTTCAAGCTGTCTTCCTCCTCACACTGCCGCCTCTTCTTCTTGCTTTGTCTGCATGGGTCAGTGGATGCTGTGTTCTCCACCTCTGTCCTGACAGCCCCTGCAGCCACCTTACCTCCTTCTCCTTCATCCAGGATTCCCCCTTCCACCTGCTGCCGTCTCTTCTTCTTTTTTTTCCTGAGGGGCTGATCGGTTTGTTCTCTGCTCTGCAATTCCCCAAGCCAACTTGTTCCTGCACCCTCTTCCTCCTCATTTTCTACAGTTCCCTCTCTCTCACCTGAGACTTTTTCTTCTTGGTGTCGCCTCTTCTTCTTGCTTTTCCTCGTACTCTGGTCAGTCTGTTCTCGGGGTTCCTCTTCCCCACCCCTTTCAGTTGCTGTAGACTCTTCCTTCTCTTTCTTTTTCTCTTTTTGGGGGGGCTTGCTGTCAGACTGTGGTTGGGGAGCCCCAGGGTCCTGGCCTTTGAGATGAGCCAGGAAGGCCTGTTCCTGGGCCTCCAGCCGAGCAAGCTTGGCCTTCATTGTGATACCAAGACGGGCAGCTCTGAAACAGACAGGGCCCAGGTCAGAACAAGGATATGGGGGGAAGTGGGCTAATCCTTGGGACTGGAGGAAGGTTGAGGGGGACAGGCTTCATCTTCAGGTAAGAGACAGGTGCGTACAATGATTTCCCTGGGGCAGAAAGAAGACAGTAGTGGCAGAGGCCATCCTCAAGGGTGGGCTTGGGTGTGGAGAGGAGAAGGGATCAAAGGAGCTGACTGTTACTTACTTGTGTGCTGTTCGCCCCTCACAGGCTTGGAGCAGCATCTCATCGGTCAAACTGGGGGGAGAAATTAGGCGTTACAAACAGATCTGGAGAACAGGCTTAACCTCTCCTCCCCTCTAAAACATTCCCTCAGCATGGAGTTATTGTTTAGGACTTGGCACTTTTCTAGGTGTTGGGATATAAAGATTAGTACAAGACGGTTCTACAGCCCCCCACCCCCAGAAATCCGTATCAGCAGTAGAATTGATCCTTTCTCTTGAGGTCTGAGGACATCTCCTCCCACAAGCCCCCAGCACTAAAATCGTCTCACATCTTTGGGGACTTGGGCCCCTGGTTGTCATCGTCACTGTAATTCTCCAAGTCCTTGTCTGGTTTCTCCCCGCTTGAAGTCAGCGTGGCCGTCTAGAAGGAGGGATCATGGAGGTGGACAAGGCCCACTCAACACCACTGCCATCCCTGTTCCCTTAGGGAAGCCCCCCAAGAATTCATAGCCATAGGCACAAATCTGCCAACCCCCAACGTTGCAGAGCCACATAGAGGTGTGCCATCCTGCATGCTCCAACTTGGGCAGGACGTAGGCAGCTGCTGGGAGAGGGAGCAGCTCTGAAACGGGGTAGTGGCTGAACTCTTACCCTCAAGGGAGGGCTCTGGGTCATCAGGTCTCCCCAGTAGTATAAGTGTCCCCCTGCTGGCCGTCCCCCGGTGCCAGTAACTGACAGAGATGGCACTTTACCGCCTCCAGTAGCTATTTACATTTAACAAGTATTAGATGAAGCACCTTCATTTAACCAGTATTTATGGAGAATCTACTATGGGCAAAGGGTCTGGGGATACAGAGTAGAATAAGAATGAGGTGGGTCCAGCTCAAACAGAACCTTCATGGTGGGCGGGGGGATGGGGAGGGAGGAGAAGCATGTGGCAGGACACAGGCAGTTATGACGGAAGAGCGGCCTGTGCTGCAGGGGAGGCACCTTAACTCAGACTTCGGGACTAAGGTCAGGGGCTCTGGAGACAAGAACAAGTTCCCAGGTGAAGGAGAAGAATGTCTCAGAGGGGGATAGCATGTGGAAAAGCATGGAGGTGACAGCATGGTACCTTCAAAGAAAAGAAACACTTCATCTGGCTTAAATGTAGAGGTCCTGGAGAGAGGAGGCAAGAGAAAAGGCTGGAGAAAGCAGGGACAAGGCTTGAAGGGCCATGCAAGCCATGCTGGTAAGTCAGGGCTCATCATCCTAGGTAAAAGGAATCAGTGACTTGGTGAAATCTCTGTTTTAGAACACTCTGGCTTCTTTGTGGAGGATGGACTGATAGGGGAGGAGTGAGGCTAGAAGTGAAGAGTTTGGTTAGGTGGTTCAAAAGAAATTACGCAAAAGATGATGACGGCATGAACCGGGGTAGCAGATGGCAGCAGAGATGTAGAGAAACGGGAGAGACTTACTAAATAACAATGTTAAGCCCTTAGCATGTAAGATCACCTCAGCCCTGGGAACACAGTGGATAAGAGCACACCTGCTAGCCAAAAAGGTCAGCAGATCAAATCCACCAGCTGCTCCTTGGAAACCCTGTGGGGCAGTTCTACTCTGTCCTGTAGAGTTACTCTGAATCGGAATCGACTCGACAGCAACAGGTTTGGTTTTTTATCATACAGTGCCAGCAGGGGACAGTAGAAAGCAGGAGTCTGAAGACCTGGGCTCTAGTTCTGTCTGCCATTACTAACCAGTTATGGGCTCTTCAGCAAGTCTTTCCCCATCTGGACTTACCTGCAAAATAAGGAGGATGGACGAGATAATCTCTCTGGTTTCCTTTGGCTTCTAAATCCTTTGAAGACCCCCCCTCCACCCTGCTCTGGCAGCTCCTGTCTGGAGGGACTACACCCCACCCTCCGCTCCCTATTGCTACCCCTCAGCAAATGTGGGGGACCTGTGGAACTTGAAGATCTCAATTCTTGCTGAGGGTCTAGGCAGTCTAAGTGAGCGAAAACAAGGTGGTCACAGGATCCTACCATGTTACAGCAGTTCTGAGAACAGGTGTGGCTCACAAGGCAACTGTTCAGGCCCCAGGGGAGACCAGCTAAGGAAAAAAGGATGGGCCTCTCACCCCCAGCCTGTAATACCTTCACAAACTTCTGATACAGCAGGTTGGGCTTGGGACGATCATGTCGGGTAGTCTCCTTAGAAACATGCTTTATCTGAACTCCATCCTGTGGGAAAGTGTCAGTGAGTGGGTGACATGCCATGTCTTCCTCACCCCCACATCCCCCAGCCTACATGTTTCATGTACGTATTTATTAGAGCTCATACCTGCCCAGTTTCCACTACCAAGCTGGCTGCAGTCTTGTTGAAGAGCTCATTCCACCAGTGGTCTGTGAACTCCGTGGCAGGGTCATGTCCCACCTGCCAGGGGAAGTATGAGCTCTGAGCACCTGCCCTGCTGCCCTGCTGCCTTTTCCCATCCATACCAGCCTCCCTCTGCCACCCAGTCTTACCCCATGAGTATCCTGCTTCAGCGTCACCCTGATGGCCTGGGTGATGCCATTCTCCTTCCGGCCCAGGCCTTTGCCTACAGAGGACAGTGAGTGATTTGGCTCATCTTGCTGCCTGCCCCAAGCCCCCACAAGGCACCCCCCACACATGCCACTCCTTGCCATTCCACACATAGCACTGGGCCATACTCTATCCCTCCCAAAAGCCCTCCCAGTTCCATTCTTTCTAGCACCACTCCATGGAGTCCCCCTGCCTTTGTCCAAGCCTGAACTATCTATTCATAACTCTTTCAGGACAGAGGCCATGTCTCTTCCTCCCTCCTCCCCCAGTCCTCCCAACCTCTTCCTTCTCACTACCCACTGTCAAATTTCTTCCATTCTTCCCTTTTCCGGGAAAGTCAGGAAATGTCTTCTGCAAACTTCTCTTTAAATTAGCTTTTACTCCTCTTACTGAATGGTCTAGATGAGGGTCATCCCAGGATGCTTGAGTCTGGCCTCTCCCCTGGGCAGAGGGTAGGTAGAGTTGGGGGGATGTGGAGGGGCCCCATGAGGATCACCTTGAGTCCATCCATGCTTTAGCAGCTGCTCCTCAGCAAACTTCATCCCACGACTCTTGACCTCTGGGGTGACACTCATGGTGAGAAATCTCCGTCCTTAGGTCCTCACCGGGGAAGAAGTCACTATTACCCCTTTGGGAGGAGAGGAGAAAGTATCCAAATCATCCACCAACTCCATCCTGACTGCTTTTACAAGAATTCTTTCCTGAGCCCTGGGGAGAGACAGCGGAAGGAGGAAGCCTGGTCTTCGGGGAGTTCCCTGTCTGACCACAGTGAGGCCAACATCAACACAAGTCAAGGAGGATTAATGTTAATAAAAAAAAAAACCCTGTTGCCATTGAGCCCATTCCGACTCATAGTGACCCTGTAGGACAGAACAGAACTGCTCCATAGAGTTTCCAAAGAGCAACTGGTGGATTTGAACTGCTGGCCTTTTGGTTAGCAGCCGCTCTCTTAACGACTACACCACCAGGGCTCCAATGTTAATAACTAAATATATGGGAGCTTACCACATGCTAGACTCTGCTAAGGCTTTACATGGGTTACCTCATGTAATCTTCCCAGCCTATCAGGAAAGTATTATTATCCCTATTGTACTAAGGCCTAAAGAGCTCAGGTGATTTGCTCAAGGTAACACAGCTAATGGGTGTAGAATTCAAACACAGGCAGTCTTATCTGCAGTCTACACTCTTCACCACTACTTGGTAACATCTCCCAAAATATACTACTATGTTAAACAAAGCTATCAGGTGCCTGTTAAGTTATTCTAAGAACCCATAGTCCCTACCTATGCTCCAGCATTTACACTGTCTTTCCAGTGTGTGGGCTACATACCTATTCCCACACTGCCACTGTCTTTCAGTCTTTTTGGAGCTCCCCTTTTGAAACTGTCCAGCTTAGTTAAGGCATTTTTATTTAGCACTTAATGCGTAACAAAGGGAGTCCCCGGGTGGCACAAACAGATCAAGAGCTATGCTGCTAACTGAAAAGTTGGTGGTTTGAGTCCACCCAGAGGCACCTGAAAAGAAAGGCCTGGTAATCTATTTCCAAAAGATCAGTCATTGAAAACCCTATGGAGCACAGTTCTACTCTGATATGCATGGTGTCACCATGAGTCAGAATTCATGGCAACTGGTGATGCCTGCAGAATCACTATGAGTCGAAATCGACTTGACGGCAAGAGTTTTTTTTTTTTTTTTGTAACGCCTAACAAGTAGATTACACATGTCCTGACAGCTCTGCAAGATAGGTTGCCCTTATTTTACAAATAAGGAAAACAAGGCCTGGGTTTCCTGTCTGACGTTACACAGCTAGTAAGAGATAGAGCTAAAATATGAGCCCAGATTGCCTGACTCCAAAGTTAGTCCTCTTTCTACTGAATAACTAAGCTGCATTTCTTTACATGCAGTGTTTCTCCTTCTGGACCCACAATGGCATTATCCAACTTACATACGGAATTTCTCCAAAGTGGTTAAGATGGCACAAGACATTCAAAACTAAGACTACTAATGTTGACTTACTACAGTCAACTCGTACTAAGATCTGTAGATTGTTCACTTATTACAGGCATTGTAGACAATGTTTAAAGCTAATTAATGGGCACCACTGGAATAATTCTTAGCCTCCCAAAGTGACAACTCTAAAGGGTAATAAAACTTTCATTTGAGTTTAAAGACAGTCTCATAGTATGTTTAGAAAAATTGGTTGCATTATAGTCAACCCTCCTAAGCAAGAGCCCACTGCCGTTGAGTCAATTCTGACTTACAGTGACTCTACAGGACAGAGTAGAACTGCACCAAAGGGTTTCCAAAGAGTGGCTGGTGGATTTGAACTGCCGACCTTTTGGTTAGCCGCCAAATGCTTAACCACTGTGCCACCAGAGTTCCAGTTAGGGATAAGAATGGTGACCAATCTCTTTGGGCCAAATTCTACACACATTTCAGATAACTCAGAGCACTGTTCACATTTCTATCGTGAAGGTCAATTACTTGAAGACCTAACTGATACCTTGAGTCCCAACAGAAGTGTTGCGCGAAGAAGTGGCCTTATCTTGCTTCTTGATACTATAAGAAGTAAAATTCAAACATGGAAGCTTTTAAGGCAGTCTCAAAACTCCGCCTTCTGCCAGAAGACATCTTTGACCTCTCAAACCCTAGACTGCAATAGTGAAAACCACCTCTAAAACTTGTTGCCCATTTACTCAATGCCGGCCAGCCTGTTACTAATAGCTTTACGTGGACTATCTCATTTAACTCTCCCGACAACCCTATTAGGTGTTATTAGGTGTAATTTACATATGAGGAACCAGGCACTGAAAGGGTTAGTTACTTGCTCAAGTCAAATACAGTAAAACCTGCAAAAGCCGGAACCCATATCAGAGAAGGAAAACTCATATATTTTCCACTAAGCCGAGCAACAGAAAAGTGTTAATTAAGAGTGCACCCTGTCAAAGGCGTAAAACTTGAGAGACCTGGAAACACAAGGCAGTTTCTGTCGAGTTCCGGCTCTCACAGGTTTCACTTTAGCTAGCAAACAGTGGATACAGCACTAGTACTCAGGCATTTCAGAACTGCCGTTCTTAATTATTACAGTCTTCAGTCTCTTACAGCTCCTTGTGCTTGCTGCCATAAGGCTGCCCACACCCTACCCCTTGTCGCAGTTAATTAAAAACTACACCCCCTGGAAGTTAGAGGCTGGCTTTTGGCTTTATTCCCCAACCCCAGAGCACTTAATGAAGCGCCAGGAACCGATAATGTGTTCAGTCGTATTCGTTGAACTGAATGACACATAGGTAGGAACTGTTCTAATGGGTAACTGTGGACAGACGCGACAAGGTCCCACCCAGGCTGTGAGCCGCAGTCTTTGCAAAGGCTGCGAGCACACTTAGAGACACTCTTCTCTCCGGTCAACCTGAGTTTTCTGAAGGAAAGACCCAGCCGGCTGCCCTTTCCCTCGGCCTCCTTCCTCTTGAGGTCAAAATTCCAGCCCTCCCGCCGCAGTCGCACTTGGGTAAGACCACACTCTCCCTCTCACATTTGCTCCTGAGCCCGGGCTCCTCCTGCTAACATTCAGAGGGATGGGAGCCCCTTACCGTCATTGCGCTATCCCCTCCGTAGAAACATGTGCCAGAAATGACATGCGTGCAGCCATCTTCCCGGAAGTGCTGCCTTGGTACTTCTAGGCTGTCGAAACCATAGAGACGCCCGAGGAAACCAACGTCCGGGTCCTCCCAGGAGAAACTCTATGATGGAGGGCAGCTTACCTGTGTGCTCACCATAGGAATTGGGCCCTGGAGTGTACCCGTTTCCGGAGGTTCTGGAGGGGTTCGGCTTGCTTCCTCTCTGCAGGTTCTGAGCGGCCAAGGGACGATGGCTTTCCCAAAAAGCTGAGAACAGCTTCGGGTCCCACCTTCAGTTAGTCCTGGGCACAAGATGGAAAACAAGGGGAAGCACCGAGTTACCTGAGAGATGGCAGAGAAGGAGGTAGCATTTCTGCGGTGATTTTGCGGGGACGAATACTCAGCCTATAGGAAGTTATTTATAAAAGCCTAAAGGCTAGAGATTTTAGTAGGTTCATCAAACACTTTTTTGACTCATTACGATGTCCCAGGACCTGTGCCTTTGGTATTCGGGATACAAAGATGCCTAAGACAGGAGCCCTGATTGCGGGGAACACCATGCTAACCACGGAAGTTGGGACCTTCGGTGGAACTGGAGGAGATGGGGTTTAGGGCACGGAGAGAGAGAGATGCAGGATCCAGGAATGAATGACAGGCTGAGCAGTTTTGGACTTGCCTTGTAGGTAATGAGGACCTACTGAGCAGGGGAGGGGAAAAGATTTTACAAAGAAACCAGCAAAAGGGGTTGCACCTGCCCCCCCTCCCACAAGCTATCCTTAGGCTTCACTCAGCCACCCTTTCCGAACAGTGCCCAGGAACTAAAACCTGTTTAAAATCTTTCTTATCCTCCCGCCCCATGTCAATACTTTCCTTCACTTAGCGCCCCCTAGGAACTTCCGAAGAGAAAAATCGCCATTTCACAGTGAAGAGTTCCTATTACAACTGCTCAGTATGTCATATCCCCTTGTCTCCGTAAGATTTTTTCCATAAAATTAATTTTACTTTTAAAATATGTTACATGGGGACAATACTTTAAACAATGGATCTTGGTTACTGAAATTTTAGATGCTTGCAGAAGGGTTGTGGGATGTTTCAAGGGACTCCTAAATTCACTAGAGGAACATTCTGTGAGCTGAGTCCCTTTCCCACTCTACCACTAATTGTGTGACCTTGAACAAGTCACTTCTCGTAGCCCAAGAGCACCCCTTCCCTGATTTGTAAAATTAGGGTATTGGACTAGTTCGATAATTTTGCAAACTTAGTTTTATTTCAGTGTCTGAGGAGCCACTGAGAAAATTACATACACAGGACTTAAGTTTTCATCACCCCTCCTCCATCTCTTCTACCACTCCCATGTCTTCTACCACTTCTCTTTTATATTTTAATGTGCATGTGTATAATTTATAATATGTTTGTATGAAATGTAATGTATACAAACATTGAATACTTTGAAAACTCCTAAGTGAGGTAACCTCGAGAGCCCTTTCCAGCCCACAATTCCTGTGTGGCATACTTTGCAGGCCACTCTGAAAATTAGGTGGCTGTAAACCTTTAATTTAAGACTCCTAGTCTGGCCTAGGACCTTCAGCTCTCTGCTTTGCTGACCCATTCATTCAACAAACGTTTATTAAGGGTCTCCTATTTTTTTTTTTTTTATTGACCAGGGGGAAACCCTGGTGGCGTAGTGGTTAAGTGCTACAGCTGCTAACCAAGAGGCTGGCAGTTTGAATCCTCCAGGCGCTCCTTGGAAACTGTATGGGTCAGTTCTACTCTGTCCTACAGGGTCACTGTGAGTCGGAATCGACTCGACGGCAGTGGGTTTTTGTTTTTGTTTTATAGACCAGGGATTAAAACCAGACCAAAACCCGTTGCTGTTGAGTTGATCCCAAAGGACAAAGTAGAACTGCTCCAGAGAGTTTCCAAGGAGTGGCTGGTGGATTTGAACTGCTGACATTTTGGTTAGCAGCTGAACTCTTAACCACTTCGCCACCAGGGCTCCATAGACCAGTGATTAAAGATCTAAAAGTATTCAACCCTTGTCCTTTTGGGGCTAATAATCTTGTCCACACAAAAGCCTGCATATGAATGCTCATAGCAACATTATTCATAATAATCAGAAAGTGGAAGCCCAAATGTCCATCAACTGATGAATGGATAAACAAAATATTGTATAGATATACAATGTAATATTATTCAGCCATCAAAGGGAATGAAATACCACATTCTTCTCCAGCATACATGGATCATTCTCTAGAAAAGACTGTATCTTAGACCGCAAAGCAAGCCTCAATAAATTAAAAAATATGAAAATAAGGCAAAGCATCTTCTCAGATCAAAACGCTGTAAAATTAGAAATCAATAACAGGAAAAAATCAAATACTTGGAAACTGAACAATGCCACTCTTAAAAACCACTGGATAATAGAAGTTAAAAATGAAATCTAAAAATTCCTAGAATCAAATGAAAATACAACATATCTAAACTTTTGGGAAAGAGCAAAAGCTGCTCAGAGGCCAATTTATAGCAATAAATGCACACATCAAAAAAGAAGGGCCAAAATCAATACCTTAGCTATACAACTTGAACAAATAGGAAAAGAGCGGCAAAAAAAGCCCACAGCCAGCCGAAGAAAGGAAATAATAAAGACTAGAGCAGAAATAAGTGAAACAACAATTGAAACAATCAACAAAACTACAAGATGGTTCTTTGAAAGGATCAATAAAATTGACAAACCACTGGCCAAATTGACAAAGAGAAATATAAATAACCCCAATAAGAAATGAGATGGGCAACATCACAACAGAATCAACTGAAATAAAAAGGATCATAACAGAATACTACAAAAAATTATGCTCTAAAAATTTGAAAACTAGAGGAAATGGGCAAATCCCTAGAAACACACTACCTACCTAAACTAACACTGAGGTACAAAATCTGAACAGACCCATAACAAAAGAAGACATTGAAGAGGTCATAAAAAAAAAAAAGAAAAGAAAAAACCCTGGCCCAGACAGTTTCACTGGAGAGTTTTACTAGACATTCAGAGAAGAGTTGATACCAATACTACTCAAACTATTCCAGAACATAGAAAAAGAAGGAATACTCCTGAGTTTGTTCTATGAAGCCAGCATAACCCTGATATCAAAGCCAGGCAAAAAAAAAAAAAAAATTTTTTTTTTTTTTTTTTTTTTTTGGCAAAGGCACCACTAAAAAAGAAAATTATAGGCCAATATCCCTCATGAACATTGATGAAAAAAATCTTAAACAAAATTCTAGCCAATAGAATCCATGAGCATAAAAAAAAACCAAAAACATGACCAAGTGGTATTCATACCAGGTACACAAGGGTGGTTCAAAATCAGAAAATCAATCAGCGTAATCCACATAAATGAAACAAAGGAAAAGAATCACATGATCATCTCAACTGATGCAGAAAAGGCATTTGATAAAAGTCCAACACCCATTCCTGATAAAAACTCTTACCAAAATAGCGATAGAAGGGAAATCCCTCAACATCATTAAGGGCATATACAACAAAACCAACAGCCAACATTATTCTCAATGGACAGAGATTGAAAGCATTCTCCCTGAGAATGGGAACCATACGAGGATTCCCTTTATCACTACTCTTATTCAACATTGTACTGGAAGTCCTAGCTGGAGCAATAAAACAAGAAAGGGAAATAAAAGGCACCCGTATTGGTAAGGAAGAAGTAAAACTATCCCTATTCACAGATGATATGATCCTATACATAGAAAATCTCAGAGAATCCACAAGAAAGCTACTGGAACTGATAGAAGGATCCAGTAAAGTGACACAGTACTAGATCAACATACAAAAATCAGCTGGATTCCTCTACACTAACAAAGAGAACTCCAAAAAGGAAATCAGGAAAAGAATACTATTTACAATAGTTCCCCAACTGGCATAACATAGTTCATAAACAAAATATCCAACATCCCACTTTGGTGACATAAAACACTTATACAAAGAAAACTAACTACAAAACACCACTGCAAGAAACCAAAAGAGACATTCATGAATGGAAAAACATACCATGCTCATGGATAGGAAGACCTAACATTGTGAAAATGTCAATACCACAAAAGCGATCTATATATACAATGAAATCCTGACCCAAATCCCAACAACATTCTTTAACGAGATGGAAAAACTAATCATCAACTTTATATGGAAAGGAAAGAGCCCCCAGATAAGTAAAACATTACTGAAAAAGAAGAACAAAATAAGAGGCTTCACACTACCCGATCTCAGAATCTACTATACAGCTACAGTAGTCAAAACAGCCTGGTACTGGTACAACAACAGACACATAGACCAATGGAACAGAATTGAGAATCCAGAAATAAATTCATCCACCTATGGACACCTGATCTTCAACAAAGGGTAGAAATTCATTAAATGGGGGAAGAGACTGTCTCTTCAACAAATGGTGCTGGAAAACTCGATATCCATTTGCAGAAAAATGAAACAGGAGCCATACATCTCCCCATACATAAAAAGTAACTTGAAATAGGTCAAAGACCTAAATGTAAAACCTAGAACTATAAAGTTCATGAAGGAAAATATAGGGACAACACTAGGGGCTCTAATTTATGGCATAAATAGAATATTAAGCATAATTAAAAATGCACAAACTCCAGAAAATAAACTTGATAACTGGAACTTCTTAAAAATTCAATATTTATGTTGATCAGAAGAATTTTCCATAACAAGGTGTGTATAAATTTTTGTATGAGAAACTAACTTGAGCTGTAAAGTTTCACTTAAAGCACACACACACAAAAAAAGACTTTTCCAAGAGAGTAAAAAGAGAGCCTAAAGACTGGGAAAAAATCTTTGGAAACAACATATCTGATAAAGGATTAATCTCCAAAATATTCAGAAAACTTCAACAACTCAACAATAAAAAGCAACCCAATCACAAAATGGACAAAGGACATGACAGATACACACCAAAGAGGATATTTAGGTGGCCAACAAATACATGAAAAGATGCTCACCATCATTAGCCATTAGAAATGCAAATCAAAACCACTATGAAATAACATTTTCCCCCTGCAAGAATGGCATTGATCAAAAATTCAGAAAACAATAAATGCTGACAAGGTTGTGGGGGAGATTGGGACTCTCATACACTGCTGGTGGGAATGCAAAATGGTACAACCACTATGGAAAATGATACGGTGCTTCCTTCAAAATCGAGAAATAGAAATACCTTATGATCCACCAATGCCACTCCTAGGAATATATCCTAGAGAAATAAGAGCCGTCACATAAATAGACATTTGCACACCCATGTTCATTGCAGCATTATTCACAATAGCAAAAAGATGGAAACAACCTACGTGCCCATCAACAGATAAATGGATAAACAAATTATGGTACATACACACAATAGAATACTACACAACGATAAAGAACAATGAATCCGTGAAATATCTCACAACATAGATGAATCAGGAGGGCATTATGTTGAGTGAATAAGTCAATCACAAAGGACGAATATTGTATGAGACTACTATTATAAAAACTCAAGAAAAGGTTTACACAAGGGAAGAAACAATCTTTGATGATTAGAACAATCTTTGATGTGGAACAACCTTTGAAGGAGGGTACAGGTAGGGAGAGGAAATCACTAACCAGACAGTAGACGTGTCAACTTTGAGTGAAGGGAAAGACAATACACAAAATAAAAAGAAGTCATCACAACTTGAGGCAAAAGAAGTCACTTAGAGGAACACAAGGGGAAAAAAAAAGAGGCAATCACAGTAAATATGACAGTACGTACAACCCTACAGTAACAGTAAAAACAACTTACAAACAGACACAGGCAGACAGGATAAGGGAGGAGGGCACATAGCAGTATATGTATATACATACATAGACTGTGGATATTTTTACATACAAGTTTGTATGTACAGCATGTATATTCAAATATATAATAGAGCACAAAGGGGGCACAGTCATAGAAACTTCCTAGACACATCCAAACACCTTGAGGGACTGAGTTAGTGGGGCTGAGGCCAGGGGACCATGGTCTCAGGGGACATCTAGGTCAATTGGCATAACATAGTTCATAAAGAAAATATTCAACATCCTACTTTGGTGAGCAGCATCTAGGGTCTTAAAAGCCCACGATCGACCATCTAAGATATATCTGTTGGTCCCATTCCATCCAGAGCAAAAAAGAATGAACAAAGCCAACGACACAAGGAAAATATTAGTCCAAAGGACCAATGGACCATGTGAACCACAGCCTCCACCAGGCTGAGCCCAGAAGAGCTAGGCGGTGCCCAGCTACCACCACTGACCGCTCTGAGGGATCACAATAGAAGATCTCAGAGAGAGCAGGAGAAAAGTTTAGAACAAAATTCAAATTCACACACACACAAACAGACTTACTGGTCTGACAGAGACTGGAGGAACCCTGAGATTATGGCCCTCAGACACCCTGCTAACTCAGAACTGAAGCCACTCCCAAAGTTCACCTTTCAGCCAAAGATTAAATAGGCCTGTAAAACAAACAATAACACACATAAGGAATGTGCATCTTAGATCAGTCAAGTGTACAAGAACAAATGGACAACACCTGCCCAAAAGCAAAGACAAGAAGGCAGGAAGGGACAGGAAAACTGGACAATTGGAAATAGGGAAACCCTGGTGGAAAAGGGGAGAGTGCTGACACATTGCAGGCATTGCAACCAGTGTCGTGAAGCAATTTGTGTATACGCTTTTGAACGAGAAACTAATGTGCTTAGTAAACTTTCACCTAAAGCGCAGTAGGAAAAAAAAAAAAAAAGCAGGGAATGAAGGACTGATACATGCTACCACATGGACCAACCTTGAAAACATTAGCTAAGTGAAAGAAGCCAGACCCAAAAGGGCACATATTTTAGGATTCCATTTGTATGTTGTTGTTGTTGTTGTTGTTAGATGCCGTGGAGTCAGTTCTGACTTATAGTGACCCTATGCACAACAGAACAAAACACTGCCTGGTCCTGTGCCATCCTCATAATCACTGCTATGCTTAAGCCCATTGTTGTGGCCACTGTGTCAGTCCATCTCGTTGAGGGTCTTCCTCTTTTTTGCTGACCCTCTGCTTTACGAAACATGATGTCTTTCTCCAGGGACTGATCCTTCCTGACAACATGTCCGAAGTATGTAAGAAGTAGCCTCTCCATCCTTGCTTCTAAGGAGCATTCTGGTTGTACTTCTTCCAAGACGGGTTTGTTTGTTCATTCATTCTGGTTGTACTTCTTCCAAGACAGGTTTGTTCATGGCAGTCCATGGTATATTCAATATTCTTTGCCAACACCACAATTCAAGGGCATCAATTCCTCTTCGGTCTTCCATTTGTGTGTAATGTCCAGAATAGGCAAACCCATAATGACAGGAAGCAGATCGGTGGTTGTCAGGGGCTATGGGGAGGGGACAACAGAGAGAGACTGCTAACGGGTACAGGGTTTCTTTTGGGGATGATGAAAACGTCCTGGAATCAGGTAGAGGTAATGGCTACATAGTCTTGTGAAGTCAATAAAAACCCCTGGCTTCTATACTTTAAAAGGGTGACTTTTATGGCATATGAATTATATCTAAAAAAAAAAAAACCCACAGGCATACTAAAATAACATGTTATGAACTGTCATCCCTAGGTGATGGGATTATCGATAAGTGTTTCACCTTCTTTATACATTCTCCCTTCATTTCAAATTTTCTACAATTAAAATATTTTATCCGAAAAAAATAATTTAGAAATAGCAAATGGATACAAATCAGAGTTCCTCAGTGCCGAGGGGCCTGGCACAGAGGTGAGGAGAAATATGGGCAGCAACAGGGGAGGACCTTTAGGAGGAAGTAAATGTGGCCTCTGGGATGACCAGCTCTTGGATTCCTTCCAAATTTTTTTTGCAGCAGCATTAAGGTAATGAGTTAGGGTTCTATTTCTTCCCCTTCTCGGTTTAAATCCTCCCACAGTGTTGTAAAAACTATATTACGCCAGCAAATCTCTGTGGCTCACAAAGTAATCTCACTTCTCTTCCTCCACCTCTGTGAAGAAGGAACGGCTGTTATTTTTTCTGTCAGTGAAATCTGAGGCAGAGGGAGGAGAAAACAGCTTGTGGTTGCAATTACAATGTGGGATTTTAAAATGCCTGTGTAACAAATATTGGCAATGTTTACCTAGTAGAACGTTATTTACTTTTCTTTTTGTTGAGGAAAAAAAAAAAAAAAAGGTGTGCTTGTATCTCACAGGGTTTTTCTCAGGCTGGTATTGTTTTCCTAATCCTCAGCCTAGGCAGGTTCTGATTTTTTTGAGTCCATGATTAAAAAGAAAAAAAAAAAATACAATCCATTGTGCACAGTAGTTTACTATTTAAAAATCATTTCCACAAACATTATCATATTTGGTCCTCACCATGATCCCTATCTCTTGGAATTGCCATGAGTTGGAATCAACAACAACTGGTGTTTTGTTTTGTTTTGTTTTTGATAGATAAGTAAGGAGCCCTTGGGTGGTACAGTTAACGAGCTTAACTGCTAACCCAAAAGCTTGAGGTTTGCATTCACTCAGAGGTGCCTCGAAAGAAGGCCCTGACGATCTGCTTCGGAAAAATCAGCCATTGAAAACCCCACGGAGCACAGTTTTACTCTGACCCACATGCGGTTGTCATGAGTCAGAGTAGAGGCCTCAACAACTGGTTACTGGTTATAGGTAAGTAACCTGAAGGCCAGGCAGAGCAGAGAGAAAGGAAATGGAATGAGAAGACCATGGTCTCAGCACTATGACTACTCCCCCCCACCCATGCAATCTAGTGCTGCTTCAGTTTAAGAAACATTTATTTCTCTTTGATGCCACTGCCATCTGCCCGTTGTTACCGTCATTCTCTAAGCCCTGCATCACTGTCCCTCTAGTTCCTGTCTCTGCCGTTCCCTGGCCTCAGCGTCTTCTCTTTGGAAGGACTTGAAAACCCCAGTGTGTGTAGGAGCTGGTTATGGGGTGGCTGGGCAGGTGGCATGGAGGGAGGTGGGGCTAACAGTTCTTACTGCCACTTCTAGGGTTGCCCTAGAGGAATGCAGGTTTCAAGGAAGCACGCGCTCATGTGGGTTGCTTTTTAAATGTTTTAAAAAATGAAATGTTTCTAGAAAATTCCATGAAAACGCTGTGGGAAATTTTCTGAAAGGGGCAGTATAAAAGACACCAAAAACCAACCGGTGTAGAGGTGGGAAAGAGGACCAGGCTAGAAAGAAAAACGGCAAGGAATCTCAGCTTCAGGCTTCCTCTTGGCTTTGCTGCCACAAATACGAAGAACAATGCTTGGAGAAATTGGGACTCCCTCCCTCTGAAATAGAGCTTAGCTAAGCACAGAAAAAAGCAAATCTGAAGGGCTTGCTGAGTCTGAAGGACACCCCGTAACTGTGAAGGCTCTACTCAAGCATCTTCATCTCTGAGCACCCTCAGCGTGGGACACCCGATGATCCCTGCAATAGTGCTCAGGGCTGGGTGCAGCGCCAAGAACTCAGTAGCATACGGTCAGGGCTAATAAAGCGGCCTTCTTGCCCCACCTGCTGGCCTTCTGCTGTATTGCATGTTACCGTTTAAATCAAGCTTTTAAAAAAACACATACTATGTACGCATATAAATGCCTTGAAAGTTTGGAAGGATAGACAATAAAAAGTTAAAAGTTATTTCCTCTATGTGGTGGCACCAAGGGGGATTTTCATTTTATTACTGTTTTATGTTTGTTAAACTGTCTACAATTAACATTGTCCCCCCCCCAAAAAATTGTAGACAATGTTTATCATTGAGTAAACGGTGTATCACTGGGTAATCAGAAAAAATGGCAATAAAAGTTCTCTTCCAGTTGTAAAAAATTATTGTTCTAATATTTATTCTGGTACTTTGATGGTTTCGTTTTTGCATTTAAACTTTTGAGCTTTCTGGGATTTATCTTAGCAGAAGGAATGAGTATGGATTCAACTCACCCCCGTCCCCAGCACACACAGAAGTAACCGGTTGTTCCAGCCTCTAGCAGCCTACATTATGCTGCAGCCATCTACCGGAATACCATACAGACATGGAAAAAGGATAAGCAAGCTTTGTCAGGGACTGATAGGGGAGGTGCTGGCGACATATTACTAGGTAAAAAAAGTGAGGTAGGCAACGCTGTGTATAACATGATCTCAATTCAGTTCATAAAAAGAATATATGTATGATGTATGTTTCTATCGACTTACATGTTTGTAGATTCTTAAAAACTTTCTGGACAGGTACAGAAGCAGCTTAACAACGGCTTCATTGTTCCAGGGGGAGGTGAGAAGAAGGAAGGAAGGGAGAATTTTACTTTTCGTTTTATCCTTTTCATCATGGTTTAATTCTTTGCGTTACATGCATGTAACACTTTTGTTTTAAAGAAATAAATAAAAATAATTAAGTAGGTGGCTTTAACGTTTGCATGTGTATGTGTGTGGTTTAGATGTCCTTGTAAAAATCAGACGACCCCTTAAAATCAATCTTTATCTCTGTTTTGATTAGTTCTGTTCCCTTGGACACGTTTTTCTTTCACCAATAATAATGGCTGAAATGTACTGAGTGCTTTCTATGAGCTAGGCAAAATTAATTCTAATCTAATTCGCTCTGATTATTGTAGCTGTTGTGGTGGTGGTTGTTATCTTCATTTTCAGATGAAGACACTGAAGCACAGAGAGGGTAAGCTGCCTGGTGTTATCCAGTTAGTAGGTAACAGGGCTGAGTTTTGTCTCCGGACACTCAAGTTCCAGAGCCTGTAGAATTTAACTACTACTCAATACTGCCTTTTTCTTAAGATTGCAGATGTTGGAAGAAAATTTCAATTTTATTTATTTATTCAGGAAACATTTTCTTAATGCCTAGTGTGTGCCAGGAGGCCCTGGGTGGTAGAAACAGTTAACATGCACAGCTGCAGCCAAAAGATCTGTGGTTCAAGTCCACTGAGAGGTGCCTTAGAAGAAAGGCCTAGCAATCTACTTTAGAAAAATCAGCCACTGAAAACCCTATGGAACACAGTTGTACTCTGATAAACATGGGGGTCACCATGAGTCAGAATCAACTGATGAGAGCTGGTAACTAGTAGTGTACGCCAGGTGAGAAAGCTGTGAAATCCCTTCTTGCTTTGGTTAAAGAAGGCTTCCTGAAGGAACACAAACAGGTGCATAATAAAGTTTCTTTGATATTGCTATTGGGACAGAGGAGCTGTAACAAGGGGTGGCCCACTGGGGCAGCAGCCTGTGAAGGGTGTTCTTAAGTACCAGAAGGCACTGCAGAGGACTCTTGCTGAGAATGGCCATTTCCTCTGAGTGTCCACTGCTGGTCCAAGCCAGGTGCTGACCAGGAGCTGGAGATACAAAAAGGGCCTGCCCTCAAGGAGTTTCAGTCTTCCTGGGAATCCCTGCTCTAGTTCCACCAGCAGAACTGCGTGGGGGCTGACTCAACAGTAGGCAACAACAAAATACCGTGTCACCTATCATTCTGTTTATGACAGTCCACCCGCTGCTGTGTCCAGGTGGGCCGTGGAGCTGGGTGTTTGCTCTGCTAGCCCTGCAAAGAAGCCCTGGTGGCGCAGAGGGAAGCAGAGTGCTAGTGTGCTGCCTTTCATGTAGTGAAATTGAGAAGTGTAAAAAGATGATTCTCAAAGTCTTTTGTTAACTCACGTCCAAGTTTTATTGAACTCATTAATGAAGGAACCGGCAAGAAGACAAAAGAGCTACATTGTTTAAAATGCATTTGAGAAACAGGGATTTATATAGTTGCTGAGGAAAGGAACACCTCAATAGATTGTTCCTTTAGATATAAACTGGTGCCACCAAGTTGACTGGTGACAACCACATACATGTCAGAGTAGGCTGCTCCAGAGGGTTTTCAATGGCTGCTTTTTTGGAAGTAGATCACTAAGTCTTTCTTCAGAGGTGTCTCTGGGTGGACTCAAACTCCCCACCTTTCTGTTAGCAACTGAACCTGTTAACCATTTGTACGACCCAGGGCTCCAATTTAGACATAGGACCCGTTAACTTTCTAGGACAATAAAACCCACAGCCCTTGTAGTTCACTTCTCTACTGGACAATAAAACTATGCTTTTATCATGTTTTGCAGGTTGACTTCTGTGATGGTTAAGATGGCTAAGATTCACTGTATTGATTGCGTGTGCTGGGCCATGATTCTCAGTGTTAATATGTGATCACTCCCATGACTGAATCTGCTGTGAGTAGCCAATCAGTCGAAAGGGAGTTTCCTTCGGGGTGTGGCCTGCATCCAAATATAAGCAGATGTCCTGGCTTCTTCACTCATTCTGGATCCTGCACTGCCTCCTGTTCATCTGACCTCCGGCTCTTGGGACTTGAGCTATCAGCTCATCTGCAGATCTTGGAATTCATTGATCTTCGCAGCCTGGGAGCGAGAGCCCTGCTCTCTGACCTGCCAGTCTTGGGTTCTCCAGCCCCTGTGGCTTTGTGAATTGAGAGAAGCCTCTATCCTGATACACCGACTTGGGAGGTTTCAGCCTCTACAATCGCGTGGCCTGTTTCCTTGATATAAATCTCTCTCTCTCTCTCTCTCTATATATATATTTATATGCTTTACTGGTTTTGCTTCTCTAGAGAACCCAGCCTGAGACAACTTCGAACTGTACAGGCTGTAAATATCTACACCTTTGTCAATTGTGGATTATTCCTCAATTATACTCTGATGACAAAGTCACATTCCTCAGATGAATCAGATGAGGGTCAAACAGGTTTATTAGAAGATGCTCTAGCATGCTACCAAAAATTAAATAAATGTAAAAATTAATCAAGCAATCCTCATTTACCTTTTTCCAAGTTTGAAGATAAACTACCTGGTTTACTTCGTAACTGTGTGTTCTGTAGGGTTGCTATGAGTCGGAATTGACTCGACGGCACACAACAACAACATAAGACCTTGGCAAGTTACTACTCTCTCTGGACATCAGTTTCCTTGTTTATAAAATGGGAATAATGAGACTGTGCTAATATTTCTTTCTCCCAAGTGCAAGAATAGAACTCGCTTTTTTTAAATTATTCAAATTCTGGTCTGAGAAGGGTTGATTAATACTTGCAAATCTTCTTGCTTCTGGGATATGTTTGATCAATGTGAGCCTGGGAGTGAGAGTTTGTACAAACTGAAGTCAGACCCAGCCTGGACTGGCTAGAAGGAGAACAGAAGCAGAACTTGGAGAGAGAAGCCTTGATGCCTGGAGCCATGAGATGGACATAATAAAATGAAGACAGGACCTCAAGGTATTTGCAGGGGTCAAAAACCAAAAAAATTAATTCTTTGCTGTCAATTTTAGAGAGCAGTAGAACTGCCCCCATAGGGTTTCCAAGGAGCAGCTGGTGGGTTCAAACTGCCAACCTTTTGGTTATAACAGAGCTCTTAACCACTGTGATATCAGGGCTCCTTTGCTGGAGTAGTAGAACAAAAATGCAGTTCAATGGTCCACCTGAACACAGCAGTGGATTGATTATTATAAATAGAATGATAGATGACATGGGTATTTTGTCATTGGGTGCTGTTGAGTCAGCCCACGCCCATGGTGACCCCATGCACCTGGTCCTGTGCCATTCCTACTATCAGTTGCAGATCTATACGGTTTTCACTGGCTGGTTTTTGCAAGTAGATTGCCAAACCTTTCTTCTGACATGGATATTAATAAGTAAAGCAAAATTGTTAAGTCTTAGTAACTGTGAAAACCTCTTCCAGACATTTGTCTTTGACTTTTCTCTGCACTTCCCATCATTTGATTTTACCCTTGCCTACCTCCAAGATAGGTGGAATAGGTATCATCCCATTAGACTGAGAGCTTCACAAGGTCATGAACTGCATTTATTTCTGTTTCTCACTCAGTGAGGGCCTTCAGAAAATAATTTAAATTGAACTGAGTTCCCATGGTGCAGGTGAGGAAACAAGCGCACTGACGAGATCTTGTCCAGGGTGACACAATTAGTGGAAGACCTGTAACTAGAACCCAGGTCTCCTGCCTGCCCTCTACTATATGTCTCATGCCTAGTAGCTGCAAATGTTTGTACAGCAGAGCTATGCCTTGCATGCCCAGGGTGGATTTCTGTCTAGGTGGTGGGTACATCTGTAGCCAGGAGTAAAGCCTAGGTGGTTGTTGTTATGTGCCATGGAGTTGGTTCCAACTCATAGCAACCCTATGCACAATAGAACGAAACACTGTCTGGTCCTATGCCATCCTCCCAGTCATTGTTATGCCTGAGCCCATTACTGCAGCCACTATGTCAATCCATCTCGTTGAGGGTCTTCCTCTTTTTTGCTCACCCTGTACTTTACCAAGCATGATGTCCTTCTCCAGGGACTGATTCCTACTGATAACATGTCTAAAGTACCTGAGACAAAGTCTTGCCATCCTTGCTTATAAGGAGCATTCTGGCTGTACTTCTTCCAAGACAGATTTATTCATACTTTTGTCTATGTTGGTGACCCAAATAAAGCAGAATGCTAAGTTCAATGTTGCTGCCTTTTGGCCCTAAAGAAAGACCAAGGAGAGCCATGCCTTCCTAATACTTTTTCTCTGACAGCACTGGCTTCAGGAGCAGGCTAGCCCAGGAGAAGGAGCAGCACCCTGCCTCTTCACCCCCGTGTCCTCAGCATAGAGATAATTAATGAACTTGAACATTTGCCAGGTTGAGATGAGGACAACATGATACCTCCATCCATTCTTTCAAGGCCTTTCAGAGCCAGGACAAAGCTGCTTCTGGAGCTAGGCAGCTTCTCCCTCTGGACATCTTCAGTTCTAGCTTTCAGGTTCTGATTAACACTAGTGGCACCATGAGATCTACTTCTCAGGAGTCCCAGGTAAAGGCTGGAGTGAAGAACAGGAAACTGAGTTCTCACCAGGATTTCCTGACTGGTAGGGTAGCCCAAGAGGAAGCACAGTCTCCTGTCAGGGCTCCAAGTGGCACCTGAGATATGATGGTGGCATCCCTACACTCTCCATGTTGTTGCTGTTGCTGTTAGTTGCAGTCGAGTCGATTCCAGCTCATGGCGATGTTATGTGTGCAGTGTAGAACTGCTCCATAGGGTTTTTAAGACTGTAACCTTTTGGAAGAAGATCACCAGGCCTTTTTTTCGAGACATCTCTTGGTGGATTTGAACTGCCAACCTTTCAGCTAGTAGTCAAAGGTTTAACCATTTACACCACCCAGGGACTCCATACAGATGAAAATATAGAATAATAGAGAGGTCTCTGGCTATCTATTATTTTTTACTTCCCCTTCCTCTCTCCCTCTTTCCTCCCCTTTCCCTCCCTCCCTTCCTTTTCTCCTCTTCTCCTGTTTCATATTTTCAGGAAATAAGGAAACTGGGGTACTCCACGGGTGACTGTCGTGGTAAAGGAGACCCCAGCCCCACAACAGGCCCTGCCCGTTCACTTAGAGGGTGTGACTAGTGAGAAGATGAGTGGGTCTCTTCTTCCCATCTTGTTCTCCCCTTCTCTGACCCTTTTCCTGTTTGAACCATATAACAATAAACCTAACTCATAGTGTGCTTTGCACTTTGTAGAATGCTCTTTCTTTACCCTCTCACCAACCTGTACAGATGAGCAGATACCATGCTGCCTGTTTGATAATTAGAGACTGAAGCTCCAGGAAGTAGGTATAGAGTCTCATGAAGTTAGCATCTGGCTGGAACAGGATTCCTGATTCATGGACCAGTGTTTCTCCCATTAGCTCCTGTGGCCTCATGCTCCTTTCAGACTGGCAATCTTCCCCCTGCCCCTGCCTCACGAGCATGGACCCCACCTCTCACTTCCTTCCCACCCTTGACTATATGCCCAGTACAAGGGCTGTTCAGGGTGCAGCGAGGCCTCCTGAGTGGAAAATAAGGCTTTCCTCAAGACTGAACCTCTCAGACTCACTCCTCATATCATCTGTAGTGAAACCAGGATCCAGTCCCAGGAGAGGCCAGAAAGAAATGACTTGGGGGTTCCCAAGAAGGAGGCGAAAGGTGGGAATCAAAAGAAGGAGGCGAGGAAAGCTCCAATCCAGCATCTGCAGAGAACTTCACTGTGGCAGGCAATGGAGGTAATGAAGTAACTGTGTGTAAAAGTGAATTTTATTCGGAAGGAGGGGGAAGTCCTAGCAAATACACACAGCCCCTGCCTGAAATTCCCCCTAAGATGCCATCTTGCCAGCTCTTCCACTTGTTCATGCAACAGCCCCAGTGGTAAAATTGGTACCATGTTTACCATAGGTGAATTAGTTGCCTGGGGCTGCCATAGCAAAGCACCACAAACTGGGTGGCTTAAAACAACAGAAAACAATTTTATTCTCTCACAGCTCTAGAGGCCAAAAGTCCTAAATCGAAGTGTTGGCAAGGTCACGCTCTCATTGAAGGCTCTAGGGGAGGAATCCTTCCTTGCCACTTCTAGCTTCTGTTGGTTGCTGGCAATCCTCGCCATTCCTTGGCTTGTAGACGCATTGCTCCAATCTCTGCCTCTGTCTTCACACGGCCTTCTTCCCTGTGTGCCTGGGTGTCCAAATTTCCCTCTTTTTGTCAGGACATTCGTCATTGGATTAGGCCAACCCCAACCCAGTATGACTTCATCTTCACTTGATTACATCTGCAAAGATCCTGTTTCCAATAAGGTCATATTTTGAGGTTCCAGGTGATCACGAATTTTGGTGGACACTATTCATCCCAGTATACCAGAGGTCAAGGAAATTGGTCAGCTGAACCTAGCTGAAGGATGGAAGCTGAGTCTGAGAAAGGGATGTCAGAACTCCGTATGCCTACATAACTCCCCCTCACCCTGATCAGTAGGTAGCAAGAGTGGCAAAGGTCTCTCCTCAAAAGATACTAGTTCAGTGCAAAGATGCCAACTCAAGCCTGAGCAGTCTTACCTCATTCTTGTTTTGCCGTGTCATGGGGCAGAGTGAAATTGACCTTGAGTGAACTAAGCAGTTTGTCTATTCACTGTATATTTATTCCTGTCTTTTCCTTTCTCATTCAAAGGGTTCTTTGTGCATCTATCAAATAGTTCTAGGCGTTCCTCCCTGCAAAACTCAGTCTCTCTGGGATTTAAATACCAGAGACTTCTAAGGCACAATTCAGAAGTGATTTAGGGAGAAAGGAGAGGTAATGAGTGAGACTGGCCTTGGAGGCAGTTACCCAGGCTTTGGAGCCATTTACATTCTCCCCCTTGCTCTGTTGGGAGGCTGTTTGTTTTGGTTGGGTTGAAGCCAATCAGATGCACTGGATCAGGGTGTACCGTCAGAGGAGACAGGGGGCTATTTGTCTTCTCTTATGAGACAGTCCAGGGGGTGGAGGGAAGGGCCTAGAAACATGGGTGGAGTGGACAGGGAGAAGATAGTGAATCAGATCACTAGAGTGGAGTTGGGATGGACTCCCTATTACTAGGTATAGGCCAAGTGAAGATCCTGGGTTCCTCTGACTCAGAGAGGGACAGAGGAGCAAAAGAAGAATTTGTGTAGAAAGCAAGAAGTTCTAAGATCAACAATTGGACTCTCTGTGATCTCAGGCAAGCCACCTTCCTCTCTATCTGCTCTTCTTCATTTGGTAAATGAAGAAGCAAAGTGTCTGAGGTCCTCTTCGGTTCTAATAGTGTGATTCCAATCCCATGAAGCTATGGATATGGGGCTGTTCCGCAGAGGGAAAAGAAGGGTGAGAGGCGATCTGAAGGTCTAGAGGTTTCTAAATGACAAATTACAGGAGATTTCTCCCTCTGCATCCATAGAAAACAGAAAGGTATGGGCTTATTCTGGGTTGTTGGAAGTGTTTTTGTCTTCATCTGGTGGTAGTTACGTGGTGTGTACACATGTAAAAACTCAACAAGTTGTACACTTCAGATCTGTGCACTTTACTGTGTGTCACTTATACCTCAATACCAAATAAACAAACCCACTGCCATCCTATAGGTCTAGAGTAGGACTGCCCCATAGGGATTCCAAGGAGTAGCTGGTGGATTCAAATTGCCGACCTTTTGGTTAGCAGCCAATCTCTTAAGCACTGTGCCACCAGGGCTCTTCAATAAAAAGGTTTAAACTCCAGCAGCAGCTCATACTTCAGAAGGAACTTCTTAACAAGAGGAACATTAGAGGGACTGAATTTCAACCCAGGGAGGTTAAGAATCTCCCTTCTTTTGAGAATTTTAAGCCAACAAGATTATTCACCTGGACCAAAGAGAGCTTTCCAAAGCCCCTCCATCCCAGAAATTCCCAGGTCCCTTTCCCAGGGACAGAAAAATCCTCCTTGCTGTCTAATTTCCATCTCTCGCATTGTAGTGCCAGCCATTCATTCTGCCCTCTGCAGAGCCCAGCCCCTCCCCTGGCCTCAGACAAAATGAGAGCCTTGTAAGTTGCAGTGCTGGGAGACCCCATTCCAACCGTCTCACCATCCATTCTCTCCCCCTCACCTCCTTCTTTTCTTCTTGGGGATCTCAATTCCTGTTCTGAGCCCGCCCCCACCCAGGCCCTTTTTCCGGTGCTGTGTGCCAGCCGGTCCTGCATCCCACATCCCCAGCTGTTGACATTTCGTTGCCACTACCCATGGGATAAAGAAAGGAGCCCTGTTATTCAACAATAGGGGGAAAGACGGAGACAATGGGAAATTGTGCTTTCCATGGGGTGGGGACAGAGAAGTAAAGAACAGACAGACGGACAGACAGGGGACTGGGCAGAAGGGATCAAGTTTCTTGAAGCAGCTGGAGGTCCTGGAAATCTGGTTCCCACCTTGAAAGCCTCCTCCCATAGGCAATGTGCACTCAGGCACCGGAGGGCAGAGGTGAGGACTTTGTCGGGGGTGGGTGGCAGGGGGTAGGGGTACAGGGTACTACTTGGATGAGGCCCATACAGAAGTGTGGAAGCAACTGAAACTTGACATAAAGATCTTTGAGCCTCATTCATAGTTCATTCCCATCCCCATCTGTCCGATACCCTCCTGCCCGCCAGTCAATCCACCCCTTCTCCAACCCAAGAACATCTCAGAAGCAACGAGGCACCGACTTTCCGCACTCTTCCAGGTTATCACATCATCCCTTTCCAGCCCACCCACTATCCCGAGCCCAGCACCTTCTCCTGATCCTGTGACAGTGAGCTCCATAGATGCAGTGCACGGCCATAGAGCTGGACGCCAGTCACTTAGCCTGGCTTAGCAGAGTGATGGGGAAGGGGAATGGCTAGTTCTTGGCTCCTTGGATTCTTTTTGAGCTCATGGCAGAAGCCTTTCCTCAAAGGTGCAAAAGGAGAGACCACGTTCATTAGGTCTTCAAGTCCTGGGACTTTAAGGTGCTTGGACTTCCCAGGCGCCCAGGCAGCACCTTCATTCGGAACCTCTTCCTCAAGCAAGACCAAAAGCTGCTAATCATTGCTCTCTCGTCTCTGTGAAAAGACTAACTTCTACCAGGTAGGCAATGAAGCTGTTGGCACTCGTTTTCTTTAAGGGGTATGAAGATGATATGTGTGCACCTGCTTTTTTTTGTGTGTGTGTGTGGTAACATACACATAACAAAAGATTTGCCATTTTAACCATACAATTCAGTGACACTAATCATATTCACCATGTTGGGCAATCATTGCCATTTTCTATTTCCAAAGGTTTCTCATCATCCAAAAAGAAACTAAGTACTCCTTAAACAATAACTACCCCCCTCCCCCAGCCCCTGGTAACCACTAATAAACTTATGTCTCTATTCATTTGCTTATTCTAGATATTTTATGTAAGTGGGTTGATACAGCATTTGTCTTTTTGGGTCTGACTTATTCCACCCAGCATAATGTTTTCAAGGTTCATCCATGTTGTAGCATATATCAGAACTTCATTTCTCTTTATGACTTAATAATATTCCTTTGTATTACATACCACATTTTGTTTATCCACTCATCTGTTAGTAGACACTTGGATTGTCTCCACCTTTTGGCTACTGCAGATAACGCGGCAATGAATATTGCTGTACGAGAATCTGAGTCCTTGCTTTCAAGCCGTTTGGGCATATACCTAGGAGTAGAATTGCTGGGTCACATGGTAGCTCTAGGTTTAACTTTTGAGGTGTGTGCTCCTGCTTTGAAATACAGAAACACTGAAGATCGATTAAAAGCTTGAGACTCCTGTCAGATCTGGGTTCAAATCCCAGCAAACTCTTTCTTCTTATTAGTGTGTGACCCCACTCAAGTTTCTTAAAATTTACGCTCCTTTTATAAAATGGTTTTCATCATAGTTCCTATCTCATAGGATTTCTGGGAGGAGTATATAAACTTATATATGTAGATACACGTGTGTGTGTGTGTAGATAGATAGATGTAAACGTAAAGCGCTTACAGCAGTGTCAGGCACATTAAACTTTAAACACCTGTTAACGCTGCTAGCATTATTTTTGGTCTCCGAATTGATTTTCTAGTCCCCATGATCACTCTTATTTACCAGGTCGTACTGTAAAGGAGAAGTGGTTTTCTTGCCCATGTCCCTGTTCCAGACACTTTCACTTTTAACCATTAGGAAGTTCTTTCAGTGCCTAACCTCCATTTCTCCTACTGCAAACTCGTCTTTGGCTTTCATTTGCAGGAGGACAGAACTCAGGTCCTTAGCTTTCTCACTCCTTTCCTCCCACTCCCTATGTCCCAGCTCTCCTTCTCACAAGTCCTCAATGTGAGCTCATTCACTAAAACACACACATTTATTTAGCCCCTACCGTGTTCCAGAGGAAACCCTGGTGGCATAATGGTTAAGTGTTACGGCTGCTAACCAAGAGGTCGGCAGTTTGAATCCACCAAGCACTCCCTGAAAACTCTATGGGACAGTTATACTCTGTCCTATAGGGTCGCTATGAGGCAGAATCCACTCAGCGGCAGGGGGTGTGTTTTGGTTTGGTGTTGGTGGCACGATGATTAAAGCGTTGGATACTAACCAAAAGTCAGCAGTTCAAAGCCACCAGCTGCTCCTTGGGAGAAAGGTGTGGCAGTCTGCTTCCATAAAGATTACAGCCTTGGAAACCCTATGTGGCAGCTTTACTCCATCCTATAGGGTCACTGAGTCCATTCGACCTGACTTCCTGGGTATTCCAGAAGCTATGCTGGGAGCTAACACATACATCACACTTACTATGTATCAAGTGTTATTTTAAGCATTTTACATCTATTAACACATCTAATCTTCACAACCACCCAGTGAGGCAGGTACACTATTATTGCCCACATTTTACTAGTGAAGACACTGAGGCAGAGAGAAGCAATTTGTTCAAAGCCATGCAATTAGGAAGTGGAGGAGCCAGATTCGGAAAATGAAAAAAAAACTAGGTCAAGAGATCCCCAGTCCAATTTTAAAGAAGGAGGGACAAGGTGATAAAATATAGATACCATAAAGAAGGGGAAAAATTAATTACCAAAATAGACAATTGCATTTAAAATAGTGTTTTCTAATAACTGGAAAATTTCATTGATATATTTTATCCTTGAAAAAGCCAGTCTGAATTAAGAAAAATATAAACTACACTTTAAAGAGAAGGAAAGGGTCAGCAGTTCAAATCCACCAGGCACTCCTTGGAAACCCTATAGGTCAGTTCTACTCTGCCCTATAGGGTCGCTACGAGTCGGAATCAATGGCAATGGGATTAGTTTTTTTTTTTTTAATAAGCAATACATATGCATTACTTTCAAATGCACACTGTAAATTTAACTGCTAATAAAAGTAATTCTAAGGGGAAAAAAGACCCCAGTCCAGTGCAGTAGGGAAACTAGACAAGTGGATCACAATGCATACAGTGTGGCCAGCTGGGGGCTGAGGAAAGGTTTACCGGAATAAGCGAGGCCCAACCTGATGCCTGAGAAATCGGGGTGAGGGCAAACACAGACTGTTTGGGGAACTCCTGCAAGTCTAGTGTGACCAGAGTGTGGTGTAGAGGGCGCAGGTGCTGCAGGGCAGGGGTGTGGGGGAGCAAGGCTGGAGGGGCAGAGACGCTGCATCACAGAGAGCCTTGGAAGCCATGGTTGGGAGATGGACAATGGGGTGCCACTGTTTGAAGCACGAGAGTGACATGATCACATGTATGCTGACTTCAGGGTGGAAAATGGGTGTTGGGAGAGGGTAGAGACTGGAGATGGCAATCCAGATGCCAAGATGTGGGAATTAGCAGTTGTGATGAGAAGGGCTTAGATAAGAAAAAAATGTAGATCAGGACCTACTGACTACTTCTGAGAGAAGAGAAATGGGCCCAGGAGGCCTGGTGGAAGGTTTGGTTATTTATGTTCCTTTTGCTGGCAACATCAGCCTCTTTTTCTGCCCCCATGGCTTCTAGCTGGACAGTCCCCTCTGAGGAATCCCTCATGGGAGTTCATCCCCAATACTCCCCCTTTCCCTCAGTCCTAAGGAACACCACTCTTCATGTCACACAGACAGTGCTGGGCTGAGTCGCCATCATGCTAGGGTGGCTCGCCCTCCCGGCACTCTGCAGCTTCCTCCTCCCTTGGACCTTCACCATCTTCCATACAGCCCTGGGGGACACAGGTAAGCACCCAGCCCAGCCTAGAATCTGGGGAACATTGTGGGGGAGGCTCTGGGGCTGGGAAAAGTGAAAAGGGCAGCTGTTGAGAGTACCCAGGGAGTGAGAGCAGTCGCTGCCCGGCAATGGAGAAGAGGATTGCGGGAGTCCGGGGAACTGCGTTTGGGGGGCAGGGTCTGGAATGGGCACTAGGGGCAGTGGGGATCAGGGGGTTCCTGCCACTGTGGCCCCCTCTGCTCAGCGCCCCACCCCGGCCCCCACTACCTCCTGCCCCCCATCCACGAGGTGATTCACTCTCGTCGTGGGGCCACGGCCACGCTACCCTGCGTCCTGGGCGCCCCGCCTCCCAGCTACAAGGTGCGCTGGAGCAAAGTGGAGCTGGGGGAGCTCCGGGAAATGCCGATTCTCATCACCAACGGGCTCCACGCCCGGGGCTACGGGCCCCTGGGGGGACGTGCGAGGATGCGGAGGGGGCATCGGCTAGACGCCTCCCTTGTCATCGCTGGCGTGCGCCTGGAGGACGAGGGCCGGTACCGCTGCGAGCTCATCAACGGCATGGAGGACGAGAGCGTGGCGCTGACGCTGCGCCTGGAAGGTGAGGCTCTTGCGCTCCCGCCAGCTCCTCCCGTGAGAGGAGGGTCCGGCCGCCTCGCCTCGGGCCGCCCAGGGCTCCTTTCCCAGCACTCCCCAACCCCCTCCCACGGGTCCCGGGCCCCTCTCGTAGGCTGTCCCCTCGCCAGGCTCTCCGCCACCCCCCAGGTGTGGTGTTTCCGTACCAGCCCAGCCGGGGCCGCTACCAGTTCAATTACTACGAGGCCAAGCAGGCGTGCGAGGAGCAGGACGGCCGCCTGGCCACCTACGCGCAGCTGTACCAGGGTGAGTGGCTGAACCCCAGCACGGCACAGGCCCCTCCCGGCTGTCACAGGGGCCCCAACGAGGGGACGCGGCGAGCTTGGGGTCTGGCTCTTGCCAGTGGCGCCTCTAATTGCCCCGCCCGCTGCCATCTCCCGCCAGCGTGGACCGAGGGTCTGGACTGGTGTAACGCCGGCTGGCTGCTCGACGGCTCCGTGCGCTACCCCGTGCTCACGGCGCGCGCTCCATGCGGCGGCCGGGGCCGGCCCGGGATCCGCAGCTACGGACCGCGCGACTGGAAGCGCGACCGCTACGACGCCTTCTGCTTCTCCTCGGCGCTGGCGGGTGAGGGCCGGGGCAAGGGGCGGGGCGGGGGCGGGCCCGAGCCGGCTGTGGGCGGGGTTAACGCGTACGGTGGGGCGGGGCGGGGCCAGCTGGGGCAGGGACTTGGGCGGGGTGTGGAGGGTTGGGGGCGTGGCATGGGCGGGGAGAAGTAGAGCGCGGAAAGATGGAGACCAGGGGCGGGCCGCCCTGTTTCAAGGCCCCGCCCCCTGGCGCTAACCGGCCCAGCGCCGCGGGCTCTGCTCCCCACGCCTGCGTCCCCCCGCTCCGAGCTCGGCCCCGCTTCTCCACCGCCTGCCCCACGGACTCCGCTCCCTGCGAGTCTGAATCCCGCCGCTCCCCGCCGCGCCCTGCTCTCGGCTGGTGGTTGACTGGCTCCCGTCTCCAGGAGACGTGTTCTTCGTTCCCGGGCGGCTGACGCTGTCCGAAGCCCACGCGGCGTGCAGGCGGCGCGGGGCCGTGGTGGCCAAGGTCGGGCACCTCTACGCCGCCTGGAAATTCTCGGGCCTGGACCAATGCGACGGCGGCTGGCTGTCGGACGGCAGCGTGCGCTTCCCTATCACCACGCCGCGGCCGCGCTGTGGGGGCCTCCCGGATCCCGGGGTGCGCAGCTTCGGCTTCCCCAGCCCCCAACAGCCGGCCTACGGGACCTACTGCTACTCCGAGAACTAGGGACCCACCTCACGGCAGTGCGACAAAGCCTGGGGGTCGTGGCGGGGTCCCTCGCCGCCCCTTTCCCGTAAGCCTCCGCTCCCGCCAGACGGAGCGGCCCTCCTGACCCGCTTTCCCGGACCCAGGGTGCAGGCCACGGACCCCGGCTGGCCGGCCGTCGGGGAGGCGAGGTGGTGGCGCCTCCTGCAGTAGGGTCCGCATATGATCCTTGGACCCATGGATCGACGACTGCCGGCGAGGACGGAGCCGCCTCAAGGGGGGCCGGTGGGGCGCCCAAGGGCATTAACTGATCTCTGTGTACAGCAATAAAATAACTTGGGGACTTTATGTATTGGGTGGAGATGTAAGACCTGCGAGACGTGGGGGGTAAGGTGCCCTACTCTGGACCCAGCGTGCCAACTGTGCGCCTAAGAGGACAGGGTAAGAGCAGAGGCCTCTGCCGCTACGAGGTGAACCAACAGGAGACGGGGAGGTGCTAGGAGAGGGGACCAAGAGGCCGAAGGAGACAGAGTTGGAGACAGTGCATCGCCTGGCGGGGGATGGACGCTGGAGAATTTAGGATGTTGTAGCTCCAGGCGCCACGAGGGGGCGCCGCACAATCACCGATTGCTCTGGTTCGGCTCTACCAGGAGCGCTTCTTCCATACCCTGAGGCCTACGCACTGGGCCCCACGGAAAGAATATAAGATGGACCTAAAAATATTTCAAAATGTGTTTGTATCCTGCCAGAAACGCATTGCAGAAACGTTTCCAGGGACTACTATTAAAGACAGGGAAGTCATACAGTTGATACAGGAAATTAAACACAAACACCGTCCCCACGAGGCTGATAATTCACCTTGATCGTGCACTTGGTTTAAACTTCGCCACCTACGCCGCCAAGGCGAAAAGCCGAGAACTGTACCAGTAACATTCTTAACATCTGGCTAAAGGAACCATAACTAATAACTCAAGAGACAAACTGTAAGGTTAATTCATTTTTCCTTACCTTTTTTTCAAAAAAATTGTTGAAGAAATCCAACTAATTACAAAAAACCTGGACTAGAGAAGAGTCATGAAGGAGGCAAAGGGTATGAACATTTTAATGGTGCTCCATAAATGTAAAATTGCTTCCTAAAAGGGTTCTTCTTATAATTGCTAGAGAGAATTCATTCCATGAGATTTTATATAAGGGACAGCAAAGGACAGAATGCACAGCATCTTCAATAACCAACATATGGCAAATAAAATATCTCTGCCAGTTCCTAAGCCTTGGTTTTCTCATCTGGGTCATGGGATAGTAACATCTGCCTCCTGTGTTAGTTATGAGGATTCATTGAGACAATGCATGTACTAGGTAGTAAGTAGTACAGTGCCTGACAGATAGGAGGCTCTTGGTAAGTGCTACCAATAACAATAATTGGGAGACATTGGTGGTTCGGTGGTAGAATTCTTGCCTTCCATGTGAGAGACCCAGGTTTGATTCCTGGCCAGTGTACCTCATACACTGCCTCCACCCATCTGTCAGTGGTGGCTTGCTTGTTGCTATGATGCTGAACAGGTTTCAGATGAGCTCCTAGACTAAGATGGACTAGGAACAAAGACCTGGTGATCTACTTCTGAAATTCAGCCAGTGAAAACACTATGGATCGCAACAGTCCCATCCACAACCAGTCATGGAGATGGCGCAGGACTAGGCAGTATTTGGTTCCATTGTGCATGGGTTTGCCATGACTCAGGGGCAAACTCAACGGCAGCTAACAATAACAACATAATAATTGTAATACTTTACTACTAATTATTATTATTTAGGTTCTTACCAGGCAGTTTGTAGGACTGGGTTTCTGTATGGCACTGTATTAGTCAGAATAAGCTAGGTTATGCTGTGATAACAAACAACCCCAAATGTCAATGTCTTAGAACAACAAAAGTTTATTTCTCACTCAAGCTACATGGGCATCATTGTCAACAAGCAGGCTGTTTTTTTTTCAGTGACTCAGGGACCAAGGCTGATAGGATAGCCACCACCTCAAATGCCATCAATCACCACACCAAAAGGAAAAAATAAAAGAGCTTTGGAGGGCCTTATACTGGCAATTTATTGCTCCGGCCAAGAAGTCACACCTGTCCCTTCTGTTCACGGCTCATCCCAGGGTACAAATCACATGACCCCACCCAAACCACAAGGAGGCAGGAAAGTGTGACTTTGGCCTAGAAATAGAACTACAAGTATTTGATGAACAGCATCAACAGAGTTCACCAATCTAAACTCTGGGACATATTGCTAATCACTCACCCTTCTGCGTCTCTTCTGGATTTTCTGAGTTCTGGCCTATTTGAAAGTCAGAGCCTCAACAGCTACGGTGGCAGAAATTTGGCTTTCCTTCAGAGTAAAGCCTCTGTCAACAGACGTACAAGATACAGCCATGAGAGAAACTTGCCTTTTGCTGTAAAGTTCTGGTTCTTCACTCATAAAAACACATGACCCATAATTCTTACAAGTACTCTGCAGATTAGGTCCCCTGGGTTGCACAAATGGTTTGTGCTCAACTATTAACCTAAAGGTTGACGGTTCAAACCCACCCGGCTGCACCACAGAAGAAAGGCCTGGCAATCTGCTTCTGTAAAGATTACAGCCAAGAAAACCTTATGGAGCAGTTCTACTCTAACTCATGGGGTTGCCATGAGCCACAATTGACTCAACGGCAATGGGTGGGTGACTCTGAATATTGCTACTACCATTACTTTTAAAAATCATTATTATGGAAACTTTCAAACATGCACAAAAGTAAAGAGAATCGAATAATGAACTACCGTGTCCCCATCACCCAGCTTGACTATTATCAAAATTCTGCCCTTCTTTGTTTCATGTGTTTGTTTTTGCTGGAGTATTTTAAACCAAATCCTAAACATTCTATCATTTCACCTATAAATACTCAATATGTACTTCTAACAGATAATGAATTTTAAAAATAACCGTATCAGCAGGAGCAATCGGAAAAGAAAATTAAGAAAACAATTCCATTTATAATAGCATCTAGAAGAATAAAATATCTGGGAATAAGTTTAACCAGGGACATGAAAGACTTGTACTGTATATTAAAACTATAAAGCATAGCCGAAAGAAATTAAAGAAGACATAAATAAATGGAAAGACATACTGTGTTCATGGATTGGAAACTTAATATTGTTAAGATGTTAATACCACCCAAAGTGATCTATAGATTTAATGCAATCCCCAGCAAAATTCCAACAGCTTTCTTTGCAGAAATAGAAAAGTCAATCCTCAAATTTATATGGAATTGCAAGGGGCCCTGAGTAGCTAAAGCAGAACAAAGTAGGAGGACTCACACTTTCTGATTTCAAAACGTACTATAAAGCTACAGTAATCAAAACAATCTGGTACTGGTTTAATAGTAGACACATAGACCCAATGGAATAGAATTGACGGTCCAGAAATAAACCCATACATCTATGGCCAGTTGATTTCTGACAAGGGTATGAAGTCCATTCAATGTGGAAAGAACAGCCTTTTCAATAAATGGTGCTGATACAACTGGATGTTCCTATGCAAAGAATGAAGTTGCACTCATGCCTCACACGATATACAAAAATTAACTCAAAATGGATGAAATACCTAAATTTAAGAAACAAAACCATAAAACTCTTAGAACAAAAGAGAGGAGTAATGCTTTGGGACCTAGTTTTCAAAAATGGGTTCTTAAATATGACACCAAAAACACAAGCACCAACATACGAAATAGATAAATTGGGCTTCATCAAAATTTAAAAGTTTTGTGCATCAAAGGACTTTATCAGCAAAGTGAAGAGAAAATCTATAGAATGGGGCAAAGTATGTGGGAACCATATATCTGATAAGAGTTTAGTATCCAGAATATACAAAGAATTCCTACAACTCAACAGCAAAAAGACAAACAACCCAATTAAAAAATGGGCAAAGTACTTGAATAGATATGTCATCAAAGAAGATATACAAATGGCCAATAAGCACATTAAAAGATGCTCAACATCATTAGTAGATAGATATAGAGAGTGAGAGAGATAGCTGCCATTGAGCCGAGTACGATTCATATGGACCTTAGATGCAACAGAACAAAGCATTGCTTGGTACTGTATCATCCTCACGATAGCCAGCGTGTTAGGAGTCTATTGTTGCAGTTATTGTGTCATTTCATCTCAAGGAGGGTCCCCCTCACCGTCGCTGGCCCTCTACTTCACAAAACATGATATCCCCCTCCAGCGATTGATCCTTCCTGATGAAGTGTCCAAAGCAAGTCAGACAATGTTCTGTCATGATCCAAAAGGTTTTCATTGGCTAATTTTGGGAAGCAGATCTCCAGACCCCTCTTCCTAGTCTATCTTGGTCTGGAAGCTCTGCTGAAACCCATCCACCATGGGCGACCCTGTTGACATTTGAAATACTGGTGGCATAGCTTCCAGCGTCATAGCAACATGCAAGCCACCACAGTAAGACAAACTGATGGACAAGTGAGGGTTCCTCCAAAGCAGACCTTAAGTCAAGGATCTGAATATAAGTGGTCTATCTGGAAGAACTTCAAGGAGATAGACTGACACAGTGGCTGCAACAATGGGCTCAAACATAGCAGGATTGTGAGGAAGGCGCCGGACCCGGCAATGTTTTGTTCTGTTGGACACAGGGTCGCTCTGAGTCAGAACTGACAACAGGACAATAGAGCAGGTGGGAAGCTGGGAAAACTGGGACTCAATCCTGTTGGGGATCTCTGGGAGACGATATAGAACCTTCCTCAGAGAATCCTACCTGAGGGGAGGAGAAACTAGGGTATTTTTCATCAACTCTGTTTTTGGTTGAGGGCTATTTCTGAGCTTATTAACTTTCTAGCATTCCTAGTTTGCCCTGAGCACAAACTGCTCCCAAAGCCAGACAAAAACCCTCAGGCAGAGCCACAGATGTTTACAAAAAGGAGCCTCCTTATAGGGGTGAGTGCTGAAGGATGTAGGTGGCAGCTACAATCCACCCTTTTCACTGCCCAGATCTATTTGTGCCCCATGTTTAGTTTACTTTGTCCTGCTATTCATTCTTCAAGGTGGTGACTGCTACAATTTCTAATTTTTTTTTTTAAGTCTTACAGTAGGAGAGTTGGTGGGACAAACTACAGTGACCATTGCTGCAGCTGGTTCCAAAGCTGCAACCAGTATTCAATACCTCCCTCCTCTACAACCCATTCTGTTGGTCTAAGTGGCTTTCTCAATGGATAAACCCAGACCTTCTTCTTTGACAGCACCAGACTTTTGTTACCATACCCTTGTCAGGCTACTATTGGTGCAATTACCTGTTCATGGTTACCGCTTGACATGAGTTATCAAGATGAATAATCAAGATCAGTTTTATCTGCCAGTAAATTCCTTTCTTTGTTGGTCAATTGGCATGAGGTGTCCAAAGTGACCCAGTGGCTGCTATAGCCTTAAGATTAGTGGTATCCTTACTGTGATCCCTGGTAAACACATCCTCCACCCCAAGAACCAAGCCTCTAGCCCTGAAAAGCCTAAATTTATAGGGACAGAAAGTACAAATTCCCCAAATGGGTCACTGGGAATGATGGGGAGAGGGTGTCTTAGGCTTGGTTCTCTAGAGAAGCAAAACCAGTAAAGCATATAAATATATAGAGAGATTTATACCAAGGAAACAGCTCATGCGATTGTAGAGGCTGGAACATCCCAGGTCCATGGATCACAATAGAGGCTTCTCTCGATTCACATATTCGCAGGAGTTGGCGAACCCAAGATCAGCAGGTTGGAGAGCATGGCTCTTGTTCACAGGCTGTGAAGATCCACAAGTCCCAAGATTGTCAGGCAAGGTCGCAAGGCTTCTCCTGATTCACATAACTTCAGGGGCTGGTGAACCCAAGGTCAGCAGGTCGGAGGGCAGGGCTCCCACTCACAAGACTGTAAAGATTGACAAATCCCAAGATCGGCAGATAAACTGATAGCTCAAGCCCCAAGAACCTGAGGTCAGACAAACAGGAGGCAGCCACAGGATCCAGAGCCAGCGAAAAGCCAGAACCTCTGCTTATATTTGGAAGCAGGCCACACCCCCAAAGAAACTTCCCTTCAACCGATTGGCTACTTACAGCAGATTCCATCTTGGAAGTGATCACATATAAACACTGAGAATCACGGCCCAGCCAAGTTCACACACAATCTGAACCGTCACAGAGAGGTAGTCCTACTTCCACATCTTGATTCCTGTACCCATAATTTCTGGTTATCTTGGACACAGTAGCATACAATGGTCATTGGTTCAAAATATATACAGCAGTTTGAAGGATAGCAGCCCAATCCCAGAAGGTGTTATCCCTAAGCTGGTATTTAGATGTGCCTTAAAGAGACCATACCCTTTAAGTTTGGTAGTTTCTAGGTGATGTGGTACATTGTAAGACCAATGGATCCTATAATCATGTGCCCGTTGTCATACTTCCTTCGCCATAAAGTGGATTTCCCTTGGTTAAAGGTGATACTACTTGGGAACTCATTTACTTTGAGCCCTTGGATATCGGTGCAGACTAAGGCACTTGAGCAGGTAAAATAAATCTACCTCCAGAATATGCATTTATCCCAGTGAGGACATATTGTTGCCCCCTCCAGATTGTAAGAAGTCTTTTGTAATCAACAAGATACTAAGTGGTTGGCTGATCTCCTTGAAGGACGGTACCAGGTTGAGGGTTCAGCATCTGTCCCTGCTACTGACAGGCCAAATATTTAGCAGTGGCAGTAGCTAGATCAGCCTTGGTGAGAGGGAGCCCATGCTGGTGGGCCCTTGCCTAGTCTCCATATCTATAGCCATAGCTATTCCATTCATGAGCCCATTGTGCAAACACAGGGAGGGCGGAGGACAAAGGCTGTGTTATCTGCTTTTGCCATGACCCTTAGTCTGATAACTTCCTAATTTTCAAGCATGACAAGCTATCCTGCCCACGCCTGGAATTTCTTCAAAGAGTCCTTGTTCCTTTTAGTGAGAAGTGTTATTTAGAGACCACAATCTGGACATTAGAGGTGTTCATTGCTACTGGGTTGTCACTGCTCCTGTCTTTTCAGTAGACAGGAGATATATCTACACACACACATCATGAGTTCATGCTGATATTTCCAATTCATGTTAAAAATTAGGAGGTTTTCTTTCCCCCTCTTTACTTTCCTCCTCTTATACTGAAAATCTTGGTTCCTAATACCATTAATGCAATTACTTATTTGCTTTATCTCAACAGTGTTTTTCAAAATCACATATCAACATTTAGATTTCTCCATGGTTTCTTTTGTTCTTATAGGGCTAAGGATGTATAGTCAAAATGCTGAGTTTTAAAACCACTTGAATGAAAATTTTTCTATGTGTGGTTTTACCTCCAATTTCATATACAATTAGGTGCATTTATTTTCATTTGTTTTGGTGGCGCACTGGTTAAGAATTCAGCTGCTAACCAAAAGGTCAGCAGTTCAAATCCACCAGCTGCTCCTTGGAAACCCTATGAGGTAGTTCTACTTTGTTCTGTAGGGTCACTATGAATTGGAATTGACTCGACAGCAACGAGTTTTATGGGTTTTATATTTTTAGAGACTGCTTTACTTTTTTCTTTTTAATTTTTTTAAGTCTAATATTGTGTTCTAATTATATAAAAAATGTACATGGTTCCAACATCAAAACCATAAACAAGGTGTTACTACCACCTGGCAGGTGAAGAAACTGAGACTCAGAAAGAAATGAGTGGTCTTTTCCTATCAGGAGACAGGGTGGGGGGCTGCAGGGAGCCTGTGTGTTTTTCTCAAGAAGTAGCTATGGATGTACTGAGTCAAGCCCTCCAGTAACTTCAGCTGTTCTTTGTGGAAGAGGCTGGTGGTCTCTGAACATGTGAGTTTGCACCCCACAAAGTGGGGGTTCTGATCCACTCAGGAGACACGGGATCAGCCTGAGGGTCCCACCGCTGTTTCCCCACCATCCTACTTCTCCCCATTTGGCTGCAGAAGGCCTAAGAGCTACACTTGGACATCTCTGGCCCCTCCCTTGCCTGAGCTGGGGTCCCGAGCTTCCTGGCCCCTTTCAGCAGCTATCAAAGCCCCTATTCTCCAACCACAGCTGTGCTAGCATTCAGCATGCATCCATCCCCCCTCCCAGGCCCACTCCCATATCCCCATGGCATAGAACACAGGTGCCTGTGCTACGTGCAGCCCCTCAGAGAGGAACTCAGCTGCCTGGGCACCCACCCCCATGTCTGGGTGAATGGGAGCAGATGTTCACAGGGCTGGGAGGCCAGTGGCTAGTGCAATTGAGAATGCAGTGAGGAAGTCTCGGGGCTAACACTGGAGAAGGGGGAAGCTCGGGATGCAGGAACTTGGAGGGGAGATTCTGTTTCCTCAACTTGGGTCACGGCCTCAGCTTTGGCCTGGATTGGGGAGGTAGGGGGTGTGTGGAGGCGGGAGATTGATTGTTCTCGTCAAGAGAGTCTGGAAAACTCCCCAGGGCCTGAGAGGCTGGGAGTCAAGCCAGCTTGGCTACACGTGGAACAGGGAAGAGCACTGCCCACACTCTCTCTCCTTCTCTCTTTCTTTCTTCCTACTCCCACCTCTATTCTCTCCCCTGAGACAGGCAGCTGGCCTGGGAATCAAAGACTTGGGTTTTGGTCACAGTTCAGCCAATTATATGCTGTGTGACCCTGGACAGTCACTTTGCCTCTTTGGGTTTCATTTTTCTTGTCCAGAAGATACCTAAGGTTACCTGAGACGTTCTTTTCCCATTACTGGGGCAGGAAGTTCTACCTGAAATCAGACTTTCATTCTTCCTGCTTCCATTGACCCTGTTTACTTTCAGCCAGTCCCTGAAGATCCCTTTCTGCAACGTGGAAGGGCTGGACCAGGGGAGGCCTTGGTTCTTGCTTCTTCTCAGAAAGCAAAGAGAAATGGGGGAGAGTCACATGGCCGTGGGTCAAGACGCAAAGCTCTGTAAAGAAAATCGCTCATCAGCAATGGCCAGTTCGAAGTCCAGGTTAGACTTCAATATGAACTTTCCCGGCTGGAGGTGGAAAAGCCTCAGGAGGTGCTCATTTCCTCCACAGGAAGCCCTCAGGAAAGGACCCCTCTCCCAAATAATGAGCCCTCCATCCCATCCACAGGGAAGTGGCCTACTGACCTCCCCGCCAGGAGATCTGATGCAGGTTAGGGGTATGCGGTTGTGCATGCGTGCATACGTGCGTGTGTGTGTGTGCGTGTGACTGGCAAGGGAAAAAAGGCTAGATTTTGCTGAGCCTAAACCGTGGGCGTTTCACTTACCCAGGTGCAGAAATACAACCCACTACAGTAGATATTACTCAGCCCATTTATTGTACGGAAGAAGAAGCAGTTTCAGAGAAACTAAGACCTTCCCAAGGTTTTGACACTGCAAATGACAAAATAAGAGTTTGACCTCAGTGGACCCCAGAGTCCTTGCTCTTCCAGGTCTTCACAGCAGCAGCTGTCTGCCCTCTCGCCCTGTCTGGCTTCTCACCAGGGGTTTGCCTCTTGAAACAGACTGCCTGGTACCAGGCTTGTTGTCCAGACAAGGTGCGGCTGGCCTCCGTCAGGGTTGGATCCCCCCAGGGCACCAAAATGTATGCCTACATTTTAGGTCATGAGGGGAGGAGGCAGCGAAAGTCACTTTCTCTGCCTGCCGGGTCACAGCCAGGTTTTCCCCAGGCAAGAACTGTGGTTATATCTGAGCCACCACTGGGGTTGAATTTCAGCCTCTTGGTTGCCTGCCTCAGCAGGGCTGGGCTCGGGCTGCAGAGCCTGTGTGGGGTAGGCCAGACACACGCACCCACACTGAGACTGTCCCAGGGGCAGGGGTTCTCTTTCAGCTCTGGGATGCAAGGTCTGAGGGAAGCAAAGAGAAGTCCTCCAGCCACCCAGGGTGCCCAGATTTGTCCCTAAATGCCTTCTCAGATCCCCCTTTCCACTAGGCTGCATCTCCAAGACCTAAAATAGTGCCTGGCACATAACTGGCATTCAATTAATATTTGTTCAACAAAATGAATAAACTGAGGTCTCTTTCTCCCCAGACTCTCCGAGGTACCTTGCTGTCTTCCCTTTTGACCTGTATTCCTGTTTGGGGCATTTGTCTTGCTGAGGTACGTTACCACTCACCACCCCCTGGCCTTCCTGCCCTGCCCCCACAGTCCATGGGTCTCTGGGGAGGAGCAAGAATCCTCCCTTCAGATCCTCAAGGATTTAGGGGAAGAGTTTTCTGTGAGCTTCCCAAAGTCTACAGAGTCCACAGCACCGGGAGTGGAAGCAGCAGGCAGTTGGGGGCGTGGGAGGCAGTCCAGAATTCTCAGCAAGAGGGACTTAGGGTACAGACCAGATGGGAAGAGCCCTGAGCTGGCTAGAGGACCTGCCCTCAGGTGGCATTTGCATTCCAGGCACCCCACTGTATTTGGGATGTTTCAGGATTCTGACGGATAATATGGGGATCAAAGTCTCCTCCAAGCTACCCTTGGTGCCACTGTTGCCATCCAGGGCAGAGAATCCAGGCGTCAACTGTGCCTATAGTCTGTGCCAGGGGCTTTGCCTGGAGTTCCAGGAAGGAGGAGGAAAAAGGGAGGAGGGAGGAGGAAAGGGAGCCTGGGAAAGTCGAGGGAAGCCCAGGCCCTGGGGCTGTGGAGGGTGTGGGGTGGTTGTCGTTGGTATTCTGGGTGATGAGGAGTCATTCCCCCTTCCTGCTGGGCAACGCTCAGGGCCCGCCCCCTGGCACCAGGCTGCACATTCAACAGCAGCAGCCCTGGCCTGTGGCCCTCTGGGCTCCCAGCAACGCCTGGGTTTTGCACATTGGCTTGCATGCCCAGTAATGTCCATCCACAGTGCCACCCCTTTAGCCCGCCTCCCCCCTTCCCCCCGCCCGCCTCGTGTCTAGAGATTTCCTGACTTGCTTTACTTAACCCGTGATACTGCTGTCTAACCTCCATCCCTCCAGCTGCAAAGTCAGCTACTCCTCTGTTCAGGGAGTGGGAGCCTCACAAAGACAAAACTCAATCAGAGCTTCCTCTACGGTCATTTGCACTTCATCTCTGCCTCCGAAAAAGATATTTCTTCCTCCATTTTTCTCTCTCAACCCAAACTATGAGGGGAGGGATCATCTCTCTTTCCAGAAACAAAGTCTCTCATTTTCCTTTCATCTTCCCCCCTCTCCCCCGTTGCCTAAGTCTGAATCTCTGAGTCCCTCCTCTTCCTCCCTTGACTAATGGGAAGTCCCTCTGGCTGTCTAACTTCCATCCCTCCAGCTGCAACATCGTCCTCTTGCTCGGCTAGCGCTCCCTCCCCGCCCCTTCTGCCCTCCCTCCCTACTCCAAGTCCTCGGCTTCTCGTCCCCAGAACCATGTCCTACTTCGCTCGTCCTTGCTCTCGTCGCTGCCGCCGGAAACAGACGCAGAGGAGGTAGTCGGTCCCGTGATCTACCGGAGCCCCTCAGGGTTCCCTGCTGGGGGAGGGGGGCGGGAGCGGCCCGGGAAAAGGCGGGGCAGGGGCGGGGGGAAGAAAGGGGGTTTTGTGCAGCGCCCGGCAGCCCGGCGCCCTCTTCCGAGCGTCCTGCGGGCCCGGCCTCTCCACGCGCCCGCGCAGTCCCCGCCGCAGTCTCGCCTGCAGCTGCAGGACCGAGCCGTGGACCCGGAGGAGCCCCCGGAGGAGGCGGCAAACTTCGCGGTGCCGCACACCCACCCCGGCCCTAGGCCGCCTGCTGGCAGGTGAGTGCGACCGCAGCCCAGCCGCCCGGCCCCGGGAGGGAGAGAGAGAAGGCGCGCCCACCGGCCGCCCTGTGGTCCGCACCCCTGGTCCCGCAGCCCCTGCCTCCGAGGCTCTGGTGCGCCCGACTCGCCGAGCCCGGACACCTGGGCGAGGTCCGCTGCTGGCCACGGCGGAGCGCCTACTGCTCCTGCTGCCATCTGCCATCTACAAACGCCCGGCTTTGCAGCTGGCACCCCCATTACTGCTTGCAGCCTGACCGGCAGCCCCCTCTGGTCCGCGGCTAATGGGAACGCCACTTCTGGTCCTTGCGTCCTCCCTCCTGCGCGCTCCAGTTCCGGGGCCGCCGCCGAGATGCTCGACCTTGTCCTGGGCAGGGAGACCGCGGTCGGTGTCAGCCCTGCCTCGGTGCGGGAGGTGCGAGCCCCACCGCGGGAGGAGCAGCAGCGAAGAGCCCTTCTTCTGGGGACACTTCGCTGTAGTCCGCGGACAGCCGATAGGAGGCGCTGTGGCGAGTGGTAGTGGCGCGGACTCCGAAACTGGAATCCCCTCTGCCACTTGCTGTGTGACCTTGGGCAAGTTAATTACCTCCCTGAACTTTGGGTTCCTCATCGGTGTAATGACGAAAACGTAAACATAGTGTTTTGCTCACAGTTGAGGCTTTATCCACAGGAAGCAAGTAGGAGGCCTGGTTTATGTAGATGTTCGGGAAGAGTAACAGGTAACCGGAATGCCGGTTATCACTCCTGCTTTCCATTCCTAGCGTGGCCAGTGGGCTCGGAACCCTTTCCCCCCGGAACTCCCTAATCCCTTCCTAGCAGAACAGCTCTTCTCACGTGATTCTAACAGGGCCAAGAGTTTTGCCGTGGGTTTTGTTAGCACTGCCATCACCTGCATTCCTTAGAGTCCAGGTAACACCAGAAAGATCAGGGAATACTTTTACTGATAGACCCACCGTATTACCACTGCCTGTGCCATCATGGCTAACTTGGCCATTGGTAACAGCACCATCCACATTTCAGATTTTATACTAAAACGAGCTGCAATAGCTGGGTTAATGGTGTTGCTAATAATACTACTAGTCGTACTGCCAATAAACAGGACGATTTATATGATTACTGCAATTACCCCTGCCGGCCCTGCTAAAGCTCGCTGAGACACAAGTTCATGTTGCTCTCTAGGCAGCCACTAAGGGGACAGCTGAGAGCTATCCTGCTGTGACCAAAGCTCTGGCCTCCTGCTGCCTGTGCAGGAGCTGGAGCTCAGTTCCTAGGGGGCATGCCTTGGACTGCCAGCTAGCGAGCATTCAGCATGGAGGTGGTGGATGTCAGGTGTGTGTGTGCGTGTGTGCGTGTGTGCACTGGCTCTGTAAGCCTGTGAGAGAAGTGCAGGTCCTAGGTCAGACAGGAATGGTGCTCTAACAAGAAGGAAGTTTCCTGAACAGCTCGAGGAAACTCAGAACAAAGGCAGAAATCCAGAGGCTGGGGCAGGAAAGAGAAAGTTGAAGAGGCAGGGAGGAGATGGAGTGGAGGCAGGGGAAGGGACAGGATGACTGCCAAAGGAGCTCTGTAGATTAGAGATGGAGCTCAGTGTCCTTCTCTGGAGGAAGACAGAGTGGAAGTGGATGGTGTGTGTAGGACAGAGAAGGCCAAGGCCTGGATCCCTGGGTTATGAGCCAGGTGCTGGATGAGGGGATGCCTGCATTTTCTCAGGACTCCTGGATGGATGAGGAAGCAGCTGAGGTCCAAGCTTGAGCTCCCTGAGAACCTGCACAACCAGGGCTACCCTCTTGGCCCCTCTGGTCAGTGGCTCCCAGTCCTAGAGTTGGGAGTGGGGTGCCCTCCATGTTCCAGGACAGCAGACCCTCCTCCTCTATTTCCCCAGCTTCAGAACAGGAGTGGAAGGGGTAGTCCAGGGTGTTAGCCTCAGAGTGGCTCCGGCTATATGGGTTTCTGGGCTGCCTGTCTGGGAGCTGGGTGCCAGGTCTGTGAGCTGTTCCAGCTCCAGCCCAGAGAGGGGAGGGAGGGCACCAGGAGAGAGCTTGGCCTAGGCCCTGGCACAGCTCAAATGCATGGTCAATGGTCTCCTAAGCACCTGGCAGGCACTGGCTCCCCATGCCTGGTAGTGCCCTCTCCAGCTCCAGCACAAAGCCCTCCCAAGTGCCCATGCCTAGTGCTGGTTTCAGCACCCTCTGATCTGGCCCCCTCCAAGAACCTCCTCCCTATCAAAGGTCAGTGAGAGGCCCTGGGCATCTGGCCCCTGTCACTCCTCCCCCAACTCTGACTCTGAGGAAATGACACCCAGCCACAGTGGGTTACAATGGTGAGGAAGCAGGAGAGCTAACCCTGGGAGGATCTGTGGAAAGGGTGAAATTTCCCATCAGTGCCGGTTCAGGAAAGGCAGAGCCTGAGAGGGCAGAGGAGATGGTGGTTGAACAATGGGCCTGGAGTGGGAGTGAGTTGCCAGTGAGAATAAGCCTGAAAGTCTTGCCTGCAGTCTAATCTTCATCCCTTCTGCTGCATCATTGACCTACTCCATAGCAGACATGGGTCCACATGCTCTTCTATGTCTAGCCTGACCCTTACAGGTAACCTTGGACACCGGCTGTGCAGCCTTCTCTCCTGAGGGCACATGACCTGGTACCTAACTTGCTTTGCTGGGGACCTAGTGTCAACCCTATCCCTCTCTGGGTCTCAGCTTCCATTCTCAGTGTCACATCCCCACCCTCCCATTATGACAGTATAAGTGCTGAGATCTTCAGAGGAATATTCTGAGGTTTTAGAGCTTCTGATAGTCAGGGGTAGGAGGGGGATGGCCCCTCCCATTTATTCTCACTCCCCTTAGCCCACCCTCCCAGCTCAGGGTTTTCACAAAAGGTGGGGCGGGGGAAGGGAGAGGCTGGATGGGAGCCAGGCTGGCAGAGACAGGGGCTTTGTCCCAGCTAGCTTCTGAGCCAGGAGAACCGGTGGGAAAGCCCGTGCCAGGCATAAAGGAAAGGCTGGGGGGAGGAAGTGAGGAGGCAGCCAGGGAAAGGGGGTGGAGGATTCTGGGGAGTAGAGAGGAGCTTCCTTATAAGTAACGGGGAGGGGGAGAGAAGGAGTTGGGCAGAGGAAAGGTTGGGCATTGCCTGGGTTCAGTCTAGGGGGCCATCTTGGAGGAGGCCAGGTGGGTACGGTGCCTAGGAAGGGAAAGGTAGGAAGGGAAGGTCAGAGGGGTACTATGGGAGGAAGAAGCTCTGGGTTCAAGGAAGAACTCTGGCACTGGGAAGAGCAGAGGGAGTCCTAAGTATAATAACACCCACAGTTTATGCTACAAGCACTTATTGAGCTCCTACTGTGTGCCTGGTGCTATAAAGCACTCTCAAAGCATCATAACCTTGTCACAACCTGTGAAGTGGTAGTAACGGTGCTTTTTCACAAGTAAGGAAACAAAGTCCTAGAGCGGGTAACGAACTTGACTAAGGTCACACAGCAAGTTGACTAAGACCCAGGTCTTAGCTCTGAGGAAGAATCCTTGGCTGGAGACAGGGATCACACAGTCACAGTGAGTTAATGGTAAGGTGGGGGCAATGGGCTTCAGAGGCCAGGATATGTGCGAACCCAAGTGGATATGGTAGGGGGCCAGAGGAAGTCTATCTTAAGGTCTAACTCCATCTTTCCTCCTCAGGTCCCTCCACCAGCCTGCATCATGGCGCCACTGCTCCTGCCCCTGCTGGCAGCCCTGGCTCAGGTCCCTGTGGCCTTAGCTGACACCCTGGAAAGGGACAGCTCAGGTAAGCAATTCCACTTCTTGTCTCTGTCTTCTGCATCTCCCCTCTGGTAGGAGTTGGCCTCTTTTCCAGCCCAAACCAAGCACCTCCTGCCTTGGGGTGGGGAAGGGTCTGGGCTGGGGCACTTGGAAAGAAGGTATGAGTTGTGGGGACCCTGGGTGGGGTGGGGGAAACCTGGGAGTAGGACTTGGGTGGGGCCCTAGGTACGTGGCTCCAGGACCCTAGAGTCTAGGTTAGGAGACCTCAGGAGAAGGACGGATGGGGTTGGGAGGCAAAACAGGTATGAAGTTGGTAGAAAACTTGGAGATGGCTCTGAAGAGAGCAGACTGGGAGATTTTGGGGACAGGGCTGAAGGACACAGGGGCGAAGTTAGAGGACCCTGGAGGTTTCCAGGGAATCCTGGGGGTGAGGTTGACTGGGAAACTTTGGGATGGGTCTGGAGGACTGTAGGGGTGGGGTGGGGGCCCTAGAAGAGGAAGTAGCAGGACCCTGGGAGCAGGGCTGGGGTCCTGGGGGCGGGGTTAGGAAACCGAGGGGCGAGGCAGGGGAGGGGCACAGGGCAGGGCTTGGAGACCCTGGGCGGGACCCGGCCAGTCCACAGCACTTAGTTCCAGCCAGCTTGGCCTGCCCACAGAGGACCGGGCTTTCCGCGTGCGCATTGCCGGCGACGCGCCGCTGCATGGCGTTCTCGGCGGCGCCCTCACCATCCCGTGCCACGTCCACTACCTGCGGCCGCCGAGCCGCCGGGCGGGGCTGGGCTCTCCGCGCGTCAAGTGGACCTTCCTGTCCCGGGGCCGAGAGGCTGAGGTGCTGGTGGCGCGGGGGCTGCGCATCAAGGTGAGCGAGGCCTACCGGTTCCGCGTGGCGCTGCCTGCCTACCCTGCGTCGCTCACCGATGTCTCCCTGGCGCTGAGCGAGCTGCGGCCCAACGACTCTGGCATCTACCGCTGCGAGGTCCAGCATGGCATAGATGACAGCAGCGACGCTGTGGAGGTCAAGGTCAAAGGTGAGGGGGCGGGGCTGGGGAGAGGTTCCTGAGGAAGGGAAGGGAGCATTCTTGCACTCAGGGAACCCATAGCCTGAGAGGGGAAGCAAACACACCCAGAAGGCACACACTGAGTTGGAAAAGGGGTAAGGAGGTACTGGCTTTTGTCACCTTTCTCTTGGAGCCCTGGTGGTGCAGTGATTAAGCGTTTGGCTGCTAACCAAAAGGTCTGCAGTTTGAATCCACCAGCTGCGCCTTGGAAACTCCATGGGGCAGTTCTAGTTGGTCCTATGAGTCCTATGAGTCGGAATTGACTGAGCAGCGAAGGTTTTTTTTGTTTTGTTTTGTTTTTTTTTGTGGGGGGTGGTTCTCACTTCAGATGCACTAACTCAAGCTCGCATGCTGTAGAGTGGGAGCAATTTGAACTTCATTGTTTGCATACAGAGGAATCACAAGGAAGGTGAGGGAAGGTCAGTGTGTTGGCTGGGTGATTACGGGGCTCAGGAATCCTCTCCACCCCTCAGGGGTCGTCTTTCTCTACCGGGAGGGCTCTGCCCGGTATGCCTTCTCCTTCGCTGGGGCCCAGGAGGCCTGTGCCCGCATCGGGGCCCGCATCGCCACCCCAGAGCAGCTCTACGCCGCCTACCTCGGGGGCTATGAGCAGTGTGATGCTGGCTGGCTGTCCGACCAGACCGTGAGGTGGGCTAGGGGCTGTGGACTGGTAGCTTCCAGTTACGTTTGTGAGGTGGCTGTGGCCTGTGGCTCTGCCAAGGGCTGCATCGGGTTGGGCATACAGGGCTCTCTGCCTCAGGGAATGAGATTGGTCTGAAGAAGGTGATGAGAACCCTCCACTGGGGGACAGGGGGTGGAGGTGTCCCTGCAGAGCTGGGAGGGCAGCCAGACCATCAACAACTGGCTGCATTGAGAGGGCATTGTGATTTGGTAGGATCAATATGGGATGGCTTCCTGGTGAAGGTGCCTGTGCTGAGCCTCTGCTCTCCCTCCCCAGGTATCCCATCCAGACCCCCCGAGAGGCCTGTTATGGGGACATGGATGGCTTCCCTGGGGTTCGGAACTACGGAGTGGTGGACCCGGATGACCTCTATGATGTCTACTGTTATGCTGAAGACCTAAATGGTGATTGGGGGTGAGGGGTTCCCGGAAGATGGAGCCCATTCTCCAGCATTGACCGTAGGTCTTCCTGAAGCCTCTGCTAGGGGAAGACCTTGCCCATCTGGACCTCAGCGTCCCTCATGTGTCTAAGGGGGAAGTCAAGGGCAAGGAGATAATCCCTCCTTCCAAACGTTGTTGAAGAGGCCAAAGCCTCAGGTGGCAGGAGACCGAATTTGAGTTCTGACCCTGCTGCTACCTGCTGTGCATTGCTCTCTGCTTCTTGGCATATCTGGGCCTCAGTTTCCTTCTTTGCAGAATGAGGGTGCACAGGCTGGTTCAGGTCGCTTTCAGCTCCAATATCCATCCTGAGCGTCTATCCAGACTCTGACTCTATGGAGTAGAGTAGTTGACCCCATGTCACAGATGAGGAGATTGAGACCTGGAGAAGCTTGCCCAAGGTCCCTATGGGATCCCAGGGTTGAAGGGGCTACAAACCACCTAGTAATCCAGCCCCCTTTTCCTCACACAGGAGAGCTGTTCCTGGGTGCCCCCCCAGAAAAGCTGACTTTGGAGGAGGCAAGGGCATACTGCCGGGAGCGGGGTGCAAAGATTGCCACTACGGGTCAACTGTATGCAGCCTGGGATGGTGGCCTGGATCGCTGCAGCCCAGGCTGGCTGGCCGACGGCAGTGTGCGCTACCCCATCGTCACACCCAGCCAGCGTTGTGGTGGGGGCCTGCCTGGTGTCAAGACCCTCTTCCTCTTCCCCAACCAGACCGGCTTCCCCAACAAGCACAGCCGCTTCAATGTCTACTGCTTCCGAGGTGAGCCTCTCAATCCACAGAGGCTGAGACCAATTTCACAGGGACAGGGTCAAGCCCTAGAAGTCCTACCCCAACTCTGATAGAGTTCTCTTAGGTCTCTGCCATTTGCCTGAAGGACCCTTGGGTGATACATGACTTTATCATCTAGGGCTGTAATTCTGGGCATGCCTCCTGGCTTGGTCTCACTCAGCTGTGTGGCCCCATGGAGCGATCACCTCCGTGCATCTCTTCACTTGCCTCCCACATGCCTTTCTCTTCCAGTTTCAAAATTACTTCTCCATATTGGGCTGCTGATTGTGTTCGCATTTGCTGTCAGCTCATTGACAGAGCAGAGATGACTGACATTCTCTGAAGCCAAGGAGTGGTCATATCTGCTCCTCAAATTCTCCCAGTCAACTAAATGCCTTCAAGAGCCCCTGGGGGTGGGTGTGGGGGGAAGAGGCAGAGTTTCCAGAACCTGAAGCTTGAAGGTGTCAAACCTTTAACTACTAAACACTGATGGGCAGACAGAATTCCCCCCATAGGGAGCAGAGTCTCAAGAACAGTTGGGTGTAGAGATAGTTCCCTGCCCACATCTTATATTGGGAGGTGGAGGGAAGGCACTGCCTGTGACCCCCAGAGGTGCGGCATCCAGGCCAAGGGTGGCTAACAATCAGGGAAATGTTACCATGCGTCCTCTAAGTCCCTGCCCCAGTTGTGAGCCTGCAGTCCTGGTCCAAGGTCTGGGGGCAGAAAAAGGAGGGGGAGACACAGCCATTGCCCTCAGGGAGCCCCTAGTCTGAGGGGGAGGACACAGCTTTTGCCGTGGGAGCCCCCAGTCTGAACAAAGACAGGATGCCTCACTCCCAGGATGAGAAGAGACTGAGAGAAAAGCATGATTTCCATTGGACAGATCTCCAGACATCTTTGGCTTGGGGCTGGGCATGAGCCGGAGATGAAGTTTGAAAGATGATGGGTCCATCTGGGGAGGTTTCCTGGAACAGGGTTAACAACAACAATAATGACTATGATAATGGTAGCTAACTTTTCCATGCACGATGTGCCAAGCAGTGTTCTGGGAAGAAATGAAAGGAGGAGCTGCATCAGGAGGAGGGGAGAGGACAGCTATTGTTGGGAGCAGGTGGAAGACAGGCAAGCGAGGGCACGGGTTTGCTTTTCTGGCATGGAGCAAGGCTTACTGGAGCAGGTGATGAGGGCAGGGACGTCCTGTCCTGTCTTGCTCGGCTGAGTAGACAGCCCTCAGGGCTTTTCTTAGCCCAATTCCATCTTTGCTTCATTGGTTTTCTCCTTTCTGTTCCCTCCCCCAAAGGACAAAGTGGTTCATTCCAAACCTCTAGTTACTTGAGAGGCGCAGACCCCAGAAGAAGGGCATGGCCCTTTCTTTGCCCTCTTGTCCCAATTCTGAGATCCTCAGGTGGTGACTGTCAAATGTTCTTTCTGAACTCTGCCCTTCACCTCTCCTGTGGTGATGGCAGCCTGCTCCCTTCCATTTCAAGATTCTTGGGATGTGAGGCTGAATGAATGGGATCCTTCATAACCTTGCCACCCAGCCCAGGGTCCCCAGGTGCTGAGGCACTCTGCCCATCCTTTTGCCTCCATCCCCTCACTCAAGGGAATATCTCCCGTCTGAGCCTCTCCTGATCACTCTACCTAAAGTACTTCCCATCATTCTATCTCCTTTTCTGCTTAACTGCTCTTTACATTGTAACATTATATATTTATTCATTTATTTTCTGTATCTCGAATATAAATTCTCTAGACAGCAGGAAGTTTGCTGTTTTGTCCTTCACTGTATCCTAGGTGCCCGGAAGTGTACTTGGCTTGATAAATGGTAGACACTTGATTAATGTTTGAGGAATGAGTGACAAAGCCCTGGGATGCTTCCTGGGCCCCATGGGAGCTTCACAGGGAAGGTGTGAGAGGATCCCATAGTCTCTGACAGCCTAACCCTGAGCCCTAACACTGTAGGCCATGACCTGAAAGGTACCTGTTCAACCTCATTTTGGCCCTTTCCTCCTGCCACAGACTCTGCCCAGCCCTCTGCCATCCCTGAGACCTCCAACCCTGCCTCTGATGGACTGGAGGCCATCGTCACAGTAACGGAGACCCTGGAGGAGCTGCAGCTGCCTCGGGAAGCTGTGGAGAGTGAGTCTCGTGGAGCCATCTACTCCATTCCCATCATGGAGGATGCAGGAGGTGGCACCTCTACTCCTGAAGACCCTGCGGAGGCCCCTAGAACCCTCCTAGGTAACTAGAATCCCTTATCCTGGGGATGTCTCCACCTGAGAGAAATTTGGGCCAGAAAGGGCAAGCCCAGGTAGTTGCTAAGGTCATGACTGGAATGACTCTGCCCCATCTTTTCTCAGCAGCTCAGTGATGCATGGCATCTCCCCTGTCCCTCTCCCAACCTTTGCCTTTCCAGTACATCCCACCCCCAAGTCTCTGGGATGTCAGTACCCAGAGCAGAATCAGTGAGCTGGAAATGCTTGGACTAAGGAGCTTCCCCCAGGAAAGAGGAGTCTCCTTTCTTGCCTCCCCTAAACAGAATATTGACAGGCAAGGAAAGGGAGATCCAACGAACATGTCCTCTTAGGCTGATGAAGAGATTACAAGGACTTCTCAAGTATCCTCTCAATGCTGAAGCTCAGGCTGAAGTTCTGCTTACAGTGTGGAGCAAAGAATACCCAGAGCCTCACCCTCCCCAGCCCTGCCTTTCTCCCCTTCCCTTTCCTGCTGAGACGCTGTCCTTGGTGCTGAACTCTCTGTGCTTTTGCCCAGAATTCGAAACCCAATCCATTATACCTCCCACGGGGTCCTCAGAAGAGGAAGGCAAGTTGTTAGAGGAAGAACAGAAATACAAGGATGAAGAAGAGAAAGAAGAGGGGGAGGAAGAAGAGGCGGATGTGGAGGACGAGGCCCTGTGGGCCTGGCCAAGCGAGCTTGGCAGCCTGGACCCAGAAGCACCTTTTCCCACGGAGCCTGCCCTGGAGGAGTCGCTGTCCCAGGCATCCCCAACAGCAAGGGTGGTCCTGCTACCTGGTGCATCACCGCATCCTGGTAGAGAGTCAGAGGCTCCCAGGCCTCCAAGGGTCCGTGGGCCACCCACTGAGACCCTGTCCACTCCCAGGGAGGAGAAACTGGCATCCCCACCGCCTTCCATACCATTTGGGGTGAGAGAGATGGGGGAGGAGACTGGGGGTCCTGAGCTGTCTGGGGTCTCCCGAGGAGAAAGTGAAGAGACAGGGAGCTCCGAGGATGCCCTTTCCCTGCTTCCAGCTACACGGGTCCCTGAGGGCACCAGGGAGCTGGAGGCCCCCTCTGAAGAAAACTCTGGAAGAACTGCCCCAGCAGGGAGCTCAGTGAGAGCCCAGCCTGTGCTGCCCACTGACAGCACCAGCCATGGTGGAGTGGCCGTGGTCCCCTCATCAGGTAACGCTGCCCAAGGCTCCACCTTCGTCTTTATCCTCCTCCTTTTTCTCCCTGTGCTGCACTGGGTCACTTGACCTGTAGTCCTTTAATCCACCATTGTCCCAGACCCTCCTGTCCTTTACCTTCATTCTGTTACCCACCTGTACCTGGACACCCCACCTTGAGACTTCCATCCCAACTCTCTAACTCCTCACCCTGTGACCTCCAGCTCCATGATCCCCACCCTGTGATCCTCTCACTATTCTTGAAACCCTTACCCTGTGACCCTCAGCCCCACCACTGACCACCTGGGCTACCCTTGGGCTCTCCACCCTGGGATTTTCATCTCATCCAACCCACAGAGTACCCTCACGCCCTCCTCAGGGTGCCCCCCTCACCTGTCACACTCTTCAGGGCCCAAGTCCATCTTCCACTGTCCCCTTCCCCCCTCCTGTGTGCCACCCCCTTCAGCTGCCTCCCAGTGATATCAGGGAAGCCTGGGATTCCATCTTTCCTCTCACAACCTTTAGAGCCCAGGAGATACCTTGTCCCCACGGAGCCTTAAGTGACTACTTCTGTGAAGTATTTTTTTGACTGTTTCATGGAAAACAATCCTCGGAAATAAATCTCTATTAAACCGCTTTATAACCAAAACGCTGGCACCCTCTGTTTCCATCTCCAGCTGTCTGATCTTTTCATTCCATGGATCTGTGTCCTACAAAGCTCTTTGATGCTTCTCTACGGCGTCATGTCTCTCCCTCTCTTTCTCTCTCCTTCTGTCTCTTTGTGTCTCTGCCTCTGTCTCTCTTTGCCTCTCCTCCTTTTTCATCTTCAGCCTGGGCTCTTTCTTGGCCTGACAGTCTAACAGTTTCTTGCTGCTCTCTCATCTCTTCAGGCCTGTCGACACTTTCCTTCCTGACTGCTGAGATTCTAAATATGACTGTACACATTACCCCAGAGAAGTCATCATCAGCCTGGGAGGGTGCTGGGACTTCTAGTCCCTCACTCATGATGGGGAGAGGCCTACACAGCCTGGGGCGTGTCTGTGTGTGCATTTATATCTATTTCTGACTCATCCTGGTTGCTCCCATATACACAGAAGCGACTGAGATAATCCTTGGTGTAGAAGCCCTTGCCTGGAACACAGGTGGCCCAGCCCTCCACCCTCTGCATCTCAGCAAGGGGAATGGCATCTAACTCTCATCCCACTGCCCATAGCTTCCTCCTCCTCCACTAATCCCTGCACTAATGACCACCCTCACACCCCACAGAGAATGATTTCACCTTCCCAAACCCAAAGGACCTCAAGGTCCCTAGTGCTGGAGAAGACACAAATCAGAGATGGAGAATGTGGAGGGGAGCAGAGGGGGTAGTTAGGTTCTGGGGTCTGAAAGAAGTTGAGCTTCCCAATGGAGGCCCCTAGAGAAGGCTAGGGGCCTCTCTGCCCCTGGAGCCCCCCTTCTAGATGGCCCAGGGTGGGCTAGGTGCCCTGCATCTCACCCAGGCTCACCATTTCCAACTGTTGGCTCCCTGACCAGTTGGCCTTGGAGTTAGTTCAGCACCGGGAAGGTGGTCTTGGTGGGGGAAGAAGCACCTCTGGAGGTGTCCGTTCTGTCTTAGTTACCTGAAACTCACCATGTGACCAGACTGGAGGATGAGTGAGAGGTCACCTGGTCTGCTATTGCAGCAGGAGGAAATGGTGTTAGATCCAAGTAAAGGAGGAAGGAGGACAAAAAAAAGTCTCAAGAAGAGCTCCTTCATCCCCCACTCTGTGGGTCCTGGGCCCAGGTTCTGCAGCCCACAGCCAGGGAAAGGGACCTGTGACCTGGGTGGGGGACCAAGTTGGACCAGAGTTGGAGGTTTGTTGGGTTGGGCAGGAAGGAGCGAAGAGGACAGCAGGAGGGGCAGTAAAGTGGGGGAGGGGGGAGAGGTGTGCAGGATGCCTAAGCTGTGTGGGGCCTGGTGCTTAATGAGTTAAGTAAAATGCCTCCCCCTTTGCCCAGGGGAACAGAACTCCCAGCTTGGGAGAAACTATTGGCAGGAGAGGAGGTGGCAGGGAGAGTGGTGCCGGAATAGCTGATTCATTTTAACCAAAACAGCTAGGTCATCCCAGCAAAATTCTTTGAGTCAACTCCAGATTCTCCTCTCCCCACCCTTGCTCTGATCCCCATCAGGCAATGGGATCTGGGGCCAGAGTGAAGCACTGTGGGTCTTGGCCTGTACCACTACGGGTAGGTGGTACAGTCTGAAGGGTCCCACCCATGCAAGACATTAACTCCTAGGCTGAGGGCCCTAACCTGCACTGTAGTACCATCTTGCCCTGGGTCATCTGGACCACAAATGGGTCAACTGACAACCCCTCTAGCTCCCACGACCCAGCTTAAGGGCAGACAGCCCTCACCCCAGGATCCAGAGAGAGAGGTAGTCTAGGGGAGAAGGCAGGTGGCCTAGCCAGACACAGCTGGATCCAGACAGCAGATTCCAGGCTGTCAGAGTAGTGTCAACCTAAGAAGACTGCCTGGAGGTGAGGGAGCCAGAGGAGGAAGTGAGATGGAGTGGCAGTTTTCTAGGTTGGGAACTTGAAAAGGTCCTGAGGTGGAAGAGGGAGGGGAGTCTTGTAAGGGGGAAGAGTCCTGAGAGATAAGAAGTAGAGGCAAAGAGAAGAGGTTGGATGATGCCGAGAGAAAGCTGAGTGTGTGGGGCTGGCACTGCGAGACAGTGGGAGCCACTGCAACTTCTTTCCCGAGCTGTGGGAGAGGAGGCAAGGCACTGAGGAAAGAGCCATGGATCTCCACTGACGGCTTCTGGGGCTGGCTGACCCTGCCCAGTGGACAGCAGGAGGAATGGTTAGCCTCCACCTGGGCCACCCCAATACCAGGTCCCAGAGGCAGTAAATGTCAGGCCACACCCCACTGTTGCTATAGCTACTCTTGTAGACCATACAGACCTGTGCTGCGACCTGGCACAAAGAAAGAGGGGAAGCACTAAACTCCAGGTCTAGAGAAGGGCATTGACCTGCCCAAGGGCATGCAGCAGAACTAGGAGCCAGATAAGAGTCCAGATCTCATGACCCATGGCCGGGTATCTCTTCCCTTAGTGTGGTTGGCTCCCGAGAGCCTTCGTGGGTACTTCTCTTCAGCCCCTGTTGGGCTGGGCCCACACTGGCGGGGATGAGGATGGCCCACAGGAGCTGAGCCAATGCTGAAGGGGGGAAGGGACCGGGAAGAAACCCAGAACTCAGGGCTGGTCTTTGAGCAGAGGCGGGCTCCAAGGTGAATTCTAAGGTTGTTGTGATAGCTACCAGGACAGGGAGGTCAGGGCTGAGGGACTCTCTAGACCCTCTCCAGAGGGGCTCTGGCTGCAGAGTTGTGCTCCCCCACCCCACCCCCACCTCACTCTTTCCACCTCTCAGGTGACTGTGTCCCCAGCCCCTGCCACAATGGTGGGACTTGCTTGGAGGAAGAGGAAGGGGTCCGCTGCCTGTGCTTGCCTGGCTATGGGGGGGACCTGTGCGATGTTGGTAAGTGTGTTGGGGGGCATGGGGGGGAGGAGATCTAGAGCCTGGATTCTGCCACACGTACTAGATCATAGAGGAAGGGCAGTGGCTTTGGCTCTGTCACTAACAGGTCCCCATATTAGGCAAGGCGCATAGTCGTTCTGAGCCCTGTGCTCAACTTTCTCACCTGTTAAATGGAACCAAAAGGCCTCTCTCAGGGGTCCATGGGAGAGGAGCACTTAGCACACTCCTGGCATTTGGTAGGCACTCCATTCATGCCACTTTCCATTCTCCCAGGAAGAGAGGAGGGTACCATTCTTTTTTGGGATGAAAGAAGGCAGAGACCCAGGCTGAGATTGCATCCCTTGCCCTGCTCCTCCCAGGCAGAGAAGGCATCAAAGACCCCCGCTCAGGGGCCCCCCCATCGGGCTCCCGCCCCGCCCCCTCACGTTCTAAGAGCTCCTTAGCACCGCCTCCTGCCTCTTAGGCCCATCCTTTCGCTCCGCAGTGGTGGGAGGAGCCCAGTCCTTTCCAGGGGGACCTCGCCCCTTCGGGTTCCAGGGTTCTCCTGCCTAAGCTGCCAGTCTTATGTGCCCCAGGCCTTCAGCTCTGCAGCCCCGGCTGGGACGCCTTCCAGGGCGCCTGCTACAAGCACTTTTCCACTCGGAGGAGCTGGGAGGAGGCAGAGACCCAGTGCCGGATGTACGGCGCGCACCTGGCCAGCGTCAGCACGCCCGAGGAGCAGGACTTCATTAACAGTGGGCCGAGGACGGGGCTGCCGGGGGCCCCGCCATCCGCTCACTCACTCATTCACTCATTCATTAATTCGCCCCTTATTCATTAATTCACTCGCTCATGATTTGGCTCACTTCATTCGTTCACTTTTTCGTCCTCTCTTCCTCCTTCCCACTCCACGCTTGGGTAGTGGGGCTTCAGGCCGGGGAGGGCCGGGGTTTCGCGCGTGAGGTTACACAGGTAGAAGCCTGGCCATGGCTCAAGGAGCCCGCCTGCAGTCCCTATCACCCTCCCCGGGGCTCACCCATCTCCATCTGCTTTCCCGACTCTGACCTTACTGAAAGTTTTTACTCTTTTCCTAGAGTTTTCCCCTTTCTAGCCCTGCTTGGTATTTCTCCCACTTCCATCCCCACCCCTGCCTTCCATCTGGCCCGTACGCAAAGGCTGGAGGGAGGAGTGAAAACTGGGAAGTGCGGGCCTGGGACGCGGGAAGGACTTCCCAGGGCGGTCACCTACAGACTGCCAGATAACGGGGAATGAGCGGCATCTGCTGGCCAAGATGCTCACTGCACTCCTTCGTTTCCTCTGCGGTCATTTACCAGATCGATACCGGGAGTACCAGTGGATCGGGCTCAATGACAGGACCATTGAAGGCGACTTCCTGTGGTCGGATGGTGTCCCACTGGTAAGAGGCCCCAGCCGCCCCTCATGTCTTCTAGTTCACATCCCTGAAGCACTTTTGCCCTCCATCCCACAATGACCCCTCCCCTCCTTCTGGAGTTGGGCCCCTTCCTTTTCCCCTGCTCTCTCCCTATTCACCCTGGTCCCCCCTCCCTTCCCTGTGACTGTCCCTTCCCTGTATTCCTTTTTCTTCTCCTCCAGCTTCCATCCTCTCCCCGTGCCCCCTTCCGCCCTTCACCTTCCCTCTCCTGGTGCCTCCACCCTTCCTTCTCCCTAGATACTCTAGGCCCCCTTCCCCCAGTGCTCCTGGTGTTCCAGAGCTGCCCACCACTTCCTCTGTACTCCCCCCACCCAGCTCTATGAGAACTGGAACCCTGGACAGCCTGACAGCTACTTCCTGTCTGGAGAGAACTGCGTGGTCATGGTGTGGCATGACCAGGGACAGTGGAGCGATGTGCCCTGCAACTACCACCTGTCCTACACCTGCAAGATGGGGCTGGGTGAGGGCGGGCGCGGGAGGGTCAGGCAAGGGAAGGGTGGGATGGGGCCTAGGGGATCCAGGGGACCAAAATATGTATAGAAGAGGGTGTGAAGCTGCACAGTCAGAAGTGTGTCCCAGACCCTGGGAGGGATAACAAATTATGTGAGACCACTCGGAATCCCTGCTGTTTTTTGTGTCAGGTTGTGGCTCACTCCTTTCCTCTCCTCTCCATCGACTGTGCCCCCCTGTAGTGTCCTGTGGGCCCCCACCGGAGCTACCCCTGGCTCAAGTGTTTGGCCGCCCACGACTGCGCTATGAGGTGGACACCGTGCTTCGATACCAGTGCCAGGAGGGGCTTGCCCAGCGCAACCTGCCACTGATCCGCTGCCAGGAGAATGGTCACTGGGAGCCTCCCCAGATCTCCTGTGTGCCCCGAAGGCCTGTGAGTGCCCAGGAGGGGGGACACTAGCCAATAATAGCCGTGGGCTCCCATCCCAGTTGGCTGTGTGACCTTAGAGTAATCACTGCCCCGCTCTCCGCTTGGATCCTCCTCTGCAAAGTGGGGGCAGGGGGGGCAGTTAGGGGGCTCAATGCTCTGGGACCCCCTTCAGTGCTGATATCTGAAAACATGCTACCTTACTCTGGGCTCTTAGGGCTGAGCCAGGGCTAGTGTTTTGATAAGATCAGAGACCAGGGTGCAAGAGCACCAGGGGGCAGGCTCTGAGAGAAAAGGAGGAGGAGCCCAGGATGGAGGGTGAGTGTGCTTGTCTTCTCCAGGCCCAAGCCCTGCATCCAGCAAAGGCCCCTGGAGGACACCAGGAGCGGCTGCCTGGGCGCTGGAAGGCACTGTTGACTCCCCCTTCCAGCCCCACTTCAGGTCCATCGGGAGCAAGGCCTTGAACACTGCTGCCCCCAGCACTGGCCTCTCACCCAACCCTCCCTTGCTCCCTGTGTTCTTCCCACCACAGGCAGTGACAAGATGAGAAGGCTGGAGCTGGGGTCAGGTGACAATGTCTGAAGGGCCTTCTGGGAAACCCCTGGTTTGCTCTGCCAGCCCAGGCCCTCTCTCCTCCCACCCTGGGCATCAGGTTTTTCCCTCAGGGCAAAGGGTAAGTCCCTAAGTGCCTCAACTGCTCTCTCTGCCAGCTATCCTGTCCTCTCCATTCCCCTAGGGGGCACTGTGCCCACTCATTCTTGGTTTCCAAGAGAATGGGATTGTTGGATGGAGTGCCTGTAAAACCAGCAGGAAATAAAACTGCGTTTGAGCCTAAGCAAGTTGGATGCCCTTGTGTGTGTGAGAGAGAGAGAGAAGTGGCGTTGGGCAGGGCCTCATAGGATAGATAGGGCCTCTGGGTTTATTAACTTCTGAAGGTAAGAGAAGTCCCCGAGAAGTCAGTGGCTAGCACGGTACCTGGCACAGAATAGATGCCCAGTAAATATCTGTGGCATGAAGGAACCCACAGGCATTGGAGGACAGCTGGAGGAGTGCAGCATCAGGACGTTTGGAAGGAGATGAAATCCCTGGAGTGCTCAAGATCAAGCAGATCTAGCCAAGAGAAAAGCAGAGCGGTGGGTGCTTTGGTGTCCTAATTTCAGAGCTCTGAGGCTGATTCTCTTAGGGGATGTAAGAATAAAGGGAAAGCTAGACAGGCACTGAAGCCAAAAGATTGGGGTCTAGAATGCAAGAAGGCTTGCCGCCAGCAGAGAAGGCAAGATGCAGGAATCCGGCAGCGGTCCCCAGCCCTGCTGTGGGGCTGGGCTCTGGGGAATAACCTGTGGGTCTTTCAGGCTGTGACCAGCAGAGGGCGATGCGGACGTAGGCACGTCGCCATGAGAGTGCTGTGTGCGCGTGTGTGTGGACACGCCTGAGAGGAGTGTGGAGAGTCCTAGAATACCGCCAGGGGGCGCCTCGGACTTTCTTTCTCTGGCTCCCGGAGGGGGGAAGGGGGGTATTTGGCTGGGAGGCAGGGTAGCACTTCCGGCCAGGCTGAGCTGGCCCTGAAGGGTGTGAGTCAGCGGAGATTGAGGTGGTGAGGTCACTCTGAGAACTGGAGAGAGTGACAGACCGATGGTGTGTGTGTGTGTGTGGTGTGTGTGCGCACGTGTGTGTGTGTGTGTTACCTTATGGTAACGTATGTGTCAGGATTGGTATGTCTTTGTGAAGAAGGTGAAACATATTGCCCCATATCCTCACACTTAACCACACTCTGTCACGGATACGCACACACGGGCATGCTGTCATATGTATCACTCCTGCTTGTGCCCACTCAGTTACACCACATTCACCCACATGGGTAATTCTTACTCCTTTTCCTAAAAGTCAATGAAACCTGATACAACCAAGAGACAGGGAGGCATATCCAGAGGAGCAAAAATATGAGAGAAATATGAGACATGCAAAGATGGTGAGGCAAGATTGGCAGAGAGAGACAGGTGCACGTGGAGGGGAGCTGGGGGCTCTCACAGATCATCCCTACCCTGCTCCTCGGCCTTCCACCACCCTGTAACTAAACCTCAACCAGTTGGTCTCTGAGATACCAGCACTGAAATCCCAGACCTCAGCTGCCCCCCTCCCCCACCCACCTCCACATTCCTCTCCTCACCCTAGGGGCCCACCTGCCTACCTTCTGTGCTCTCCACACAACCCAGCCCAGCTTGGCCAGGGAGTGGGGACTGTTTCTTGGGGCTACAGAGAAGAGGTTGATCCCGGGACTAGAGTGGACCCCGACTTTATCCTGTATTATTTTGCCATTGCTAACTCAGTACATTTTTAGGGATGTGAGGGCACTTAGCTGGAATCATGAGTAGAGGAAGACCAAGGTGGGCCTTTGAAGGTAGTCCCTGAAGAGGAGAAGACTGGAGAAGGGGATGTTTGTCCTTGGATTCTTGAGGGAGTTTCTCCGAAAAACACATCCTAACAGAGATAGAGTTTCAGTAACAAGTTGGATTTCCCAAAGAGGCCCTGGTGGTGAGCTGGAAGGGGCCTTGGTTTCTCAGCCCTCTCTTCAACACTCTCTCACTGAATTCCCCCCACAGTGGTAGGCAGGGATCCACCAGCTTCTCTGATGTGTGGATGAGGAGAGTTCCAGAGGGAGATATGGGACTAGAACTAGAATCTTTCCCCTACTTCTGACACCTGCTGGGCTGCCTGAGCTGGGCCGGAAACGGAAGCTTCTCCTGGCTTTGTTAGGCTTCCTGGGGAAGGGTGAGCTGGTCTGGATGACTCAGCATGCTGCCTAGAATCCAACCCCTGGCCCAGTGTAGGTGTCTGTGTGAGGCATGCTGTCCTGGCCTGGGGAGGGGGATTTGCCTTTCATGGAGTGTCAGCCCCATGTTTTGGGGGGAGATGGAGCAGGGGCCACGCCTATCTCTGCTTCTGCCTCTGGAAGCGGGGGCACAGCACAGATCTGACCATATATCCCCCTGCTAAGGCCCTAGATGTGTGGTTAAGCTCTCTGTCTCTTTGCTGCATCTCTAAAATGGGGTCCCCCCACAGAGTTTCCCATTCCCTCGGGGTGAGAAAGGTCAGAGAGTGTACCTATGGGTGTGTACAGAGGGAGGAAGGCCCAGCCTGAGTAAAGGTTGGGGGATGGAGCATTGTGCAGGGCCTGAAATTCCTGAGAGATGGGCCTTCCAGAGATCACCCACCTGCCAGAGTCCCCAGCTACCCCCCAGACTGTTCTGATCCAAAAGCCACCCCCCATTGCCAGCCCCCAGTCCCCACCCTCCACCCCCGAACTCCCACAGCCCTGCCCTGACCTCACTGGGGCCTTTGTCTGATCCCTGAGGCCCTGTCTGTGGGCCTGTCTCCTGCATAGAGAAAGAATGGATCCCATTGTTCAGACTGCCTGCTGTGACAGAACTCCCAAAGACTTCCAAAAGCGCTCAGTCACTTGGACCCCTGCGGGTGGGTGGACTCTCTAAGCTTTGAACCCCATGCCCAGGGGCTGCAGTCAGGCCCCTGCCTGGAGTGAGGACCCAGATGCCCATCCTCATAGCTATGCAAGAGTTCCTCCACCCCCAGACTAGAAGTACTTCCTGAGAGCTAACTTCCACCCTACTTGCTGCAAGGGAAAGATTCCAGTGGGCAAAGCATGAGAAAAGGATTGAAAAGAAGAGTAAAGAAAAGAGAGAAAGAAGGAGGATGTGAGGAAATTCACCCCCTGCCGGATGTGGGAGACCAGCTGATCCATCTGAGTGGGTGGTTCTGGTTCTCGTGGCTTCTGTGTTTATTTCCTGGTGGCTCTTTTTTAGTATTTAGACGGTTGGTTAACAGAGGGAAGGTCATTGACCACTTTGGCCTGCAGTATTTAAGGAGAGAATCTCACAGCCCCTGGCTCGTGTTCTACCTATAGACCCCAAGTGGTGTCTAGGGGCTCCTAGGATCATTGACAAGGTGCTTCAGTTTCCCCACTGAGGTGAGCTGAGGCTCTCTGACATTGTACAGCTTTCTGGCAAATGAGATGAATGGAAAAGGGAGGAATATAGGAAAGCCCAAGAGACTGAGGAGATGGGCAGGGGCCTAGGAGGAAAGATGAAAGTAGATGGAAGACAGAGGAGAGGTGAGAATGGGCAAATAGCAAAGGAGAGCTGGGTCCATGAGTGAGACTGACAGCATGAGGGGTCTCTCCTTAGGGGGAGGTTGGAGTCCAGGAGCATCCAGAAGAGGCCCGGAGGCAGCTGGGCATTGCCCCAACCCACCAGGTCTCCCAGCCACCCTTCCTGGGCCTCTGGGGCACCAGCTTATAAGCAGCTGAGCCCACAGTTGCTGGGAGGGGGTTCCTCGACAGAGGCCTCCTGGCACCTGCCTTGGTCTATTTCTGGAGCCACAGCTGAGTCACTGGGGAAGGGGGGGGCTGTTGAATAGGACTGGAGTTTGTGGCTATGAAAGAAAAAAGCTGAAGGGGGAAGAAAGGGGTCTAGAACCTTGGATTCTAGGGTGTGGGGGGTGATCACTAGGATCTATCCCTTTGGGGCAAGAGGGGCTGATGTTACAGCAATAAGAACAGGAGTTAGATTATGGGAGGGACTTCCACATTGGAGTCCTGGAATAATGTGGAAGGGTTGGGGAGCAGGAGGTAAAGCCTTCTTTTTCTGAAGTAGCCTGATCTGGGGGTGGGGAAGTGGGTGCTGTCTTAGAGAGGAGAAAGAGAAAAGGGCCCTACAAGAGTGGAGGGAAGCAGGGGGCATAGATGGGGGATCTCAGAACCCTGCGAGAGGAAACCAGAGAGGACCATGGTTTCCTCTGCTCCCAGTCACAGACTCCGTGGACCTGCACCGCACCTGAGGCCATTCTGCCCCTCCCTCTGCCTCTGAGTCCCTTCCTGGGTTTGGCTGCTTGAGATTCTCGTTTCTCTTTCTCAGTGGGCCTGAGAACTCAGAAACAAGACGTCTAGCTGCTTTCTTTCTCCAGGGGAAGACTTCCCCTCTCTCACTTCCCAGGAAGACCCTCACCTCAAACTTCCATCCACCCCATTGCTCAGCCTCCCTCTGTGAGTTGGGGGTGGGAGCCCAGTTGAGGCCCAGGGGCCTGTCCCCAAGCCTGAGCCTTCTTGGGTTTCCTGGCCTTGGATAGGCTTGGTTTCCATTCCCTCCCCCATCAATGGGCAGCAACAGGGGGCACATTCCAGCTGAAATTAAATTACATTCCTCCTTCTCTGTCTGACAAGGATGGCATCGATGACAGCAGCTGTGCCGCTACAGGGTCAAGTGGCAGCAGCCGGTTCCCCAAGATGGGGCTGAGAAGGGGGAGCTGAGGGGAGTCCAGAGACCAGGGCCTCTGGAGCCAGCGAATGTGCTCATATTCTTTGATCTCAAGAGGCCAGAGCAAGAGGGCCAGACCCTGCAGTGGGAGGGATAAAGGTTAGCCCACAGGGTAGCACAGCTATATGGTACCTCAGGGAATGATCAAGTCCAAATGGTAAGGTAACGTGGGAAAACCTAGGCCCCGTCAGCAGGGAATAGTCCAGCACCATGACCTCTGAGAGGACCCTGGAAGGATGCCCCCTCCCCACAGCAGACACGAAGGCTGAGAGGGCCCTTTAAGAGATCACGCTTCAAGCCATCTTGTGCTTGGCCAGAGCCCAGAGCCCAGGCCTTTGATTTCCTCTCAGTCTCTGGCAGTGGCCGGTGGTGGCAGCAGCAGCAGGGACAGCAGCAGCCTGGGCTGAATAGGGAGCTCAGCCTCTGACCTCACCCTCTGTGGTGCCTCAGCCTGCACAGCCTTATAAGGAAGTGCCTCAAACAAACTGAGGAAGCCACCTCCGGCCCCCCACCCTGCCCCCTGTGCCGTCCCAAGGCTATATTTACCCAGAGGAGGCCCCAGAATAACCTCCCACTTGTCCTCTATCCTCGTGCTGGGCTGGGGGTGCTGCCCCTCCTCACTCCCTCCCGGGGGAACTCCTCCCTCAGAAAAGCTTCCTGTTGTCTGACCTCATCTTAGTCATTCCTTCATTCACTTATTCAGTACCTATTTCTTGAGGACCCACTGTGCCCCAGGCACTGTGCTAGGCTCTGGGTGATAAACACAGATTTCCTTTGCTTTCCCAGAGATTTCTAAAATAACAGGGTTTTTTGAGTTGCCACACCCCCCTGGCTTCCCTTCTACTCTCCCTTTGGCTCCTTTGTCCTGGATTCTCCTCCCCTCTCCTATAAAACTCTCACTGAGTGATCTCTAGGTCAATGACAGCCTAATTCTTGTCTCCAACCTGGCCTTCTCGCCTGAGCTCCAGGCCCACATATCCACCCTCCCTCAACCAAAAAAAAAACCAAACCCATTGCCGTGGAGTCTTTTCTGACTCATATCTGCCCTACAGGACAGAGCAGAACTGTTCTACATGGTTTCCAAGGAGCGCCTGGTGGATTGGAATTGCCAGCATTTTGGAGGTCACGATTTCCTCCTGGATGCTCCATCTCAGAAAATGGTACCGCCATCCCCCAGCTGCCCAGGTACCACCAGCCCACCTCCGCTGTCTTATCCCATCTTGTCTCCCACACTGGATCACCAAGTCCTGAGATTCAGCTTCCCTTACCTATCTCTAATCCATCCCCTCCACTCCCTGCCCAAGGCTGCCATCCTCCCCTGCCTGAACCCCTGCGGTCTCCTCCCTGATTCACTCCTGCCTGCCCCAATCCATTCTTACACACCAGCCTGAAAGTTTTATTTAAAACGCACACCTGGTCCTGTCATGTCTTGATTTAAAACCCTTCAGAGGCTCCCCATTTCCCTGAGAAAGAAATCTATATTCCCTGGCAGCCGGGTGAGACCTCTGCCCCCTGACTCCTGACTCCCTCTCCATTCTCATTGTGAACCTTCTTCCCTCATTCTGCTCTTTCCAGCCACTCATGCCTTCCTTCTGTCCCTCAAAGGCCCCAGCTCTCTCTTGCTTCGGGGCTTTGCCCACGCTGTTCCCTCTGACTGGAATCCTTTTTCTCTACCCTCCCTCCATCACCAGTCAGCTCCTGCTCATCCTTCATGGTCTCAGGGTGGCCTTCCCTGACCACCCCCTCCCATGTCCCTCCAGCAAGAACAGATGAGGGCCCCTGCTCTGTGTTCCCATAACCTCCTGCTCCTCTGTTTCCAAGTATGACTACCACTCAGAAGCCTTTGTTCAATTAGAAGGTAAAGCCCTCTGAGCTAGGAAGCATGTTTTTTTTTTTTAGCTGTTGCTGGATTCCCAGTGCCTGTCCGGTGCATGGCACATAGTAGATGCTCAGTAAATATTTGTTGGAAAATGACAATCACCCCTGTACCTACCACCAGGAATATTCCTGTTACTATCTCACCCCGTTTCTCTTGCTCTGCTGTCAGGCCATCACTGCCACTAAGAGCTCCCTTTCGGAAAGTTCTCACTTTTGTCTAACTTACATCCTCCGCCCTGTTTGGGCTTATTGACAGAGCTCTATTTGGGTGTCCCTGGGTGGCACAAGGAAACCCTGGTGGCATAGTGGTTAAGTGCTACAGCTGCTAACCAATAAGTCAGCAGTTTGAACCCACGAGGTACTACTTGGAAAATCTATGGGGCACTTCTATTCTGTCCTATTGGGTCGCTATGAATTGGAATCAACCCGACAGCAGTGGGTTTTGGTGGGTGGCACAAATGATCAAGCACTCAGCTGCTAATCATAAGGTTGGCAGTTCAAGTCCACCCAGAGGCACCTTGGAAGGAAGGTCTGGGGGTCTGCTTCTGGAAGGTCATAGCCACTGAAAGCCTACGGAGTACAGTCCTACTCTGACACAAATGGGGTCACCACGAGTTGTAATTGACTCAATGGCAACTGACTGGGTAGTTCTGTAGAGGGGACCTTGGTGTGGGGCAGGATGGGCAGCCAGGCACAGGGAACGACTGCTTGGCTCAACCTTCGTCCTTGGCTCTCACCCACGCAGGGGTGCCCAACGGCTTGGGAGACCAAGCACAGGGTGTCTCTGTCCCTGTGGAGGGGCAGGGAGGGGACCCTACTTGCCTGGATGGCAGCCTGGTGGGATCAGACAGGGCCTTGTTAGCAGTGGGTGCAGGAAGGAAAGAGCAGAGGCCTGGGCTGCCAGGAGGGTGGGGTGGGCAGAGACAGGATCCCGGACCCTGAGGCAGGGGATGTGTCTAGAGGGGGTGAAATGGAGTCTGGGTGCCCAAGACAAAGACTCCCAGATGGAGATAGAGAAAAGCAGACAGTGAGATACATTCAGGGAGGCTCCTGTCCACCTGTCCTTGGTTTGAGGATGCAAGTGAGGACCTGAGGGGCTGGGATTTCTGTCTCACAACTTTCCCCAGACCTCCGCCTTGGATCCAAGAGGAGGGAGAGTTGGCTCCTGGATTTGGGGTTATGTCCAAATGTTCCGCATTTGTTTGGCAGCTCCCGTCACATCCCCGCCCAGGATATTTAGAGGTGTCGCCAGATCTTCCTCCCCTGCTGAACTGAGCTGAGTAGTTTCTATTTGAGTATCCTGACTTCAAGGTCTTCAGACTCTGCCTAATCCAGGGACCCAGGGAACTACCAGGAAGCAGGGGGCTGGGCATGGGAAGAATCTGTGGTTGGGTGGACTTGGGTGTAACCCCAGTTGTCAGCGTACCCCCATAACAGTGGTCCATCGCCCTCCCACTCCTGCTTGTCCTTCTTCCTTTTCCTGCTTCAGTATGTGCCGGAAGTCCCACTGGAGACCTAAACTGAAGCCCTCTGGCTTCCCCTAGCCTTCCTCCTGCTCTCTCCATCCCTGGAATCCCCCAAGTCACCTGGCCCAGCCCCCCTCATCAGGTGGCAGAGTCTGAGGTTCAGAAGCTAACAGGCAGACCTGAGGCCACACAGCCAGCCTGAGGCAGAGCTTCGCTCTCCCCTCACCCTTCTCTGACCCCGCCAGTCCAGCAGACATCACAGGCCAGACAACTGTTTGGATTCGGGGTCTAGGGGGCTTATTATGCTGGCGGCACTGAGGGGCCAGTGGGGAGGGTGTGCAGGCATGGAGGTGGCCCCAAGGCCTGATCCCTGTAATCACCCGTGCTGTGGGCAGAGATGATGATGGGCCTGGCCAGGCCCTGAGGTCACCTGGACAGGCCTCCCCAGCCAAGCAGCACCCCCAGCCTTCCCCAGGATCCCAGCACTGCTGTCTAGAGCCTCAGTCTGTCACCTCCATGTTCCCCATGAGGCCTCCCAGGTCCTCCTTTCCTCAGGAGGCAGCCCCTTCCCAACCCTGGCATCTCCCATTTCCTCCCCCAGAGTCCCGCTGCTGTTCCTTCTGCTCCTGTGCTGGCCCTGAGAACAACCCTGTCTGCCCCGACCACCACCACCAACTCAGGGAAGGAAGAGTCCAGACACTGCAGGAGGAGGCATTGCTTTATTCAGGCAGAGATGAGCCACACAGGGCCGCATATGGCAGGCATGAGGGGGGTTAAGACGTGGGAGCACCCCCTCACCCCTATCAGCCACAGGCCAGACAGCCTGTGAGAAAAGGGCTGCTGCAACAAGGAGGGTGCAGGGCTGGTGAGACCAACACAGCCCCCTCCCCTCAGAGAAACCACGAGGCCTCTTGCCTCCTCCAGGTGATAGGATGGGAGGGAAAGGGGGACAGAAAAGGGGGCCTAGTGCTATAGGGCCTCAGCTGGCTTAAGCCTCACGGGACAGTGCAGGCAAGATATCCCATTTTGCAGGGTCTGAGGGGCAGGTTTTTATTCCTGGAGCCTCCATTCTTGTAAAGACCCCTTTGCCACACCCCATTTCACCTTGGCCTGTGGCCAAGCCTCTAGGGTGGAAGCCACAGGTCAAGAGATCATAAGTTAAGGGTGCTGCCCCTGAGTAGGAGGGGGCTTGGGGACAACGCTCCCCCAGGGCCCTCAGTGCGGGAGGAGGCCTTTCTCTAGTCTTCCCCCGAGGACCAGGAATCTCCATCACCTTCCTTCTGGGTGAACTGCAGAAACTGGCCCTGGCCCAGGCGAAGAGGAACCCCTGGCCAAGGGGCCTTCAGGGAACCCCCCTCTTCCACCTCTAAGGGGCTCCCTTGGTCCCCCTCAGGGGCCCCCGGCTTCCCCTGCCCTCCTCCCTCAGGCTGTTCCAGCCTAGTCACCAGCCCCCCATTCAAGTGCTCTGACTCCTCCTCCCAGCTGGGACCTTGTCCATTGACACCAAAGGTTTCCCCTGCACCCTGGTGGCCTGTGTCCTCTACCTCACTGGGGGTCTCCAAGGGGCCAGAGACTTTGTCCTCCCTCTCCAAGGGAACCAAGTCAGACTCCTCCTCTGAGCAGGAAGGCTCAGCGCTGTCCTGGGACTTAGTCTCCAGGGCAGTCATGGGAGCACTGACGCTCGTAGTCTCAGATTCCACGAGATCCCCTCTCTGCAGGCCACCCAGAGTCTGCAGACTGCCCATAGAGGACCCTGCTCCCCACTGCCCAGCCCCTGGCCCCCTCCCCTCCTCTTCCTCGTCTTCCTCCTCCCCACTCTCTTCCTCATCCGCAAAACCGTCAGACTCCTCATCTCGATCCCAGGCTGCAGGCTCCAGTAGCACCTGGGGCACCTGTCTCAGGGGTTCTGCCACCTCCCCGGGGACCCCAGGAAGAAGAGAGGCCTCTGTTCCCAGGTCCTCAAACTCCTCAGATAGGTCAGAATCATGGCTGTGCCCCTCCTCTTCATCTCGATTGTCCTCTTCAGAGGGCTGGGCCTCAAGACCCTCAGAGGACTGGAGGGTGGGATCCCAGCTTTCCTGTCTGGCCTCCCCCTGAGGGAAGGGCCTCTCCTCTTCAGCTGGGCCCCACTTGGAGGAGGCTGAGGACCCAGGGAAGAGGACCAGGGGAGTAGAGTCGGGAAGGGTCTCCCCTAGCTCATCGGCCTCACTCTCTTCTCCGCTCTCTTCCCCCTCCTCCTGGAGGCCCTCAGGGATCCCCCCAGAACCCATCTCCTGCTCACCCTCCAGCTTTCCTTGGCCCTCAGCACTACCTTCCAGCCCCCAACTAGCCTCCTGGTTCCCCTCAGTCTGGGGCCCAGGGGCATCTTCAGGGAGTGAGGTAGGCACCCAGGGCTCAGTGGGCCTTGGACTGGCGGGCCCCAGTACTGGTTTTGTATCCTCCTCTGGCCTAGGCTGAGAGGCATTGATTCCATTAAGGCACAGGATATCAGCAGGGAGCCCCTCCTCTGTCCCCCAGGCTGCTTCAGACTCAGACTCCTCCCAGCCCTCAGATTCTTCGGGCTTCTGGGGGTCTGTGCTCTCTCTGGGCAGTTTGGAGAGCTCTGATTCCAGAGCATCTGCCTCCTTTAGGTCCCTCCTGGGCTCTTCCAAGCCTTGTACTTTCTTTGCCTCCAAATCTTCCTTCCCTAGGGGCGGCTTCGTCACTTCCTCTCTGGCCAGGGGGCCTGGGTCCTCCAGCCTTACCGCCTCCTGCTCCAGTCTCTCCTCAGCTCCCACAGCAGACTCACCCATGGCTGTCTCTGACCCCAAGGTAACCTGTAACGAGGCGGGATCACCCCCTGGAGCCACATCCTCATCTTTGAACATGGGTGCCACAACCTCTGGCATCCCCTGAGGAGCTCTGAGGCCTGGGGCCCCCATGTGATCTGGTTGCCCTTCAGGGTCCTGGAGGCCCTCAGCACCTCCTTCCCCCTCGGCTCCCTCAACTGGGATCCTCTGCTCTTCAGGCTCAGGGCTCCCTGGGTGCCCTGAGCCTGTGTTCCATGTCTCCCCTGCAGCATTCAGCCGTAGCTCCACCTGCCCTTCAATCTCCTCCTTCCCATGGAGGCCATCTTGCTCCCTCAGGCCCAGCTCTGCTTCATTCTCATTTTCTACTTCATCCTTCCCAGGTTGGGGGTCCTGGTTCAGCTCTTGGTCCCCCACTACCACTTCTTCCCATCTCTGCTGATTTGCAGACAGCGGCAGCTCCTGTCCCTCCTCTTCCAGAGACCTCAGCGAATCTTTATTCTCTCCCTTCTCTAGGTTCCCCTCCTCTTCTAGATATCTTTGACTTTCCTTATCCACCTCTTCTGAAGATTTCAAATTTTCTAGGTCCCACTCTCCCAGAGATCTCAGGGGTTCTTGATGCTCCTTTTCTAGGGGTTTCAATATCTCCTGGGTCTCTTCCACAGACCCCAGTGGTTCTTGAATTTCCTTTTCCAGAGCCTTCGTTGTCTCCTGATTCTTTTCTTCTAGGGGCCTGAGTGGCTCTTGAGTTTCTGGAAGTTTTAATATTCCCAAGAGTTTTTCTTCTGCAGACTTCAGTGATTCTAGATTCCCTATTTCTAAAGATTTCACTGCCTCTACACTGTCTTCTTTTAGAGACCCCAGTAGCTCTTGATTGTCTTTTTCAAGAGGCTTCAATGTCTTCTGGTCCTCTTCCCCTAGAGACCCCAATGGCTCTTGAATTTCTTTTTCAAGAGATCTCAATGTTTTCTGGTTCTCTTCTTCTTGAGACCCCAGTTGCTCCTGATCCATATTTTCTAGGGCCTCCTGATTCTCATCTTCTAGAGACTTTAGTGACTCTTGATTCTCTTTCTCTAGAGGTTTCAGTGTCTCCTGGTTCTCATTTTTTAGAGAACTCAGGGGCTCCTCATTCTCTTTTTCTAGAGGTCTCAATGTCTCCTGGTCTTCTACTTCTTGAGATCTCAGTGGTTCTTGATTTTCTTTTGCTAGATGTCTCAGTGCCTCCTCATCCTCCACTCCTTGAGATCTCAGTGGTTCTTGACTCTCCTTTTCTAGACCTCTCAAGGACTCTAAGTTCTCCTCTTCTAGAGACCTCACTAATTCTTGGTTTTCCTTTCCTGGAAATAAAAATGTCTCTAGGTTATCATCAAGGGATCTCAGGCGTTCTTGATTCTCCTTTTCTAGAGATTGCAATGTCTGTGGGTCCTCTTTTTCTACGGGTGTAAGTAGTTCTAGAGTCTCTTTTTCTACAGCTCTAACTACCTCCAGACCTTTTTCTTCTAAAGATTTCAATAGCTCTTGATTCTCCTTTTCTAGAGTTTTTGGTGTCTCTAAGTTCTCTTCTTCCAAAGACCCCAGAGAGTCTTGACTCTCCTTCTCTAGAGATCTCAGTGTCTCATGGCCCTGTTTTTCCAGAGACATTAGTGGTTCTTGAATCTCCTCTTCCAGAGACTTCGGAGTTTCTTTTTCCAAAAGACTCTGGGGCTCCTGGATTTCCTCCCTGTCCACATCTCCCTCTTCTTGCCATGTTTCCTTCTGTAAGCTGCTCCCTACTTTCACCTCTATGGTTGCTTCTTCCTCTGTCAGTCCCCACGTTTGCCCTTTACCTTCCTCCTGGGATACGCTGGACTTTCCAGACCCACTGGGCTCTCCATCTTTGGCCTCTAAACTAGGGTGATCAGGGTTAGGGGGTGGGGCCAAGGAGACATCATCCTCAGGGGACTGGCCTGGACTGGCCTCTTGCTGCTTGCCCCCAGGCTCCTCTGGTCCTGCAAGGATACTGGCAGGGATGGCCACCTTGGCTTCAGCCCACAGGGGCTCTGGAGCCTGCTGCTTCCCACCCTGTGACTGGAGAAGGGTGAGAGGGGCCTCCCGGGTTCTGATCTGTGTATCTGTGGCAGGGCAGGGAGCCTGGGGTGTGGGCGAGATGGGGGTGCTGGCCAAGGTAGGGGTACAAGCCTGGAGGAATTCCTGTCTCTTTGGAAGGGCTGGCATAGGTGTCCTAAGGGTATCAGGCAAGGGTGAGGTGAGGGGGGTTGGGCTAAGGACCGGAAGTAAATGTCCCAGGCGTCGGCCTTCTGGGGTCCCAGGAAAATGCAGCTCTGGCTTTGGGTCTGGAAAGGCAAAGGGGGAAGAAACAGGGTCAGAATGTATTGTCATAGAGGGGAGCCACAGAGCAGTCACCCTATTTCTGCCAAGACTGTCCATGGGGCCTGCCCCTGACCCCCACTGGCTGGGCTGAGAGAATGCACAATGCTGTTAGGGCCAAGGCGTCAAGACTGGGACTGGCGCCTCTCAGGAAAGGAACAGATTTGGGGTATGAAGAGCAAGGAGGGGTAGAGTTTCAGGGGGAACCTAGCCCCTCCTCTTACCCTGGAAGCCAAGAGAAGTCTTGGGACCACTGCCTGATGTCTGCAGCCGGGTGTTCTCAGCCTCCAGGAGGGTCCTGGGGATGAAGGAGGAAAGCGTAGGTCAGCCCTCTGCCCACAAGCCTGCAGGCAAAGCCGCCTGAAAAACTCACAGCAGAGCTTCCTCGACCCTGGCACTGCAGGCTTCCCCTTCACTTCACCACTATCCCACAAAAGCCATGCATGTGGTATACTTGGCTGCGCACATGAAATCAGTTACATACCCACAGACATCACACAATTGGTCACACAGAGTCACACACATATTTGGGACAGAGTTGGGCTCACAGTCACAGAAACAGATGCACACACACACCCCTACACACACACACACACACACACACACACACACCCTTTAGACTTGTCTCCTCCTCCCCACCACAGGCCAATGACCTCATCCTCAGTGTAGGGGACCAATTCTTATGCTAATTGCTGCTGCCATTGTCCAAATGGCCATCTGGAGGGTCTGAGAAGGGGGGCTTCCCAGGGGAAGTGGGAATTCTCAGGCCGTTCCCATGGGATGGGCTCCCCCCTCCTTCCCCGCTGCTTCCAGAGCTGGTCACAGACAAAAGCAAATGAATTCAGGCCCCTCTCTGCAAATCCTTTTCATGCCTCAAAAACCAGTGGTTAAATTCCTTGGGGCCTGCCCAGACCCTTCCCCTCAGTGGCTAGACTGGGGGTCAAGGCCCTCATCTTGGGATTCCAGGCCCCCCAGAGCTAATGGAGGTCTTTGTGTCCAGGCTCCTGCCTCGGTACCCCTGGGGCTGACTGGGGAAATCAGCAAGTTAAGCTAAACACCCGCTGCTCTTCTCCTGAATCTGGTTCGTCCTTCCTATGGTCTCACTTCTGTCCTTCACAAATGCAACATCGTCACTGTCATTCCCTCGGAAGCTCAGTCCTCTGTGGAGGTGGAGCCATTCTCTTCTTCCTTTTCCCGCCTATATCCTCACTGATCTTCCCTTCCTAGACCATGTCTCCCCTCCCCTCCTGAGCCTGTCCCCAGGGCCCCTGCCTTTTTGCAATGGATTCTGGATTATCTGGCCCCGGCCCCCTCCCTGTGTGTTTGATTTGTGCAGCCCTTTCTGAGTTGCAAAGCCCCTTCCCTGAGCTCTATGACTGGACCCTCCCCACAGCCAATCTGGCCAGTTTCCTAGAACAGACTATGGGTTTGCTCAAGGCCACGCAGCCAGTGAAAAGCAGCACCCTCTTTGGTCAAAGAAACAGGGAATATGGGCAATGGAAGGGCTGGGCAGGGCGAACAGCAGGAGGGCTTGAGGGGGTCAGGCCCCGTGGCATTCAGGCTAGAAGGGGCCCTGGAAGTGACCCAGCCCATTCCTCCTCCTCCAGACAAGGAGACTGAGGCCCAGTCAGGTGGCAAGTCAGTGTGACCACCGGCACCTGCAACTCCTCCCCTCCTCCATCCCCTCAGTGTGAGCACACAGAGATGGTCAGGGAAAGCTCTGGATGCAGAGGTGCTAAAGGTGCTACACGTGTCCAATCCCCTCTCCTGAGGCAGCTCCACTCAGCAATGCCACATCTCCCTGGGCACAGGACACCTCTCTGGTCCTTAATCCATGGAGAAAGCAGGCGGGCTCAGGCGGGACGTGTCTGGTGTGGAAGTGATTGGCCTAGGGTCACAGAACCTGGCACTGGCATAGCCACCACCCCTGGCTCTGGGCCTTTGTCAGCTGAGGAGTCTCTGCCTGGCATATGTGTGCACGCCTGTGTGCCTGGGTGGGTTGGGGTCAACCTGCACCTGTATGTGGCCACCTCCAGGCTGAGGGACATCTTGAGGTGTGCCAGCTGCTGCCGACCTTCCAGGACCTGGGCGATCTGGTTCTGCAGACCCTGTTTCTCCTGCTCCAGGGCCTCCACCGCCAGCTGCAGAGCAAGCCAGAGGCAGTCAGTGAAGGGGGAGGGTCCTTCCTGCTAAGCAACCATATCCCCTACCCCAGTTCCTGCCCAGAAAACCCCTCTGGAGCCCCTGAGATGAGCACAGAGGCCTCTCTCAGCCCTCTCCCACGGCCTGGCTCTTCCTTGGAGGATGCTGATTAAATGGTAGCACATGCTGCTCAGAATTCAGCTCCCACAGGAAGGGGGAGGCAGGCGAGGGAGGAAAGGGATAGGGATAGGTTACAGAGGCCGGGAGAGGGAAAAAAGTGAAAGCAGAAGGAAAAAAGATTAATCAAGAGGACTGGAGCCAGCAGGACTGGAAGCCAAACAGCCCCCGTCCCATCACTGTCTCCTGCTCCTCATCAGTCCCCCACCCCCTCCCACGTCCCACAAGTTCTGGAATCTTTCTCCTCTGAAAGGAGGAGCGGGGAGGCCCCGCCAGTGCGAGACCTCTGTCTGGCCCAGGCAGGACACTGTTTTCTCAGCTGCTGGTCACAGCTGTGCAGTGTGAGGGGGGTGCAGCTGTCCTAGGCCCCTGGAATGCACTCCAAGGAGCTTAGGAGTTGTGACATGGGAGAGGGGATGGTGGCCACTCACCCAGGGCCCCCTCTGTCCTGTCAGAGGGAGGAGGGTTGTTAGGAACTTGGAGATTCTAATAGCCAGACTGATGGCTGAGGGGGAAGGTGCTGGGTATCCTGAGTGATGGCAGACCTGAGGGAAGGGCCCAGGAGGCCATCGGAGCAGGAAAAGTGCCACACAAGTGTTGTGTAGAGGATGAGGGGGGCTGCTGCGACGGAGTCCAGAGCCTGTCTGCCTTTCCAGACTCAAGAAACCCTATCGTTCCCACTCCACTCTAGACAGGGCTGTGAAAGCCTAGGCCTGGGGCACCAGGGATAGGTTTTCTGACAAGCGGTCCCAGAATAAGCAGCCACTGCCTCCTCACTCCTATTCCCTTGCCCAGAAGGTCTCTGAGCCCCACAGGGACTCGCCTAGGCCCAGGACTTCCTCACCTGAAACTTCTCAGTGGCACGAAGCCGCTCCTGCCAGCGGCCCTCCAGCCTCTGCTCCAGAGCAGCCCTGCGTTCCTGGAGGCCACCACGCTCCGCCTGAAGCTGCTGCAGCTCCAAGCGACCCTCACGGGCTCCCTGCACTGCGCGGCCCAGGCGCTCGCGGGCCTGACCTAGCGACGTCTCCATGTGCGCCACGCGCTCCTGGTAGCCGCGCACTGCCCCGCGCCACGCCTCGCCCAGCCGCTGCGCCAGCTCCTCCACCTCTGGGGCCGGCCCTGGGGGCCCGCGGGGCGGCGCGGGGCAGCGGGGGGAGCAGGCGGCCTGCGCGTTCAGGCAGGCGCGCTCCTCCTCGTGCGCCGCGCGTAGGGCCTCCACCTCGCGCTCCAGATCAGCCGCCTGGGTGCTCAGCCAGGTCTGGGCGCATTTCTCGGCCTCGACCGCCCGCCGACTGCGGGCTGCTTCGTCCGCCGCCTGCTCACGGGCCAGACGCTGCTGCTGGCACCGGCCCGCCACCGCCTCCAACTCTTCTGCCAGGTTGTCGCGCGCCACTTCGGCCGCGTGCTTCTCCCGCCAGCGCTGGTCCACGAGGGCCCGCAAGGCCGCCAGCTCATCATTGGCGCGGGCCCGCCAAGAGGCGTCTGCAGATTGTGCCCGAAGACCCCCGAGCTCTGCGCTCAGCAGTTCATTCTGCTCCTCTAGCGCCTTGACCCGGGACAGGTAGATCTCCAGGCGCCGGTTGAGCTCCCACATCTGAAAAGACTCCTCCCCCAGGCAGCCCTCCATCCTGCTCATCCGACCCACAGAGGGTAGAGAGATGCGGGGCACTAGGAGACGGGAGCAGTTCTCAGCTCTTAGGGCCACAGGGAGGAGAGACCGACCGTAGCAAGGACGAAGCAGGGCGGGGCGCGGGTAGCAGCGACTGAGAGCCGGGATCTGAGCTGGGCTATTCATACTCCCGCCGGCCGGGCGGGAAAAGGGGCGGGACCCAGGCCTTAACCCCTTAGAGTTCAGAGAAACGGAGGCAGCCTCTGTCCCTCTGTCGCCGGGTTGCTGAGGAGTGGGACCAAAGAAGGAGCCATGGCCTGCAGAATCCGGTCGGATGGGGGTGGCCCTCTGATGGAGGAGGCCGTGAGGAGGGGGCGTAACCCGTGATAACCGCAGACAATGAGCAGAGCTGAGCCTGCGGAGGGCGTATCAGGAGATTCAGACCTGGGAGGTAGTACGTGCCTCAGTTACTCAGCACAGTCAAGGGTGGTATCACTTCATTCCTCTAAGACTCAGTTTCCTCGTGCTTAAAATGGGAGCGATAAGGGAAACCTCAAGACTGCCGAAAGGATGGACGTGGCCACTTTTCTTGTAAATAGCATCCTTGTGAGATACTGAGCTGAACAGTGTTGCAGAGAGAGGTTGGGAGACACTGCCTGTAAAATAAGAACAAAAGCTGATATTGGAAGACACACACGCACATCCTATTGCCTCAACGTTTCCATCAGAAAACAGAGACCAGGCACAGGGTGTCATGGGCTTAATTAAGAGCGTCATCCCCCTTATTCACCTCCATTCTTCCTACCGCCCTTCCATATAACCCGAGGTTCACATACGTGCTCATTTTAGGCAGTGGTAGGCCTCCCCCAGTTCTCAGGGAAGGGCCCCTCATCCTGTCCCTCATGTTAGGGGAATTATTGGGAGCAGAGGGTGCCCCCTGGTGGCTTCCAGATCGGGTCAAGCGGAGGAAGTAGAAAGAAGGAGCTCTCTTACTCATCACAACTAGCCCAAGCTTCGTGAGCCTTTATGATATGCCAAATCCTGTGCTAACACTTTCCTTACATTATCTAACTCAATCCTCAAAACAGCCCTTTGGGAGTTCTGCAGTTCAGGAAATGGAGAGTAGCTGGGAAGGCTTTTAGGTGGAAAGCCTCAGTTTACCTATTTGGTACCTGTCTCCATTGAGTCAATTCCAACTCATAGAGACCCTGTAGGACAGAGTGGAACTGGCCCATATGGTTTCCAAGGCTGTAATCTTTATGGAAGCAGACTACCACATCTCTCTCCCTTGGAGCAGCTAGTGGGTTTGAACCAGTGATCTTCGGTTAGCAGCCAAGCGCTTTAACCACTGTGCCATCAGGGCTCCCACCTAATTGGAAGGGGATTAATATTTAGTTATTCCCTTCTGTTTGTTCAGAGGATCAAAGGAGACAACGTAGAGGGAGGTTTGGTACAAAGCCTTTTTGAGAACCATCACTATGAAAGCCATTAAGCTGGAGAGAGCCTTCCCCATGAACCACTCTCAGTGAGCTTGGGGAGTGTGGGGAGCAGAGATGGTCTAGAATGCTGGGAAAGAGTGTGGTGTTGATTTTCTGAAGGTAGGAGAGGGTGGATTCCAGCAACAACAGCCTGACGGAGCTGAGATCAATGCTTAGCAGATTCTAAACAGATGACAGGTGATTTGAAGCAATTATTTAAAAAAAAAAAAAAAAAAAAGGCCTCCCTGGGAGCCACCAGGCACTCAGTGGGCTAAAGTGGATGAGGTGGGCTCCTTTCTTGCCCCAAGGAGGGTTACCAACATTTCTGTGAGGCCTTGTCAGCACCTTTTATCATGTCCCTGGTGCCAGGAGGGCGATTTAGGTGCATAATACCACAGTGGGTGGACACAAAGTCAGTTCAGCTGTCATCCCCAGAGATGTCCATGAACAACCCAAGGAAGGCGCTGTGGGCTGCCCACGGGTTTCTGTCATTGGTCCTGACTACTAGAAGTTTCTGCTAAAGACTTGCATGAAAACATAGAGGCCACGCTTATCAAATCTACAGATTATGCAAGAACTGAGAGTTAGATTTTAACAGAATGGGAAAAAATGAGCCAGATAATATTCAGTAGGAACAAATGTAAAATTCTGCATTTTAAAAAAATTTTTTAAAACCATTTTTAAAAATGGTTTTAAAAAATCAACTGCATAAGAACAGGAGAGTGGAAGACCAGCTGAAGAGCATGTCTAGTGAAGAAGACCTGGGGGTTTTAGCAGACCACAAGCTTGGTATGAGCCAACACTGTAAGGTGACTATCTAAAAACAAATTAAAAGTATAAGTGATAGATAAAACATGTCCAGATCAGGACTGAGGACATTCCTATTGCCCTCCACACCTGGGGTATTGTTCTGGACACTATTTTATGACGGACCTTGAGAGGTTGAAGTTCATCCCAGAGGAAGATGACTAGATGGTAAGGCATCTTGGAATCACATTTGACAGGGACTTTCTGAATAAACTCATGTCTCAGGATTGAAGCTAAGCTTCCAAACTAATAATAATAGGCTCTGAGTACTACACACTCTTAAAGTTACCATACATACCCTGAAGGCCTAGCCCCTGCCCCAGGCTCAATGAGAGAAGGTAAGCGGGGTGTGAAGAGGCATTGCGCAGCATCGCTGGAGTGGAGAGTGTACAGCCCGGGAGGGCAGACTGTGGCTTCTCCTCCTGTCCTCGGAGGCGAAGTGTGATACCCCTCCAAGTGGAGTCAGTGAGGACTTCCAAGGGGATGACTTCTCAAGGTTGGGGGTCTGCCTCAAGGACTCATTGGAATCCCACCCCTGGGCAGCTATCTTTTAGGGCAGAGAGCTTGCTCATCTACCATCTGGACCTCACTGAGCAAGGGGCACAGACCCTGGAGAGATGGCCCGGGAACAGAGAGGACCACAGTGAGGGACCCATGAGGTTCTGAGGGTCAAGAGGACTTCATGAGGGGAGTCCCCCTGGGGCAGCCAGCTTTAAGCATCACCACCCCCAAGGGAGGTCCACATCTAGGGGAGGCTACCTTTAACACCGGCTAATGGCGCTCACTCCCTGTGAATGCCTTAGACCATCAGAGAAGAGAGGTGAGGGGGAGGGTGCATGAAGAGCAGAACACTTCTATACCCACTGCCCATCTTTGGACCTGGGACCAAGCCATGGGTAGGGAGTAAGGAAGAGCTTTTTAATGGGATTGAAGATTGAAGTTTTAAACTGATAAAGTTGAACTATAACCAGTTGCCATCAAGTCAGCTCTAACTTATGGCGATGCAGTGTGTGCAGAGTAGAACTGCTCCATAGAGTTTTCAAGGCTGTGATTTTTTGGAAGCAGGTTGCCAGGCCTTTCTTATGAGGCACCTCTGGTTGGGTTCGAACTGCCAACCTTACAGTCAGTAGCCCAGCCAGCACTTAAAACCATCTACACCACCCAAAACCAAACCAAACCCAGTGCCGTTGCGTTGATTCCAACTCATAGCACCGCCCAAGGACTCCCCTTATTATGTTTTAGTGAATTGAATTATATAGGGCTTTTTTATAACCCTGAAGTGCCCAGAAAGCCCTGGAGTCTGCCAAAATGCTGTTAAGGATCAGAAGAGGGAGATACAATGGAACATTATCACAGGCAGTAGTTAGAGAAATCTAAAACCATTTCATTTTTGTTACCTACCCGCTCTACGCCCCTTCTTTGCTTCCCCACAATTCAAGGACTAGGGCAGGAGCCAGGAAGTCACTATTGCCCCCATCCCTACCTTTGTTCCTCTTTTTATCTCCCTGTCCCTCTCCTCTCCCCTGTTCTCCCTTCTCCTCCACTTCCTAGCCAGATGGGTCCTACCAGATGCGTATGTCCAGGGGTAAGGTCAGTAATGACTCCTTGTCTTTAAACAACAAGAGATGGGAATGAAGGAAGAGAGTGGATGAAGATCAGATGGTAGGAAGGTGGTACCTTTGAGGAGGTCTGGACCAAGTGATCTGGGTAGTGATCTGGGTAGTAGGGAGGGAGAAAGCTGGAGCTGAGGAAGCAATGGGCTGAGCAGAGAGAGGGTTCAGAGACCCCTCCTGGGAAGTCTGGTTTGGCCTGAGAGCTTTGGGAACTGGCTGGACCCTGCCTTTGCCTCCTGCTCTTCCCCAGCCACATGAGGGAAGACGCTGGATCTGGGGCTGGCTCTGGGAGGCAGAAATGCTCCTTCTCTCTCCACTTTTCTCCTCTCCCAACGGAAGGGACAGTGGGACTAGCTTTCTTGCCTTCTCTTCTCCCTCATGTCCACAGCAGGAAAGATTCCCTCCCCTGTTTTCCATCCTGGGAGTAGGGGCTGAAGGATGGTGCAGTGGGATGGAAAAAGCATTGTACGAGGAGCCCTGTCTGACTATGAGACCTTGGACAACTCAGTTCATCTCCCTGGGTCTTGGTTTCCTCATTAATTTATTCAAATAATATTTTTTGAGCACCTATTGAAAGCCAGTTGCACAGTAGCACCTAATTAATGTTGCAAAGGAATCAAAGGTGACAAAAAGAGTCCTGTCCCCAAGCAGCCTATGGGCTTGTGGGATGACAGACGTGGGAAACACAGAGTGTGATCCGTGTTATAGAAGCACCAACAAGGGGAAGGGGGGACAAAGGAGGCAGCCCGTAAGGCTAAGGAAGGAGATTGGGCCTTTGTCTTTAAGGTAGTGAGGATCCATCAAAGGGCTTTAACCCTCAATAAAGGAGCAGCCTGGTCAGATTTGCCTCTTAGAAAGATAGCGGTGGAGAACTGGGCTGGGATAGGGGACACAGGCAGGAAGCCAGTCAGGAGGTAGTTGCTGCCATAAAGGTTGGAGGCGATGAGACCTGAACCCGGGAGTGGAGAGAAGGGAAGAGACGTGAACGTGTTTAGGATGTATCAGTTCCAGGATGACCAACTGGTTAGATGTGGGGATGGAGGGAGGGGACAGGGAAGACTTCCATGGAAGTGACTTGGGTGCCTTGGGGAGGGGGAGGGATGGTGACACTGCTGTCCTGAGATGAGCTACTAGAGTGGAGTAACAAGCCCAGTGGTGGCCATGTTGATATGTTGGGTACCTAGGCTCCCCCACGGGGAGGTGCAAAGCAGGTCTGGGGCTCAGGGCTGGAATTCAGGTTTATCCAGGTAGTGCATGGGTGCGATGGGTGAGGCGGGACCTATGAACATGGTCGTTCAGGGAGAGACGGTAAGGACACAGCATGTTGAGCTTTTCTTCTAGCTCTGCTCCTCAGAGTATGTTTTTGATGAACAGCTTGCGGAGAAGCAACCTGCCCCCCCTTCACTCAGCTTGGGTCTCCAACCTACAGAAAGTACAAAGCACACAGCCACTAGGGGCCGTTATTGCTGCAAGAAAATCTACACTGCCAGGGAAATTGATGTTCTAAAAACCATAAAATTTACACAGTGAGGCAAGTAATACTATTGTCATTATCAGCGTGGTTTTCTACCTGAGGAAATAATTCAGAGAGGTTAAGTAATCTATCCAAGGCCACAGCTAAAACTTTAAGTCGGAGTTCTGACTCAGCCTGTCCGTCCCTGACCTGGGGAAAGAAGGTAATGGTTGGGGTCAGAAGATCAGACAGAGATGAACTGGTAGGAAAGTCTTTAATCTCTTCACCAGCCCTCATGCTTCTCCTACCATCTCACTCAGGGCCACCTTAGGCCACATGGAACCAGAAGATGACCAACTCTGGACTCAGAACACTTTTCCCTGGTTCAAATCTAGTGTATTCCTCCTGCCCACATCCACATCCACCTCCCCAATTTTGGGGAGAAATGGAAAGAGAACTGCAAGCCAGCTGGAGCTGTCCTGGAACTGGAATTAGGGGGCTAGGGTTGAGTTTGGGTTGAGCTGGAACTGGGATTAGGGGGGTTGGGCTGGGCTGGGCTGAAGGCTGTGGCTGAGGCTGGGCTGAGGCTGAAGTATGGCTGAGGCTGGGCTGAGGCTGAGGCCGGGCTGCGTCTGGAGTATGGGCTGAGGCTGGTCTGCGTCTGGAGTATGAGCTTAGGCTGCGCTGAGGCTGGAGGCTGGGCTGGGCTGAGGCTGAGGCTGGGCTGAAGCTGGAGGCTGGGCTGGGCTGGGCTGAGGCTGAGGCTGGGCTGGACTGGGCTGAGGCTGAGGCTGGGCTGAGGCTGGAGTATGGGGAGAGGCTGCGCTGAGGCAGAGGCTGAGGCTGGAGTGTGGGCTGAGGCTGAGGCTGAGGCTGGGCTGAAGCTGGAGTATGGGGAAAGGCTGGGCTGGGGCTGAGGCTGGAGTGTGGGCTGAGGCTGAGGCTGAGGCTGGGCTGATGCTGGAGTACGGGGAGAGGCTGGGCTGAGGCTGAAGCTGGAATGTGGGCTGAGGCTGAGGCTGGGCTGAGGCTGGAGTATGGGGAGAGGCTGCGCTGAGGTTGGGCTGATGCTAGAGTACGGGGAGAGGCTGGGCTGAGGCTGAAGCTGGAATGTGGGCTGAGGCTGAGGCTGGGCTGAGGCTGGAGTATGGGGAGAGGCTGGGCTGAGGCTGAGGCTGGAGTGTGGGCTGAGGCTGAGGCTGAGGCTGAGGCTGGGCTGAGGCTGGAGTATGGGCTGAGGCTGGGCTAAGATGGACTGAGCTGGGATGAAGCGGGACTGGGCTGAAGGTGGGCTGGGCTGAAGGCTGAGCTGAGGCTGCGCTGAGTCTATGCTGGACTGGGATACCATGGAAGAGGTAGAAGATGAGGTCTGTGTTGGGCATTACCTGGATCCTGTCCACACTTAGCTCTCGTTAGGTGTTTGCTGACTGAATGTCCAACCCCGAGACTGAGTTTGGCTCTGAGTGCCCCACTGACAGAGGGCACAAGTACCAACACACCACAGTGTGCCCATGAGTGAAGGATGCACTCCCTAGAGGCAGTATGGCCAGGCTGTTAAGAGCACAGGCTCTGGAAGCAGACCTGAGTTTGAGTCCTGGTGAGACAGGTAACCTTTGAGTCTCAGCTTCCTTATCTGTAAAATGGAGACAATAATACCCACCTCATCTGAGCACAAGGGTTTGGTTTGTCTTGTTCAGATTTCCAATCCCTGGCCCTCAACAGGTGCTCAATGTACGTTTGTGGAATGAATAAGCGAGTGAATAAGGTGGGGGCGTTTGGGTTGTTACCAAGCATGCTGCTGTGAACACTTGCCTGTGTCTCCTGGGGGGTGGGCGTGTGCCTGTGGTCCTCTTGGGTGCAATCTGGGAGTGGGATTGCAGGTCATAGAGAATGCACACCTTCAACATCACTGGCTAATGCCACATTGTTTTTTAAAGTAGCAATACCAGTCTGCTGTCCCACGTGGCTCCACATGGTCTCCAACACTTGGTACGCTGGCTTTTTAATTTTTGATAACAGGGAGGTATGTTCATTCAGTAAGATACTATACAACACTGACAACATGTCAATGGGGATGAACCTCACAAATCTCATGCTGAGCAGAAAAGCAAGCTGCAGTCATATACACACAGTAGGATGCCATTCATATAAAAGTTCAAAACACTGCAACACTGAACAATACAGTTTAGAGATACTTGCACCTGCAGTAACGTTTTTAAAACACAGAATAATAATAAAAATAAAGGTGAAGATAGTGGTTCCCCCTGGGGAGGAGAAAGAGGGTACTAGTGGGGAAAATGCTCAGGAACTCTAAGGGGATTGAGAGGTACACCACTCTTTGGAATATAATTCTTTATTAATTAGTTTATATGTGTAAAACGGTTGAGGAGGCAGTAACAATAGTGTCGTCAGAGCCTATCTAACCGCAGGAGGAATAATGACCAGGATCAGCCCAAAGCTGATTCCCATAAGGCAGAGCTCAGGCATAACCTCCATTCTCCGACCTTTTTTTACCAATTCTGACACCAGCCCTTCCTCCCACGGCACTCTCTACTTCTCTTCCGGGTTTGATGATCCGTTGCAGTGGCCACACAGAACTCACAAACCATACTTACAGTTAAGTTGTTTATTAAGGAACAGGGTACAACTCGGGATCAGGACCAAGAGGCTACAACTCAGGATCAAGAAGCATGTAAGCAAAGTCTCCCTTCTTCAATGCAGGACAGCTCTCCCAGCTCCTCTCGACCTTGCAGGTCTCCCCTGAGGACAGGCTTCTCTTGGCCCTACTGTCTGTCAGCAACAGCTCTACAGCTGGGCCTTTTCCAGGCCTTTCACTGTCTTCAATGTTACAGCCCTTAACTGTTACACCTCTTTTAGGAGGTTCCTTGCCTCTGCTCTCTCTCTCTGTCTGCCTCGTTTCTCTTCTTTCTGACCGCAAAATCTCTGTGGGGTTGTCCTCTATATACACAACTCCTTGTAAATTTCAAGGCACGGCCCCTCCCAGCAGAAGGGGGGCACAAACTGACCAATTCCCTCTCAGTTAGGCCACAGACACTTCATTTGCATAGTAGGCTACAGCTCACCTCATTTGGATAGTCTATTGACCAATCCCTGGAAGGTGCATGCCAATCACAGGGCAGGCTGCAGCCCAGGACCAAACAAAAAGTATCAAACCAAGTTGTTTATAGCTTACCCAGGCAATGTCAATCAACCAGAACAAAAGTAACAAACCCTCTGGGGTAGAAAACAAGGGCAAAGGTAACTCCTCAGGGCTTAGGGGTACAATTTTTCAAGATGTTTTTCCAAAGAATCAAGGCAAAAGACCACATAAAGGAACTCATTTCACCACAATATGAAATATTTCAAAATAAATAAATACATAGGGTGGGGTCATCTTGGACTCTTTGGGTGGTGCAAATGGTTAACATGCTCAACTGGTAACCAAAAGTTTGGAGGTCAAGGTCCACCCAGAGGCACCGCAGAAGAACGATCTGGCAATCTAATTCTGAAAAGTCATCCCCTGAAAATCCTATGGAGCAGAGTTCTCCTCTGACATACATGGGATCGTCGATAGTGGGAGTCAACAACAGCAACTTGTTGTTTGGAGTTTCAGAGTTCATCTGAAATGAGAGCTCTTAGGGAAAAGAGCTCAAACTTTTTCCTATGGGGTTCCAGCAGGCAGAACCAGGTCTGATGGGTGGAAGTTATAGGGACTGGATTTCAGCCCAGACTAAAGACCGTGACCATACTTGTTTCTGTACTGGAGCAGGCTGACACCAGAGGGATTGAGCGCATGTTATTGGTGGTGTTCAGGGACCAATCAGATAAATACTGGTGATTCATTTTGAGATCTGTCCTAGACAATCTTGGTGGCTTCTTCAATCCCAGGGACTCCAACAATCTAGGAATAAACAACAATCTATCTTGATCCTCTTCTGGCCTCCCCGGAGAGCCTCAGTCTCTGCCCTGAACTATTCCCAGAGAGTTCTTCGAGTCATACCAAGAGGCCTGAAAGTTAGTTCCAGGAGGAACTTCCCTTCACTGTGGAAGCAAACAGAGGTAAGCGGGATAGGAAGGAGGAAGAGGCAGGGGACCAGCAACTCCTGTCCTGGCCAAGTAGGAAAGGTGACCCAGAGCTCAAGCTGGGGTCGAGTAGGCAGACCAACCCACAGGAGTGGCTTCTGTCCAATACTTCCTAGGGCATTCCGAAGTCCTACCCACCCCTGTGCGATCACAGAGGGTGAAGCTCTCACCCGAGCCATTTGCTGGGTGTGATGTCCTAATATACCACTAGGTGGAGCCAGAACACCTAAGGGTCTCCCTCCCGCCCCATTTATGGGATTTGAGGGTCAAGTTGTCCTCTTGCTGCGAGTACAGAGAGGGGCCCCCTAGGAGAGAATGTGAGGAGAAGGCATTAGGGGTTAGTCAGGTCTGAGGAGACTGGGTGAGAGGTAGGAGGAGGGAGTCTGTCCCCACGACTGGGGGAAGGGGGAGGTATATTTATCTGCTGAGCTGATGACATTAAAAATAACCAGGGGCCCTCAGTAACCCAAGATCCCCAGCCTTTTATGCCGGGGTAGGGGCCGCCAGTAGGGAGTGGAGACACGCAGTGATGAGGAAAGAGTAGATGGGCAAGAGAAATCCCCTATCTTACCCCGCCCCCCAGCCTGGGGCCGCTGTATGCCAGGGACTGGGCAGGCTGGTGCCCCATGGGCTGTCTGGAAGGAGGCAGGGAAGGAAGGAGGAGGGAAGAGGGGGGCCAGAAAGGAACAATGCTGGCCTTCAGCCAGGAGCTAGAGTGTGGAGGACTAAGGAGAGAGGAGGGAAGGGGAGAGAATTGAGGGGAGGAGAAGAGAAAGAGAAAAGCAAGACAGAAAGATGGAGAGAGGTTTTCCACCTGGGTGCCCACACTATTCCCCTTCAAGTCCCCATAGCCTCCTGAGGAAAGGAACCTGTCCCCTGGGTTCCATTCCCATGAGGAGCTGAAGCTATATCAGAAAACACCTAGGATAGTCTTCAGGAGGTACTTCCCTGGAGGAATGCAGTCAAACCTTGGGAAAGGGTGATCCAGAGAGGATTAGTAGGTCCTGGGACTCAGCTGGGCTGTAGAACATGTTCTGCCCTGGATGGGGTGACCTCACCTTTCTGACTTGGTATTCCCACAGTTCACTGGTTGATTTCTGAGTTGGGGCTGTGATGACAGAAGGACAATTACAGGAAAGTTTGGTTGAAACATTTAGCCCCTACTTGCAGCTGTGAGGAAGGGGGCTGGAGCTGAGGCCCAGGCTGCCTGAGGATGGCAGAGGAGGGGATGGCCGGTGGTGGCTAGAGAGAGCCCTCCTTGACATCCTATCCCACAGAGCTTGCTGTGGTGGTCTCCCGAGTCGGCTCTGGAGCTGATGAGCTTGGTACAGGGTAGGAGCTCAGTAAATGTTTCCTGAGAGGTGGATGGAAGGGCAGATGCAAGCTCTTGAGTCAGGGGTTGCACAGGCGTGGCTCACCAGTGTCTGGCACACAGTTAATGCTTAGTAAATGCTAAATGCTGAGAGAATGAATGCTGCCATCTGCCAAGGCTGGGCCTGCGTGGGGGCCCTGTCTTTGTAGGCACCCCAAATGAACACGAGAGTCCTGGAAACAGTAATGATACCTGTGCCCATGTGTGACCCAAGTGTGAAACAATCTGGTTCCTCTTGGGTCTCCTTATACTCAGCCACCTCCCTGGGGGTGTTGGAGGTTGAACTGGGCCTCTGAGGAGCTCCTGTACCCCTCCTCTAGGCTGGCTCAGGGGAGGGAGGCCCTTCCTTCCCAGGCAGCTCTGGACTGAGCCCAGGACTCACCTGCCCTCAGGCTCCTGCTGAAACTTTAGCCCATAACCCCCCACCTGAGCTTGAAGGGCCTCACACCTGTCCTGGCCTCATAATCTGCAGCCAAGAAGAAGAGGAGGGGAGGCCCAGGGCAGGGGCAGGAGCTTTCCCTCACTCCAAGGTGGGGGTTGGGAGTTATACTATGGAAAGCCTAACCTTCCTCTCCACACTGTAGAGCCCACTCCCCTTGCTGGACAGAAAGAGCGTGTGCAGGGGTCTAACTGACACCCGTTGGGACCGAGCTTGTTCATACTGAACCCGAGCGGCCTCTCGTGTATGTGTATGACCAATGATTTCCCTGACACCTGAATGACCCCCAACTTACTGGCCACACCCCTTCTGGTCCTCAGTTTCCTCCTGTACAAAGGAGAGGGATGATCCCCGAGGTCCCTTCCTTCTGGGACTCTGTTCTCTGACTTTAGAATTCCCAGCTTCTAAGATCCTGCCTTGGAAACCCTGGTGGTGTAGTGGTTAAGTGCTACGGCTGCTAACCAAAGGGTCGGCAGTTCAAATCCGCCAGGTGCTCCTTGGAAACTCTGTGGGGCAGTTCTACTCTGTCCTGTAGGGTTGCTATGAGTCGGAATCAACTTGTCAGTGCTGGGTTTGGTTTTTTTTTTTTGGTTTAAGATTCCGCTTCAGGCTGCCAGAATAGAAGGCTCGTTGCCAAAGACTGCGCAGCTGTTGGGATGCCCCAGGTTGACTCACCACCATGAGTCCCAGCCCAGCCTGACACACCTGCTCACCTCAAGGTGCAGGGGTGGGAGCTGAGGCCAGAGGCCAGACTCCCCCAGCAGCCCCCAGATCTCCCCTGATGGCTTCCAGAATTGCTCTTCTCTCTGAGCGTCCATCCCTGGTGGAAGTTCGGAGAGGCTGGTCCAACTGTGATGGGCTGGGACAGGAACAAGGAGAGGTCTGAGGTTTCTGGGGTGCTGGCCAGGGGCAGAGGCCAGACAGACATGTGTTGAGGGGGTAGAAGAATGGAGGTGATGACCTTTTAAAGTCCTTTCCAGTTGGGGAGTGGAGGGCTGCAGCTTCAAGGGATGAGAAAGGGACCAGAATGTCATGAGGCATGAATGATGGTCCATGGGCTAGGGTTAAGTGGGGTCAACCCAATCTCACCCCACCCCCTTCAGTGCCAGTGACTCGGCAAGGGGCTGACCCTGCTGTGGGGACTCGATTGATCACAGCAGCTGTGGGGAGTCTGGGGGGTAGGTGGCAGGGGTGGTTCAGGCAAACACTGATGGGAAATGAGAGAGGGGGTGGGAGAAGAGGGACCCGACCTCTGAGACCTCCAAAGAAAGAGTCAAGGGGGGACCTGCCACATGCAAGGGTCTTCTGAGGAGGACCTTCTGTGAGTGGAAATGGGGATGGGCAAGGCAGGGCCTCAGTACAGCTCCTTGGACCTTACAGGTCCAAATGTCATTGGAAGAGAAGATTAGACATGATAGCCACTTTCTAGGGGCTGGCACTCAAACAAGAGAAAGGGCTTCTCTAGGTACCCTCTTTCTAGAAGAGCAAAATCGCTTACCCTGAAGCAGGGAGACTAAGAGCAGACAGGGAGGAGGTCTCCCAGTGGCTGAAGGAAGAGATCTTGGACCACAGAGCCAGGCTTCTCTAGTGGGAGATGGTGAGGGAGGGGCCATGTCTGGAGGGGGAGACCTTGGCGGGCCTGGCTGGGGGTGGGGTTGCTGTTTGTCTGCCAGGTTTCTGCCGCTGCCTGGGAAGAGCCCAGCCCAGAGATCCTTATCCAGGGCAGGAACAGAACTGGTTTCTCGACTGGCAGAGCCAAGGGGGAGAGGGACAGGAAGAAGCCGCCGAGAGGTCAGGAGGGCAAGTGCCAGGCCCAAGGGAGAGGTGGAGGACTCAACCTGGAGACCCCAGTGAACCCTCACTAGAACAACAGTCTCAGCTCACCTCCGCTGGGGCCTCTATTGGCATTGTGTTTGCATGGTTGCTTCACTTTTCATATAGACTGAAGGACACCCCCGTCCCCCCACCCCCCACCCCACTCTACCCTGTCCCCTTCTTTCACAGGTAGGACTGGCCCAGGCAGGAGAAACACCTGGTTGGGCTCAGCACCGCCCCCCCCCCCGCCCCCACCTTCTTCCTCTACCCCTGTCCCCCCTCAACACTTGAAAGCTCCTGAGATCAGTCACTGGGGGCCGGGTGGGGAGGGGCAGAGAAGCCAGTAAGAGGTGGGGACTCTAGGGACTCTCTTTAGAGCCCTCTCCCTTTCATCCGCCGCCACAAAGGGCCCAGCGGCCCCAAGTCCATCCATCTTGTAGCCAGTGGCGGTCCATTGGCAAACGTTTGTCAGGAAACTGGGGTCAGAGGGCATGCACCCTCTCCTCTGACTTCACCCCTCAGGCCCTTTCTTCCCTTTTCTCCCCGCCCCCTGGGGTCTTTCAGCCCCATCCTGTCAGGATCGCCCCCTTTCTCCTAAGCCTCCTCCCCCAGTCTCCCCTTGCCCTTCTCTATCCCGTGCTCTCTCTGCCTTTGGGGGCCTTCCAACTCTGGTTCCACTTTCGCTAGTCCCTCCCTTCTGGATTCCTGTAACTTGGCTTTCTACCACACATATGCATGGAGTGGCCCCCACTGCTGGGGGTCCCAGAGTCTCCCCCTGGACTTTATCCTCTTTGACCTCAGCCATGCTCTGAATCTATGGGTTTGGACATCACTGAGCTTTTCTCTCGGCTCCACACTCCTGGGTTTATCTCCACCTCAGTTTCCCTAAGACACAGGTGCAGACTCTCCCAGTGCCGTGTGTGTCTGTCAGCCCCCTAGCCCCAGGGAAGAGTCATTCTGTTCATGCATTTTGTCCTTCTAAGACCTCCAGCCCTCCTTGTTTTGCCCCCTGAAGGACTGTGGCTCTGTGGCCCAGACAGTTTTGCTGCCCAAGATGTTTTGGGCTCTTTGGTGGAGCCCTGAGAAGCTTGGACTTCAGAGAAGACTCTGCCCAAAGAGATGTCACAGAATTTTCTAGGTGCAGGAGGTGGTTGGGAGCTTCTGTGAATTTCCTCCCAAATGATAATGCATTGTCAAGTGGTGAAGGCCCAGGTAACGGAAGAGGAGCCCAGAAGGGCCCTCAGAACGGGAAGGGAAGCTGGAGGAACTTTCTCACGGGCTGGGACAGGCTGGGCCAGGCTGGGCCAACAAGGTGAGGGCCCCTCCCTAATCCAATCTCTTGTCCATGACTATAACTTCCCTGTCATCTCTCGCTGGCAGGCAGGAAAGTCCTGGAGAAGCAGAGCAGAGGAAAGGGCCCAGCCCTTGCCCTTTGGGAAGCCCCAGTCTGAGGGGGAGACATGACCACTGCCTTTAGGGAGCCCACAATCTGATGTGGGAGACCCAGACCCTGCCCTCAGAGATTCTCTGAGAAAAAAGAATAGGCCTCCCCTCTCTCCCCTTCTTGGAAACTTTGTTCCAGAAAAAGACTGAAATTAGTCAGAGAAACAAGAGCAGAAGCTCTGGACAGACTGACAGAGTTCTAGCCACCAGGGCCTGGGAAAGGGTCAGGGAGGGCTTGGAAAAAGGTTTCTCCAGGAGTGAGAGTGGGGAGTCAAGTTAAGATGGGAAGAGGTGGACTGGGGAGCCAGCCGGACAACCTGGATGGGGACCAGATAGAGCTGGGAGTCAAGGATGGGGTGAGATGGGAGGAAGTGATACAGAAAGAAGAAGAGACAGGGCTAAGGAGTTAGAGTCCTCCTGGATTAAAGCAAGCAAACAAACAAAAAACAAAACAGACATCCAGAAAGACCCTCTTGGGTAGCCAGCCCAGTGACTGAAGCCAGAAGCTGAGGGCCACTGTTTTTTTTTTCAATTGTGGTGAAAAAATGCATTAAAAAAACATAGACCGTCTCAATAATTTTCTACATGTACAATTCAGTGACATTGATTACATTCTTCAAGTTGTGCTACCATTCTCGCTCACCATTAACGTAAACTTAATGCCCCCAAGCCCTGGTGTGCAATGATTAAGTGCTCAGCTGCTAAGTGAAAGGTTGGCGGTTCCAACTTACCCAGCAACTCAGCGGGTCCAAGAGAGAAAGACTTGGTGATCTACTTCCATAAAGATTACAGCCAAGAAAACCCTATGGGGCAGTTCTACTCCATCACATGGGGTCACAATGAGTTGAAATCGACTTGATGGCACCTAACAAGAAACAACAAGCATAAACTCCCTGTGGTGGGTTGAATTGTGTCCTCCAAAACCATGTGTTGTAAATCCTAACTCTATACCTGTGGTTATAATCCCATTTGGAAATGGGTTTTCTTTGTAGTGTTAATAGCAGTATTAGTGTAGGGCATGTTTTAATCTCCTTTGAGGTATCACACAAGCAAGTGAGCAAGCAGAGACCAGAGACAGAAGAGACATCCCAAGCCACATGAAGATTGCCCAGGAGCAGAAGCTCAAAAGAGACAAGGACCTTCTTCCATTGCCAACAGAGAAAGCCATCACCTAGAGCCAGCACCCTGAATTTGGACTTCTAGCTGCCTCCCTGTGAGAAAATAAATTTTTGTTTGGTAAAGTCACCTATTTGTCGTATTTCTGTTATAGCAGCACTAGATAACTAAGGCACCCTCCTTCCCCCCTCCCTTCTACCACTACCAACCCGTTGCTTTGAGTTGATTCCGACTCACAGCGACCCTATACGAAAGAGTAGAACTGCCCCATAGGGTTTCCAAGGAGTGGCTGGTGGATTCAAACTGCTGACCTTTTGGTTAGCACCCGAGCTCTTAACCACTGTGCAACCAGGGCTCCTCTACCACTAGTAACCACTAATCATCTTCGGTTTCTATATATATGCTTGTTTCATGTAAGTGAGATCATACAGTATTGGTCCTTTTGTGACTCACTTATTTCGCTATGCGTGATTTTTTCAAGGCTCGTCCATGTGAGGGCATGTACCAGGACTTCATTTCTCTTTATGGCTGAATAGTACTCCATTGTGTGTATAGGCCACGTTTTGTTTATCCATTCATTGTGCTGCAGTGAACACTGGTGTGCGGGTTTCTGTTGCCTCCTTGTCTTCACTTCTTCTAGGTATATACATAGGATTGGGATGGCTGGGTTATATGGTAGTTCTAAGGAGCCCTGATGGTGCACTGGTTTAGGTTTTCCGTTTACAGTGATAGAAAAATGTAATTGATTAAGGGTAGGGTTGACAGCTGATTATCGTTAAGTGCTGTCAATAAGTTGTACAACTGTTAAAAAGTTGAATGGGCAAAAGTTGTGTGATAGTCATTGTCATGGATTGAATTTGTCCCCCCAAAAATGTGTGTATCAATTTGGCTGGGCCATGATTCCCAGTATTGCGTGATTTTCCTGCATGTTGTAAATCCTGTCTCTATGATGTTAATGAGGGAGGCTCCGCAACAGTTGTGTTAGTGAGGCAGGACTCAATCTACAAGATTGGAATGTGTCTTGAGGCAATCTCTTGAGATATAAAAGAGAGAAGTGAGCAGAGAGATGGGGGACCTCGTACCACCAAGAAAGCAGCACCAAGAGCAGAGCGTGTCCTTTGGACCCAGGATCCCCGTGCCTGAGAAGCTTCCGGACCAGGAGAAGATTGAGGACAAGGACCTTCCTCCAGAGCCAACAGAGAGAGAAAAACTTCCCCTGGAGCCAACGCCCTGAATTTGAACTTTTAACCTACTTTACCGTGAAGAAATAAATTTCTCTTTGTTAAGCCATCCACTTGTGGTATTTCTGTTATAGCAGCACTAGATGACTAAGACAGTCATAATTACAACAACAGGAAAAAAAAAAGAGTAGCTGCTGAGGCTGCTTATGTACAACGAAACACCTCATGGAATTTGGTTCCTTTTTTCAGAGGTTTAAGGTCCTGTTTTCATGGGACATCCCAGTTAATTGGTCTAGTATGTTTAACGCTTCTTTAGTTCACTGCATGGTGCCTGGGGTCTTAAAGCTTGCAAGGAGCCATCCAAGGCACCGCAATGGTCTCTATTCACCTGGAGCAACAGTGGAAGAAGGAGAGTCAGGAATAGAAGGAGGACATAGAATGTGTGGATAGTTGCCTCCAAGACCAACTGCCTCCTTTGCCATGAGACCAGAAGAACTGGATGGTGCCCAGCTACCATTAGTGAATGTTTTGATTAAAGATTCTGTAGAAGAATCTTGATCAAAAGGGGGAAAATTCAGAACAGAATTTCAAATTCTCATGGACTGCAGACTTTCTGGAGCCATGGAGGCTGGATGAACCTCTGAAGCTATCCCCTGAGATAGTCTTTAAACCTGAAACCAAAAATATCCCCTAAAGTTTTCTGAAAACCAAACAATAGCTTAGCTAGAAAAAAAATATCTGCCTTGAGCATTATGCTCCTTTAAGAACTACCTGCATGGGATCAAATTGACAATAGCAAGTTTAAAGATTAGATAGGAACCTTAGGGGATAGTGAGTTTATGTTAATGGAGGAAGAACAACTCAGAAAAGGAGGGTGAGAATGGTTGCACAACTCAAATGTAATCAGTGTCACTGAATTGTACGTGCAGAAACTGTTGAATTGGTGTGTTCTGCTGTGCATATTTTCAACAACAACAACAAAATTACAGACTCTTTCTGTCGGCTCTGGAAGAAGGTCCTTGTCTCTGAGCTTCTGCTCCTGGGCCATCTTAATATGGGTTGGCATCTCTCTCCCCATCTCTGCTTGCTCACTTGCTTGTGTTATATCTCAAAGGAGATTAAAATACGCCCTACACTAATACTGGATGCAGCCCATGGCCTTCCATGGGGCAGGAGCGAGGCCGAAGCCTGGCCCCAGGGCACCTGGTCTTGCAGGGAGAGGAGGCTGTGAAGTGTGACCACTGGCTGTCAGCCCTGATGGAGGGAGAGTCTGCCTTGGGCTGTGAGGAGCTAGGCTTTGAGAAGAGCTGGTGCCAGTGGGTGGAGAGGGCGGCAAGCCATCCAGGAGGGGTTTGGGCAGAGGCCTGCCTGGAGGAGGGTGCACAGTGAGGGATGGCTGGGAGCCATGTCTTGAAAGGCCTCTGATACCAGTTCAGACTTTATTCCAGACAAAAAGAGGGGATGCTGGTAAGGTGAGCTTTTGTTTGGTTTTTTAAACAGCAATGACACAGTAACATTTATGTTTTAGAAGGACTGTTCTGGCAGCATTGTGGAGACTGTCATTATTTGAGAGCTTACTGTGCTCAAGAAGACATTGGTGGTTCAGTGTAGAATTCTCACCTTCCATGCAGGAGACCAGGTTTGACTCCTGGCCAATGCACCTCGGGCACAGCTACCACCCGTCTTTCAGAGGAGGCTTGCATGTAGCTATGATGCTGAAGAGGTATCAGCAGAGCTTCCAGATTAAGCCTGGCAACCTACTTCTGAAAATCACCAAATGAAAACCCTGTGGATCACAATGGTCTGATAGCAACGGGTCATGAGGATGGTGCTGGACTGGGCAGTGTTTTGTTCATTGAGTCAGGGGCTGACTCAATGGCAGCTAAGAGCCATTCTATATAGATTAGAAAATTATGACTCGTAGTGCCCCTTTTCATTGGAAAACTGCTCCTTCCCATCCCATGGAACTATGGTGGGACCGTCAATCACAGCGTTCCACCTGTTCTTTGGCCATAGGTGTGGCATGAGGCCCAGGCCTGGCCAATCATTGGGTCCCTTTCCCTGCCAATTAGTCTAAGGGATGGCTGTGTGATCCAAGCAGGACCAAAGGTTGAAGATATGATCCTGGGAGAGACTTCCTCTTTTTTGGATCTCCAGCTATAACTGTGTAAGCTTGAAATGTCAGAAGTCGATTTTCCATGACTTGGAGGAAACTGTGACAAGTTTGAATGTGGTCAAAGCACAAAAGAAACAGAAATGAACAGGATGAATAAAGAGAGACAAGTCGATGACCTTGTTTGAGACCCTGGATCTAGCCAAACCTGAAGTTAGACCCATCTGGAACTTCCCAGTACATAAGCCATTCAATTACATTATTTTGTTTAAAAAAAAAAAACCCAAAACTGAGGCTCACAGAAACGAAGTAACTTGCCCAAAGCCACACAACTAGTAAATGGCAGAAGCAAGATTTGAACTTCTCTTTTTAATTCCAGCACCTGTGCCCGTTTTACTCTGTCATTCATGCAAGACAGGCAAACCAGTTAGAAGCCACTGCTGCATAAAACCAGGTGAGCAATGAGAAGGTCCTGATCTAGGACAGTGGCCTGGGAGGGAGAGGACGAAGTGTTTGCGAGAGATCATGAAGGAATTTGAGAAGATGTGGGTGTGGAAATAGATCATCAGAACTTTCGTCAGGAGGCTGAGGGCCTGGAAGATCCAGGAGCCAGGGCAGGAGTGTATGGGAGATTTGAAGGCACAGAGGAAGGACAGTAGCAGGGATGGCCCATCTCAGACACAGAGGGCAAACAGGCAGGATGAGACCTCTTGCCAAGAGACCTGGGCAGAAGCGAGGGCCAGCTCATGGGTGCGTATGAGCTCATCTGAGGAACCATGTGGGAGACTGAGGCCAGGCCTGGGGCTGCCCAAAGACTGGGGTTGGAGGAGAGAGAAGGAACAAATGGAGGAGAAAGCTGTGTCGCTCTCAGGGAAAGCATGGGAGGAGATGGCCGTGTGCCTGCAGGTAAGTGCAGGAGGTCGGGAGGAGGAGGCCCTGGTGACCTTGGAAGCCAGAGTAGGGGACCACGGAGGTTGGAGGAGAGGAAATGGAGGAAGGGAAGGATTGCTTTCTCCCCGTTATATAACTCAAATCCATCTTGCTGAAACATCCCCTCTTCCCCACACTGTATTTTAAAGGCAAAGCTGACCTCAGGCAACTTATCCACCCCTTTCCCACTGAACCAGAAACCAGTTTTTTTTTTTTTTAACATTTTAATAAAATTAACAAAATAAATATTCTAAACTGTATAGGCTACAGGGACAAAGAACAGAAGCCAGAGGGCCAGTCTTGGCCACTCTGGCCCTTAGGTCCCCTCACAGAGAGACCCTGCTTTGGGCCGGTTTGGGGCTGGGATGCTGACTTGGGGAGGGGGAGTGAGTGATTCCAGAGTGGGTGATCTGGGCTCTTGCAATCCATCCCTCTTTGGTGGAATGGGGATGGGAGAAGGGATCAAAAAGAAAGCAGAGACCCAGTGACTCCCAGAAGTGAGCAGGGTGAGGGGAGAGCTAGCCTAGAAGGAGGGAGTGGGAGGGAATGAGAGCAGGGTGGTGAGCATGGGCTGGTGGTGGACCCAGGCAGCTCGGACCCATGGCCACTCACTCTTGGACGTAGACCCTGGTGCACACAACGTCGTCTGCTGTCATGGTCTGGAAAGACAGAAGTAACTGTTAGCTGGGAGGCCCCCGGGGTTCTATGGCATTGCAAAAGGAGAGTTGAATGGTCTCCAGGTGAAAACCTGCTTCTTGGCTTAGGACCAATAGGCAGGAGCTGGTCTCAGAATGCCCCGGCATCATTAGAGGGATGATAGCAATAGAGTCCCAGGGACCCCTCCGCACCTCCTCCTCCCCAAGCCTGGTAGATTCCCCGGAGAACTGCTGGGGCCCCTCAGTGCTTGTCCCTGCTGACATGTGAGGCAGACCCCTGTTCAGGATGGGAGGCACAGAGCACTCCATTCTCAAATCCTGATTCTCTGACAATAGGGTGCCATCTTGTATGTTGGGAGCCTTTGCTCCACACAGAAGGGGCACCATTTCTAATTCCCACAGGGCACCATAGGGGATAAACCAAGAAAACAAAATCATTGCTGTCGAGTCGATTCCGACTCATAGTGACCCTATAGGACAGAGTAGAATTGCCCCATAGAGTTTCCAAGGAGTGCCTTGTGGTTTTGAACTGCCAAACTTTTGGTTAGCAGCTATAGCACTTAACCACTATGTGCCAGGGTTTCCGCTATAGGGGATAGGGACAACTTAATCCAGTTCCAGCGGCCCCAACAGGAGGGTAAGGAGACCAACCATGGTTGTTCTTGAACATCCTGCGCCCCGGAGTCTCCCAGATAATCACTCAAGGTTAAGACTGGGTTTGCTCTTAGCCAGGAGGAGGACCGGCTCACCAGGATCAGCTCTCCGTCATTGGTCAGTTCTCTGGTCCAGGAGGTCTTGGGGCCCTCTCCCTTCAGAAGCTTCTGCTCACAGACTAGTTTGTTCTCACTCTCCCATTTCACCAGGCTCTGCAAGGAAGAGGTGGCCAAGTAAGCTGCCTCCGCAGCAAGGAAACGCAGTGGGAGAAATAGAAGCAGGGCCCCCTACCTTCCCCAGACTCCACCAACACCTAGGGATTTCCTCCACTAGGAGTGGAAAAAAGACTCAAGGAAAGACTGGGAACTGGCGAGTTGAGGACGACAATGCATGCCGTGATCCCAAGGGCCCCTTCCTGGCATTCACCTTACAGGGTCTCCCGTCCACAGTCTGCTCCTCAAACTCCTCCCCGACCTTGAAGTTAATCTCGGTGGTACGAACAGTAGTAGAGGTTTTGATGTAGAAAGTGTCCCCCTCCTGTTTGATCTCCACCGCTGGCTTAGAGGCTGCGGCCACAGCGATCTTCCTCAGCATCATGTTCACCCCTGCAGAGGGCAAAGGTTCACTTTTTGGGGTGCTTCAGGCATCTGCCCCTACCTAACCTCCCCTATGGGGACTGGCTGTGCTGTGAGTAGCTGGTGGAGGGAGTCTGTCTGGGTGTCCTGGAAGGTACCTGGGCAGAGACAGCAGGTGGTGCATCCCAGGGCCCTGCCTTCGGGGGTCTTACTCCTGCTGTGGCCCCACCTTGTTAAGTCAGCTGGCCTGGATGGGGCTCCCCAAGTCTCAGCTCTGTACCCACAGTTCTCTGTGCCCCTCACCCAGCAAGCAACCTGCTGCGGGCCTCACCTTTGCTGTTTACCTCACTTTCAGCCCTTTGTCCACCCTGACTTGAGACCCTCTCCCGGGGTGGGCATATCTGGATCACTGTGTCTTTACCCCTGCCCAAGTCCAGGGCGGACCCTCCCCAGTGAGTCCCCAACTGATCATGTCCTGGAAGGTAGGGGCCACTTCCCTCTGTTCTACCCACCCCCGTCTGGGGCTAGGAAGGCCTTTATTTGCTCAATCTCTGCCCCTCCTAAAAATGAGAAAAAACTAAAACCAAACCCATTGCCACAGAGTCAATCCCAACTCATGGTGACCGCATGTGTCACAGAGCAGAACTGCTCCTTAGTTTTCTTGGCTGTAATCTTTATGGAAGCAGATTGCCAGAGCTTTCTTTCTTCTACAGCATCACTGGGTGGATTCAAACCGCCAATCTTTAGATTAGTAGTTGAGCAGAAATTCTCAGCACGTGAAGATATGGAGCAGTTGTTTGCCTCTATAGACTGGCCAGCAGCCTGGGAAGCCAGACTCTCTGGAGTCAGAGCCATTAGACTGTGATTTCCTCCTGGCTCAGCCCCCTTACCAGCTGGGTCTCCCTGGGCAAATGGTTTAACCTCTCTGAGCCTTAGTTTCTTCAACTGAAAAATGAAACAATAGCCTTTTTCAAATGCCTATCAAATGAGATGGTGTGTGTTTAGGACCTAGCACATATGTGCCAGGTACACCTTTAGGATCTTGAGGAACAGTGGCTCTTTCTTGTTATTGTTGCTATCATTTTTACTGACAAAACGGAAGGCAAAGAGAAAGCCAAAGCTAGGGCTCAAAGCTCCCTGCATCAGACTCCTGCTCACCTGCGCTCCTGGAGGGCTCCCATGCCTTTCTCTTCTTAAGGGAACCCCCTCCTGCCCCAAAGAAAGGACAGAAAGGGACACTGCCTCCCACCTTACACCTCAGGTGGGCCCCCTCTGTGGGCTCCGAGCCCCTGTGCCCCCTATGCCCTCCCCCAGATTGGACCCCTTTTCTCTGTTCCCTAGTTATTAGGATGGGTGTGGGAGACAGGAGACAGCCCCTGTGGCTGGAAGACCAGAAGGTAGGGAAGCACTTCTGGCCCAGGCCCAGGCCCAAGCTCCACACCCCCGCCTTGCCTGGCCTCCTGCCCTGAACTGGAGCAGAACCCTCCAGGGAAGCAACAGGTAGGGAGAAAACGGCCAAGCTGGGCTGGGCCAGGCAAGTGGGGTTCCTCTGCTCCTGATCTGGCTCAGATCCCCTGGCCCTGGCTAGGCCCCCACCTGGTCCTCCCAGGGTGAAAAATATTTCAGACACAAGGGAGAGGGACGGGGAGCCCTGACTCTCAGGAGACCTAGGAACTCCACTTCTTGGCTACTGATCTCTTGGGGCCAGGGAGAACTTGCTCAGGTGCCCAGGCCCCACTGACTTGGTAAAGGAGACATACCCCACTCCATCTTCTTGGGCAAAGGAACTGCTTCACTCTCTGCTGCCTGTGAAGTCCATCCTCCTATCTAACATCCATCTTCCCTATTATAGTAGCAGTGTGTGCCATGAGCACCACACTGGATGAGACAGGTATCCCCCAAATATCTGAGCATCCCTCGTCAGGAGAGGGGTCCTCCAATGGGACAAATGGGAATGAGGAGACTGAGATTCCTGTGAAGGCGAGGCTGCAGTCAGAGGGGACATCCCTCCAGCCAGCCCCTGGTGCCTGTAGAATGGCGGGGGGGGGGGGGGCGGGGGGGCTGGCTCGGCTGGCCTTGGCTGACTCAGGACTGTGTTTGTCTAACAGGGCTGTTTTCAATCTGCTCCCTGAGCAGGGCCTGAGGAGGGCACGTGGCTCCGAGGGACCCTGCAGGGAGGCGAACAGACTGAAGACAGACAACAGGGTTAGGCTTTGAATCTTACTCTCCAGCTGGGGTCTGGGGGTGTGCCAGGCCACACCCTCATTCACTGCGGACAGGGGCCAGAATCCAGAGAAGATGGGGGACGAGGGAGTGGCATCTAGGTTTTCTGAAGGGAAAATTTCTATCCTTTTGTCTTTAATTTCAGAATAGGCAGAGCAAGGGCTGACGTGACTGCAATATGTATTATGGTTTGATGGCAGGGAGAACTCAGTGTCAAGGAACAATGGAAATCACAGCTCTACCCACAGCGTTTCCAGACCCTTCCTCCATCCAGACAAGCTTCTCCAGCTCCCTGCCCCACGTAGGGTGCCCCTCCGGCCCAACCAGGGTCTCTCTGTCCAGTCCAGAAATTAAAGCCATGGGAAGGTCCCTGGGTGACCCTTAGGTTCCAGGGCTCCCAGGCCCTCCTCCCAGTTGCTGGGTGTCTTGAATATAGTTCAACCGTCATCTCCTCCCAGACCAATCTCTCCAGTCATGGAACCCTGGTTCTTTCTCCCTCTCCCCAGATCCTTCAGCCAGCCTGCCACCCCCAGAAGTCTGGAAGGCTGGAAGGGCAGTCTAGGATGGTTCAGCTCAATTTCCCACACAGATATGCTGAATCAGAATCTCTGGGTAGAAATTCAAATTCTCAGCAGGGAGTTGAACCAGAAGGAACTGGTTCGAAGCCCTGGTTCAGCTTCTATTACCTTCAGACTAATGTACCCAGCTGGGCAGGAGCTTAGTTTCTGGGGATAAAGAAAGGAGGAAACTGGGATTTTCAGAAATGGGGGGGTTGGGGTTTTACACGAAGCCATTTGCTGAAACCCAAGAAAGTGATAATTATCCAGAGAGACTTCGGGACTCTGGGGTTGCTCCTGCAAGAAAATATTTGTCTCACAGAGTGGGGGGTGGGAGGTGGGGAGAGTAGGCAAAGTGGAAAGAGCGGAAGGATGTAGGGGGATCTAGGGCTAGGGCCAGGATCACTTGGTGGGTGCAGAGAGGTAATGAACCTGTGCCTGGCTGGGACTGGGGTAGGAGGAGGGGAGCGGGATGCCGGGAAGCAGGCTAGAATGTCTCTGAGGGGCTCAGGTAGGTAGAGACCCAGGCTCTCACCCTGGATGCAGGGTTTGCGGCTCTCCCAGTGGCAGCTTCTGAACTTCTGAGAGCCAGGTGTTCCTGGTCAGCCCGGCCAAGGCGCCAGAGGCTAGCCCCCTCACCTTACAGGGAAACCGACTTCGTGCTTCTGGTTTCTGCTTGATTCACAAGCTCTGAGTCACCGCAGGAGCTGGCACGGGTGGACTCCCCGCCGGTAAAAGCAGGATTTAGGCATCGGGGCCCAGTGTCCCCGAACCCAGGCGTCCAGCCCCTTTTCTTGGGGATGCAGGCGCCCAGCCTCCCACTCTCTCCTGATCTGATCCCTCTTTCTTTCTCATCCCACCTCTGAGGACTCTGGAGCCTCTCTTGCCCCTCCCCGGCGTTCGGAAACCTTACCCAGCGCTTTGAGTAAATCCTCGAAATTTTCCGACCGAATGATCTTCCAGTTGCCGGAGAAGTTGGGCATGGTGGTGGGGCGAATGGTGGTCCCTCGAGGTCCTTCGGCCGGAGCCCTGAATGCTCAGTCCTCTAGTAGAGATAGATGTTGCCGCCTTCGCAGGATGGCGAGACTCTCAAGTTGGATACGACCCAGGACAACTCCAAAGCCGACCCGGGCGCCCGCGCGGGCAGCTTTTATACCCCGCACGGGGCCCGCCCCTGCCCAGGAATGAGGTGGCCCCGCCTCCCATCCCGACCCCACCCCCCCGGGGGGCCCTCAGCCCGGGCCCTGCATTACCCTCAGTCTCCTGCCTTCTGGATCTAGCCCCCTGGATGGACCCAGGGCACGCTAAGGGCCGAGATAGCTTGCTCCATCGCTAATGGGTGAATAGGGAGGGAAGTGGAGGCAGGGGGAGCACTTCGATTGCCCGAGTGGAGGAGGCGCCGGGATCGGGGCATTTGCTCCCGGGTCCCAAGTCCAGCAGCCCAGGCCACAGGGACACGTCTTGCCTGTTCCCTACCCTTCCCCAATCTGACTCGGTGCACTCGACTTGTTGGCGCCGAGCACCCAGTGACCCCACCAGCCGGGGAGCGGGCAAAACCCTGGTCCTCATGCCGGCTCTGGGGAAGGGAATGAGCAGTCGAACTTCGGCTCCACCGAAGCCTGAACTGGGTCCGAAGGGTCAGCTCCTAATTCGGAGACCGACTGGGGAGCGTTGGGGCTCCGGGGTTAGGCACCCGGTGAGGCAACGGCGCCCCCTGCTGGAACGGCTCGAAGGGCTGCGAGGGGGCTGCACGCTTTCTCTCACCCCTTTCCTCCCCTAACCGCACACGGGTTCGGCCTGGGGTTGCGCCTGCGGACTCTGGAAATCCGAGCAGGGTGACTCATTCCTCTTAACGCGCTGACCGGACATCGAAGGGTTAAGCAGGAGCCCGGGGCGCAAGGCTGAGGAGGGCAGAGGTCACAGCCAATCACTTGACACGAGCTCTTTATTAAGGCGCTTTCCGCGTGGCTTCGCTTGCCAGACCCCCGAGGGAGTCGCGGTAGGCGACGGCGACTGGAGGTGGAGACAAAGGCGAGGAGCCCGGCGCGCCGCGCTACCACCTAGTGCCCAGAGAGGGGGCGGGGCAGGGTCTCAGGTGTCCTGAGCCGTAAAATGGGCGGAATAAGCAGCTCTGGGAGCGGCTTTGAAGTGGGAGATCAAAGGAGGGGGGAGGGTACGGCTCCTTGCGGAGCCCCAGGTGGGAGCGGGAGAGACCCCGGTGGCGAGGACCCGGAGACAGAAACAGAAATGAAGGTTAGGCGGGAGCCTTGGAGACAGGCCGGGACACTCAAGAATTGAACTGCAAAGGAGCAGAAGACCGGGAGGGATGCGGTGCCCCGAGCGGGTACAGCCTCCCTGGCCTGTCCAGCTCTGAGGGTCGTCGCCGCCCCGTTGGCCTCGACGAATGGGTTCACGTGGCACCACTTTACAAAACACCACCCTGGGTTCCCCTTCCCAGCTCCTTCCGCAGTGGGGACAGAAAGCACATCTGGTCCTAGCCTTGGGTCTCCGCCCTGGCGCCTCCCTGCCAGCGTGGCCAGGGGTGGAGCAGAAGACAGGCTCTCCGAAATCTCCGAGTCCTTACCTTTAGAGCCTGGCAACAGTCTAGGGTTGGGGACCTTGGCAGGAGTTGAGGAGGAGCCCGGAGGAAAGAAGCCAAAGTAGAGGGGATGGAGGATCTGACCTCAGTGTTGAGAACTGAAGTCTGGAGAGGTCGTCAGTCATGCCTTTGGGCTGTAAAGGGGGAAGTCTCTGAATAAGGGAGTGTGCAGAAAAAAATAAAGCAGCTAGGCTGACTGCAGCAGAAGGGATGGAGGGTTAGACTGTAGAAAGAACTTCTTGATAGGGCCCCACCCTAGAATAGCCAATAAACTGTCAAGTTTGAAGAAGGGAGTTGAATGCTTCAGCCAGATTTGGGGGTCCAGTTATCTGGGCGTGTGGAGAGCCTGGGCTCCTGGAGGTAAGAGGGCTGCAGGTCGAGGAGCTCTTTGAGGAAGGACAGACAAAGGCAGAAGTGGGGGAAGGAAGGGAGGCCCCTGGGGGGTGCTTAGGGCCTGGGGTTGCAAGCATTGCCGGTCTCCTCCCCCACCCACCCTGCCAGCTCTGCAATGCTGTAGGTAAAGGGAGGGGGATTAGGTTTTGACAGTGAAGTCAGGCTCCTAGCCAAGGGGATGAGGAGAGGCTGGGGAAGGGAATGTGGCGGAAACCAGACTCCTGCTGCCCCCCTTTCCCGCTCACTGCCTCCGACTACTCCCACCCAGGGCATTATGTCCATCTCCACTTCACTCCAGCCTTCTTGAGCCTCCAGCCAAAAAAGTCCAGTATCCTACTCAATAGGCATCCCTCTTATTGCAAAAGAAAAGGGTCCCTGCAGGCAGGCTCCCTGACAGCCTTGTGACTGAAGATATTAAAACCTCACCCAAAAGATGGTCACCAGGATGAGGCAGCTAAACCTCCAGAAGCCTGTAGAAGGGATGTGCAGACCCCTCGACACTAGAACAGGGGGAGGCGGAACTGGATGGATCTGAGGACACTCACTGGGGAGGCTGGAGCCAGGGAGGGGTGGGTTCCCTGGGGTGGGGACAGGGAGGACTGGGTCCACTACCCTCCCTTCAGTTCCCCATATTCCCCGCTGGCCAGCAGGCCAGGATTTCCAGAGAGACAGAAGTAAGACAAAGGGAAGTCAGGCTGGGAGGCAAATTCTTTCCAGATACGAGTGTTTGCGGTTTGGCAGCTCTGAGCCTCAGCTTGAGCCGGCCCGGCACTCCAACGCCAGCTGAGGGAGGTGGATAGAGCCCTGAGCAGGGTGCTGAACAGCTGGGGCAGGACGGCTCAGTCTCCAGCAGCCCTGTTAACCCATGGGAGCAGGCAGGCATGGGGGGAAGGCTTGGAAAGGGAGTTGGGGTACAACACTGGGGGCTGAAAGATGAGAGGGCTGGGGGGGTGGAGGAGGGAAGGGGAGCTGAGGAGGATGGGGGAGCCTAGGGGCAAGGGCTGGGGCCCTGAAACCAGGTGATGGGGAGGAGTTTCAGCCAGCCCCAGCCACTCAGTCTCAAACAACAACTGGCTTTAATTTCCCGCTGGGATCAATAAGGAGAAGGAATTTCCCAGTGTCGCTGGCCTTTTAATTATGACCAAATGTGGGGCAGATCTGCCCAGGGTGACCCCTGCCCCCTCCCTAGGAGCCTTGGTCACACCTCTCTGGGGCTCTCCCGGGAATTTGGAAACTCAGGTGGGGGCAGGGTGCAAAGTTGTTGAGAGAAGCTGGGGGAGCTGAGGCAGGATTGGGGGTGGGGTGGGGTGGAAACTGACTGAGGCTTGAGAGTTTGAGGAAAGGAACATTCTGGGGCTTTGTTCCCACTGCAGCCTGGCTAAGAGGAAAGTAGTTTTGCACCAGAAGGAATGGAGATCGGTTTCTAAAAGGTGGAGGGCTGTGTGAGTGTGAATTTATGTACAATCGAGAGGTCCGGGGGCTTGGGAAGAGGAGACACCCCCACCCTTCTTTATCACGCCCAGGCTGAGTGGGGAGGAGAGACTGCCTGGCCCAGCCACTCCCTGGGGAGGGAAGGCTGACGGGATGAAGAGAGTGCGAGAGTCATGAATCCCTCAACCTTACCACCAACGGTGAGCGAGGAGATTCTCTGGCCAAATTCAGCACTTGTAGAAGAGCCTCACCCTGAGCGTTGTTACTGCATCTGCTGGGTCAGAGGGTTTGTTGGCTGGGAGTCATGTAGAAATTAAACCCAGGTGGGACTGGACACCTGGGTCTCTGCTGCCCAGTACAGAGGCAGGGAAGCAGGCAGGGCTTCTCCAGAAGGTGGGAAACTCTGAGCTAGAAGAGAGGGGTTGGTGGTGGCTGGGGCAGGGCAATTGTGCCCTCTGCCCTCTTTGAGCCCCACAGTATTCCACTCAGCACAGAGTGGAGGCCCAAACACCCTGCCTTTCAGTCTATCTTATCCTCAGTACAGATGGAAGTGATCTATTCTTGTCTGTCTCCCTGGGTTCAGGGATCCAGTCCTTTTCAAACCTGGTAGGGTCAGGATCTGACTCTCCCCAGATGAGATTTCCATTGTAGCAGGATGGTGGGAGTTAGGCCAAAGAGTTTCCAGAAAACTGAAGTGTTAGCTGGGAGACAGGGTCTGAGATCTAGAAAGAAGGCAACTCTTTCCCCAGAAACATTTGTGTTTAGAGCAGAGACCCTAGGAACTAGGGAGAGACTGGGCAGAGAATCCTGAATGACCCGGACCAAAGGCAGGGGATGACAGTGACCTCCGGAGCCAGCACCAGGTCTGGCAAAGGGAAGCAGGTGTGGCCTGATAGGTTCAGACTGCAGGGTAGGAGGAGGGGGCTGACTAATAGGAGGGATTGCAGTTAGACCGGGAGTGGACCTGCCCAGCACCGAGGCATCCAGGCGGCACCTCTGTTGTTCTTGGCTCTACACCTTGTTCCCGGCTTCAGCTGCCAACGCTCTCCTCAGGGCTGGGCTGGGTTGCGCTGAGGGAGAAGAGACGGAAGAGGTGAGGATGCACGGATTGAGGATTTACTTGGATTGTGTCTTGGTCTCCAGGAGAGGTCCTTGGCTGTGCTTGGCCTTCTCAGAGGATGTCACAGAGGTGTAGGCAGCCACTGAAGAGCCTGAAGACCCTGCAGAGGGGGCAGGCAGCTGCCTTCACTGGTCTTGTCCTTGGACCCTGGGGTCTTTGCCTCTTATCCTTCTGCCCTGGCTTAGTCACCCAGACTGGTGCTTCTTGACAACGTGACATAGGGGCTGACTTAGTTACCTAAAAAAAAAAAAACCAAACCCATTGCCGTCGGGTTGATTCTGACTCATAGCGACCCTACAGGACACAGTAGAATTGCCCCATAGAGCTTCCAAGGAGTGCCTGGTGGATTTGAACTGCCGACCTTTTGGTTAGCAGCCGTAGCACTTAACCACTACACCACCAGGGTTTCCACTTAATTACCTAGTGCTACTATAACAGAGGAAACCCTGGTGACGTAGTGGTTAAGTGCTACGGCTGCTAACCAAAGGGTCGGCAGTTTAAATCCGCCAGGCGCTCCTTGAAAACTCTATGGGGCAGTTCTACTCCGTCCTATAGGGTCGCTATGAGTCGGAATCGATTCGAGGGCACTGAGTTTGGGACTATAACAGAAATGCTGCATGTGGATAGCTTTAACAAAGAAATTTATTCTCTCACAGTTTAGAAGTCCGAATTCAGGGTGCCAGCTCCAGGGGAAGGCTTTCTTTCTCTATCAGCTCTGAGAGAAGGTTCTTGTCATCAATCCTCCTCTGCTCTAGGAGCCTCTTAGCACTGGGACCCCAGGTCCAAAGGACGTGCCCCCATTCCGGCTTCTCATTCTTGGTGGTAGGAAGTCCCTCTGTCTCTCTTTTATATCTCAGAAGAAATTGACTCAAGATACAACCTTATCTTGTAGATTGAGTCCTGCCTCATTAACATAACTGCCTCTAATCCTGCCTCATTAACATCACAGAGGCAGGATTTACAATAAATAGGAAAATCACACCAGATAATGAAATGGTGGACAATCACACAATACTAGGAATCATGGCCTAGCCAAGTTGACACATATTTGGGGGGGGGGTGGGGGGCATAGTTCAATCCATGACAAGGGCCAATCTCTTTCTCATATAGGGAGTTTTTTCTCCTTATATGAGAGACCAAGGTTAGATGCCCCTTCTTCTGGACCCACCCTGCTTCATGAAGAACCTCAGGTTGAGGGGACGTGGCCCGGTCTGTTGGTGGAAGCTGCCAACATCTAAAGGTTGACCAGCCTGGGCCTGAGCCTGGCCAGCTGCAGTCCTCTTCTTCCCCTCCTAAAGGAATGCCCCCAGGGCAGCAGTGCCGGATGGGGAATTCATTCAGCACCATGACCTGCAGTTAAACCCCTCTTGGCTTTTATGATCCAGTTACTAGGGCCAGACCCCTCTCCTACTCCCACCCCCTGCCCTGTACCTTAACCCCTGGCAGCCCAGAGTAGCAGGCAGAAGGTGTAGCTGTGGCAAGTTCAGCAGACTGAACACCTGGGTTTGCGAGGCACCTGGGAAAAGATAAACAGCCTGCAGTCTAGCCTCCACCCCTTCCACGGCTGCTCAGGGTGCTGGGGAACCCAAGCCATTTCCCAGATGCCTCCTGGAGAGCCAGGGGTTGGAAGGACTCCTTCCAGCTCCTACTTTAAGATGATGGGGAGTTTCTGGAGGGAGGGAGAAGAAATGCGGGACCGCGCTGCAGACTGTAGGGGTGCTATGTGTGTGTCTCCCCCCACCCCCAGCCCCAGTCTCAACTGCAGAGGGTAGGCGCTGAGCCAGAAAACCAGATTCTGAGATCTAAAAGAGGCAGGAGAGAGGGGAGAAAGGCAACATCCCAGAGAAGAGGAGGTGAGGGGCTTTGAGGTTCTGGGTGGAAACAGAAGAGGGTACTGGACTCTGTCTCTGGGGGACAGGTAAGAGGGGCTGATGGGACAACCTCAGGGAGGAGGCTTGGCTAGACCTCCTCTCTGAGGCTGCTAAGGCTCCCGTTTCCTCCCTCTCTAGCCCCCGGTACAGTTACTCCCTCCAGACAATGGGACCCAGTAATCTAGCCAGCAGCCTGGCTCCCAGGGGTCTATAACCAGCTGCCCTAGGGGCTCCAGTGAGGCTAAAGCTCCAGGAATTAGATAATAAGGACCAGCTTCCCCCTTTTTCTTTTTTTTTTCCCCCTACCCCAGGGTGCTTCCTGCTGCAGATCAGACTCAGGTCCAGGTGCCCCTGAAGGCCCTTGGGGCCAACGGGCCAGACTCTTTGGAGACAGTCAGAGGTGCAAGGGGATTTGAGCAGGGTAAGGGAGGGCCCCTGGAGCCCAGATTCCTGGTCCCTGCCCCCAGCCTCTCATCCGGAGCAGGCAGGGAATTAAGACGGGATGCAGAAGTTCAGAGTCTGGCCCCTTAGGCTGGGGCCTTGTCCTTCCAATGACCCCCCCACCCCCACCCCTCCTGATAGCCAGCTAGAGAGATGGGTAGGCGGGGGAGGCCCCAGACTGACCTAGCCCTAATGGCTTTCTCTGGGCAGCAAGAACAAAATGGGAAAAAGATGTGTGAGGTGGGAAGCTCTGATTTCCTTTCCCCTACAGGCGCCAGCTCTGGAAAATGTCAGCTGTCAAAGAAAGAGACTGAACAGTCCCCTCACCCCAGCATCCCTGTACTACCCCACCCACTGGGGCCCCCTAGCCTGCCCGATTCCGTTTCCCAGAGGGCACTGAGCTACTCCTGTGAATTTCAGAGTTAGCCAGGCTGGGGACGCACCCTGCCCTGACGAAGTCCCCAACATCCCCTGGCTGTGACTTCTACCAGCCGGGGGGCAGGGTGTCTGGGCTGGGCTGTGGAGCTTGGGGATCTGCAGGGACATGTCTGGCGGGGGCGGGGGGGGGCAGGGGGGTGGCGGGGAGCAAAGGAACCATCAGCTCCCAGATTTCACAGCTGCCAACCTCCCTGCCACGGTCTCACGCCTCCTAAATTCCTGAGCTCTGGGACAGTCAGGTTTCTGGATGATCTGGACTTTGGGCTAGTCAGTATTCCCACGAGCCCATGGCAACTGGCCTAGAGAGCAACCCTGAGTCCAGGCCACTCACCCTACGCTCCATTCAGGCTGTTTGTGGCACTTGTGGTCTCTTTGGTACAAAACCAAAAAGCCAAATCCATGGCCGTCAAGTCGATTCTGACTCATAGTGACGCTACAGGGCAGAGTAAGACTGCCCTATCGGGTTCCTAAGGCTGTAATCTTTATGGAAGCAGACTGTTGCATCTTCCTCCTGCGGAATGGGTGGTGGGTTTGAACCACCAACCTTTTTTGCTTAGCAGCCTAGAGCTTAACCACTGTGCCACCAGGGCTCCTTTCTTTGGGCCAAGACTCCTCTTATAAGCTCCCAGCTCTAGGTGCCCTAGGGATTTAATTCCAAGACTAAGAGGAGACAGCCCTGCCTTGGAGTGGAGTAAGGTGGGGGGACAGCTCTATCCTAGCAGGAAGCTACGGGAACACTCTGGGTTTCCCCAGTCCTGGCCCCTTTGCTCCCACCCTAGCTCCACCCTTCCCTCCTTCAGAAAACCTCCGGAGATCTATCCACTCAGCCAGTCCTGGACCCAACCCTAGCCCTTAGGTTGTGAGCTGCCAGGCTGGATTAGCTGCCTCTGCCTCCTGGGTGTGGGCTCCATTGCCCTCCCCGCCCACCTACCCCCCTCCAACCCAGCACAGGGGCAGCCTGACTGCTTCCTCCTCTGGGTCTGGATCCCTCTCATGGAATCTTTCCAAAGAAGCGACTGAGCAGGATTCCACAGAGTGAAGTGTCCAACCTTTGGGGAAGCTGCCCCTGGCCCAGGGGTGCCAGACAAAGTACATTTCTGGTGCTGCTCTCCACTTTGTCAGAGGCGTCAGGGTCATGGGTGTGGCCCCTGGCCTCCTCTGGGAGAGGATGGCACTGACTCTGGGCCTTCCACTGTGCAGGAGCTTTACATGTCCTGTCCTGGGTCTGTCTGTTTCCAAAGCTATGCTTTTAACCACCTTCAACCCTATGCACTCTTTGAAAGGGTATACTGTAGGTAAAACACAGGATTTTGGGAGAGAGAGAGAGAGAGGGAAGGGATCTGTAAGAATCTAGCATGGAAAGACAAGCACCATAATCCTCTTCCAGGCTCAGCCAAATTCCATTCTGAAGTGTTTATTGTCCTTAAGAAGGCAAGAGCCATATGTATTTTTTTTAAAAAAAGAAATGAAGCAAAACCAGCAAGTCACCACAGCTAAGTGACGGGAGTGCAAAGGCAGGTGGAACGAACACCTTTGCAGCAGTTCACAAAGGCCAGGGGCTGGGGTGGTGAGGGGGTTAGGAATGGAGGCCTGGCTCACCATGGCCCCTATCTTCAGTGGCATGATTAGATGTCACTTACCCATTTACCCACTGCCTAAATGAGATGCTGTGCCCTGCTGGTGTGCCCAGTGTGTCTGCAGCTCCTCTTCCTCCCTGGCCTTCTTGGGTCTGCCACTTCTGAGGGCACGCACACTCCCTGAGCATTCTTTGGTGGGCCAGGACTATAGCCCCAAGGATGTGGGCCTTGAGTTCAACCTCTGCTCAGCTTCAACCACACCGAAGATCATCCATGTGTATGTAATCTGTCCCAGCTCAGCCCACTTCTCCCCACCTCCACTGGTCCCATCATCTCCTGCCTAGATTACAGCAAGAGCCTCCACACTAGTTCTCTCTTCCTGATCTCTCGCCTCGCACCAGCCAAAGGAGCCCTTTAAACTATGTCTGTTTATGCCATTCTCCTGCTCAAAACCCTGCAATGGCTCCCTGTTTCAGGCAGAGGAGAAGTCTAAGCCCTTACAATGGTTTATAAGGTTCTTCATTACCCCATGTATCCCCCGCTCCTCTCTGACCTCATCTACTTCTCTCTCCCTCTTACCATGCTCCAGCCTAGCCGGTCTCCCTGCTGTTCCTTAAATACACCTAGCACACTCCTGCCTCAGGGCCTCTGTGCCTACCACTTCGTTTGTCTGAAATGTTCTTCCCCCAGATATCTACATGCCGGGCCTCCTCACTTCTTTCAGGTCTCTAAAGTGTCACATCCTCAGGTCTTCCCGAAACAGTCCATCTAAAATCTTAAGTACGTATATACCTGTTCTATCTTTTTACATTTTTCCCTATCACTTATCACTCCCTGACTAGAGAGTAAGTCCACAGATAGGCTTCACTTGCCTGCAACAGTATGTGGCACGTGGTTGGGGCTCAATAAGTATTTGTTGAACAAATGGATGAAATGTAAGCGAATAAATTTTTGGCAGAAGTTCAGCCATCACCCAATGTTAGCAATCACTCAGAGGTAATTTTGATTCTGCCTTTCATTTGTCTTTTTTTGTATTTTTAAAAATAATTTTTATTGTGCTTTAAGTGAAAGTTTGCAAATCAAGTCAGTCTCTTACACAAAAACCCATATACACCCCGCTACACACTCCCAATTACTCTCCCCCTAACGAGACAGTCTGCTCTCTCCCTCCACTCTCTCTTTTTGTGTCCATTTTGCCAGCTTCTAACACCCTCCACCCTCTCATCTCCCCTCTAGGCAGGAGATGCCAACATAGTCTCAAGTGTCCACCTCACCAGCATCCCTCTCCAACCCACTGTCCAGTCCAATCCCTGTGTGGAGAGCTGGCTTCAGGAATGGTGCCTATCCTGGGCCAACAGAAGGTCTGGGGGCCATGACCACTGCGGTCCTTCTAGTCTCAGTCAGACCATTAAGTCTGGTCTTATGAGAATTTGGGGTCTGCATCCCACTGCTCTCCTGCTCCCTCAGGGGTTCTCTGTTGTGTTCCCTGTCAGGGCAGTCATCGGCTGTAGCCAGGCACCATCTAGTTCTTCAGGTCTCAGGATGATGTAGTCGCTGGTTCATGTGGCCCTTTCTGTCTCCTGGGCTCGTAATCACCTTGTGTCCTTGGTGTTCTTCATTCTCCTTTGATCCAGGTGGGTTGAGACCAATTGATGCATCTTAGATGGCCCCTTGCTAGCGTTTAAGACCCCAGAGGCCCCTCTTCAAAGTGGGATGCAGAATGTTTTCTTAATAGATTTTATTATGCCAATTGACTTAGATGTCCCCTGAAACCATGGCCCCAAGACCCCCGCCCCTGCTTCACTGGCCTTCGAAGCAGTTTATTCAGGAAACTTCTTTGCTTTTGGTTTAGTCCAATTGTGCTGACCTCCCCTGTACTGTGTGCTGTCTTTCCCTTCACCAAAACTAGTTCTTATCTACTATCTAATTAGTGAATGCCCCCTCCCACCCTCCCTCCCTCCCCCCCTCCACAGCCATGAAAGAATGTTTTCTTCTCAGTTTAAACTATTTCTCAAGCTCTTATAATAGTGGTCTTATACAATATTTGTCCTTTTGCAACTAATTTCATTCAGCATAATGCCTTCCAGGTTCCTCCATGTTAGGAAATGTTTCACAGATTCCTCACTGTTTTTTATCGATGCGTAGTATTCCATTGTGTGAATACACCATAATTTTTTCATTTGTTCTTGATTTAATCATTTATTTCATTGTCCTTGTTAGGAGCTTTCTTGCATGAAAGAGGTGCTTTGAAAAAACCAGGTCTGAAAACTAGAGTGACACAGCTGCGGCCGAGGCCACAGACACTTGCGGGACATGCTCTGAGCTCCATGCTCCTCCTTGCTGCGTCCTGTGCCTCCACCACCCTTTCATACAACTCCTCGCCCCATTTTGAGGGTCATGCCATATACCTATTCCACCTTCTCCTCCTCATCTGCCGCATCTACCTGCCACTGTAGACCTAGCTCAGGCTTCCAGTCTTCTCTGCTTCTCGTCCTGCAGCAACCTGGGGGCCTCCATTGCTTACTCAGCAGCTTCACCTCTCAGTTCCTGACTCCCTGGACTCCAACAACTTCATCTCTTTGCGTTTCAGACCACACCATATCCCCCATTACAGTCTGCACAGCCCCGACCATCTGAACTACTTCTGTATTTGTGCTGCGGAATTATAGTAGGGAAAGAAACCTCACAACCAGCTTGCAGCACCCCCTGCAAATTCAGTTTCTGATCCCAAATGGGATTGGGATCTTCAACTGGGAACTTCAATATTGCTCAGCAGCCCTGCCTTGGGTTCTTGGGCAGCTCACTCTTCCATTCTTCCCAGTGGCTTCTCCAAACCATCTTTATTCTTTCCAAGTTTCTGACCCACTGAATTCTTCCTTATACTCAGCAGACCACACTGCCTCTAACTTAATGAGCAATCAGGGTCACCAGGTGATAATCACTTTATTCCACCACCATTCCGGAACATATCCATCTACCCTCCCTCTTTTCTCTTTCCTTTCTGTCTTAGAAGTCAACGCATCCCTATTGCTGACCAAAGCTAAGCTGGGGATCCCATCTCCCCTACTCTTTTGGGATTCACTTTAGCATTCACCTGCCCTTCCCCGGCCACCTTGTCCTCTACTGACGCCATCCCTCAGTGCGGTATGATTCATTACTTTTGTTTGTGGCCTTTCTAGCCATGGTCTTTTAACTCCCACCCAGGGGACTGGGCAGGACTGTGTGATAGGGTAATTGTGGCCCACCAAGGGGATTGGTGAGTTTTGCCTTAAAAGGGAGCCAATTCCAGAGAAGAGGGTCCTACTACCAACAAGGAAGAATGGCCAGGAATAGAGAGTGAGTCCTTTGGACCCAGGATCCCTGTGCTGAGAAGCTCCTGGAAGCAGGAGATTGAGAGAGAGAACAAGCTACAACCCTGAAGACAGTGAGAAGCGGTGGCAGGAGATACTCTGCAGCAGGAGACGGCGTGGTGGGCTTCCTGGCCCACAGGGAGAGAAAGCTGAGTGCCTTGGGGGAGAAGCCTAGAGCCAGGGAGAGGCGTGCCTTCAAGCACAGATGGGAAGAGGCTGTCCTGATGGAAAAACTGTATCCTGAGTGTTCTTGAGCCTAAATCTTAACTGTTACTTCCCTCATAAACCCTACAATCATGAGTATGGTCTGTGAATTATCAAACCCAGCAGAGAAGTAGACAGTGCTGTGGGAGGGACAGTTCGTGTCAGAATTGGTAAAGATGGCAGAAAGAGGAGGCATGCCTGACCTTCACACCATAGGAATCAGCCTTGGGCTGTTGATCTTGGTTCTCCCAAGGGGATGGAGGTCAGACACCTCCCCTGTGCCATTTTTACACTCAGCATCTTTAGACCTCTCACCCTTGTTGCTTCGCTCATCTGCTTCCCTTCAGAGCCAAGAGCCATCCATGCCCACCTTCTCTGATTCCTCACCTCCAATTTATTCTTCAACCTGTTTCTTCTGTGACACTCCCCCACTCCACCACCACACACAGATGAGGGGCACCAAATTGCTACAACAAATAGGTCTCTCCTTGGTGTTACTTGCTCCTCTCCCTCCTGGAGTTTCCTTAGTTTTCCCCTTACCTGTCTGGTAGCCCTCTCTTAGGCTTTGAGATGGAGTGAATTACTTAATATGGCCATAGTCTTTGTAACTTCCACCAAATAATGGGGTGAGACTATGTAAATGAGGTGCTTGTGGCCACCCAGGGGATTGGATAGCTTGCTAATAATGTACATAAGGTGCATGGCCCCACGAATAAGGTGTATGGAACCCTAATGAAGGGATTGTTCAGTTTTGCTATCCTGCCAGGTTTAAAAGAGAGCCAGTCCCAGAGCAGAGGAGGACTTATACTACCACCAAGAAGAGCTAGGAGTGGAGCGTGTCCTTTAGACCTGGAAGCCCTGCACTGCAAATTTCCTAGATCCAGGGGACAGAGAGAGAGATTTGTAATACCAGAGATGGTGAGAAGCCACAGCAAAGAAATGGCAGCAGGAGAACCAGTGAGCTCCCTGGCCCACAGAGCAAGAGAACTGAGTACCTTCAGGCAGGAGGGTGCTGTCGGAATGGGGTGCCTCTGGGCACTTCTTGGCAGAGCTAGGCTTACCAGTTCACCGACCAAGAGAGCTGAGCGCCTTTGGGTCAAGGCTTACTGGTGGAGTGGGGTACCCCCTGACACTTTGTGGCAGAGCTAAAGAGCTTTGTAACACTTGCCCCATCAGGGCAGAGGCTGGACCTAGGGGCCAAAACACAGAGAAAGGCCTACCTGTGGACATAGCTGAGAAGAGGCTGTCCTGATGGAAGAACTGTATCTGGAGTGTTCCTGAACCTGAACTGTAACCTGTACTTCCCTAATAAATCCTACAATCGTGAGTATGGTCTGTGAGTTCTGTGTGGCCACTGCGATGAATTATCAAACCCAGCAGTAGATAGTGTAGTAGGAGGGACAGATGGCATCAGAACTGGTGAAAAGGTTGGAGGGTGGACGCATGTCTGACCTCTGCCTCATAGGAATCAGCTTTGGGCTGATGCTGATTCTCTCCCCTTCATGAAGTTAGAGGTCAGAGAGTGGCTTTTTTTCCTCCAGCAGCTTGTAAGTGCTGGTATTTCTCAAGATTCTGACCTTGACCTTCTCTATCTACCCTCCCTGGAAGACCCCATCCCAATCCAAGGCTTCCATCCCATTACTACGCTGCTGACCCCAAGCCTGTTTCCACGCCCAGATCTCTTTGCTGCGCTAAGCTCCATTCTGGTTTACCCAGCTGCTGACTGGCTGTCTCCCTTTGGGAGTCTGCAGGCAGCTCAAAGTCAGCCTGATCAAAATCCAGGTCCTTTTCACCCCCCTCCCCTTTACCATTTTGGCAACTGGTACTACTACTGCCTATTCACCCTGATGCAGAAACATCAAATCAACCTTTTATGCCTCTTGCTCTAGGTCCTGTTGATTCTACCTCTCCATTATGTTCATATGCATCCTCCCACTTCACTGAGCAGGCCTCCCTCACAGCTCCTCCCATTTATTCCAGCAGACTAACTCATCTCCTGGGTCTTCTCCAATCCAGCTTCCATGTGGCTGCCAGCTTCATCTTCCTACAACACAAATCTGATCACATCACTCTCCTGCTTTAAATCGTTCAGTGACTCTGGACAGCACTTGCCATAGCACGCTGAGACTATTTTACTGGTTTCTCTTCTTCAGGTTGCTGTAAGCAACTGGGGTACAGAGACAACGGTCTGTTTCTCTAATGCCTAGCACAATGCCTGGCACAGAGAAGGTGCTCGATAAATATTTGATTGGAAGGATTCCAAGTTTCTCCAGATGGCACTCGGATGTGTTAACAGCAGAGTAGGGCAGTGGTTAAGACAGGCAGACCTGGCAGGTTTGAATGCCAGCACTGCCAACTTCCAGCTAGTTGGCCTCAACTTCCGCAACTGTAAAATTAGGATACCACCTACCTTATACAGAATGAGAAAATGCACATAAAGGGGTTAACACAGAGAAAACAGAACCACCAAACCAGTTGCCACCAAGTTGATCCCAACTCATGGTGACCTCACGTGTGTCAGAATAGAACTGTGCTCCACTGGGTTTTCAACAGCTGAGTTTTTGGAAGTAGATTGCCAGGCCTTTCTTCTAAGGAACCTCTGGGTGGATTCAACCTGCAGCCAAGCGCTTAACCATTTGCACCACGCAGGGACTCCTAGCACAGAGGAGCACTCAGTAAGTGGTTGCTATTATTAATTATAACAACCAGCAGTTAAGCGTCAAGATTAGAAAGAATCCCAGGATGCTGATGCTACAACTACTGAAGCTCCAGGAGGCAAAGTGACTTGCTCCTACTCACAAATTTAGTCAGTGGCAAAAATCAAACTTGGAAACCAGGACCAGTACAATGTAACTTGCTGTTAAGCTGTCAGCTGTTCAGTGGAGTTGCTCTACAGAATAAAGTCAAAGTGTTTTGTGAACCACAACACCCAGGCTGTAGATAGATGTAGGAGGTCACAGATGCACCTGGCCTACTGCATACATGAGTGTTTGCCTCTCTAAACACGGACTAATATGCTCTGGGGGGCAGGTTTGCAATTACCGTACGGTTGAGCTTTCCTATTGTCAGCTGTGCTCATGTGTTAGAACTAAGAATCAAATGATACCTTAGTGAAGCCTTCGCTGGATCGGTGATTCTTAAGGGTGGAGGGAGTGGCAGCACTACCACCTGAAATTTCAAATCACATGCCCGTCTCCCCTTTTGCGACCCTTTATGGAGCTGTGGTGGCACAGAGCTTGGCGGCTAACCAGAAGGTTTGCAGTTCAAATTCACCTTAGAAATCCTATGGGGCAGTTGTACTCTGTCCTATAGGGTCCCCATGAGTCAGAATTGACTCACAGAAATGATAGCAATGGACTATGTTAAATGAAGTTTTAGGCTACCACAAGTTTGGGAGGCTACGGTGGTTCTCACACCCTTTGTGTCTTCCCATTCTAACCTGCAGCAGGGAGTCTATCAGCATTAGAAAACATCATTATGCTATGACAATAATATTATCAGCAAGAAATTTTGTTTTGTCACATACATGTTCCAATCAGAAGGACCTTAGATTTAAGACAAAACAAGACTTGGTTCAGATTCAGGCAGGAATATACCATGGATAGTGCTTTTCGGAAAGCATCTGGAGGAAGCCAGGACCCTGGGGACAGAAAAGGAAGGAGACTCAAGTACAGGGGACTTCCAGGCACCCTTGCAAAGTGTGCTGGGCTCTGACCAGAAAGTGCGATAAGGGGAAAGGATACCTCCGCAAGGTTCCCTTGGTCTTCGAAGCTCTTCTTGGTGAGCAAAAGGTTGAGCGCTTTCCAACACTGAACTGAGGAGGCCAGGTATCTTTCTGGACATAGGGGTGGGATGGGTGGAGCATAAAAGCCAGTTCACCAAGACACAAAGCCACTCCCCAGAACTTCTGATGGCACAGGACAGGAACCATCCCCGAAGACAACTCATCAGGCATGAAAAGGACTGGTCAGCGGAGGGGAGAGAGATGCTGATGAAGAGAGAGCCAATTAAATTAGGTGGACACTGGAGAGTGTGTTGGCAACTCTTGACTGGAGGGGGGATGGGAAGATAGAGAGAGAGGGAAGATGGCAAAATTGGCACGAAATGAGAGACTGAAAGGGCTGACTCAATAGGGGGAGAGCAAGTGGGAGAAGGGAGTATGATGTATGTAAACCTACATGTGACAGACTGATTGGAATGGTAAATGTTCACTTGAAGCTTAATAAAAATTAATTAAAAAAAAAAAAAGACACAAAGCCAGGTTTGTTTCTGTCAACAAGGACCCTAAAAATTGAAGCAAGCCAATTGAGAATTTTCCCATCATCTTGCCAGTCTACTGATAAAAATGCAATCAGGACTTGCGTTCATGTGCATTCCCACATTTTGGCGTGGTCTTTCTGGACTCGTACCTAGAGCTGTACAAGGGCACCTGACACCTCTAACAGTCCTGGATATTATGTATGTTGGGTTCAACAGGAACCAACTTGCTCAGTGCTCAAAAGCTGCCTGTGCAAGCAATAAGGCCACGTCTGGGTCTGGTGTGTCTGCAGGGAATTCCTTCTATAGACAGCCCTGACTGTGACTCTGGGCCCTGGAATCAGGCCAGCCACTCAAGAGGATGCAAGTCCTGATGTATACACAGAGTCTGCATTATCTCAAGACAGCAACCCCGAACACAAGTTCAGACCAGTGACTCACCTTCCCGAGATGACAATGTGTACCCAGGAGGAGCTGGCAACAGCCACCAGGGTGGTGTCACTTACACCCGTCCTCCCCTGCTGTCCCTCTAGCATACCCACTCAGATTCACTCTCATTACACACCCTCTTGTGTGACGGTGTTTGTATGGCTTGGGGTGTCACTGTGGGTGTGCTCAATGATTTGTGATAGGGATGAGGACAATGCACTCAAGCACATGGGTTACATAAAGGCTTGGTCAGTGCTTCCTGATGAGTTCCAGACCACAAAGGGCCCAGCTAGTGCCATCCAAGAGACCTGGGAACCCCCCGTACAAAGCTGCAGCCCACCCAAGACCTGTGACAAAGCTACTGAATGTGAAATTAAAAATAAAACATCACATGACTGTTTTTCCACTATAAAATTTTATCAAAGAAATAATCTGTGTTTTTAGAGAATTGGTTTGGCAAGATGAGAGAAAGTTAAAAAAACATTAAAACACTTTAAATTCTTTCCCAACCTCAGGGGGACCCAAATTAAATCAATCCTTAGGAAAGAGACTGGTTTCCTAAATTAGAAAAGTTAGTTTCCAAGCTATGCTCTTACCTCTATCGCCTGTTGCCCTAAGGAGAACTAAACCTCACCAGGGACGGTTCCTCTGGAAGTCAAGGTGGGAGCAACAGGCAATATCCAGACACAGGCCAGATGGAGACTCTGAGTCAAGGGTGCTGAGTCTGTGATATGTAATGTGACCATACAATTTAGCAACCAAAGCAGGATACTTCCGAGAGGGAAAGAGGGTGCTGTTAATTCCTTGAAGATAGAAAGCATAAACTGGGACATATGGCCACCTAGTGACAAGGCAGTTTGGGAAATTACATTTCCCAGTATGCCCTGCCCCTTGAAAGTCAAAAAGCTTGACCAGACCAAAGTACTCTGGGACCTGTGATTAGCACCATTTAGGAGGTAAACAGTAAAGGGCCGGGTTCTGACACCGAGGATTCCCACTTCCATGGGACACTTAACCAGACACAGAACACAATGCCTGAGGTGAAGTTTCAATGGATATTAAGTCTGGGGAGCCTGCCTAGCTCCCAAGGGTGTGGAGCTGGTGGAGCTGTCCATTGGCTCATTTCCTGTCTCTCCTGGGTGCTGCTCCTATCTCCCCACATCACTAGCATCCCCACTGCTGCTAGTCTTCTGGGGGATTCTGGGCCAGGTGCTGTTCCCATTCGACTTCGACCAACTTATACAGCTCCATGGTGGCCTGGGCATCTTCCACAGAGGAATGTCCGCTCTTCCCAACCTGAATAAGGAAGGAAGAGAAGAGGATAAAGCTATGAGGGACCCTCCGCCCCCTCAGTCTTACCCCTAACACACACACACACACACACACACCCTCGGTACTCCCCCCCGCCACACACTGTCTCTTCCACAGGTTAGTGGGTTGCAAAGATATGGTTCTGGTGGCACACTGGTCCTATTCATTACCTTTTGCTAGCGTCTACTTCCATCCTTACTGTGGCAACACAAGTATGCCATATCATTCTATGTTCTGTAGAGACAGAACACAGAAGGTCAAATCCCCTAGCGCCTTCTTTTAGCTGCCTCTCCCAAGGAGTCCTGGCCCTTAGCTCTGGGGTTCTAGGAAACAGGTGGGAGTCTATAAAGGCCGGTGTTTCTCTATAGCTGATGAGCAAGCAAAAGCTCTCAGAGATGGAGAGGTCAGTGGGGAGTCATGGAGGTCAACAGGATGAAGGAGTCCCTCCCCAGTAACATCTAGCAGCAGGAGGCTGAACTCCCTTTTTTAAAAGTACCCAGTAGGAATTACTCACAAGGCAGCCTTCCCTCTTATTGGCTCCAACTGTTAGAAAGATATTCCTCACACCAGGCTGAAATCTATCTACTAGTTAATCTGCCCGCTCTGGAGAAACAGACCTCCTGACTCTTTCCCCTTCCCCAGTTCCTTAACTGCTCTCTGTATGTGCACACCCTCCTGCCAGACAGGACACCCCTTCCTTGACTGCCAAACGTGTGCAGTGCATAAGAGGTCCTTGAACCCATGATGTGGTCTTTTAGACCACCACCATCATCTGATTTCCTCCTTTCTCAATTAAGGTTTTATATCCACTTAGTTTTTTTTTTTTTTCAAAGTGCCCTTTAGTTATCCCCTCATTTAGTTCCCAAAAAACTACGAAGTAGAGAACCAGAATTACTATTACAGAGGTACAGATGAAGGGAGAACACTGGGCCCCTAAGCCAAGCTCTTCCCATCAGAGCAGCCCACTTGGATCTCCACCACCAGACGAACTCTATGGTCAGAGCCTGGGGAGAGGCAGCAACGAGAGCCTCCACGGGGCCCAAGCCAGGGGCCTGGCGGCATTTGAGGAGAAGCTACCTGAATGTCCCGGTTCAGCAGCTTCTGGGTGAGACGCTTCAGAGACATGGTGGCATTCTCTGGACAGTCGGCTTTCCGGTTCAGGAGGGGGATATGGGAAGTGTCGCGGGTAAGGGACTTGGGGTGAAAGTACTGGAGGGCTTTGAAGTCGTTGTGGATGGCGTGCCCCACCACTATCTTCCCCATGAGTATCTTCAAGATCTGAAATAGGCATGGAAAAAAAAGCGGTGAGAAGGTGGACTCAAAGGTGGAGTCCCCATGTCCTAAAACCTCAACATGGCCATTGGTCCTTCAAGCTTCTTTTCATCAATTGCCTACCTACCTCATTCCTGAACCGCCATCCCTCCCACCTTCTCCTGAAAACCCACCTCCTTTCCTCCAGGTAAAACCAGATAACTTCTATGGTGTATCCCTGATTGGATTTATATTACCAGTGGCTCCTTATTTTCCTGTTAATTCCCACTCTGATGACAGACAAATCTGCTTTCAGTCAGAAATCACACATGCTTGAAACATTCACGTAACTAGTTCAGTACTGGTTTGCTACTTGGCCGCCCAAAAGTCCTTTAACCATTATCATTATGCTGGCTTTAGATACGTGACTCATGGAGTCACAAGGATGGGCTCCAGGGAGTTAATGGAAGCCCAAAATTATACACACATACGTATGTGTGGCTATGAGTCGGAATCGACTCGACAGCAATGGGTTTAGGTATGTGTATAGATATTTGGGATAGGTATTCTGGCGAGGGAGAAGGTGTGTGCTTTCACCAAATTCTCAAAAGGTTTATAAGTCATAAAAGACTGAAATTCCCTTATAGACTGAGGCCACGGAGGGAAGCGATCAGGTCACCCATGCTGGTGCTGCTGGAAAAGAAAGCCAGTCCCCTGCTTTACAGCTCTTCCTGCTCATACCCACAGCACAGCTACCAGCTGGCCAGGAGCCTTGGTCACACTGGTTTGGAAGCAAGTAACATCTTAATATTTCACAAACTTTAAACATAAGGATATACTACCTGTAGGGACAATCAAAGAATATGCCGTGAGGTTCCACACAGGTTGTGAACAAGAGCAACAGTCCTGGAGTAAGTGCTTGGCCTCCCAATGGGACCCCTCTGAAAGGGCCAGGCTCATCTGAATGTAGCTTCGTCTCACAACCCCAACTTGGGGATTGTGGAAGTGCTTTATAATAAAAACTGGATGTAGTTCAACCAGTTAGTTAATGGGTTGCTAATGACTTCACCTACAGTTCACTACCACCCTCTTTTAACCTCAACACATGCCAGACCAAATCTACTGCCATCAGGGCTCCCCTCAACACACAATCCTCGAGAAAGGTGAGCGGGTTTGTTGTCTCCGACCCACCCTGTTTTCTGCCCCTCCTGAGCCTTTGCTCAAGCCGTGCCCCCTGTGCACAAGATGTTCTTCGGCTTTTCATTCCAAGTCCTTTCTAAAAACCAGCCGCTTCACCTCTGATGAACCTTCCCTAACTGACTATTCTGGTATATAAAGAATTATCAGAAGAAAGCGTGTCTAGAGATGGCAAAGAAAATGGAGTTGAATTAGCAAAGAAGTGGACCAAGGGCGCCCTCTGGAGGCCTTCTATCGTCAGCAGGCTCCCCTTTCTCCCCCATCCTCTTCCTCTTCCTTTCCTGTTAATTTGTGATGCTCCCAGCATCCGGCACAGGCCTTTTTTCTTTTTTATGTGTCTTTCATCTCCTTCAATGCAGGCCAATTGGCGCAGCTATACAAATATGCCCCAGTTCCTTCTGTTAACTTTCTACCTTCACCTGCCACCAACACTTCCCTCAGGCTAGGAAGCCCTCTCCATCTCTCCACTCTCAACCCTAGACTCATCTCTCCACTCTCAACCCTAGACTCCAGCTACCAGGCAGTCCCAAATTCAGCCCTTTCACTGGGCACTCATGTCTGCTGCTCTGTCCAGTTTTGTCACTAGCTGTTATTTCTCTGTGCAGATTCCCAGTTGCCCAGATCAGGATTCCATTTGGGACCTAAAGTAGGTGGCTAATGAAATCTATTCTGATAATCAGTCAATGAAAACCCTACGCATCACAACAATCATGGGGATGGCACAGGATTGGGGAGTGTTTCATTCTGTTGTGCATGGAACTGCTGAGTCCGGGGCCAGCTCAACAGGCAGCTAACAACAACAACAAATGAAGTCTGTTACACCGGCTAACTATAACCTTCCTGTCTTTCATCACTCCTCACCCTAACAGGAAACCTTCTTTACCATCCAATACCTCTCTCCCACCTTCTACAATCCTTTGGTGCCTTCCCCAGTGATATCTTTTGCTGAAAAATGATTGGGACCCCTCCCCCCCATCTTACGGACAGCCACATGCCCCAGGCCCCTCACCTGGCTCCGAGCAATCTTGAAGGGTGTAGCATTCACCATGTGCTGCTTCCGGATCCCACTCCATCTGGTCCGGTAGTCCACAATGCGGCAGGGGGGAAGGATGTACTCATCATAAAGCACGTCACCATTGTAGTTGACAATGCTACATCGAGCCAAGGAACTGACATGTCCCTTGGGCCCTGTGCCCACCATCTCACAGTCAACTGCCACCATCTTCCTTGGCATCTCCTGGACTACTCCGGAGCAGTTATTCTCTGAGTGAGCTTGAGTGGAATTCTGTGAGGCAGTCTTCTGGGGATGCTTTTTCTGGGAGCAGGTTAGGTGGGTCTTAATCTTTGGAAGGGCACTCTGGAACTCCCCCAGCAAATCTACTTTAGCTGCAGTAGAATGACCCTTCTGTGAAGGGGCAGGGGTCAACCAAGGCACTGTAGCTTTTTTGTCCAGGGACTGCTCTGATCCACTGCTGGAGGCAGCTGTCTTTTTCTTTTTTGGGAGGGGAGGGACCCTCCAAGTGCCACCTACCTTAGCAGTCTCCTCTTTCTTTGGGGGGTCTGAGTGCAACCTAGCCACCCTGCTAGGGGGCTGCTTTTTCTTATTCAGAAAACCTTTCTGTTCCAAGAACCGCCGCTTCTTGACAAAATTTTGATGCTTGGAATTCCCCTCTAAAGCCTTTTTGGGAGGAGGTTCCCCAAAATCCAGATTGAGGAGTAAGGTAGACATGAGGACAGTGGATGCTAGGAGAGCAGCTTACAGATGAAAGGAGAACAGAGGACTCATTCTCTGCTGAATTCCATAGACCGGCATCTGGAGGTTTGTAGTACAGCCTGGGGAATAAAGTGAATCCTGGTAATCGAGCCCGCAGACCTAGAAGAAATGAGATATGACAGATCTCTGCAGGACTCAAGGGAGGAAAGTTATACATCAGGGCAACCTCTGAGATAGAGGAGGAATAGCACTGCAATGTGAAACGATGGAAGGAGCATTGATCTGAGTCAGGAAGCCTGGAATCTAGCAAAACCCCACATTCACTAACCATAGGGTCTTAGGAAAGTCATTCCCCCTCTTTTGGTCTTGGTCTTATTGCAAACTGAGGGGGCTGGAGGGCCCATCATAACTCAAATTCTCTGTGAATGTGGAAAACCAGAATAGAAGAGCTTTATAAAGCTTCGCCCAGGTAGGGAACGTCCAAGTATCCTCGAAAGTAGGGAGCAGCATGGCATAGATGACCTCTAGATTACCCAAGTACCCCAGGGCAGGCCCCATGAATAGAGATACAAATCTAGGCACCCCTTTTCCTCGGCTCCAGGTGGGGGAAAATCCACATGCACCTCACCCAAGTCTTTTCTTTTCCCAAGAAAGGACCCTTCACGCTATATACTAGCAGGGGCGGGGGGAATTAGGTTCGGGGGAGCCCACCCCGGCGAGCACACTTTGACAGTCCCCCGCCACGGAGATCGGCCCAGCGCCCACATACCTACCTCCCAGATGGTCTTCCCTAAGACCGGAAGCGTCCGGAGCCGGATGCGGAAGTCGGCGCGCGTCGACGAGGCCCGGGACGGCAGGCGCGCGGGTTGGAACGGGCTGGGGCCCGGCGCCCGCGCGCCCGCAGCGCCCCCACCTCCGGAAGCGAAGCCAGGGATTCGGAGTGTGTGAGGATCGGCAGCGGCGGCGGCGGCGGGGGCGGTGTGGGTGGAGGCGGGGGCGGGATGCGCTCCCCAGCCCCTCTAGCCCCGTGGAGGTACAACTCGAAGGTGTAAGGAAGCCCCGACGAACAAGAACTGGCGTGCTGAGGGTCCCGGGCCTTACTTCCTGGAGAGGAGGAGCGTGTATGGGAAGGGGCGGGATCTGGAACTTGGCCCGCCCCTTCGTAGGCGTGGCTCCGCAACACGCCTCTGTGTCGTCATTACGCTGTCGCCCCCGCCCACCTGTCTCCGACGCTGATACCTTCGCGCTTTGAGACGTCACGACCTGTGACGTTAGGGGGCACCTCGTATCTTCAGCCCCAGAATGGGATCTGAGAAAGGCAACGTCGGGCGCCTGACCCAAAACCTTTGCGTCCCGTCCCGCCCGCAGAGCTGAGCCGAGCCTGGGCCCTGTACTGGCGTGGTAGTGACCGTGGATCTCTCACCGCCTTCTCGCATCCCGCTCCGACTGGACCCCAGGATGCCGGGCGTTTCCGCTCGGGACCTCTCTCTGGAGGAGAGGAGGCAGCTAGCTGTGAAACTCACCCGTGTCCTGGCGCTCTACCGTTCCATCCTGGATGCCTACATCATCGTGAGGCCATGGGGGTGTGGGCGGAGTGCTCCTGGGGCAGGTGTTGGTCGGGTGTGGTTGGCTAGGTGTCCACGACAGAGAGAGACTCTAGAGAGTTGGTCTCCGATCTCGTTTCTTCTATGAGTTTCAATTTTTTGTCTGTACACGAAAGGGTTAAAACTGGGGTGACCCCTTTTTCAGCTGACATGAGTATCCCTAATACCTAGGTTTTTCAAACCTTCCCAAATCCAAGGTAATAAAACGCATGAACATAGGAGCTGTGTGGCAGTCACGTTGACCTCACATTCATCCGCGCTTTGAATAAATTGTTTTTGTGGTATAGTGGACAGTTTCTGGCTTTGGAATTAGACTAGACTAGAATCCTGCCTCCACTACTGTTTTAGCCTTAGGCATTTTTGTTTTTATTCCTAACCCCGATTTCCTCGTGGCCTAGTGGTTGCTACGGCAGCTAACCAAGAGGCCAGCAGTTCGAATCCACCAGGTGCTCCTCGGAAACTCTATGGGGCAGTCCCACTCTGTCCTACAGGGTCACTATGAGTCGGAATTGACTCGGCGGCAGTGGGTTTGGATTTTTTTTTTCTGGTTTCCTCAGCTCTAAAATGGACCTCTGTCTGAGGGATCACTATGAAGAATAAATGAGATAATGTGTAACAATTGTTACACACCCCAAACCCAGAAGTCATCCTTGATTCAGCTCTTTCACTGATCCACAATCCGACCCTTCAGCAGGTCCTGTTGACTTAACCCCCAGAGCAGATATCAAGTTCATCCACTTTTCTCCATCTCCATTGCTACCACCCTGGGACAAACCACCATCATTTCTCCCCTGGACTCCAACAATAGCTTCCTAACTGCTCTGTGTTTACTTCTGCCCCTCCATAACCAATTCACAGAGCAGACAGATGGATCTCTTTAAAAATGTAGCTGTAAAGCCTGACATGATCTAGCCCCTGCTGCCTCTTCATCCCCATCGTATTTCATCGTCTCCCACGTTCACCGTGCTTCATGCACACTGGCCTGATTTTTCTTCCAGGGTATGGCAGCCATCTGGGCCTTTGCACTTACTTCTCTGCCTAGGATGCTTTTACTCCAGACTGAAGCGAAGAGCAAGGATGTTGGAGTCAAACTGGTTTCAAATCTTAGCTCTGTTACTTACTTTTTTATTTAGGGAAGCTACTTAATTGCTGTGCCTCAGTTTCCTGACCTGTAAAATGGGGGATAATAATAGTACCTACCTTATATGGTTTTGAGGATGAAATGTATTAATACATGTAGAACGTTTAGAACAGTGGCTGACATATTAAAGTATTACATAAGTGTTTGCTAACACCTGCATTTTCTTTACATGGCTGATTCCTGTTCATTCACGTGTCTTCCCTCATCACCCTATCTAGTCCTCTCGCACCTTCTCCGTTACGTTACTATTTCATTAGCATTTAATATGATCTGAAACTTTTTTTTTATGTAAACTCAACAAGAGCAGTAATCTTGTCTGTTTCATTGTTGTATCCCCTGAGCCTAGAACAGTGCCTGGTGCATAATCAAAGCTCCAGAATTTGTTGAACAAACGAATGAATAAACGTACACAAGGATCTGGCATATATAATAGGTTACTAAGTGATAGTGCGTGCACTGTGTGTTAGTTACTGCAGTTAGCGCTGGGGACACAGATGTGGATAGAAGACACCATTCTTGCCTTTAAGAAATTCAGTTGAGTGGAGAAAATAGACATATAAGTAGGGGAACCTCCTAAATGGAGAGGTGTATTCAGAATGCAATCTCAGCACCGAGGAAGGATAGGTCAGCTACTGAGAGAAACAGTGGTATGGCTGGAGCAAGAGGTGAGTTGGATGAGTAGAGGTACTTGCTGGTTGTAGCCAGTGGCCCTGTGTAGCAGCAGTGCTGGGAAGTGGCAGGAGATAAGGTGGGGAATTATAAGTGGGGAGGGAAAACTAGAAGTGGTAGTAGTCTGCTGATTGCTTCTCCCCTTCTCCTGCAGGAATTTTTCACAGACAACCTGTGGAGCACACTCCCTTGCTCATGGCAGGAAGCACTGGATAGATTGAACCCCCCACAGCTGGCCACACTGTTGCTGGGGCTGCCTGGGGAAGGAGAGGTGGTCAGGTATGGACAAGAGGGGCCCTGTCCTGGGTGACTTTGGCACTGAGCCCTGCGGCTAACCATTGTTCAGAGTCTCACAAGGGCTTCCTTGGCCCCCTGGGTTGTAAACTGCTACACTGAGGCTGTGACAGGACTTCATTGGTGGCCTGGCTGGGCTATCTCAGGTACAGGTCGGTGTGGCCACTCACCCTGTTGGCCCTGAAGTCCACAGCCTATGCCCTGGCTTTTACTCGGACACCTGGGTTCCAGACCCCTTCGGAGTTCCTGGAGAACCCCAGCCAGAGCTCCCGACTGACGCCTCTGTTCCGGAAACATGTCAGGCCCAAGAAGCAGCATGAGATCCGGAGGCTGGGAGAGGTGAGATGGCTGGGGACACAGGTGGTGTCTGGGAGCCCTGGGACTCGTTAAGCCCATAGGGTACAAATATGTTGCCCCTTCCCTCACATATAGGACCAAAGGCCCTACAAGGCCCCTGCCTTGGGGCAGACATACTATAATCATATCTTGATGTTGGTATTTTTTTTCAACCTCTTACTGGGTTGACTGGTGGCTTTATCTGGATCACTGTCTTACTCCTCTTCTCAACATTTCCACAACCTGCTCATGGAGGGTTCACAGCAGGGCGCTTCTTCCTTGGTCTGTGCGGGAGGTTGAATCCCTGGCCCAAGGGGAGCAAGGAGAGTGGCCTGAACCTGGTGTCAGCATCCACCCTCCCCTCACCCCCCATTTTGGTTTCTGTATCTCTTGCCTCTTCCTTGGATCCCTCTGAACCCATCTTCCTCTGTCATCTTCAGCTCCTCCACCCTCATTATGGGTGTTTGCCCTAGGAGTCAAGGAACAATGGCCAAAAGACCTTTGCTCCCTCTTTTTTCAGCTGGTGAAGAAGCTGAGTGACCTCACAGGCTGTACCCAGGTTGTGGACGTGGGCTCAGGCCAGGTGAGCCAGAAGCCTAACATACTGTTCTGAGTCACGGAGATAGAAAAGTGGGAAGGCAGGATACCAGGCCACAGGTCTAGGGAGTCAGGTGCTAAGGAGGAGTGGAGAATTTAAGGAGGGCAGAATTTAAACCTTCTGTGGGGCCTGGGACCCGGGTGTGCAGGTCACTGATAGGGAAGGTGACAGGAGAGGTCGCTGAACAGCGTCGTCTCTCCTCACTCTCATGACTCCAGGGCCATCTCTCCCGCTTCATGTCTCTGGGGCTGGGGCTGTTGGTGAAGAGCATCGAGGGGGATCAGAGACTGGTGGAGAGAGCCCAGCGCCTGGACCAGGAGCTCCTGCAGGCTCTGGAGAAAGAAAAGAAGAGGAACCCGCAGGTATGCCACGCCTTCCTGCAGCCAGGACTGCAGGAGCAGGGTCTGCTTGGCTGGAGTGGGGCACCAAGGCTGAATTCCCTCTTTCAAGTTTCTCACCTTGAGGTGGTGTGGTCCTTATTTCTATTAACCTTTTCTGAGGTTTCCCCTCCCCCAAAGCCTCCCCACATCTCAAAGGTACTTTCTGAGTTACAAAGTGCTTTCCACACCGATACGCCCTTCTCACAGCAGCCTGTGAAGTAATCAGGCAGGTATCAGACTCATGTTACATATGAGGAAACTGAGACTGAGAGTTGAAAAGGCTGGCAAAGTTGATAATGATAGACCCAGAATTTATCCTGTCTCTTGATGAATGGCCCAGGTCTCTCCTGTGCTTCTCTCCCACCTTCCTCTTTGAGAAGGAACACAAATCCCTTCCTGCAACCTGAGGTGGTGTCAGCAAACAGATTTCCCATCTTCCTGTGTCCTTTCCTGCCTCCACAGGTGGTCCACGCTGGCCCTCGCTACCCCCCACACCACGTGGTTAGGTGGGTAGACCCCACAGCTCTGTGTGAGGAGCTTCTGCTTCCACTGGAGCCCCCACCGCAGGGTGGGGCCCGCTTGCTGCTAACAGGCCTCCATGCCTGTGGGGACCTGAGCGTAGCCTTGCTGAGGCACTTCTCCTGTTGCCCCGAGGTGGCAGCCCTGGCCTCAGTGGGCTGCTGCTACATGAAGCTGAGTGACCCCGGCGGCTACCCACTGAGCCACTGGGTGGCCGGGCTGCCTGGCTATGAACTGCCCTACAGGCTGCGGGAGGGGGCCTGCCATGCCCTGGAGGAATATGCTGAGCGGCTACAGAAAGCAGGTCCTGGCCTCCGAACCCACTGCTATCGGGCCGCACTGGAGACGGTCATCCGATGTGCTCACCCCGAGCTCCGTCGGCCAGGCGTGCAGGGGATCCCCAGGGTCCATGAGCTCAAGATTGAAGAGTAAGGTTTGGGGACATGGTGTGTGTGTGTAGGGGGCATCACCAACTAGAGGTCTCCCACCCTCATTTATAGCATGTCCTACAAAAAATCTCAAAGCGCACATTGGAGTGATTTTTAGGACTGGGACTCTCTTCACAATTTCTTTAAAGAGGATTTATCAGTCTTTCATCAAAAGACTTTATCAAGTAAGTTTTTTAAATGCTTAAAAATATAGCTATGTAATTGGACAGAACTGGCTGAAAATAAATTTTTGGATTCACTCATTTGTTCTTAGACACCTCACAGAGAGACATTTAAAAATGTGTATCAACGTGGCAAATCAAGCAAAGTTGGAATCAAATTAGGACTAGGTGAAGTTTAAGTGGGAGGTGGGGGGTGGTCCCTAAAACCAAACTGCTTGCTGTCTATGGCTGGTTCCGCAGATACGTGCAGCGTGGGCTGCAGCGAGTGGGGCTGGACCCCCAGCTGCCCCTGAATCTGGCTGCCCTTCAGGCCCACCAGGCCCAGGAGCACCGTGTGGTAGCCTTCTTCAGCTTAGCCCTACTGCTGGCCCCACTTGTGGAGACACTGATTCTGCTGGACAGGCTGCTCTACCTTCAGGAGCAGGGTGAGGGTGGCCTACAGCGGGGACCCGGGGCTAAAGGGGCTGGCTGGAGTGCTGGGGCTGCTCCTCCAAGTCCCGGCCCTCACATCTGCTGGGAGTGGGTTCTTTACTCTGTGACCTAAACCACCTGCTTCAGAATCACCAGTGGGGTGGAAGTGGGGGACTTGCTAAACAATACAGATTCCTCCTGAATCACCCCCTGGGGTACATCCCCAAGGTGCATTTTCAGCAAGCCTCTCAGGCTGAGAAGCTAGAATGAGTGCACAAAGTCAGGACCTTGGGCACTCATACTCCTTAACAGAGAACTGGGTCCGCTTAGTGCCCCTGGAAGCCTCCCCCTGGGGAAGAGGGGCTGTGCCTACAGGCTGTACAGGAAGTGCTAAGTGAGGTTTGGTTCATGTCTCACCTTCTGAGTAGCCCTGCCTTTCTCCCAGGCTTTCATGCTGAGCTCCTGCCCCTCTTCAGCCCTGAACTCTCTCCCAGAAACCTGGTTCTGGTGGCCACCAAGACGCCCCTGGGTCAGGCCTTCTCTGTCCTGGAGACTGAAAACAGCTGACAAAGCCTGAGGAAGGGCACATCTAGGACCCCAGAAACTACCCAGCACCATGGTGGGTGGCAGAGTCTGCATCTCCTCACCCAGAGAACCAGCACCCTGCATCCTCCCTGGAATCTTGGTGCCCTACAAGTCTTCAGTTTCCTACCCTTTGTTTCTCTCCATGTGTTATAGAATATTATGTAAAATTATATTTTTAATTTATTAAAAAATTGAAATCTTTATTTCCCTTCCATTTCTCTTAGTACAGAAAGCACAGACATGCAACCTCCCTAGTGAGGTCCCGCAGAGGCCGTACACTTAAGTATAACACCTCCAGCCCCCACTGCTCTCCATAATAGGGGGTTTGGGTGATATCTTGTTAACTCAACAGTCTCCACCAAGGGAACCTTTTCCTCCCTTTGGTCCCCATCCCAGAGTCCATATGCCCTACCCTTGGGAGGGCTTTCTTAAAGCCGGCTAACTTCCATCCAGATTCTGTCACATCAGGATAGATACTCTCTCCCATCAATTCTTAAAACCGGGGTGCACTGGGATTAGGGGTACCAGTCTACAAGAAGACAGCACTTCCACAGAGAGAAGGACTCACGGCTCTTTATTGGAGTCTGGAGAAGAGGTGGCCCCAGCCTCTAAGGCTAAGACAGAATTGGAAGAGAAGCTGCTCTCCCCAAGCTCAATACCAATAGACTTTCTTGTGTTTCCGGGTCTCCTGGATCCCCATTGCCTCCATCACCTCCTCCTCCAGGGTCTTTAGACGGGGCACATAGGTTCTTTCGAGAGCATCCTCCACTGATGTGTCTTTGGGGCCATCTATTGGGCCAGAGGAAAGGGGGTGGGTGGGAGGGCATGCCAGCTTTAGTCTCTTAACATGCTTTCCTCCCACTCCTACCTACCCAAAAGTTCCCTCCCCCGATCTTCTTGCCCTTCACCCTGCCTCACCAGTCCATGTTTCAGGGATGATTCCATCAGCTCTGGGAAATTCAGGTTTGGGGATAATTCTTCCTGATCTCGTGGAGACCCGTACTCGCTCTCCTGCTTCCGTGAACCTCCATTCTACCTTAGTGGGTTTCCTGGGGGATGGAAGAGGTAAGCTCAGCCTGGGAGCCAGGTCCCCTGCTACCTTCCTCCCCAAAAGTACACTCAGTGGCTGAAAACATCAAGGGTACCACCTTGCTTCTCTGCTACCTCTACTGGGGTTAGCCAGAGGTGGGTCATGCCTGTGAGATGGGCCCTCCCAATTGCAGAGCATCCAACCCACCATCTTGTCTGCTGATACTGACCTGACCTCTGTACCCCCTCCATTTCCCTTGGAGAGATGAGCTGTCCCCCCTTCTGTGTTCAAAACCTGGGTGGACTCAAGAGGATAGAAAACCCTGACCAGAGCCCCATTTGCTTGCCTGTCCACAGGATCCACAAGTGTGACCTGGCGGTGAAGCAGGGGGGCTTCACTAGGAATCATGGCTCCCCGGTAATCCTTGGTCTGGCCAATGTACCGGTAATGCTGTACATGAGAGGGGGGATATTAGAAACCAAGAGATGTGAAGGGGTTTCCCACCTACTGCTCAGAGCATTAAGCCCAAGTTGAAAAGTAGAAGGGTTCAGGTGTACCACCATCTCCTCTTCCAGTCTCCTGCCTCCCTGCACTGCCCCTAATGGAGAGGGGCAGATGGGACAGGCTTCTTGACCATCCCCGTCTTTCCCCTTCACTTACTGTGTTCAGCCCCTCCAGCACAACCCAGTTTCGCTGCCGGATGACTTGAACCACTTTGCCCTGCTTCCCGGCATCCTTCCCTTCTAGGATTTGCACCTGTGGGAAGATGAGTCAGGGAGGGGGACCACTGCCTAGGAGCAACATCACCATTCTACCTCCTGTCTGAGGCTCTCACCGTGTCCCCACAGAACAGATGCCAGTCTTCATCAGAGATAGGTTCCACAGCCACTGGGCGCCGCCTAGTCCCCGGAGGGTTCTTCCTCTTGTCTGCCATGGAGCCTGGGCGGCTCATCCCATAGCGGTAGTTGGGAGGCAGATTGACCTTGGATGCCATGGCCAGCAGAGCAGAGAGACGCATGGCTGGAGGCTGCCAGAAATCTTGTATTATCTAATTTAAGCCTTAGAACAAATCCATGACGAAGGTGCTATTAATCTTATTTAACAGATAAGAACAAAGCCTAACTTCAAAGTACAAATAAAGTGCACCGTAATGGCATAAAGAGCCAAGGACTGGAGTCAGATGACCCGGGTTCTAGCCCCTGCTCTGTCATCATCTTACTGTGTGACCCCAGGCAACTTAACTTCTGAGCTTCAGGTCATCATTCATTAACTTTACAGGGTTGTTGGTGTCATTTAAGTTATTTTAAAATACTAACAAGGTGTAGAATAATGTGAAAAGTATAATCCCTTTGGGATAAATTAAAAGTACATATTCCAGTACAGGCACAGATACTTTGGAAAGGAAAGGAACTGCTTGGGAGGGCTGTTCCTTCCCATAAGGTTTGCATTTTCTAAGCATATACATTAAAAAAAAAAAAAGTTTATCTGAATAATGAGATATTGGATCATCCCATATAAATACCAAACCCACTACCTTCCAGTTGATTTTGATTCATAGCCACCCATAGGGTTTCCAAGGCTGTAAATCTCTATTGAAGTAGACTGCAAGGCTGTAAATCTCTACACAGAGCCTTTGGTGGTTTTGAGCCGCCAACCTTTCGGTTAGCAGTCTAGTGCTTTAACCACTGAGCCACCAAGGCTCCTGGATCACAGTGAAATCTGAGAAAGCTGGAACCTACGTAAAGCAGGAACCTGTCAGAGAACAAAAACTCAAATATTTTCCATTAAAACGATTGCTAAAAAAGTGGAAAACTCTTGTCAAAGGCGGAAAACTCGCAAGACCCAGACAAACAAGGCAGTTCCACCACGTTCCAGCTCTCACAGGTTTCACTACATATGTATGGCCTCATGTTATTTTGAATTAATGCCAGTTGATTGTAAGGGTCTCAGTTTTTCCATTCAGATTCAAAGTTTTGAGACCACCACTATGTGACTAGACCTAGACTTCATTCACTATGACTGGCATTTGATTTTTCAGTGCCCAGTGAGTGAAGTTGCCAAGAGCAAGCACTACTATCATAAAGCTCGTCTTACAAAGAAACCAAGACCCTGAAAGCTGGAGTGTCTTGCCCTAGGTCATATATCTTGATAGAAGGGCAAATCTTAAGTCCCAAGTCTCCTGCGTGGTTGCTGCCAGAAGTCCCTTAACCTCAGCCATTCTAGGTCTGAGGCTCTGGGAAGGGATTCCAGAAGCTAGTCCAGGGCAGAGCAGCTTCCACGTCTGCTAGATCTTCACCTTTTTCTCCACACCCTAGAGAAGCTGGAACCCTTTCGCTGAGGGGCTTTCAGGGAGTGCTCTAGAGGTGCCGTGCGCCTTTCCCCTCCGGCCCCGGCTCCAAAGGCTTCCCCCGCCCACCCCACCCTGGGTGCGGACCCCGATCCGGGACACGGCCAGGCCCCAGCAGTCCTCAGCAACTCCCCACTCCAAACTTCCGGTGCAGGGACACCCCAGGAAGGCGACTGAGCAACCCCTTAAAAAAAAAAAAAAGAAACCCACTGCCGTGGAGTTCCGACTCATAGCGACCCTGTGAGACAAAGCAGAACTGCCCCATAAGATTTCCAAGAGCGGCTGCTGGATTCGAGATGCCGACCTTTTGGTTAGCAGCTGTAGCTCTTAACCACTGCGCCACTGGACTGAACAACAGCCAGGGACAGAAAGGCCCTTCCGCTACGCGCCTCCCAGACGAGCCCCAGGGACGCAACAACCTCGGGCCGCGCAGCGCTCACCTCCGCTTCCCGCAGCGCCGCGGAGCCCACGCTTGTCACTTCACAGCACGTGAGCCCTCAGCCCCGCCCACCCCTGTCCCCCGGCTTCGCTGGGAAATGTAGGCTAATTGTAGAGCGGAAGCTCAACTGTTAATCTGGCTTCTCTGTGTATTGGGAGCTGTAGTCCGCCGCTACAAAGCATGCTGGAAACAGGAAACTTGACCGGGGTGGAAGCATAATTACACCGTGAAGCACGTCGGGAGTTGAAGGCTGCCGCACCTGGCAGGCTGCCGCGCATGCTCTGCGTGGAGGTGACTGGGGGTTGTAGTTCCTGAAGAGGACGGCTCCATTTTCTAGGTGGTTATGGTTTCTTGTTCAAGGCAGAGGACCCCGCCTTTTCCAGCCAAGACAACGGCCAATTTTCTCCTCACCGTTCTCTGGTGGAGGTGGTGTGAACAGATTCCAAAACTTTCACAGGACTTCTAGAGGGAGGGATGAAACCTGGGCCCTTCCAGTGCTATTTAGTCACAAAATGTCAGATCTGGAAGGAACCCTAGAGATTTTCTAATCCAGCCATCCATTGAAGGGATGAAAAGGCTGAGTAGGCCAAGAGGAAGAAACACGCTTGCCCAAAACAACAAAAACAATTAGTGGTAGGCTGACAAATCATTTCAGGGAGTACTGGGGGGATTTCATCTTACCGACCCTCCTCACCACCCTCCCTCCTGCCCCATGACCAGTTTAAGGGGTGGAAGGCATCTCTAGGCATGACCTCGAGGTCAAAGTTTTTTGTACCACCAGCTCAAACATCCCCATTTCCATGGCCATCTCTGACTGTGGAGATACTGGCACCCTCCCACACACCACTCTTTGTGACTTCAAAAAAAAAAAAAAACCCCACCCCTAGGTGCTCATGGAAACTCTGGTGGCTTAGTGGTTAAGAGTTATGGCTGCTAACCCAAAGGTCCAGGGTTCGAATCCACCAGGTGCTCCTTGGAAATCCTATGGGGCAGTTCTACTCTGTCCGATAGGGTTGCTGAGTCGGAATCGGCTCATTGGCAACGGGTTTTTGGTTTAGGTGCTCATGGGAAACCCTGGTGGCTAGTGGTTAAATGCTATAGCTGCTAACCAAAAGATCGGCAGTTTGAATCCACCAGGTGCTCCTTGGAAACTCTATGAGGCAGTTCTAATGTCACATAGGGTCGCTATGAGTGGAAATGGACTTTATGGCAACAGGTTAGGTTTCATTTGGGTAGGTGCTCAGGGAGGAACCAGTGTAGGCAGGAGAAGAATGGTGTGGTATATTCTGAGACTGCCTTCATCTAGAATTCTGAATTTCTAACAACTGGAATGAGAGACTGGCACCCCCACTTCAATCTGAGATGATTTGCAATAATTTGTATTCCCTTCCCCCAACTTCCCTCTTCATTTAACCAATACACCCCGCAAAGAATCAGTCAGAATCCAATATAGTAATCAACAGGTTTTATTTTCCTAGAACTGAAATTGTCTCTAGTACTCATAGCTAAACTTTTCCAAAGCTACAGTCAGCAATTTTTCATCAGAGCCCAAGGGAGGGGTGCAAGGGTGAAAGACAAGATGGAAGAGAGGCATAGAGAGACCACTAGGAAGAAGTTGGGAGAGGGCACTTATTTCCCTCTGTCCTCTCAGAGTAGGTTACAAATTGATCTGTTGACAACACTGAGGGGACCAGGTGGGGTTATATGGATGGGAAATGACACCAGAAGGAACACCAAAGCCCCAGCTAGAAAAAGAAAGTTACCAAGCCCCAAAGAGATGCGGAGCCTCCCAGTGCACCTTAGAAATGGGGGCAACAGTGGGGGAAAAAGGAGCAGGGTGGGGGCACATGAAGGGGTAGGGAGTCTTCAAAAAAAAATTTTTTTTTTGTAATTTTCTTTTATTAAAAACATTTCCTAAAAAATGTGTCTTTTCCTTTATGTCTGGGTAATTTATATGACTGTAGGCTGGCCTTGAGTGCTGTGGGGAGCGGGAAGAGGGCATCTAGGTTCTCCCCAGGGTATCTCATCTCTGGCCCCAGAGATTAAAGGGGGACAGGTGCTCTTCACTCCTACCCAAGCTGGGTAAAGTCAACACTCTGAGATCTCAGGTTCTTGGCCCAAACAACTTAAGAAGCCCCCAAATCTTTTGATGATGAACTACAACTCCCAGAACTCCCTGGGTCAGCAAAAGAAAGAGTGGGCATTGCCCATTGGAAGGGAGCCCATTCCCCATAAGCTGTCCCACTTTCCCTGAATCTAGGCAGCTGGGATAATAAGTGTGGGAGGAGATAGGAGCTCAGGAAGATGCCACTGTCCTGCCCTCCACCTCTATCATAATTTGAGGATTGTCCCACCTAGGCCCCTGAGAAGTCCACCCTGCTGTTTATCCTCCAGTCCTTCCACTCCTACCCCTGATCCCAACCCAGAGTTTCAGAATGCCTGGGGGAGAGGGGTGTCAAGGGGTGGGAAAAGCTGGTCCAGGCCCCAAGTCCTGGGAAACAGCTCTAGGCAGGGAAAGAATATGGCCTCATCTCACCCCAGGGAGCAGAGGGTTAGATCACAGGGATATGGGGACATGGAGGTAAGGGCCAGGTGGCCTGCCCCATCCAAGTCAATCTCCAGGGGCCAGGCTTAGAGCGGGGAGTGAGTGGAAGGAGCGAATGGGTTGGGGCAGGGAAGGGGTTTCCCAGTTTGCAGGCCATGGCCAGTTTCCCCAGTAGCACCCAGACAGCAGCAGGAACGGGGCGGGGGCTCCTCTTGAAACATTGGTGGCTACAGGCTGCAGGGGAGGGTTGGAGGGGAGAAGGGTTAATGGTGTGGCCCTGGCCTGGCCTTGCCCCAGCCAGTGCCGGTCTCCTGGGAGAGCCCACCCTGCCTCCCAAGAGGCTGACCGCTGCAGGCCCTCCTCCTCTCTGAAGGTGCCTAAGCCCTCCCCAGCCCAGCTGCCAAGTGGGCAGGGGGCTCACTCACCTCTCATGATCTCTGATGCCTGGGGCCTCAGCATCTTCCTTGGCAGCCTCTTCTTCCTCCTCTTCCTCCTCCTCCTCCTCCTGAGGAGGCCCCCGGCCAGAGCCAGGCTCAGAGGGGGTGCTATTCTTCTCCACCTCTACCAGGACAGGCCTCTCACCCTCCAAGGTGGCCTCCTCCTTCTCTTCCTCTTCCGGGTCCTCAGCCTCCTTGGGACGTTTTGGGGAGTCCTAGGCAGGATTGGAAGAGACAAGGTGGGCTGACGCTAGAGAAGGTGGAACTCCAGCCACCCATCCGGAACTCCCACTCCTCTGAGGCTCCTTCCTGGGCTGATACCCACAATCCCTTCCCAGTCTTAGAAGCTCAAATGCCTTCTTCAGATGGGGACTCCCCATGATTAGGGGCTGTATCTATCTCTCAGACGGAGGACTCCCTAAAGTAGTAGCTATCTCCTTCCTTAGACTGGGTGCTCCCTAAGGCAGAGCCTGCTCCTGTGGGAATGTTGCAGAGAAAATGCTCAAGGGGGTCCAGGCCCAACATAGGGGGCAGTTACCTCTAGCACGTCCCCTGCTCTCCTCTTCAGTGCCCCCTTCTCATTCTTCTCCTTGGTTGGCTCGTCAATGACCAGCTTCCCCTCCTCATCACTGCTGCCCTCAGCATTCCCCTTCTTGTCACCATCACCCTCTGCGGCCTCGGGCTCTGGCTTAGGCTCTTCCACACGTTTCTTCTTCTGGGAGGACTGTGGCAGAGACAACAGGGGCTGAGTGGTACTACTGGCGTCATGCTGGACCCCCACCCCAGGCCCCCCCCTCAGCCACTCACTCCTTCCTTTTCCCACCTCTCCCCCTCCCCCACCCAGGTGCCCAGTCTCACGAGTGATTTGAGACCCACCTCTGTTGGATTAGCCCTGGGGCAAACCCACTGGCCGGGCAGGCAGGGCTCTGTGCAGGAGGGGGGAGGGCTGGAGCAGGAGGCAAAACCTCGGGTCAACTTCTCCCAAAGGGAGCTGGGACCCTATCCCCGCCAACCCCCGCCCCCCACCCTCCCGCCTTGTCCTGCCCGGCTCACGAGCACCTCCTCCTGGAAGCCTTTGTGGAAAATCAGGGCCACATCCTATACTTATACTGGGCCCAACAAAAGGCCTATTCCCACTTACCGCCTCCATCCTGTTCTTGACCCCCAGGCCACTAAGAGTTGCCCATAACCACATCTACACCACATATCCACAACCAGCCCCACCCCCTCTTTCAGGAAGATACCCCAGATGGGCTCCTACCCCCAAAACCCTGGTGTTTCTGAGCCTTGGTTCCTGAAGACTAAGCATCCTCTGTGGGTCTTGGGCTCCCGGAGCCCACGATGGCCACACCTGCTTTCCAGGGGGTCTTTGGGGCAGATGAAAACTCACCTGGTAGCCAGAAGCCTTGACGGTGGGGTTGTTCTCGATCTCCCACAGCCCTTCGCTGAACCCTTTCCTCTTGTTGGGCTTGCCAAACTTCTCCTTGGACTCTTCATAAGGGAAGAGGTCTTTGGGGCCCAGGAATGCCCTGGTGAGAGATGGGAGACTGTGCTCTCTAGCGCCTCACTGCCTCTGAGCAGGGCTTCCTCCCCAGTACTGGCCCACAGGGAAGGGACACCAGCACCACCTCTCTCCCAAAGTGGTCATCCCATGGTCCTCCCCACCTGTGCCCCCTCCGGCCCCTCACTCACGTCTCATGGGTCCCGAAAAAAAAGACTTGGTATTTGTTGGCTGTTGATTTCACTGCAGCTTCAGGCATCTCATCAATCTGGGAGTAAAATGAGGGAAGTGAGGGTCAGCTGGGGTCCCAAGGCCATGAATTGGGGGCGGGGGGCTGACTTCTAAGGCACATTCGCATAAAACCATACTAGGAGGGACCCAGAAGCTCACCAAAGTGATTTTTGAGCTATTTTTAGTAGTGGAAACTTTGTTCAAATGAAGTGAGACAAGTAAGGCCAACCAACACCCAGGAGTCACCCCAACTTCTTCACAAACCAAACAGCATCCATTCTGTCTCCTAACATGTCCAGAACTATTCCATGAAGCTCCATGCCTTTACTGTCACCCAGGTCCAACCACTGTCATCTCTTGCCAGAATTAAATCACAGCCGCCATCTCCTCTCTTAGTCTCCATCCCCGCCCATTACAGCCCATTCTCCACATTGCAGCCAGAGTGCCCCGGCTTGAAACCTTCAATGACGTTTTATGACTCTAGGGCTTACTACTTCACCTCTACTCCACAATGTCAGGGTCGGAATCTCAACAACGCAACCAATACTTATATAACCTTGGACAATTTACTTAACCTTGCTTTGCCTCCATTTCCTCATCTGCGAAATAACGACAGCACTTAAGTCACTGGCTTGTGAAGATTAAATGACCGTTGCGTGGCATACAGTGAAGTCCTACACAGGTGTTAGCTATCCTCCTCCTCTCCCAACCCACTGCCCTTCATGCTCTCTGCCCCAGCCACTGCTGATCTTTCCGTCTCTCACACTCCTGATCATCCTTCCAACCTCAGCTCCATCGTCACTCCCTCCATGAAAGCTCCCCATCTCTCCTGACCTGGTCAGCTCCCCAGACAAAGATCTCTCCTAGTACTTCTCCCTCATAGCACTTTCCACAATTCCACTTTTATATTTATTCATGTTATCATTTGATTAATGTCTATCTAGATGATACCTGCCCTGAGATCAGAGTCCAAGTCTGTTCTTATCCCTAGCACAGTGCCTAGCACACAGTAGGTGCGCAATGAGTATCTGCTGAATGAATCTATGAAACAGACAAATGCCGACTACTCTGGCTGAAGTAGAAGGGTAAGGCCAAGGAACCGCCCATTCAAGACCCTTCTCTAGTAGCTGCCCCTAAAAGGTTTCTGGGGGACACTTTGGAAGCCACTGCATTTTACAGATGAGGAAACTGCGGCTCAGAATAGTAAAGTGATTTGCCCAAGATAACAGAGTAAGGATGAGGGCCAAGCCTCAGGCTTACAGCTGCTGACTTGATCCCCTGTCCCACACTGTCCTGGGGGCCTGAGGAGTGCTGTAGTAGAGGAGGTGAAAGGTAGAGGTCCGAGGTTACAGAGATGGTGGGAGCAGGGGCAGTGGCCCAGCCAGTCTCTCCCAGATCACCAGATTTCAGGCCCTGGAAGCCCAGAACAAGCTGAGCTGTGGGAGGGGGGAAACTACAACTCCCAGCAATACTTGCAGCAGCCCTAGCAGCCTGGCTTCCCGCCGGACAGAGGCCAGGTGGCCATGTTGACTGGGGGCCCCAGGCACAAACAGGAGAGAGACAGACAGGCCAAGGCAGTGATTAACACACAGAGACAGGGACAGAGCGTCTGACTGGGGGGCCAGGGAGACAGGGTGGGTGGGAATGAGCTGAGACACACCCAGGAGAAGGGGTGGGGGCCCTGGGTACGAATCTGAGGGACATCGCATTGCCCCAGACATGGAGACTTCAGGCTCCTGGACACTTCCCCCCTCGCCCTGTGGCCTCTGGGGGCAGAGGTTCAGCCCTTCCCCCTTGGAAGGCCAGGCACAAACTGGGCCCTCCCCATGACCAGGAGACGCTGGGGTGTGAGTGTAGGGGGTGGAAAGGCACACTGATCCCCCCACAAACAGGATCCCCATTGCCATGACAACCCAACCCCGCCCCTGGGGCCACTCAGCAACCAGGAATGTGACCACCCCTCCCCCCAGGCCCTCCCTCTGGATTGAGGAGGAGGGGACACTAACCCACACCCCACCCCCAAGCCTGGAGTCTGGCACCTGGGTCCCTGGCTGTGCTTGAAACCGCAGCCAGGGCTAGAAGGCCGGGCCCCTTTTCAGAAAGGCAGACCTGGGGTGGGTGGAGGGGCCAGTCCTTGGCCAGGACACCTGGGTCCTGTTACCAGATAGTTCCCCACCCCCCTTCTCAGGGGGAAAGCAAAAAACAAAATGAGAGCCTCTAGGGCTTACAGATCCCAGGAGACAGGCGAAGGACAATAATAGCAAAAACCCTTCCCTAGGCCTCTCTTCTTGGTGGATCTCTGCACCAGGAACCAGGGGCGGGGGCGGGGTGTGTAGGGATCTAAACATCTGAGGCTGGGAGTACAGCTGGGAACTTTGATCTCTGCATTTTCAGTGCCTAGAGCTGAGCCAGGGACTTAATATGCTCACAGTAAATGTGTGATGAAAGGGGAGAAACTGAGACTCAGGAAAAGGGGGTGGGGTGGGTGAAGGACCACAGATGAGGAGACATGAGGTTCTCTCAAGGCGCACAGTTACTGCAAAGCACCTACCCGACCATCTGTCTCTCGCCACCCTAGCTTCCCAAGGAAAGCAGGCCCAGGGAAGAGGGGGAGCCACACGGTGTGGCAGGGGACCCAGGAGGCCACCAGCTCCAGGGATGGGGCAGAAATAAAAGAATGGATGGGAATTAAAAAATAGATGGAACAAGACACACCAGATATACCTGCTCTGCTGACTTCTAGCCAAATAAAGGGTGGGTCTAGAGGGAAGAGGACAGTGTCGGCCTGGGCAGGTGGGCATCTACCCGGAAAGGGCCATTCCCTCCGCCTGCCTCACCTTGAGTATTGGCACCTGTGAGGTAAGGGCCTACTCTTTTCATTTAATGGAATTCCAACCACTCACCCAAAAGAGGGGAGAAACCCCTTCTGTAGAGGAACCTCCACTACTCAAGCTACAAAGGAAATATCTTTTCTTGCATTTGGAAGAGCGGTTTTTCCCAGACATAGAGGATATGAGGTCTCAGGGGACCCCTGCACCCCCGATAAGACATATGCCTCCCAGGCAGTGCCTTTATATCCAGACTGTGACTCAGAACAAGTGACTCAAAGCTAAGTGGGTCAGGGTGGGGCCAGATGTGTGCTAGGGACCCCACTCCATCCCCTCCACTGACCAATGAGCGAGGAGGCTCTGCTACCGGTCAGTCATTCCAGGGGTCCAGGTCTGGGCCCACCTACCCCTACCCTCGCCCCAGGCCCTCTGCATTTCCCTGGCTCCATCAGATAGGCCTGCGCAGATGAAAATCCCATCTTCCAGGAGTCCACGGACACCCTTCGAGGTCTGAAGATAAACCTGAAGTTTTCAGGTGAGAAGCAGAGGGAGAGGACTGAATACCTCCCCCCAGCCTCAGACCAAACACAGGTCCAAGATCACCTGCTCAGCACTTAGGAAGGCAAAGCCCACACAGCCTGCCAGCCAGGGCTCTGACCACCACACCCAGGGCTGAGGCCCAACCTGACCCAGGAACAGGAAAATCTGGGGCAGGAGACAGTTGGGGCCGGGAAAGTGTGGCAAGCCCAAGAGGCAGAAAAGAGAAGGAGGGAGGTGGTGCTTGGATGTGGGGGAGGGGGCAGAAGGAGGAAAGAAGGGTGAGGCCCTCTTGCTGCTCAGGTTTTCTGGGATTGTGAAACAGGAAGCAGAGAAAAAAGGAAGGAACCTGGGGAGAAAAATCCTTGAGACATGGAGGTTAATTGTTAAGTGCTTGGAGATCCCCCAGGAAGTTAGACTGGGGGAAGATGGAAAGAGGGTTAAGATGGAGTCACACCATCCTTCAGGCAGGTCCTGCCTACCATGTGGCCCTTCTTGCTGGGCTCTCAAAGCACTGGGCTGTTCTAAGTCTCACTCAGTCACCCATCTGCCCCAGCAGCAGGGGACTGAGGAAGCAAAGGTCCACAGAGCGGCTTTCATCATGCCTGAGGATTCTGGTTACCTATTAGATGGGGCAACCAGCAAGGCTCCCTCCTGCTCCTCACCCATCTCAGGATGGGTCAGGCTCCTCAGGTTTTGCTGCTCTAGGAACTAAGACAGAATCTAAGAAATGGTGAGGGCACTCAGATTTGTCTGTCCTTTTGGGGCTCAAGGGGGATGTATCTGGGAGGTAACAGCCTTGGGTGTACCCCTCCCCTCAACTGTCACAATCAAGAGTCAGAGGACAGGCAAAGGGTGGGGTCTTATCTCTTAGAGTCCCAGTCTGATCTCCCTCCCCCAAGCCTGACTGTATCTGAAAGGTTCAGGCCTCAACAGAGGAAGAGACTCTGCCTCCCCGTCCTACCTTCTGTCCTAGAGGCTCAGGGTGAAGAAAAGAAATAGTTATTTCCAGTCCCTGGCACTGCCCTCACTCCAAAGCCCACCAGAAGCCTGGGGATCTTTTCACATGGGCTAATATGGGCCTTTCTGTGCCCCTACCCCTTTTCTGGAAACCCTGTTGGCGTAGTGGTTAAGTGCTACAGCTGCTAAACAAAGGGTCGGCAGTTCATATCTGCCAGGTGCTCCTTGGAAACTCTATCGGGCAGTTCTGCTCTGTCCTATAGGGTCACTAAGAGTTGGAATTGACTTGACTGCACTGGGTTTGGTTTGGTTTACCCCTTTTCTATCCTCCCCGATCCGGAAGAGGTTCCCTGAAATTCACATTCTAACTAATGCCTCCCCCCTCCGCAGGGCTTAGCCTTGCCTCTGGACTTTGCCCTACCCCCAGGAGTAGGGGCAACAGAGACCTGGGTTCAGTTCTTGCCCTGCCCACCAGGGCCTTGGTATTTGGGCCAAGAAGTCAGTTGGATCAAAAGTGCGGGGTAAAGTACACAAGTATTCACAAGCCACATGCATACATGTGCACACAAGGCTGTCTGTGACTGCCTCCTCACACTGCCCCCAGCTCCCTAGGAGGCTCTGGAAGTTGGGAGACCTGCTTTGCTCCATAATTCGCTTCCATTCTAGAGACCAGGCCTTACATTGTCCATTTGAAAAGTTTCAGGGCACAAGAGCTCAAAGTATGTGAGCTAAGGCACACTCCTCAAGAAAGGGTATAGAGAACAATCTCCAGGGTTTCTCAGAGTAGCCCCAATGTTGGCCTGACACCTTGAAATGGACCCAGGGGCACCTGGTGCAACTTCCTAAGCTCAGAGCCAGGTCCTGTGAAGATGAACAAACACTGACTAACTCTGAGAAGAGCAACCCAAAACCATAAGACAGTTCTCCTGCACCTGGCCCCCTCCCCCAGAATACTCCCTTCCTCCATCCCTCTCTGCCCTAGGATTTCACTCTAGGGGACTGAATCATGCCCCCACCCAATATGAAAGACCCCTGTACACCGACTCTGTAATAAGTAGCCATACACACTACCTCCTGTGACACCCCCATCTTCTTCCTTCCCCTAACTGGAACCGCCGGGCCTCTCTACTTAACCTGTCTGCGTCCTTAGGGAAAATATGATGAACTTAGCTTTTGGGCTCCACCCTCCCACCTGGCCAGGTGCTGGGAAAGGGGGACCCAGCCCCCCATATTGGCGGGGCCGATCAACCACATGGCAGACTGGGCTATTCTGGCGGGAGATGCTCGTATCTGTGGGAGGGGAAGAGAAGCAACTCAGGAACCACCCCCCACCCCAACTAAGAGGCAGACAGTCTGGACCGGACTCCCCAACGCCGCAGGGGCCCGGCCACTCTCAGTCTCAAATTTGAGTTGGCAGCATATGGAGGAATATTTTTGTGGGGCTGAAAGACGAAGTGTTTTGGCGGATAATTTCCGAGCCGGCTAAACCCCCTTCTTAAGCCGCCCCCAACTACTCCTCGACCCTTCCAACTTCAGACCTCTTAAAAACGCCCCAAACCAAAGTTTTCTAGAAGCGAACTCCGCTTCTCTCTCTCTTTCTGTCTGAGCTGGGATCCTTCCTAACCTTTTAATCTAAGGACAGAAAAGTATCCAGGCAGGGGGCGACAACCACTGAAGAAACTGAGGATCTCTAAGGGGGTCCCAGAGCGGGGAGGCGGCGGGGACCGGGGGTGGGGGGGGTGGGAGGAGTTACACAATTGGCCCAAACCCAGGCTGCAAGCCCGAAGCTGCCGAGAGTATGGGGGCTGGGGGCGGAACTGAGCACGCGGAGCCTGGCCGGGAAGTGACCGGCGCCCTCGGGTCCCCACGCCGCGCACACGCCTCTACGCGCGGGCGCCGCACCCAGGTGTTCGCGCCCCCCCCCCCCCGCGCTTGCCTCCACCGTTATGTAACTAGCGGGTGGGCTTGAAGGCAACAGGGAAAGAGTCCGGGACCCTGACTCCCCCTGCCTCTACGCCCGCCCCGCTCGGCGCGGAAAGCGAATGTTATGCAACCCAAGCCCAGTGGGGACAGGGGGCGGCGGGCCGCGCTGCTCACCCGGGCCGGCCAGTGTGGGTAGCCCTTCATCTTGGCGAACACCAGGTCCCCGCATTTGTACTCCTTCTGCCGGTTAGAACGCGACATGGCGGGGCTCCGGGCACCCCGGGCTCCGCGCCGGGCCGGGAAGCGCGAGCCCAAGTTTGCGCGTGCGGCGTTGGCGGCGCCGCTCCGCTCCGGCCCTCGCGCGGCCCCCGCCTCGATGGTGGCCCCCGGCCCGACCTCCGGCGCAGCCACGGCGTCTCCGCCCGCGCACCGCACGGACGGGGCGGGCGCGGATCGGGGGGCAACGCTCGGGCCCGGTGGGTGAGCGCTCGTGCAGTTGTTTGTGTTTGAAATTCAATTGCTCCCTCCTCTGCGCCAGGCCTCTTCCTCCACCCCCCGCCCGGTCCCCACTCCTCCTCTTCCCTCCTCCCTTTCCCACTCCTCCTCCTCCGTCCCCCGCCTTCGCGCTCCCTCCCGCGGCGGTTCGATGCGTGCAGCTTCTTGACGCCCTGTGCCTGCCACAGCCCGCCACCCAACCTGGAGCCTCCCGGCGGCGCGTGGCTAGACAGACGCGGGGAGCCGATCGCCGAGCACACCGAACAGGCTTTGTGTGCCCGCTGTCGGTGGGTGCCCGCCCGCCCGGGAAAGCCTGGCGCCCGGCTGGACGGAGCGGCCCTCGCCCCTCCCCCGGCCCCGTGGGGCGCTCACAACTGCTGCCCGAGTGCAGTCAAGTGTCGGCTTCTACTCGCAGTGTTTCCTTGCTCTCTCTCTTCTGCATCCCAATCCATGAATATTAGCTCGACACCCGCGGAGCTTGACAGCGTGCTGGGCGTCCGGGACGAGGGGTGGGCACCGCGCCGCTGCGTGCACAAATGTCCACCCCGGGCCTCGACGTGCTTACAGTCTGTGGGGTGGCAGGGGAAAGCTGGGGTTCTGCCCGCTGCGTAGACCTTTGTTACAGAGGAAAGGCTCAAGTTTGGTGGCCAAGAGGTGTCTGAGGGGTTGTGGCCACGTTTCAGGTGCATTAATTATATCCTGGTTCTCTATATTACTGCCTGGCATAGAGCTGGGCTATATGACTAGCTGAGCCCGTAAAAATGAGCTCTGTTCTAGTGGAGAAAGACAGTTAAGTACAATGCCAATAAATCCAAAACTTTCATTAAAATCGTGAAGATGAGAGGAGCCAGGTGCTACCTCTCTGTGCTGATAGGGGTGTAGGGGAATCTGGGGAGGCTTCACAAAGGTGGTGATTTTGAGCTGAACCTGAATGAGTATGATCTTGCCAAACTCTGAGAAGCTACATTTTAGCCTAGGTTATATGCCAAGAAGTGATAGAGCCAAAACTTGAACACCGGTCTCTTCCCATTAAGCCAGAAAAAATTTATTGTAATTACATCTTTGATTTGCTGTCACGTTTTGGTCTTGGCTTTGTCCAAATTCCAGACACCTAGGATCTCTTAGAAGATATTTGAATCTTAACCCTATAGCATATCAAGATCCTTAAAATTTTGCCACAAAATATTCTAGGTTTGAATAGGTAACAAAACTATGCATGTTTTTCTTTCCCCAAGTTTCCCCATCCTATTTCAAAGCATATTCAAAGCCTCCCTGCAAAAAAGTGTAGTATCTAGCCAAGAGACCTAGGTCTGCATCCCACCCTGCTATTCACCAGTCATGAGAACTTGGACGACCCCCTGAACTTCTCTGAGCCTCAGTTTCCTCACCCTTAAGATAGGGTAACGTTACTGCTCTGCCAGAGGGTTGCTGAAGCGTCCAAAGCCCCTACAGTCCTGAGTAACAATTGGCCGTCCTTAAGCCCCTAGCAATGCATTTAAGTCTTGCCATTTTTTATTATAACAGTGTGGCCTCTCAGTATAATCCCCCCAGGAGTCGCTCTGGTCTGGTCCACAACCTCCCTAGGCCGCTGGCACAATGGGGCACTCTGCAAGGTCCTGTTGCAATAAAGGAGCCACGCACACCATCAGCCACAGGCTTGTCGATTTGTTTCAATAGCAAATCCAAACTTGTTGCAACAGAGCAACTAGATTCCAGTCAGTGTTTACTCTACAATGCATTCCAGTTTGAAATGCAGTCAGTTTAATAGACCGGATTCTGTCAGGCGAATGCCTTTCTTTGTTGGCATTGTTGTTAAGATAGAATCTTGTCACAAGTCCTTAAAGATGTTTCAGTGGCATGTCCCAATGTCACGACACATGTCCTTTACGTGTCCAGGCCAGTATTATAAATATGTACAGTTTCAGTTCTACAAACATATTTAAAATCATTTTCCAGTTGGGGGCCCTGTGGCACTGTGGTTAAGAGTTCAGCTGCTAACCATAAGGTCGGCAGTTCGAATCTACCCCCTGCTCCTTAGAAACCCTATGGGGCAGTTCTTCTCTCTCTTAGAAGTTTGCTATGAGTTGGAAGCCACTCGATGGCAACAGGTTTTTTTCAATTTAGCACAACCCATTTAGTTAAAACCAAGGCTTCTACCCATTTCTCCACTTTGTTGCATTATTATAGCCTGTTTAGAGGTGGCAATAAGACTTCTAAATTTTTGTTGTAACAAATCTCAAGGGCCTCTCATCCAGTCCACCCAGCTGATCCTGGTTGCAGTAAAACAGCCAGGGTTTTCTTTGTTGCAATAATCTCCCCAGGCCTTGGGTGCAATTTAATATCCAAGTTTTTCCTTACAACAGCATTATCTACCAACTCACAGCTGCCCCTAACAACCAAGCCAAGAGCCACAGAGGGTCAGTTACAAGAGGTGGGCATAAGCCTGCTTCCCCTGGGATTCAGGCCTAATTTAGTGCTTTGCAAGCTTTAATGTGCAAATGAATCACCTGGAAATCTACTTAAAAAGCCAATGCTAATTTAGTAGCTTTGTGCTGTCTGCATTTCTAACAAGCTCCGAGGGGCTGCTACAGGTTAGGATCACAATTTGAGTAGCAAGGGTCTAAAACACAAAAGTCATAGGCCCCCAGCACAAACCAATTCATAAATGTGTCAATGAAGTGATTCACTTGATGTGAGCACTAATTCTATGTTTGTGTTCAGAAGACCCGGCCAGAAGTTGGGGTACTTGGGGCTCCAGAGCAGAGAAGCCTTGTGGGTGCAGATCTGTCTCTGGGGATCTGAGTGAGTCTCTGGAGGGACAAGATCTCGGAAGATGATATTGAAGTTACTTCCGTACGTGGAAGGAGGAGTTGACACAGCATAGGGGGGTAGGGATTTATACTGCTGGAGAAAGGGGCAGTACGGTCTGGTGGAAGCAACCTGGTTTTGCATGTCAAGGGACCTGATGGTCACTTACTGGCTTTATTGTTGTTAGGTGCCCTCAAGTTGGTTCCAACTCATAGCAACTGTACGTGCAAA